>NC_059160.1:163150294-163757320 GCF_019923935.1 Bubalus bubalis
TGGCACTCAGCCAGCAAGTGTTTAATCAGCCCAAACTGTGTTTATGAAAGATCAAAGTAAAATTTAAGGAACAGGAGATTTCACACAAAAATCTGGAAATGTTAGCTTCTTTTGCAAAAATGGAAGACACAGGGCTCACGTTGTATATGGTCGCAAATGGCAGGAGCTGAGTTGGGGGAGCTGCTACCCCAGTGGGTGGACACTGAAGCTCCAGCTCAGTGCTCACCAGTCCCTGTTTTCTTACTCAGCATCAGCCATTACAGCATTTCCTGTGTCGGGGGCAGCCTTAAGTATAAGAATGGACTGAATTACCACCTCGTTTAAGACACATTACACATATTTTAAAGATACAAAGGGGAAGGCTGAATACTTGGGATTATCACAGGAAAAAAAATGAGAACCTAGTTTCCTGTGTCCAGGACTTCCTTGCAGGAATAGCATCTTTAACCTAGCCTGGGACATCTCCAACATAAATTATGGAAAAGAATGCTCATGGCTCAGAAGAGAAAAAGCAAAAAAGAATATTAATTGTCAGGTGACAAGTAGGTTTCATTTTTTCAGATTTCAGTTTCCATTGCAATGTGAAACACAGGAGAGGTAAGTAATCTGCTGACCCAGAATTCCAACATTGGTTCCTAGTTCCTGGCTGCCTAGTTTAACTCAGCACATCAAAATTGCTGACAGAGGCAAAGAAGTGTCTTGTATTGATTTCTGGTTTAGACTCCACTTAAGACAAAACACAGAATTTTGTGTGGCAGGAATTTATTTAAAAACTCCCAGATTCAAGGATTTGGAAAACAGTTGAGGTACTTCTTTAGTCTAGAGTCAGCCTAAACCATTAAGGAAAGAAGATGGATGATGGTAGCCCAGTGTCAGTATACTTAATGCTACTGAAGTGTACACTTAATAATGGTAAATTTTATGGTATGTGTATTTTATCACAATTTTAAAGAGCATTTTTTAAAAACAAGTTAAATAGTGTAGAAATTTGTTGAATTTGTAAGCTGTCTCAGTGTGTAGGTAAGGCCGTTCCTCTAAAACAAGGGCAACAGACTCCTGCTGGCCAGATGCCTGTCTCTTCACAGTTTGCAGACTAAGAATGTATTTTACATTTTAAAATAGTTAACATTTTACATGGTTATAAAAGTATCTACAATATGTAGGATCGAAACAGCAAGATAAACATTCTTTAGAAACATGCAGGTAAAAAGTGGAGTTCTTTTCCAGCCATTTCAAGAAAAAGGTGCTGAGCCCTGTGCTGAAGTAACTGTCAGTTCAGAGTGTCAGCTCTGCCAGTAATCAGCTCTATACCAAATAAACTAGGCACTCAAATATTCTGGGCCTCATTTTCCCAGGTTTAGAAGAGATGACATTTGCCCGTTTTGGAAGAATTGTATAAGGATCCAAAAGATAGAAGATAAAATTGTGACACATAAGCCTCATGTTTGTTTTGCTTTATAGAGATTAACCATTGGCCTCATTTGGTTCACTGTGTTCAGAGCAAGTGTATTTGCTAATCAACTTCCTGTACTTAGTTGGGCAAAGGTTGTTTTGTTACAGAAAGCCTAAAGCCAAGGCTTTTAAACTCTTTAACAGATCAACCAGCTGGAAAACCCTGACATTATTGGAAAGAGTTAAAACTAAAACATAATAAAAGGCTACCCTTGAGTCAGGCTTCCCTGGTGGCTCAGCTGGTAAAGAATTCTCCTGCAGCGCAGGAGACCTAGGTTCAATCCCTGGGTTGGGAAGATCCCCTGGAGAAGGGAAAGGCTACCCACTCCAGTATTCTGGCCTGGAGAATTCCATGGACTATATATAGTCCACGGGGTCGCAAAGAGTTGGACATGACTGAGCAACTTTGACTTTCCCTGAGTCAGGATTACTGTGATGATTCCTAAATCATACACTACCTGTTTGGTATCTTCTTGCTAGAAACAGTTGCTCAGTTGTGCTAGAAACAATTTTTTCTTAGCCTTCAGAGAAGGCTAGTACAAAAGGCTAGTACAAAACGATGATATTTTGTACTAAAGTTGTTTCATTTTGGTATGAAAGTAGAAGGCATTCTAGGGGATAAATTGTTGAGACACTTAATATGCCACTGATGTCCCAAAGTTCTTAAATCTTTATCGTTTCCAGTTTACACTGGAGAGTCTTCTGTTTTTGTAACCTGCTTAAAGAACATTCATTACACTCAAAAAGTTTAGCTCTAATAACTGAACCATAGTGATGCTGTTCCAGATGGCATTTATTTTTCCTGGGTTTCATAGCTTATTTTTTCCATTTCTAGAAATTTGGTCTAAAGTTCATTGTCAGCCCATTTTTCAGCCACATTGAATACAGTTGCAAATTCACCTATCATGCCTAATCTTAAGTGTGGCAAGATACAGAGAGATGAGATAGACTTGAAGGAGGTATCTCCCATTTTCTGTGATTAATTTTTATGTTTTTCATCCCCCTTCCTACATATTTGATGGCTGTTTATAGGTGATGCCTGCAGTTTCTGTTTAAGAGAGATAATTAGGGTACTTCAGAGTTGAAGCCTAAGCCAGTCAGCTATCTACAGTCCTCAGGCTAGAGAGGCTCCTAGAGGGAGTAACTCTTTAATCTATCACCTGAAGCCATCTGGCAGGACGTGCATTGCAGAAATGGTTGGTCTGAAGTGTTCTAACTCAGCAGCGTCACTGAATTTCATGGAATGTATTGGAGTGTAGCTAAAGGGCTTCTAATAAGGTATATCTTAACCATTGGACCTCTGCTTTCCTAACACATGACTTGCAACAAATACTCCATAGATAAATACAGACTACCTGAAGTCTGTTATCCCTACTTATTTGTGAAACTGATAAGAGAACATGCAGTATTTCTTAAAAGCTTCTTTGGGTACCCCCATTCCTTTTACTAGACTTGGTGACTATTTTTAGGTAACTGGTTGAAACATTGTTTTTGCATTTCAAATGAAATACCTAGTCCATAATCTTTTTCCATGTGAAAAAATTCTTTTGTTAAGCAAAAATAGTTCAGTCTAATCCTAATCCTGGAATGTTTCAACTAGTACGACGATGCCTGGAGCTTCCCAGGTGGCTCAGCGGTAAAGAATCTGCCTGCCAAGCAGGAGACACGGGTTTATCTGTGGGTCAGGAAGAGCCCTTGGAGAAGGAAACGACAACCCACTCCAGTATTCTTGCCTGGAGAATCCCATGGACAGAGGAGCCTGGCGGGCTGCAGTCCTTGTGGCCGCAGCAGAGTCAGACACGACTGAGTGACTGAACGACAACATGCTGGTGCTAAGTTACATCTTTGCTCGTTAGTGGGAGATTTTCTGAAGCATCAGAATAGGGACAGGTAATGGGAGAGTTGGTGCTTCATCAGCACCCAACTCAGAACTTGATCACAGCCATCTTATCTCCCACCACTGTCCTGAGTCTTCAAAGTTAATATTTAGAGGACCTGTGCAGAGTCCAAAGCCTGTTAATACTGTTTCCAAAGAGGGTATCGCCTTGTTTACATACCGCCTTAAATCAGTTGACCGTGCCGGTGAAGTTCTAAAAATTAGGACTAGCAGGGAATTACTGATCTGCTTGGGATTTCAATAATAAGCATAAGGTCTTGTCCAAAAACGTCCTAGGATCAAGTCAGATTGAAAAAAGTCAAAAAACCTTGCTGATAACTATGAAATTAAAAGTGAAAAAGGGTTGTTACTATGGATACATAGTTTACATATAAGCAGGTAATTTAGGGGGAATCTGTTTCTACTGAATTTCAGTCTTGGTTTATTATTTTCAGACCTTAATCTCCTGCTTGGGACGAAATCTTCATAAAAACGAAGAGTGTGTCTCAGCTTTACGAACCTCTGTCACCCTCTGATGGGACAGTATGCAGCACAAGTCTGTAATGGTATTTTCTCTTTTCCTCTCCCAGGTGGTCTTCGAGGGGCAGCACGAGGTGGTCTAGCAGGACTAACGCTTACAAGCCTCTATGCTCTATATAATAACTGGGAGCACATGAAAGGCTCTGTGCTCCAACAATCACTCTGAAGATTCTGCTCGTTTACAAACGGAGGACACTTTAGTAGTCACCCTGATCAATTTATAAGTCAGTCTGGAGGCATTTACTCTTTTATGTACAACTCATTTGAAAAACTAGAGATTCCAGCTTGCTGTGATGAAGATCATGGATGGTTGACCAGGACTGGCACTCCTTCCAGCCATTAGTGAGTTGAAGACAAAACACCCTGTGGCGGCTGAGTAATGTGGTTCTCATAAGAAGATCTCGCACCTGTTTTTGCTCCTACCCACTTCTGGAAAACCACCTAATCCCAGAATTCAGGTGTGCTTGTCAATATTGTATCAGCCACATTTGTTCATTTAATGATCCAAGACTGTAATATTGCTCTGTATTCCCAATAAAGGGTGAAAATAGAACTGAAGTCCTTACTCCAACATTAACATAATGGATGTTTCTCCAAAGTCGCTCCTGACTTATCTCTGCTCCCATAGGGCAAAGGATGTTTCATGTTTGTGATGACGTGAAGGGCTACTGGCAGCATTAGCAACTAGGTTAACATTTTTCTCCAACAGAGTTGACACTAAACCACCTCCAGGTGTTTCAGGCTGTTACACCACTGGTGTCCTGTGCCGGAGCGGCATCAACTCAGCCTCGCGGGGACGAGAGAGACGGCACAGACACAAGCTGAGGGTTTCTGAGGAAGCCCTGGGAAAGCTAAGGGAAGGAAGGATCAACTCAGCCTTGCGGGGACGAGAGAGACGGCACAGACACAAGCTGAGGGTTTCTGGGGAAGCCCTGGGAAAGCTAAAGGAAGGAAGGACAAGTTACTTGATTTCTGAGTTTGTTTTCTCATTATGAAATGAAATTAATCAAATAATGCACTCTAGGTTACATATATACATAATAAACAACTGGTGGCTATTGTGATTACCGAGAAAGTAAAGTAGAGCCTTTTTGAACGCATCTAGTTAGGAATTTGGCAGAAAAGCAGTGGACAACAGCAGATAGTAATAACATACCTATCTGCTAATTCAGGAGTAATAAAACAGCATTTTATTTTAAGTGAATATAAGAACTTTTTATGTTCAAGTGCTTCTCAGCTGTACTTGTAACCCAAGGATACCACATTCATATAATTTTGTGACAAGGTGTTTTACAAATACACAGGACAACTATATGGCTGTTAGGCTTTTAATGAATGGAGGGAGATACAAAATGCATCAATGCAAAAGAATGGTTTACATACTCATTAGCATAGTGATTAATGTTAATTTAGGGATACACAACGTGTTAAACCTCAACTACAAAGTTTCCTGCAACCTAGGATAATGGAAAAGCTGCTTAAGTTTTTACCCACCACCTTTTAAAGTTCTAAATGGTATCTGGAAGAACTAAAAATAGGCTCCTTTCAGCTGTGGTTAAGAACTCTAGTGAAGCTGTATGGCAACGACACTGGGACTGTGAAGTTTCCCCAAAGGGGCTGTCTAGATTACCACATCACAAACTGTAAAGGTATTTCCAGTAACAGGCAAGTTGAGTGGCTTAATAGTTTGGAAAGCAGCTAAGATGTCTCTTTTAGAGAATTTTAAAACGTGGTATAAATACCACCTCTCTCCTACAGACAAACTTTTTAAAGCACGGACATAACTTTAAGGATACTAAGGAAACATCGATAGTTTTCATAAAGCTTCAATAAACACCCCAAGGCACAAGTGTTCAAAACTTCCTATTCACTAAAATGTCACTGCATTACACTTTTATTAGAGGTATAGGTATGCTGTGCCTGCAGTGAGCAGACGTGTAATTTATGCCTAGTTAAAAGCACCAGGTGTCAAGTTCAGCTTCCATTTACACAGGATGCACCAATAACACTTAAGATAGTGAACAGTTCAAGTACACCTTCCAACATACTTTGCTTTTTGATTAGTCGGCACTGGGGCTCTGCTGCCTGCAGTTCTTCAGAATATTTTGGAAGAGGCTAGAACTACTCTGAATATAGTCTTCAAGCAATATGGAGCCCTTCTGAAAGAGATGTTCTTTCATAATATTTAGTGAAGGAAATAAAGACAGATCTTGCAAAATCGGAATGTCTTTCAAAAGAAGAAAAATAATGTAGAATCTGGCACCTAAGCTAAAATGTTTTGTGATAAATGTCAAAAATTGCCAAGATTTTCAATATGTGTTTTGGTAAGAAAAAACCACTATCTTGGCAAGGTTATGATGTAAAATGCAATAGTATATTAATTAAATAGAAGAATTCACCATTAATGGAAGAAAACCCACGATAAGGGAAGCATCCAAAGACTGCCAGTCAAAAGGTAATTTTACTAACTTTAGAATACATCAACACACTTTGATTATAGAACTATTTCATTTTTAAAACTACAGTGTTTTAATGTACTTGTAATAACCACCCAATCTAAGGAGCCATGGAGGCTTATGAGAAAGACCTACCCACTAAGATGCATTTCTAGCACAGGGGTGAATTAATACTTCTGAAAGCAAGAACCTGAATCACCTCAGCATCAACAAATCGCCTTTTTCTTTTACACAGTAATTCATAGTTTGATGACTAATTTCTCTTCACTAGTTCAAAATTGGGGAGAAAAGGAACTACATCAGACCCAGAGACAATGATTTTGCAAGCCACAGTCACTCAGCTCATGGATTTGTGATAATCTGCAGAAAATTTGCTTGACTAGTACTTGATTCCTTCACATCTGTAAAGAAAAGTCCACATAAAAAGTCACTTCACTGTACAATTAAAAGCAAATGTCTTCCCACTTTAAAGCTCTCATTTCTCAATAAGCTATTAGAGACCATATGGGCTCCAAAAATTCTGACCGCTGCATCATCTGCAAAGGTCACTTTCAAGTATGTCCTAGTTATTTCATGGAGCAAGTTCATGTGAAACATGAAGTTTCTATGATCTCTCTTTTCCCACCTCACCTAATACACAAACCATTAACAGAAATACAGTTCGGTGAGCAAACTGAATTCATACATAAGACAAATCATAAGCAGCTAAAATTGTAACATTTGCCGAGTGGCATATACCAACCTGTAGAGGAGTTCGATACAACCACTTTTCTTTATCAACTTTAAGCTGCATACAGGCAAAGAGATCACAAACTGCTGGGAGGCCGTAACGGTCTGGGGGAAAGTTGTGTTCCTCCTGTAGGGGTGAATTAAGTAATACTTCCTGCAACAAGACAAAGGGTGGGTTGCTACATGACAGCTGGGAGGCATGATACCAACAAGTCATCTTCCAAACAGTCTAGTGTCTGTAAAGAATGATGCGCACGTTGGGCACTCTAGTAACAGAGCGAATGTGACAACTATTTTCTCTACCCCTCATCGTTCCCATAAATCGCAATAAAATAGGCCAGATGGGGATTTGGGGTATAGAATATGCACACAAACTTCAGTATGAATGATCATAAATGTTCCATTCCGTTGCTAACATGGCACCAAAAGTAATACTTAGGCTGTATTTAACAGTTAAGATAGTTAAGGATCTGATCTATTTATTTGCAAGGTTTGGGATTAAGAAAATCTATTGAATACACTTCAAATGGTGCTTTTTTAATGTCTTGGCTCACCTTGGCCTTCTTTCGAAGTAGCCACTTGTCCTCTCCTGAGGATAACTGGCTAAGATTTCCTGTCTTCTTTGCTGGCAAGACCCAGTCAGCTGTGTTAAAGGGACACCAGGCAGTGGCCAAGGGGCTTGTGAGCTTTTGTTTGCCGGCCCTGTCCTCTGTAAGAGGCGCTTCCTTGTTGGGACATCCTTCTTTGTGTGAGGGGGTCATAAGCCACTCTGACAAGGGACTGTTCCTTATGACTTGGAAGGGATCAGCAACTCGAGCAGCCGTCGCCTTTGCTGCCCTAGCTTGCTCTGCTGCCTCTCTTCCGGATGGAGAGAGCCACGTGTTCAGGGAATCCTTATGTTTCCCAGGTTCAGGTTTTGGATCCACAGGCATACCATTTTTATCCTTTCCTTCTTTCTTCAGAAGCCATTTACACAGAGCTTCCTTCTCACAATTTTCATCACATACACACTCTGAAAAACTTGTACAGGGCTCATTGGCTTTGCAGACCTCCTCTACTTTATATGGGTCTTGATGGTTCTGGACAAGCCAATCCTCAGTAGTCAGGCTGGGAGTGGACAAGGGTTTCTTGGCCTCCAAGTGGTCGTTCAGGCATTTCAGATTGCCCAGGTTCTCAATCTCCACACCTTTGGGCTGGTTACCCTGACAATAGGTACAGGAATCAGACTTGACAAGCCAATCATTCACACTGTAGAACTCCTGGAACACCTGGAATAAGAGCTTAAACTTCTCACTGGTGGTTTCACAGCCGCCATTCTCTGGCTTCTCAAGCTTATGGGATTCCTGGGGAGTTACCAGCCAGTCAGAAAGATCCATCTCATCTTGATCAAGAGGCTCTAGATCTCCAACCTTTTCAATTTCCATGGAGTAAGAACTGGTAGTAGAATAGCTGTTAGACTTTTGGAAACTTGGTTTTTCAGAAACTTCTTGTTGCTGACTCTTGTGGAGCCAGTTTTCCAAACCCTTTAGGTTGCCCCAGACTTTATTCAAGAAACTGCAGGCTCGAGCAGACATCTACACAAGAAATACACATTATTACTTGCTCGAATATTATGACTTCCTTGAATTTCAATGATAAGAGTTCTACTTATATTTACCACACTACAAAATGTTTCTAAGTTTATACACAGCCAAAAGACATGGGATTTCTCTGAGATATTAAAATACATAATTATATTAAAACAAATTTTTTGCAGTTTAAAAAAGGCAAACTAGGAGAAAGCATTTATACCATATCTTGTAGAAAAGAGACAAGTAGTTTCTACATGTGCATTTATGAATTAAGACAAAAATGAGTCATAGATATAATTAGAAAAGTCATCAAAGTTGGCTAATAAACATGAAAAATACTCAATCTCCTTAGTAACCTAAGAAACTCAAAAAGTAAAATTGTTCTTTTGTGTTAAATTCAGAGAAAGAAACTTGTAAATGATTACCACTGTTAGAGATGTTTAGGGAAGAAGGTATATAAACTGGTATGGACTTTCTGGAAACCCAAATTGACAATATGTATTGAAAGCCTTAAAGGGTCTCCAGAACTATAATCTAGGAACGCAATTTCTAAGAATTTGTTCCTAAAGAACTAATCAAGAATGCATATAAATAATTATCCCCTGGACATGCAAAGGAAATTTATTTATATTCAGAAAAACTGTGAAGTTTATAGCCAATCAATGAAATACTATATATTATGAGGGATTTTATGGAAGAAATTAAATGACAGAAATACATTCATGCAAGTATATGTACGCATAAACAAAGTGTTTACAGTGGTAGTTTCTGCATGTGGGATTATGAGCTTGCATTTCTTTATATAGTTTTTTCCTAAGCTTTTTATCTACAGTGAAAAGGTGTCACTATTGTCATCAAATGTTATTTTTAAAATATACGTTTCCCAGACTAGAACTAAAAACCAAAGACATGCTATCAGTCAATAACTAACCCATCTATTTCGTCATCTATCTCAGAAACAATGGAGGCAGCAACACACCTGACTGTCCTCCGAGGTCTGCTCGTGGCTGAGCCAGGCCTGGAGGTCGGTGCTGGGCGGGTGAGGAGCCTGGCGGCCTACGGCAGGTTTGCTTCCAAGGAGCCATCCACTGAGAGGGGCGGCTGTGGTGCTGGACGCCGACTTCTGCGAATCACATAGTACTTTGCTGCTCAACAAGGCAATGTCAAATGCGGCAGAAAGTGCCAGAAAAACAGGAGACCCAAGCTCTTTAATCTTGGCTCGGTGCTGACCCTGCACAAGTCAAATGATTTCCCTAAGCCTCCATTTTCACAGGTACAAAACAGAGTACAGCTGGAAATCAGCTTCTCAACTCAAAACTTTTAGGATCCTATATTCACACTTCCCACACTGCCTTCAGAAGTAAATGATAAAGAGAAGGATCCCTAAGAGAACCAACCCAGTCATAGAGCTAATGATAATTTCTTATGAACTCATTGATAACAATTACTTGCTTATTGAACACCTCTAAAACCTCTAAATTTCTGACATTCAGTCTCAAGGGAAGCATTTAATTGTATAAACTCATTTATTACCATTGGTGCCTTTTTACATATAAATGATAGCCAAAAAAAAAAAAAAAAAAGTGATATAATCAAAACCCCAAAGAAATACAAGCCAAATAAAAACTCAGTTACCAGAAACAAAATGACATTTTACCTGCTCTGGCAATGGGATATAGCCTCTCTTCTCTAAGAAGGACCCAATATTTGATGAACTAGCATGAGCCATCAAGTGCTCAGGAATTTGCTATAAGATAAAAAGCAAATTAGTTGTGTTTACTAATGTTATGCTTTCATACCAAAAAAGTGAACTTGTAATCCCTAAATTTCAAAAGTACTAAGCAAAGTGTTACAGTTCACTAGAATAAATATTCTTCACACTAAATTCAGTGACCTATGAAGTAGTTATAAAATCTGAGAATTCTCTTATCTACTACATAACTATCTTCACAGAAGAAACCTTCACCAGAACTGGTAGTATTTCAACTATTAACAAGACCCAAATGAGACGATACTTGACTCTATATAGACCATTCAAGCCATAAATTTAAGAAATAAGTCAAAGGTATTTAAAGAGGTACAAAGATGAATTCAGAGACAATCAATCAGTCAATTAATACATTCCAAGCACTACCAGCCTAATGCTCTATAAATTCAATCAGAACATTAAGTTTCTAAAGCTTACCAAAGTCTCAAGAAAGTCCCTTTTCATAGTGAAAATGTGCTATTTTTAAGACCATGTGTCAGGCCACAGACCTGAGAAGCTCACTATGAACCCTCTGAGATGAGCATTACTCACAATGGTCTTGAGAGACCCAAATGTGGTGATTGCCTGCCGCAGGGCAGTTATGTCAGCTTCAAAGAGTAAAGCAGTCGAATCTTCAGGTTTGAGGGTCAGACTGCCCAATCTGGAGAAAAAAGTAAACAAAACCTGGCTATTTTAAAGAAATATCTATTTCAAATTCATCCAAAATAAAAACCAAATTGTGAGTTATTTGAAGTTTGGTTGAGTAACTCAACCAAAGATAGATGACTTAACCAGGTACCACCAAGTATGATATTAAATATTTAAAGCAAGATGATATTATCAAACGCACATTAAGTTTAACACTAAGTTAAATCCAAGTCATGCAAAGAGTTACAAAGTGACTTTTTAATACACCAAAGTCATAGAGCTAAAACCAAAACACACAAAAAGGGCCTCTACCTCTCCAGGCAAGCTGAGACTTGATTGGCTAGGTCTTTGTTTTGGGTGCACTCCAGCTGATGAATAAGACAATTGAACTGGCCCAGCAACTAGAAGAAAAACGAAATCATAGAGCCACGACAATATGAAAAGCACCAAGTGTGTCCAAGTTAACAAACAGCAAATAACACTTGAGATTAGATCTTGATTCAATCTATATTAATGCTTCATTACCGAAAAGACAGTCTCTGGAAACCAGAAAGCATATCATGGCCTTGCAGTCATCTTACCCAGTAGAGCTGTTGGACCTGCTGCTGAAGCGTCTCCTCTTTAAGCTGATAGATAAGATCTACCTGTTCATACAGCCACACCTCACGACTTCGAAGGCATTCCAGGTGGCGACTTATGCAGCTGTGAATCTGGGCTTTGACCTAGGAAACATAAATATGTTAGCTTCACCAAAGAACAGTGTTTCCCACAGAATGGTACGGTTCTTAAATTTCTGGGGGTCACAAATCCTTCTGATTATCCAATGATGACATGTATGGAGTATCTCCCCAGAAAAATGCATGCACTTGAAATTTTGCCTATAATTTCAGGGTTGAGTGTCCCAAAGCCCACCCATGGAACAATAAAAGCCCCATGGACCCAGTTTAAGATTTTCAGTCATAAAAGCATCTTTAAGCTCTAAAACCCTCAAAACCCCTCCTTCTAAGAGGATAAGGTTTATTTTGGGTGTCCTAAAGGAGTCAAAAGAAAATACAATGATATGTCATGTAATACTGATTCCCCTATGTTTTCCACATAATTTGAAAACCTATAGTTTTACAAATTCATCAGTGAAATAAGACAAGAATGTAACTAACTAGCCCTTATCCCTTTTCTCACCCTACGAATAAGCAACACATTTACAGCAGGCCAATTTAATGAAGAGATGAACCACTACGTGTCAGCAGCCAGAGGACTATGAGGGTAGACAGTTTACGTAAAATTATTAGCTAAATGTTTCTGGAAGTATAAACAGTGATGCAAAAGAGGGATAAATATAAAAATCCTACAGAAGAAAATCTTAATGGCTATAAATTATCCACGAGAATCCACATAAGGAACTACATTTCAAAACACCATTTTCTGTATAGTAAAATGGTATTTCAGTCATGTAATACTTGGTCTACCAATTCACCAGCAGAATGCTATTAGGCCAATAGAAAGAACAGAGATTTTGTCTTGGCTTGCTCTTAACAACTAACTCATTTACAGAATCATGCCATGCCAATACCAAATTAAGAGACAGTAGGGGATGTGGAAATGCCATCCTTTGTGCATCAGGAACACAACTGACCAGTTCAGTGAGCTGAGCCCATTCATTTTGCTACTTTTTAGCTGATGGCAGTGCTCGGCACAGCCGCACACAGAGAAGCAAGCAAAACGCAAGCTAGACTGAACTCTGTGAGATGGCACAAGAATTTCTAGATTCTTCTAACATCTGCTCCATTTTCCCTTTGGAATCAAAGGCACCAACATTTCAGGCAGATGATGCAAGGCATGGGATAAAAACTTTTTGGTTTGGAGAAGCCAGTCCCTTGGCTATGCTCTAACTAGACCTGTGCTAAGAGTTCAGACAAGGGAAAAGAAAAGCATACATCACACCTCTCGCAAGTTATCTTTAATTTGCTGCTCAGCCCGGAGAACTCCACCAATAGCAAGCTCCAAGTCCCTCCGTGCATCACAACACCTCAAAAGGGGTTCTCTATTAGTGGAGCAGCCACTCTGGTCCTGTGAGGTACTCATTCTGCACCTTGTTCCTTTAAAAGAAAAAAAAAAAATCCAAATTGCACTATAATTACAAACAAACACCTTGCAATCATTCCCCCAATGATTATCCAACCAACTCCCAGTTACTATTCATGACTACTTAACGTTACTTCCAACATAGGACCTGGCACACAGTACACCCTTAATAAATATAACCTGTCTATCCGCCGCAACCCCCCCACCCCACCACTGTCATCCTGCCCTATCTATCCTGGATAAATCTAAAATCAGAGATGGTTTCTAAATATTGAGAAAAAGAAGTGATCACAGTAGCCCAGTATGGATTCACTAAGCCCGGTGAATCCATGGGCTTAGATGGATTCCAAGTAATTTTTTTTACTTAGAATCCAAAGTTATTTCCTTCCTGGGTAGTTTTATTAAACTGGCCCATCAAGGCAATGCTGTAAACATGATGTATCTGGACAACAGTAAGACCTGTGACAAGGCTGTATACTACCTTTGTGGATAAAGTAAGCATGGGCGAAACAGGACAACTCAATTGAATCATAAAATTATGTTTTACAAAGTACTCAAGGATTATGGATTAAAACCAGTCTGTTAAGTTTTTAGAGGTATGCCCCTGTTTTCTCCAATTACTCAACAGTTTTCTCTAATTGCCTGGATGAAAACACAGAAGACATTAAAGCTGGAGATAACATGGGGCTGTGAAAAAAACAGATTTCAAGACAATCCCTACAGAGCTGTTAAATCTTGTAAAACAAAATGCAGCTTTTGTTTTTTTACTTGAATGGGGGAGGACAAAATGGAAAACAATGGTTTTCAAAAAATGGAGATTTTTTTAAATTTTTTTTTGAAGGACAATTGCTTTACAGAATTTTTTCTGTCAAACCTCAACATTAATCAGCCACAGGTATACATATATCCCCTCCCTTCTGAAACTCCCTCTCATCTCTCTCCCCATCCCACCCCTCTAGGTTGATACAGAGCCCCTATTTGAATTTCCTGAGCCATACAGCAAATTCCCGTTGGTATCTATTTTACATATAGTAATGTAAGTTTCCATGTTACTCTTTCCATACATCTCCCCTTTCCTCCCCTCTCCCCATGTCCGTAAGTCTATTCTCTATGTCTGTTTCTCCACTGTTGCCCTGTAAATAAATTCTTCAGGACCATTTTTCTAGATTTCCATATATATGCATTCAGATCAGATCAGTCGCTCAGTCGTGTCCGACTCTTTGCGACCCCATGAATCGCAGCACACCAGGCCTCCCTGTCCATCACCAACTCCTGGAGTTCACTCAGACTCACATCCATCGAGTCAGTGATGCCATCCAGCCATCTCATCCTCTGTCGTCCCCTTCTCCTCTTGCCCCCAATCCCTCCCAGCATCAGAGTCTTTTCCAATGAGTCAACTCTTCGCATGAGGTGGCCAAAGTACTGGAGTTTCAGCTTTAGCATCATTCCTTCCAAAGAAATCTCAGGGCTGATCTCCTTCAGAATGGACTGATTGGATCTCCTTGCAGTCCAAGGGACTCTCAAGAGTCTTCTCCAACACCACAGTTCAAAAGCATCAATTCTTCGGCGCTCAGCCTTCTTCACAGTCCAACTCTCACATCCATACATGACCACAGGAAAAACCATAGCCTTGACTAGACGAACCTTTGTTGGCAAAGTAATGTCTCTGCTTTTCAATATGCTATCTGGGTTGGTCATAACTTTCCTTCCAAGGAGTAAGCGTCTTTTAATTTCATATATGCATTAGGATACAGTATTTATAAAAGAATGGATATTTTTAATTGAAAGCAAGCTTTATATGAGTTAGCAGTACACTGGATCTCAAGGAAAAAATTACTTACTATATGACTACATTTAACCGAAAGCATAACGTTTGCCACAGGACTAATCTGTTCCACGTTTATTAGACTAATTTTGAAATTTCTCTCTGAATAACAAACTTCAGAAACAGGCATTTAGGGAGGAAAAAAAAAGGGGGGGGCCTCAAAACCATGAAAAATTTCTCCAGGAAGAGAGGCTGTTTAGTCTAGATAAGAGAAGTCTCTGGGACAACATGATTACTATCTGGAATATTTGGAGACTGTCAAATAGAATTAGACTTGTTCAGAATGACCCAAAAGGAGTAGAGAAGGATTAATAGCAGATATTTGAGGCAACATACAAAAGAAATTTCCTAACAATCCTGAAGGAAATGGCCTTTGCAGAGAAGCAAGCCAGCTTTCAGGGGAACAGCAGTCTGCACAGTGCGCAGTCCTGCAAATGGCTGACGTTTCATGTGAGACGCAAGGAATTTGGCCTACGCTGCATCTTCAGGCTGAAGTTTAGGGCCAGGTGGCTAGCTAGCTAGAACCTAAGAAGAGCCAAATGCAGTGAGATTCCCCATCCTCAGAAACAAGGCAAAGGGAGGAAGAAATTCAGTAGGCTGACTTCTGACCACCTCAGCAAGAGAGATTCACGTTCAGGAACTAGATTTACTAAAAATAACAAAGATTCAGGAAATTTTCTAACTTCCCCCTGCTATTTTGTTGCCACAGTCTGGTTCCCTATAATCATCTCTGAAAACGGAAGGGCTTCATTAACTGGATTAGACAGGAATCCCCTTGGAAATTTTTTTACCTCTTAAAACACTAGCTGTAGCTACTTTGCTACCTTCATTTTCACTGTAAGCTGCCCTGTTTTAAACACACCCATTAGTGTACGCTCAGAGCACACAGTAGGAACCTGCAAAATGTGGGTAAAATGCTGGCTCATATTCGGAGAGCAGAATGTCACCTCATTACCACAAGTTGCTTCACTTTGCACATAAGTTACACGCAAAGCATGTTCAGCTTTCAAATATATTAAACAACTTTCACCTGTGCCTAATTTCCCGCTCTTAGTTTCTCACCATGTGTGGAATGCCACAATGCCTAGCAGTGTAAATTTTAAGCAGTAACATTAAATTAAAATGTTGCTTCACAATGTTAAAAAACCCCACAGCTCTAGATCATGTGGGAAACAAATTCAAATGCATACAATGTAGAAAAGTAGGTCTTCTCAAAGCAATACAAGTACTACACTCTGCCTAATAAGAACAGAATATAGTAAAAACACACAAATTGGATTTTCCCCTTACTAGCTATGGATACAAATTAGGATGAGATTTCAAAGTTACAAAACTGATTCTCCGCCACATATTAACCCACCTTGTTTTCAAAATACAACGAGAGTTATCCTCTAAGACAGTCGCCTGGTTAGTTAAGAGTCTTTACAAGCCTGTTTCATTCCCTTACACGCAGCCCAGGGGTGTCTGTCCCTCTGCTGCCCTTGACTCTGACCCTCCTTCCTTCCTGTGGCACAGTCAAGGGGTGGTCAGCTGCCATAGCCTAGATCCCAAGAAAGAAGCTGTGCACGTTTGTCTTCTTGTACCGCAGTGAGGTGGAAAGCCTCAGAGCTGAAATCAGGAACTCCACCACACAGGTGAATTCAAGCCACAGAAGGTGAAGCCAGCCCTGAACTGCCGCCTTCAGCGACACCTGGATGAGCTCTCTAAGTCCACAGGCTGCAGAGCCAGTGCAGCAGGTGTGATGCTGGAGAGATTACTCTGAGGCCTAAGACCGGGATTCCAGTTACATCTGCAACCTTGAGACCCATGAGCTAGTTACTTAACTTCCCTGGGCCACAATTTCCTCTAGAAAAACGGAGGCAACAGTAGCTATTAATACAAAGTGCTGCAATAAAGATAAACAGATAATACCTGCCTATAGGCACTTAACCCAAGCCCTGCACACTGCACTTTTTAACGTTTGGTTGCTTCTGTGATTAGGTTTAGCTGAGTTATAGGGACCTTCGGAATCCCTGCTGCTGCTGCTGCTGCTGCTAAGTCACTTCAGTCGTGTCCGACTCTGTGCGACCCCAGAGACGGCAGCCCACCAGGCCCCGCCATCCCTGGGATTCTCCAGGCAAGAACACTGGAGTGGGTTGCCATTTCCTTCTCCAATACATGAAAATTGAAAAGTGAACGTGAAGTCGTTCAGTCGTGTCCAACTCTTAGCGACCCCATGGACTGCAGCCTACCAGGCTCCTCCGTCCATGGGATTTTCCAGGCAAGAGGACTGGAGTGGGGTGCCACTGCCTTCTCCATCGGAATCTCCACCTTTGGACTATACAAAGAAGCACCAAAACTAGAAAAGGCTCTGAAGTGACAAAGCTCTGACTCAGAATCAATTAGCCATCAATTAATGCTATGACCTTGAACTGTTTGCCATTTTTGAACCTAATGTTCTAATTAACAAGTGAAGATAACAATATCTACCTCAGAGACTTAGTGGTCAGGGTGTGGTACTTGTTTAATAAATATAGCTCTCCATCTACTCTCTCACTATATAACAGAGCAAAACATAAGTTTTTATGGCAAAAACTCAGTGGTCTAAACCCTCTAATATATTAATATACTAAGTCTACACACACGTTTCTGCCCTACTACCTTCAAAAGAGGATTGACTTTAAAAAAAAAAAGTATTGCCTTAAATGTGTGGGGTGTTTTTGTTTGAGACAAGTTAAAAGTTTAAATGCTTTCTAAAACGTCCCTGCCTCTAGGATTTCTGTTCAAGGTTTTAGGGAAGGAGAGACATCAAGGGAGAAATACATACGTTCCTCACATAAATAAAGCTCCAGGAAAAATATACTTTCCTCAAAGTAGGCTCCGCCCACTCGGGCAGCCCACTCGGACAGCCCTCCGGCTGCCAGAGAACCGCCCCCACCCCACCCCTTCTCCCTGAAGACTCCCTCAAGGGCTTCCCTTGTGGCTCAGCTGGTAAAGAATCTGCGCAATGCGGGAGACCTGGGTTCCATCCCTGGGTTGGGAAGATCCCCTGGAGAAGGGAAAGGCCACCCACTCCAGTATTCTGGCCTGGAGAATTCCATGGACTGTAGTCTGTGGGGTCGCAAAGGGTCAGATACGACTGAGCAACTTTCATTTTCTTTCCTCAAAGAAGAGTTCCACAAACTATATATGCCATATTTGCACAATACTCTGCACAAATCTAGTTATGAAATCCAAAGGTCAGGGAACAATAATTGAGCAACTAAACCGCAAATGAGCTAAGTCCTAGTCATATGGTTTAACCATAAAATTTCCAAAGAGCTATAACCCTCTCGTGACCAACACTAACCACAATTTAAAGTTAGAAAAACCTTTGGCGTCTCTGTGACGGACTAGTCTCATTTCACTGATGATGCCACAAAGACCCAGAGCGTTTAAATGGCCATCTAAAGGGCCACCACAGCCGTAACGGGAAGATTTGGGTTTAGAACTAGGGTTCCTAGGGTCAAGTCCTGAAGTCTCTCCTGACCAGTTTGCTCTTCCTTTAGGGCATCACCCATATATTCTTTTTATTTGCCAACAGGAGGTTAAAATCAACATTCCAACGGGTTACTCCTGGAACACCTTCCATTAAGAATCTCAGTCCATTCATAATCCTCAAAAAAACCAATTTTTCTTAATCTTCTTCCTTAGATAATGCTAACAAAAATAAACAGCATGTCATGACAGGCTCAGAAGAACCAAAACACTTCCAAGCATGAAAGACAGGAGCAAGAGCCCTGGGATCTTACCTCACATCTTATCACAATCACTCTGCATCCTCTGTCTAAACGAAGGCTTGTATCATTTCTAACTGCGCCTTCCAGGTCTCAGTGTTTGACTCCTTCCCAAATCGCTCTCCTTTCCAAAAAAGATGTCCATTTTTCATTTATAATCCTAGCATCTAAATCATTGCTAAAAGACCCATAACGTACTTTTTATCTTCTATGAATTGCTAAATTAGAATACTAATGGTCCATTTGGTTACCTCTGAAGAGACAGCATATATCAGAATATTTGTACAAATTTTCAAGAAAAAAATTACACTAACAGTCCACATACAATTTTACCCTTCACATTTCTTAATGGTTTTCTCTCCCGTCAGTTTTTAAAACTAAAGTTTTTTTTTAATCA
Organism: Bubalus bubalis; assembly: GCF_019923935.1. Lineage (NCBI taxonomy): Eukaryota > Metazoa > Chordata > Mammalia > Artiodactyla > Bovidae > Bubalus > Bubalus bubalis. The sequence continues at coordinate 163,169,373 of NC_059160.1, forward strand.
CAAATCATTAACTCAAAGGTTATATATACGTATCTCATCCTAGCCCACAGTTTCTGAAATTCAGGATGATTCTGTTCATTTTTTAAAGCATGTAAGCAAAGGTTAACGCCTGAAGAAACGCACAAAATAAGGGAATACTAAATTCACGACAGCATATTTTAAGATCGTTTAACACTTCAGACCTTACTGCACTCAGATCTACCTTTATACATGTACCTATAAGCAACCAAGCCCAGCACATCAACTTTCAGAAGCAATAACCGAAAACGAACCACAATATTAGTCATCACCATCTAATGCCAAGCACGGCATTTCTAGTTCAAAAGCAACAGTGACACATGCGACTTTCCAGGCTCCCCAACACTTTCTAGGAGCACACTTGTCGGAAGAAGCCTGCGTCTGGTCCTCCCGGGAAGCCGCAGCCGCGCGTTCACTCTGTTTCAGAGCAGGTACCGGTACCGCTGTACGCATGCGCACAGCAGGGCCCATTCCCAGCCCACCCAGGGGAGCCCATCCGGGGGGCTCCCGCCGCGGCCCTGGGCTGCTGGACATACCTCCTCTCAATCTAGGCGCCGGCGCGCGAGCTGCCCAGCAAGCAGGACGCTGCTTTATCCGGGACCGGGGTGAGAAAGGTCCCTGGGCCCGCGGAGACCGCCCCGCCCCGCCAGCGCGTCTGGCAGCGCCCCGCGGGCGGGCGGGAGCGCGCACGTCGGTCGCGGGGCGGGGCCCGAGGCTCCGCCCACTCGGGAGGCCCCCGAGGTCCCCCCGCTGCCCGAGGACGCCCCACCCGCACCCCGTCTCCCTCAAGACTCTTGGTGCCGAGTCGCTTGGGCGCCACCGCCACTGGCCACTCCGGGCGAAGCCGGCCCGCAGAGCCTCGAGGACACCAGGGGCTCCTCTCCAGCCTTTCCGCGGCCCACCTGCTCCTGCGTTTAGCCTCTGTGTCCCCCCTGATCCACACCCCAAATCGTCAAGACGTCTTTAAGGATTTTGCTGCTAATCACTACAAAGAAATAACAAACGTGGTTCAGTAAGGTTTCCGAAGTTGTTACTAGAATTCCTGGCAGTAGTTCGTGACTCCCTCTGAGATCACCACCGGCAGCCTAGCTGAGGTTCAGGTCTCGGCTTTTGTTTCAGGCTCTGACATTTCCTCACATCTGTGACATACCTCTCTACCTGTACCCCGGTGTCCCTCTGACTCTCAAACACGCTCCCACATGGCCTCAGTCCAGTTATGCATGTAATGCTCATGGATGCTTTTCATTCAACAAACTGAGCACCAACCAGATGCCAAGCTCTATTCTAGGTGCTGGGAATACAGTAGTGAAATAAAAGCCCTACCTGGAAGGCAGTGATATGGAGCAGTTAAGAGGATGAACTCTGGAGCTACACCATTTGGGTACAAAACTTGGCCCTGTCATTTAGATGCTGTGTAACCTTAGGCAAGTCACTTAACCAATCTATGCCTCAGTTTCCCCATCTGTAAAATGAGGACAATAATAATGGGTCAACTCAATGACAATTATATGAATTGGTTATAAAAAATGTTTAGGACAGTACCTGGCACACAATGAGTACTTGCCTGATGATTATCATGCTCATGGTACTCTACTTTGATGCCCTTTTCTCTGAAAATAATCCTTATAACCTGCATAATGAGGCCAAAGACAAAATTCTATACAGCCTTGTCACACCTTTTAAATCAACTTTTTTTTTACTGTAAAATACTAATTCTCATCAGGCTGTATAATTTGTATCCAGGGTATATCATGCAAAATGCCAGGCTGGATGAAGCACAAGCTGGAATCAAGACCGCGGGGAGAAACATCAATAACCTCAGATATTCAGATGACACCACCCTTAGGGCAGAAAGTGTAGAGGAACTGAAGAGCCTTTTGATGAAAGTGAAAGAGGAGTGAAGAAGTTGCCTTAAAACTCAATATTCAAAAAACTAACATCATGGCATCCGGTCCCATCATTTCATGGCAAATAGATGGGGAAACAATGGAAACAGTGACAGACTTTATTTTCTTGGGCTCCAAAATCACTGCAGATGGTGACTGCAGCCATGAAATTAAAAGACGCTTGCTCCCTGGAAGAAAAGCTATGACCAACCTAGACAGCATATTAAAAAGCAGAGACGTTACTTTGCCAACAAAGGTCCGTCTATAGTCAAAGCTATGGTTTTTCCAACAGTCATGTATGGATGTGAGAGTTGGACTATAACGAAAGCTGAGTGCTGAATAATTGATGCTTTTGAACTGTGGTGTTGGAGAAGAGATCCAACCAGTCCATCCTAAAGGAAATCAGTGCTGAATATTCATTGGAAGGACTGATGCTGAAGCTGAAACTCCAATATTTTGGTCACCTGATGTGAAGAACTAACTCACTGGAAAAGACCCTGATGCTGGGAAAGACTGAAGGCTGGAGGAGAAGGGGATGACAGAGGATGAGATGGTTGAATGGCATCACCGACTCGACGGACATGAGTCTGAGCAAGCTCTGGGAGTTGGTGATGAACAGGGAAGCCTGGCATGCTGCAGTCCATGGGGTCGCAAAGAGTCAGACAGGAGTGAGCAACTGAACTGACTGACTCATCTATGTATATGAAGCTACTTTCGTAACAGTTAAGAGTAAAGTGAAACCACTTGACAAAAAGCAAAGGCCAGTGGACACTGAAGACTAGAAACCTCAATTAAGCATCCCTCAGATTTCAGATGAACAGAACCTATGGACGTGCCTGCTTCATCTGTGATGCACCGTTTCTGGGGTCCCATGTCATTCACTACCAAAATTAGTGAGAAAACAATTTCTCTCTTAATTCAAAATATCATTGCATAGCATATTTTGTGAAGATACAAATAAAGCCAAACATACCTCTGAATGATGAAAGTTAAAATTGGATAGCCCTTTGTACTTTAAGTCAATGGCTAGAAAGAAGCAATTCTCTGTAAAAATACGACTAATGTCAAGAACTTTCATCTCTCTTATATGTCCCTAAAATAGTTACAATGTGAATACAATAGGAAATTTGTTGACCACCACCTACATAACCAGTGGTCTCTATGCCCTCTCTACCAGATCCTGACCAAATGCCTGCTCTCCTTCACTTGAACTGAGCTGCACAGTTACTGAGAGTCAGTGTTATTCTGTTTATGACAGCTTTACTTGTTACTATAATGAAGTGACTAAAGAGTATACAAATATAAAAACTGGAGGGAGAAAAAAAATCACAAAAATCTAAACAAATTCCGCATTCAGACACTGCAGGTAGCTTTTTACTCCCTTAAACTTTGTTATTTGCCCTTTCATATTTATGAAATGTTTAGGTTCTAAAGGGGAAAAAAGTCATAAGATATTTTACCTCTCTTCTGTTTCAAGACTTCTTCACTGTCTCCCAACAAGAGAACCATCTATTTCCTAGTAGGTTAGTAGATCGTCTCATTTAAAGAGCATAAACTACAATTGTCCAATGGCTCCCCTCCTGCCTACAGGATAAAGTCCAAATTTCTCTAATAAAGTTCTGAGTCTTCTGACTTCAGCCTGACTCTCCTGCTGTCTCCCCAGAGCAGCCCCCACACCGTGATCTTCTGGACAGCAGTTTCTCACGCGTAGACCTGGCTGGCTCATCTTGTCCAGTCTGGCTCTCCCAGCTCGCTCTGCCAGCAATGCCAGGCCCCTGCCTTCCCCCCGCCTGTCTGCTTTGCTGACTATACTTGAGTCGAAAAGCACAGTCACCACTACTGAGCCTTTTCTGACCAAGCATCCCGTTTCTCAATAGTTTTAACCTATGGAGGCTTCCCTGGTGGCTCAGACGGTAAAGAAGCGCCTGCAATGCGGCAGACCCAGGTTCAGTCTCCGGGTTGGGAAGATCCCTTGGAGAAGGGAATGGCAACCCACTCCAGTATTCCTGCCTGGAGAATTCCATGGACAGAGGGGTCCATGGGGTCGCAAAGAGTCAGACACGAGTGAAGCACCGACATACACATCGAGTTAGCGGGGTGTGACGTGTGGCTTTCCAGTATGACACCTGTAAGACATGTTGTCCTTACTGCCGCGTCTGCCTCCTGGGCCTCAGAGGTCCTGAGAGCAGGGCCGCGTACTGTGGGCCTGGTATCAGTATCATAGCGCTACCAACCCCCTTCATACTCCACACGCACTACTGAACTGACCTACAGACAGTGGTGTCCCTGGAGCTGTGCAGTGCTTTAACCCTCAACTCGACAGAGGCTTAATACATATCTGATAAATGGATGGATGACTACATGAGAAATGAATGCTCAATTTCAGACCAGCCACAGGAAGTATGGTACAGTTCTGCTTTAAACATAAGTAGTCAACTTGATGCCCCATTCAGAAAGGTTTTTCAGAAGTGGAAATGTTTCTACCATAACTGTTACTTTCCGTTTTCTTTCAAACAAGACAAAACTAGCAAGGATATTGCTACTGAAACTATGATTTTATGCTAGGCTCTGATATAAAGTGCCTTTCCTAATGCCAGAACCATCAAAGCCCAACTATACAGATTCACAAGCACGAGCTGATGTGTGAGTTAAAGGGGAAGCAGTAACTGTGTTTACAGCCATCTCTGGATTTTTTTTTTCTCTGATTTTACAGTACCACAGAAATTCCAGCCTACATCACAGAAGTTTGGTAAGCTTTCAGAACTAGGGCTGTCCCCTATCTTCAACTTGAAACTTCTTGCCATAATGTAGGAAAAGATGTTATTTATCTATCATCACAGTAATAATATAATTTATCCCTAATTTTATATGGTAAGTATCTTGTGGTTTTCCTGACAGAGATAAGCAAATGATAAAATATTTTCCCTCCTCTGAAGCCTAGAGGTCTAGAAATAATGCCAAATTAAAACTCAAAATATACCCAAGATCATTTTCTTATCAAATCTATAATTGTTCAAGTATTAAAAGACTTAACTTCCTGTCTATGACCAACTGACAAGCAAAACCTGTGTCGCCTGCCTTGCCAGTTATTCACTCCTTCCCTGAACCAAGCTGTCACGTGTCTAGAGGGCTCAAGACAACGCTAGCTAAAAGGAATATTTAGCCCCAAACATACCCTCAGCCTCATTTCATTGCATCATCAAGCCAAGTAAAATCAGGGATGACAAGAGAATCAGGGATGGCTCAGAGAGTCAGAATGAAGCATTCGTGCCACAAGTTTGTTGTTGTTGTTTTAAAGGGACCCTCAAGATAACCTTTTGTTGACTTGCCAGTGAATCTGTCTAATTCAAAGAGTAAGGACGACATGCCAGGATTTCAGGTAATAGTAGACTAGGTGGGAAGTTCACAAATTATGACTGTAATGTAGGATTTAGCAAGCAGAGAAGACAAGCTGAGAAGGACCATATGGCTCCTCTAACTGACAAGCACAGAAACGCTACTAAAACAATTCACCAGAGCAGAAGTGGTCAACCTGGCTCCCTCATCAGCTCGGGCCATCTGCACTGCTTGCGTCTTCTACGTGCAGCAATGTGTTTAGACATACCTATATTGAAAACAAAGCCAAAACAAAAACTGATAGCAAAATGTTAAGAGGGCCAAAGTGCAGCAAAAAGAGTAATAAAACTGCCACAGCAATCTATAGTTCCTTCATGAAACTGAATTTAATCCCGTACTTACATACTGGTTGGTCCCTTTTAACAATCACTTAAGACTCGCAAGCTAACTGGTACATATACAGAGACACTGGAATTCACTGATTTCAGTAACACTCAGAAAATGCGCTCTGATCCAGCAGCACATGCCACTGTGTATCCTTCACAGAAACACGTCTTGATTCTCTGAGACTGGGTATACTTTTTTGGAAAGAGTCAGAGATTAATACATGTAATCATTAATATGTGTATGGTATACATGTAATACATTATTATAAAGTAACACATTAATACATGTAATTAATATATGATACAGCATTTAGAATAGTTTCTGATTACTTCTGATAAGAGAATGGGTATGCTAATAAAGGAAGACATTTTTTGTAGTTCATCAGTTAAATAAGTCACCCTCCTCAGTCTCCAGGATTCCTGCAGAAACCTCATTACTTGCTGCCCACTACTCCCCTCCTCGTAGCCCACTCAGCCCTGCCACAATGGCCTCTTTGCTGCTCCTCCAGCATACCAGGAATGCCTCAGGGCACTTGCATTTTCCTCCAGATATCTGTGCCTGCTCCTCTTCCTGGTGTCATCTTCCTTATTATCCTATATAAAATAAGTCTTCCTTCCACACGTTTCCCCTTCATATATTTTAACGTTATTGCCATAGTATTTATCACAATCTGACATGGAGAAACCATTTATTTTCTGATCCCACTTCAGAAAACACACTAGAAGGTACGCTCCACACAGACAGAGGCTGTCCTGCTCACTGTTGCACAGAGGTGCTCAGTACACAGTTGCTGGAGGAATGGATTCTGTAAGTATTTAATGTATCTATGAAGCAAGACATTTTTTTTTAACACATCCTCTCATTTAGTCCTCAGAAAACTTTAAGGTACCTACATATTACAAAAACAATTTTTAAAACAGGGAAACTAAGGCTTGACAAGTTTAGATGTATCACCTACAGTCACAGGCTTCCAAGTAAAAGAACCAAGATTTAATCCAAGATCTGAGCCTGTGTTCTCTAACCACACAATGGATGCTGAACGGATCATTTAAGTGTTAAGATTTTACTGTTATTTTTCTTACTCATTCTACAAATATTTACTGTCTACACTGACACATACTGTGATATTCCCTAGGGACACAATGGCAAACTTGGCGTCTAGAGGAAAATCTGTGACACTGAGTCACCAAAAACTAAGAAAATAAGAAAACTTTGAAATCAGAGACCGAGATTTAGAAGTTCAGCGGTCACAGCAATGCCTGCTCTGAATGCCTTCAAGTATGCTAGCACTTACTCTGGGAGGGAAATTATCATAAAATTCTAGCCAAGAAGCTAGTGGGAGAGGAATCTGTATCAGAATCACCTATGCAGTTTTATGAAACCCCTACAGAGGCTCCTGAGATTCGGGCACAGCTAAACTGACTTTAAATAAAATGGCGGTGGGGTAGGGAGTCCGATCTAATTCTTAAGATATCTCCTCCCTCTTTGAGAGTCACATCTTCCTTTCCCTACATGGCTCACCATGCTTCTCCACTTTTAAAATACCTATTTGCCCAAAATAAGGTAATTGGAGAAGTTAATTTTAACACAAACACATTATCATAAAACTTGAGGATTTTCCCTAGGGACCCAAGAACAATAGAAAAGGAGGGAAAAATAAAATGTAAGATATGTTACCCTGCTAGACTTTACATATATCATCTCACTTAGCAAATGCACACTAGCAAGCCTTCAAAGAGCAAACCAAGTGACTTCCCTCAAGATACATGCACCACACGCCCACCTGCACTGCAGCATCTGAGTGGGCCTTCCTCAAAGACTCAGGTTCTCGGAGGTTCAGAAATGTCGCACTAGTGCCCCTGTGCAGAAATGAGGCGACAATGATGACCTGCCCCACCCCATCCACAAGTAACTCCACAGTGCCTACAACCGTAAATATTACCAAGTGGGTAGTGGAAACAGTTATGGTGCAGTGAAGCTCACCCTGATTAGAGAACACAGAACAGTATGGTGAAAAAAGCTCTGCCTCTAGGGTCGAGTTTTACTCTGTGCCTTCTGCCCTTCTTGACCTCACCACCCCATGTTACACCGCGTGGCACGTAAGCCTCTTTACACGATCGCTGTTCCTGCCCCAACTATTTAGTTCCATGAAAATAAGGACTATGCCCGTATTTTTTTTCAGTGTCATATCCTCAACACCCTGAACATACAGGTGCTGAATTAAACAACTGTTGGTGGAGTGAAGCAATGGACTAGCAAGCCTCGCTTTTCTCATGTGTAAAAAGGAGATAAGGGAGCTACCTCTCAGGATTTTGGAGAGAATTACAAGCACCGTACCGTAAATCACGGTGGGTTGGCGGGTAGAGGGCCGAAAAAAACCACAATCTGTCTGTCTCCACCCAACAGGCTAGGAATGTATATACTCTGGGACCGTTCGGGAAAACAAGCCCCTCCTCGCGCCGAGACTTCCGCGAGAGCGAGCAAAAAGTCGGAGCTGTCACTCCCGGGGCCGGGGGCAAGGCGGAAGGGCAGGCTGGCGTTGGTGGTTCCGGGCCAAGTGCGTCCAAGGACGAAGAAAGGACAGGCTGGGCAGGAAGGAAGAGGCGACCCTTCAGGCCGAGAGTCGAGGGCCACAGAAAGGAGGGCAAGCCCACGCCGCCGGGCAGGTGGAAGGTCGCCCTCTGGGCAGGCAAGTCGAGGGAGAGGCTGGCCTCCAAAAGCAGGCCCAGACAGGCCCGGGTCGGGCCGAAAATCGGCCACGACGCCCCAGCCCTCCCGCGGCGTGAGAGCGGAAGGAGGCACGCCCGCCCCACTGGCCACTCCGGTTCTTACCACCTCCGAGTGTCGCTCTGGACGTTCAGAAGAGGCCTTCCCCAAGCCGCCGCCGGCCAGACACACGCCAAGGGCCCAAAGGTAGAGTTCTCGCGAGAACACAACCTTCCTCCCACGCCTCATACCACACGTTTGACAGTCTCGCGAGATGTCAAGTCACGGTCAGCCCAAGGTTCTCGCCTGCCCCCCAGAGGGATCAGAGTGCAGGTGCACAAGTTTTCCTGTGCCCCAGGTCAGTCTTTTTGCCAGTTTACTAGATAAGGTTAAATGAAAGAAAGGTTTGTCGAAGGCAAGCTCTGAAAGGACGACTATCCTAAGTGATTTTCTCATACCAGATGTCCTCACAAGGTACATATTATTTAGCTTTAACGCACAGATGCAAAAATAAATGTCAGAAGACACAAAAGGACGAATGGAATATGGTTCCATTTACATGAGATACCTACAGAAAAATAGAATAATGGTTTGCCAGACTTGGGGAAGGGGAATTAGTGTTCATGGATACAGAGTTTCTGTTTGGGACAATGGGAAATTCTGGATATTCGGTGTGATGATGATTGCACGGCCATGTGAATGTGCTTAACACCACACAACTGTACCCCAAAATGGCTAAGATGATACATTTTAAGTTATGTGTATTTTGCCACAGTTTTTAAAAATTCAATAAATAAATGTCAGAGCCCTATTCCAAACTACACTATCTGACTGCAAAGCATTTGTTTGTACCATATCACACACCACACAATTCTCTACACTCCACATTCCACCACTCTGTTTGCACCACCACCACACACCTCCCCTCACAGTTTGAAATTATCCGCATTGGAATTTTATTGGTCTGTTTGTTCATTACCAGATGTTAAAATAAGGATCTTTGTCTGATGCCAGGAGCCGGCATATTGCATATTGAGTGCATATTGCATATTGAGTGCAGCGCTTTCCACAGTATCATCTTTCAGGATCTGGAATAGCTCAACTAGAATTCTATCACTGCTGGGAGCCAGCGTGAGGAACTCGGCCCATGACAAAGGTCATGAGGAAGGAGGCTCGGCATACGCAAAGGCGGGATCGAGCCTCAGGAGTCCCCCTGGAAATTCTCGAGCATCTACCCCCAAAACCAGAGTCTGCCTACTTTCTGCTTTGTGCTCTCACCTACACCTCTGACTTTACGGGGGGCTGTCCCCCACTACCTCTCTCTGAAAAAAGAGTTAGCTTACAGCTCCAGTTAATAATTCCTGGGTGTGACAGTGTTTCAACCTACAAACTCCTTTGGAAATCCTCTAGCCTGCCTGAATAGGTTTTTCCGGCCACATGTGATTGTTCAGAGCCTCCCAACTGTGAGAGGCAGGAGATGTTCTAAACTGTCTAAACACAGATTCTTTTGAGTAGTTAAAAGATTGATTAGAAATTGTATTGGTGAAGGGTTTTTCACTTATTGAGCCAATGTTTGCTGCTAAGTCTCCATACTCCTTACCTACTGTGTCCTTGGCAGTGTATTGATTGATATAATGGGGGTATAGAAATGTAAAATGCAGCTTTGTCCAGTGCTTTTTTGGAGGCTGGTGCCTGACTTTGGAATAATCACCTTTAGAGAAAAATAAGTTTCTTAAAATGTTAACAGGCCTCCTTGCCAGAAGATGATGTCAATCACCTGAACTTTTGCATATGATAAGTTTGAAAGCCTGGCTTCGATTAGACCCAGGAACTGCTGTCCTTGCATGACTCCACCCCTTCCCCCATTATCCTCTATGCATAACTTAAGGTATAAAAACTACTTTGGAAAATAAAGTGCGGGCCTTGTTCACCGAAACTTGGTCTCCCCATGTCGCTCTCTCTCTCAAAATTCTGGCTGAGTCTCCATCTGGAGCGTGGAACCCGCCATGCTTGCTAATTATGCCTGGGCTTCTAAGATCCGACCGGGGAGGCCTCAGTATCTCCTCTCCTTTGGGAGAACGGAAGGACGCCTGCGGCCTACGTAAGTGGTGCAAGCTTCTTGTCTTGAAGTTTTATTGGTCTCCCGCGTAAACCAAGCTACTCAGCCTCTTTTCTTCACTGAATTTTCCTGCTGAGCTATCCTTATTTCAGCCGCTTTTCTCCACTGAATTTCCTCACTGAGCTCTCCTCATTCTATTACTCGTTATATCCTTACTTAACGTTTAATTAAGTAGTTGTTTCCTGACCCTCGCCTACCCCGTCTCTCCTTCGAATACCCTGGATCAGCTGGGGCTGGTCCCTGGCAGTCTTCCTTTTGAAGAAGTCCCCAGTACCATTAATAGCTGCTAACCTGCTCCTCAGATTTCCCAGGAAGATGGAAGACCATGTGAGTAGGATTTTCAAGGGAAATGATTTTGGTAGAGCCTTATGCAACTCACCCAAGAATGACCAGAGACGAGGCTGCCTCAGCAGAAGGCAGCAGGAAGCAAAGGCAGAAGCTGGGGGCTGTCGCGGGAGGGGTCGGAGGGGTGCTGCTGCTGTTCACTAAAGCGTGTCCAACGCTCTGACCCAAGGACTGTAGGCGGCCAGGCTCCTTGGTCCATTGGATTTCCCAGGCAAAAGTACTGGAGTGGGTTGCCATTTTTTTCCCAGGGAATCTTCCCAACCCAGGGCTTGAACCCGGGTCTCCTGCGTTGCAGACAGATTCTTTATCATCCGAGTTACCAGAGAAACCAGACTGGAAAGGGAGCTATGGAGACAGAGGAGCAGGAGGGAATGTCTAAGAAGCCCATGAAAGCCCCATGAGGAAGTAAATCGTCTTGAACACTGTCAGGCAGATGAAGCCAAAATGGCAGCATACTCTTAATGTTCCGGTCCCTCATTCTTTTTCGATTCAGAGGATGATTCTGGATTAAGACTTTTTTTTTGCAACTAAAAGTGACCAAGGCACTTTTTTTTAAATTATCTTCTGGTGACCAAGATCCAGGACCTACTGAGATTGCTCAGCTAGTCCACATGGTGTGTTTGCACAGATGGGGTGAGGGGCCAGAGGTGAAATAAAGCTCTTTACCAACTGTCCATGGATTGTCAACAGAGGACTGTTTGCTTGCTTGTGATTTGTCACACACACACACACCCAACTCTAAGCCCCAAGAGAGCAGGGGCCTGGCTCACTACTGCATCCCCAGGCCCAGAGCACTGCCGGGCACCCAGTAAGGACCTGTTGACTGAACAAATGTTCTGTTCACAGAAACAGCAAGAGACGATTAACATTGTCACCGTCTTAAGTTCCTCGGTTTTGACAACCGATACTGGAGCCCTGTACCCAAGCCATTCCCCAATGGCAAGTCAGGACTCCAGGCTTTTTCACACCCACTGGGCTGCGTGTGGCCTTGGAGGCACTTCTCCCAGGTTAACCTCAGGCAAACACGGACGTGTATGAAGGACTCAGCAGATGCTCTCTGAAGAGCAGGAAGGAAGAATGAACATGGAAACCTCAAAGAAAAGAGGATTTCATCCACCAGACAGTGGGGCACTGGGGCAGCAGGGCACAGATTATCGAAAGCAAGAAAAGCAGCAGCGCTCCTCTGAGTGAGGGACACACAATGATCTGTTGCAGTGGAGGAAAAATTGTATAACTTTTATCAGCATTTATTTTTGTTTCCTCCTTTATCTGTTTGCATGCTTCATAATGTGTGTTATATCAATGCATACATAATTTATCAATTAAAAGTACACACATACTCAAGTGCTTGCTTAAAACATTTTTTACTAATAGGTAGGGTTATACAATCAGACTATTAGAGGCCATAGGAGAATGAAGCCTGACCTGGGAGAAGCTGGGCCCCCAGGTGGGGAGCTCTGGGCCCATGAAAAGCACGTTATAACACCCACGCCGTGACAGTGCAGTTCTTCAGTGGGTTCTTCTTCTCCAGCACTGTGTAGGTGCAGGTCTCCTTGTTGAAGACTGCCTGGCACTTGTCTCTGTCATAACCCATAGGTATAGCTACACTGCCATTGAGAGAAGAACAACACGTGTTACAAGGAACAGGATGCCCAGCCTCCCTGGGGGCTAACTTTGAGCTGGAAGCCGCCCACACTCCAGGTGTCTGGAGTGCCCCTCACCTACATAAGGGAATCTTAACATGTCACTCTCAGAAATCTGCACCCCAATACACAGGGCCTGAACTATGAACACAGACCATCCCTGACTTCATGGCTAAATTCCATCCTGCACATACTGGACTGCAGCGAGTTCCAACAGGCCCAGAGCTCTGGACTCCCCTGAGGCCAGGCAGCCTGCTCCAGCCTGACGCTTCTTGTCCTTGCTGCTCAGGAAGTAGCCAGCAGTACTGCTGCCTGAATGTGGGAAGGGGACAGTTGTCCCAACGCTGGCACGGAGGCCTGTTATGTCAGGAGCCGTCTCAGCCAACGGGAACAATGGGTCACTTCAGTCAGGGACCATGGAGCCCAGGGAGAAGCTGATGAAAACTGGAAAAGATCTCCCTGGGGAGAATCCACCCACACATTCAAGGGTGCAAACAATTTTAGGGCTCATTGCCCTCTTGAAACCCACCTGTAAACTCCAGATTTAAATTGTCCATCTTCAAAGTGCATACAAAATAGCCATCTCCCTGGCCTTTGTGACAACGCTTCCTTCCACAAAGTGACCTTTAACTTATTTTAACACAAGAGGACATTTCAGTCCTATTCCCAAAGGGTAATATGGAAACCAAAGGGAACACTGGAAGAAGGTTTTCCCAAGGGTGGATGACCTGGGTAGTGGGGAGTCCAGAGCAGCCTGGGCCTGGGCCACCAACCTCAAGCTCAATTGCTTCTGGGCAGCTTCAGATCTAGATAGTGTCCCTTAAAGAGTGCAGTGAGTGAAGAAATTCACCCAGAGAAAATCTTATCAAAACATGTATCACCAAAAAAAAAAAAAATTCACAAGAGAAACTTCATAGGCGGTGATATAATTGTAGGAGAAGGGGGCTGAAGACTCTGAGCAGTAGAAAAAATGTGCCAGTCTCCTCCATGTGAAGCTCTGTGCTGAGTGAGATAGTCAAGGTGGCCTGAGGCAGGGAAGGGGCTCTGTGCTCTGACCTGAAGTCAGTTTCTATCCCAGGATTGAGGGACATAACTGGTCTAGAGAAGACATTAAATGTGTTTTAATTTAATGAATTTAAATGAATCTGTGTGTGTGTTAGTCGCTCAGTAGTGTTTAGCTCTTTGTGATCCATGGACTGTTGCCTGAGGCTCCTCTGTCCATGGAATTCTCTAGGCAAGAATCCTGGAGTGGTTCACCATTCCCTTCTCCAGGGGATCTTCCCGACCCAGGGATCCAACCCATTTCTCTTATGTTTCCTGCATGGCAGGAGGGTTCTTTACTGACTGAGCCATGAGGGTAGCCTGAATTTATATGAAGAATCTCATTTAATTAATTAATTTTGGGGGCCTTACTTCTCATCTTGCAGGATCTTTGTTCGCCAACCAGAAATTGAACCCAGGCCCATGGCAGCGAAAATGCCAAGTCCTAAACTCTGAACCCGGAGAAGGCAATGGCAACCCACTCCAGTACTCTTGCCTGGAAAATCCCATGGACCGAGGGGCCTGGTAGGCTGCAGTCCATGGGGTCGCTAGGAGTCAGACACGACTGAACGACTTCACTTACACTTTTCACTTTCATGCATTGGAGAAGGAAATGGCAACCCACTCCAGTGTTCTTGCCTGGAGAATCCCAGGGACGGGGAGCCTGGTGGGCTGCCATCTATGGGGTCGCACAGAGTCGGATATGACTGAAGCGACTTAGCAGCAGCAAACTCTGAACCACCAAGGAACTCCCTCATTTAATTCTCATATTCACTTGATTATCCGTATTTTATGGTGAAGAAACTGAGTCTCAGAGAGATTAAGAAACTTATACAGAGTCACACAGCTGCTATACAAGGGAATGGAGATTCAGACTCAGTTACTCTGGCCCCAGCATCAAGGCTCTTTTCACTTCACTGTTTTCCACACTAGGTCCATGAGACCCCTAGAAAAAGATCACATTGACATGGCTGTGATGCGGCATCCCAGAGTGGGGTGGGGAGGGTCGAATCTAGTGGACAAGGATGCTTTGGGCCCTGTGGAGGGGTACTCTGATGTCAGAGAGGAAAGGCTCACTGGGCTTAATCCTGCTGATGCTATCACACTCCAGAGTCACATTGACACTTGATAAAAAGACAAAAATCAGGTTTCAGGAGCACAGAATCAAGGTTCATTTGTAATATATGACTCAGTCAAGGCAATACCTGCAAACCTGCTTCAGGTAGCCAGACATACAGTCTCTGGATCTGATATTCCTTTTGTTCCACTTAGCACTTGGCATGGGGCATGCTCAACAAATGGATTCAGAACTTTCCAGGTACTTAAACTTCAGTAGCACTCAGGTGTTTTGAGTTAAGTCAAGTCTTTGTGCTTCTACTCCTTGGTGATAGGTATCACAAGACTCTCTGAGGCACCTATTAAAATCCAAATTGCATGGCCTCCGGTAGATCCTGACTCAGTAGGTTTCAGAGGTGGGCCCCAGGAATCTGTATTTCATTAAGCTTCTCAGATGAGTCTGTGATGGGGCAAGTTTGGGGAACACTTCTTTACACTAATGCTTCTATCATCAAAGCCACTCTTGTCCTTGTGAAACACTATAGGGCCAAGACTGATGTCAAGACAAGAGATGGATAGGGATGGGGAGGAGTGGAGGTGCGACGGCTGATTTGGATGCAACTGCTGAGGAAAGAGGAGAATTAGGACCACTTTGCAGGTACTTTCTGCTTTTTTGGCCCGAGTACCAGAACTTTGGCATCCAGAAGAAAACATCTGCACAACCTTTCGGGTGACTTGAGTTAAACTTGAGCAGTGAAGCAACTTCGGGTTTAGAGTACAAGGGTCACTACAGAGCATCCTTTGCTCCTCACATCCATATCCTCTGCCTGTGTTCAGAGCCATTCCTGTTCCTGCAAATTGCCACAGTCCAGGCAAAGCTGCAGGAAAGCCAGATCCCTTCTAGAACAGCTTCAGACTGGTGGGTACTCTTTCCTATTTTTAGCAACCCATATGGATATAGATATTTAATAATAAAAGTTATTATCAAAATTCAAAAATGACCTAAAAGAAATAAGTCTGAGGTAGAAGGAACCCATTAACAGATACATGAATAAACAAAATGTGATTATATATATGTGTACATATGTATATAATATTATCTACAGATATCTATATTGGAGAAGGAAATGGCAACCCACTCCAGTGTTCTTGCCTGGAGAATCCCAGGGACGGCGGAGCCCGGTGGGCTGCCGTCTCTGGGGTCGCACAGAGTCGGACACGACTGAAGTGACTTAGCAGCAGCAGCAGCAGCATAGATATCTATGTATCCATACAGATTATCTATAGATATCTATATATAATATAGACATAATTTAATACATTTAAATTTATAGATAATATGTATTATTATATATTTAAATTTAATATATTTATCTGTCTAATATATATGTGATATAATATAGTGAATGTAATTTTTTCCTTTTTAAAGCTGAAAAATGTTTACTGTATATATGCAGTGAAACACTATTCAGCTTTAAAAAGGAAGGACATTCTGAGACACGCTACAACATGAATGATTCTTGAGGACATTACACTGACATAAGCCAGTGTGGGTGCTCAGGATGAGCCACCCCAATAGGTGCCACTTTTTCATGAAGCTTATTTTGAGCTAAAAGCAATAGTCACATCGCAGCCTCAAAACAAACTTCTGTTGCCACCCCCCAACTCCCTAGGAAGTATTTAAATTGAGGGTTCTTCCCAGAGAAGAGTTATTACCAGAGACAAATTGTATTTAAGTGACCCCATTTATATGTCAGGGTAAACATCTGAGCGACTGAACTGATTGAAACATCGAATTATGAAACGGATACTCTCACTCTTTTCATCCTGTGAATGACGCTTCTGTCCGTGCAAAGCCCAAGCCCCTATCTCTTTCCTTAGCACAGGATGGCATATGTAACTCATTCTACCTGCCTTTGTGCTTCTGTCTCTAAACCTCTCATGTTTGTGGGATTCCCGTACATATGAAAATAAATTTGATTTTTTCCTGTTAATCAGTCTCATGTAAATTTAGTTCTTAGCCAGAAGAACCTAGGTGGGGGGGAGTTTTCTTCCTTCCCAATACCAGTCGTAAAAGGACAAATACTGTACACCTCCACCTGCTGCTGCTAAGTCACTTCAATCGTGTCCGACTCTGTGTGACCCCATAGACGGCAGCCCACCAGGCTCTCCGTCCCTGGGATTCTCCAGGCAGGAACACTGGAGTGGGTTGCCATCTCCTTCTCCAATGGATGAAAGTGAAAAGTGAAAGTGAAGTCGCTCAATTGTGCCCGATTCTTCGCGACCCCATGGACTGCAGCCCACCAGGCTCCTCCATCCATGGGATTCTCCAAGCAAGAGCACTGGAGTGGGGACACCTCCACCTAGGGTTGTCAAATTCATAGATACAGCGTAGAACTGTGGTTGCCAGGAACGAGGGAGAGTAGGAGGTGGGGAGTTGTTGTTCAATAGGTCTGGGATTTTAGTTTGGGAAGAAGAAAGATTTCTGGAGATGGATGGTGGAGATGGTTGCAGAAAACCGCAAATATACTTAATGCCACTGAAAGTTACTTTTTAAAATGGTAAATTTTATGTTATGTATATTTTACCATGATTTAAAAAAAGAAAAGAAAGAAATAGGATTGAAAACTAAACTTCCTTCAAGATGGGATTTGGGGATTTGGGGCTTTTTGTTTGTTTTTCAAATTTTTTGGCATGGCTGCTCAGCATGTGGGATCTTAGTCCCCCAACCAGGAATCAAGTCTGAGCCCCTTGCATTGGAAGCAATGAGTCTCAACCACTGGACCACCAGGGAAGCCCCAGGACCGGGTTTTGAAAGAGGGAGCAGCTGTTCCTCAGACAGCACCCCAACAGTGGCCGCCTGCCCCTCTCAGCCCGGCTGGCTTGCGACTTACGTGTTGCAACATTCAATTCCATCACTGTCACAACGACAGCTTTCACAGTTCTCAGTCTTCCAGTCTGATTTCAGCTCGTGTGTGACTCCACTGAGATCCTTGCATCCTAAAATAATGCATGTGGCATCATCAGCAGAGTCCTAAGGTCACGCAACAAGGAGAAGGACACTGGGGCTAGTTGGTACCACCTGTACTCCACCCCACTCAGAGAGAGACTCTCGGTGATTTTACAAGCATCTCAGAAAAGTACTCATATATTCATTCATGGCTAAATTCAGCACTTTCTAACTCATACTACTTATCATATTTTCCTTACAACAAGATTAAATCTATTCAGAGTTCATTTCAGAACAGACATTTCAAGAAAATGTAAGTCCCTCCCTCTTTAATTAGATAGCTATTATGAGCCAAAATTCCCTGATAGCTCAGCAGGAAAGAATACACCTGCCAAACCTGAGGTAGAGAAAAAAAGAAAAAAAGAATCCACCTGCCAATGCAGGAGACTTGGGTTCAATCTCTGGGTCAGGAAGATCCCCTGGAGAAGGAAATGACAACCCACTCCGGTATGCTCGCCTGGGAAATCCCATGGACAGAGGAGCCTGGCAGGCTGCAGTCCATGGGGTCGCAAAAGAGCTGGACTTGACTCAGCAACCAAACAACAACAACAAATTATGAGCCTAGGAGTACTTAGGGTGACTTTTTGCTGCTATATTACCTCTGGATAAATGCCTCTTTTCTCCTCTTTTATTTGGTTTTCAACCCCAAAAGCACATATGAAACATCTTGGACACTTTACAAAAAAAAAAAAAAAAAGCCTGTGCCTGGGTACCAACGCAGAACAAAGAAATCCGAGTCTCTGGACGTGAGGCCCAGGCTGCCGCATTTTTGGACGTCTCCCTTAGTGGGTTCAGATGTTCAATCATGAATGAGAACCACTGCTGTAGATACACGGTGGTCTCGTGTCTGCTTGAGGGGCCAGCAACACTAGGACCACCTGAGGGCATGAGCCATGAAGACTCGCAGTCGACTCCAGGCCAAAGAATCAGAATCCGCACTTTAGTAAGAGTCCCAGAGGGTTTGCACACACATTTAGCGTTTGAGAAGTACTGGAATAATCAATGACTCTCAACCCTAACTGCATGTACGCATCAATCAAGAAGCTTCTAAATATGTAGATCCTATCCTTGAGATTCTGATTTACCTGGTTTTGAATGGGCCTGGGCATTCGGAGGCAGCAGCGGCAGCCCACAGTCCTCTTGCCTGGAAAACCCCATGGACGGAGGAGCCTGGTAGGCTGAGTAAGCTTCAAAAATTCTCCAGGCAATTCTCATACAGCTAGGATTGAGAACCACTTTCTTATGTAAATGGAATGTTGAAGTACCTCATTTTACTCCATTTATACATCTGCCCTAACCCTCTATCTCATGCAGATTTAAGGTTATTCATCTGCCAATAGTTTATATTTACTGAGATGCAATCAAATAACAAAACATTGAAAAGTCAGGACTTACCATTAGATGCGGAGCTCTCATTAGGTATCAAATAGCACTGGGCATTGCATAAAGTCACAAAGGTGGCTAAAACCACAAAGCTGAACAGAAGAGCGTTCTGTAAAGTAAAGAAGGGCCAGGGAAGAAAAATGAATGGATTCAGTTGGTAATTATTGACTGAGTGTCCTGTAGGGAGGGCCCTGCTGGGCTCTGACAGGTGGTTTGAAGGTAGAGCTTCTATCTTCAGATAATCTAACAAAGAAACAAGATCTATAAAGTTACTAAAATTAACTGGGGAAAAAGCAAAATGTGAGTGAAAACTCAGAGCAATAATGTTAGTGTGCTATTTTACTACAGAGGAGTTCAGGAAACCCTTGTGGATAGGAGATTTTTAGCTGCTTTGCAGGGCACGTATAATTTAAATGACAGAAATAAGGGATTGAAGAGAGTTTCAAGAAGATAATAGAACAATGACAAAGATAATAAAACAGGACAAAGATATGAAGACAAATAAACCACAATTGGAGACTTGCTGAAGCTAATTGGGATAGTCAGGGTTCTTAGACCACAAGGCTAAGAACTTCATTTTCCAGATGATAAAGGCATTGCTGATGGCTGATGAACATATCAGCTCATCTAGGCTGATATTTGATCTGTAGAACAAAGGAAAGCATCAGGTTGCTCTTGTCATCATTTTGAGGCGAGCAAACTAAACAAACTTTAAGGTGGGAATTTCCAGGAAGCTTTTAAAAAGGAAGATGGGATGAGGGTACTTATTCTGTAAGTGTCTAAAATTAATTATGAGCTGATGCTACTTGAAGTAGTGTGTTGCTGATATAGAGACAAATAAATGGAACAAAATTAAAAAAAACAAAAAATATACTTATTTATGAGTAAATATAAATATATATTATTAAAATAAATTTAGTCTTTGAAATCTGTAGAGAATGATTATTCAATAAATGGTATTAGAACAAATGGTGAACTATTTGAGGAAGAAAAAAAGTTCATTTTCTACTTTAGTTCTCACAATAAAATACTTTCTAAAAGGATTCAAAGGTTACATGTTTACAATAAGACCATAAACTAATCACAGAAATACAGGCAAATATTCTAAGCAGAAAAGGAAAAGAAAATAAATAGGTTTAAATATGTAAAAGTTGTAAGTCATAAAATTAAAAAAAACAGTTACCAAATTTGGAGAACATCAATATATGAAGAGTTTCTATATATCCATGGGAAAAAGGGAAGCATAGCTGAAAAATGATAAAGAAGACAAGGTGATGTTTCACACACACAGGCACAGACGCTGATAGAAATGATGAATAAACACATGAGAAATTCCACTGACATATAACACGAGAAATGTGACCATAGAGAAAATAGAGTCATAACGGGACGACAAAAATAATGAGTTAATTTCTAACATGAGAGGGAAATAGAGACATAGATGGGAAGTAAAATGCACGAGGGCGGTTTGTATTAGAACAATTTTTATGGGGTGTATACCCGTTCAAAGTCTTCAGACTATTTACAGCCTTTGCCTTCACTTCTAAGTCTTTTCACTTCTAAGACTTGGCCCTAAATAGAACAGCACAGAGGCTATCAACTGCTCCTCAGGGATGTTCACTGCTGTGGGAAAACAGAAATCACCGATGCTCAAGAACAGGACTGCTTTACAAGATGGAGATTCAGAAAAGACACCGGTCAACTGAGGAAGCGAGAGGAAATGAAGTGAGGTGAGTAAATGATCACTATGTATCGTTAAGTGAAATAAGGTTACAAAGCCGTTTGCTTGGTGTGATTCCTACAATGTAAAAAGATACCCAGAGAGACTGACGGTTTTGTGGCACATTTTAGCAAGTCGTTTTTGAGCTAAGGGATTATGACTACTTCTTCTTTGGATTTTTATTTGCTAAATTGTCCACAATGAAATGCCTTGATTTTATAATCAAAGAAATAAATGAATTCCCACAACAAACCCTCCGTACGTTTAGCTCACACCAGGACTTGAGGCTGCACCTGCTCTCCCTGTTTTCTTCTTTTGAATAATCTTCAGCTTAAGATCACTGTGGAAACCTGAATGTTTTCTCAAAAAAAAAAAAAAAAAAAAGCCAGCCTCATTAGCAAAATTTCTGCTCTCTTCATCCAAAAAGGGGGCTACTGGAAGAGGGGAAATGACCACAGAAATCTTGAAGGTCTTGTTTCACCGAGTCTCGAAACAGAGGTGTCGATGGACATGAGCCAGGGCTGCGGACCAGGGTGAGTGAGGAGAGCAGGATTCCCATGACTCCTGCAGCTCTGAGCAGAGGCCTGTGATTCAGGGACAGGAAGATGGAATCCGAACGTGGTGACAAGGGGAGAACCAGTTATTCAGTTAACAACTGACACCGTCTCAAAAATAGCTTCCCACTGGCATGCATTTTCTCTCTCTCTTCCTCTCCCTCTCTCTCCCTTCGTGAAAAGAGAGGTTCCCCTACTTGGGTGGCCATCACCTGGGTTACTAATAAGGAACCCCCAGTCTCAAGCTCACTGAAGGGTAGGGCGTGGGCTTTTGAATATTTACCAAATGTCCCAGGTGAGAAGCACAAGAGAAATGATCAAAACCAATGCTGCTTCAATGTGCATATGAATCCCTGGGAGATTTTATTAAATAAAAAGCAGATTCTGATTCAGTGGAATTTAAAGAGTCCTCATTCTAGCAAGCTCCCTGACAATGCCAATACAGCTGGTCCAAGGACCACTTCTAAGCAGAGAAACCCTAAACTCCCTTCCTGCTCCCATACTCTAGTCTCCATAGCCCCTCCCTCCTTTCTCCGCTTCCTCTCCTGTCCTCAGTGAACACGGGCCCCTGGCACCTGCAGGCACAGGAGACGGTGCAGCGATAAAGTTGGCATCTGTTATAGTTTCTAGATGGTGGGGCTCGGTGCCCAGCCTTGAGATGAAGCAGGCTGGTGGTGCTCCTAGAAATTGTGTCCTTTGCGCTAAGTCGCTGCGCCTTGAAGAGCCTTGTCCTGTATGATCAAGAGTCAGGTGACCTCAGAGGGATTCTTAGGCTGGGCAGGGGCCCTGCCAGGGCTATAGTTTAGGGTTAAGTTCACTCTGAAGCTGGAGGAGGGGGGGTCTGAGTGGAATTGGGAGGATCCCACCATGTTTATACTATTTCCAGCTCTGTCTCAAGACCGTTTCTGAAGGACGATCCTCTCCAGCCTCACTTTCTACTCCTGCCGAGGTGGGGGGCACTTCCTCCTGCTTCCCTTGCATCCTGAGAGCAGCCCACTCCATTCCCTTTTACTCATTCTACGAAAGGATACTTCGAAAAAGATCAAGTTTAAATTAAAGATAGAGAAGGGTCTGGATGAGTCTTTACAGATTTTGATGCACATTTCTTTCTTAATACAACATGAAACAATGAAAAGGGCCTAGGGTGTTGTCCCCAAATTTCGCAGAGCATAAAAATCACCTGGGCAGCTTAAAAACCCTGGAACTCAGGCAGGCCTCACTGCAGACCAATTAGACCAGCATATCTGGGATGGGAGTTGGGTATCAGTAGTTCTCACTGACCCCCAGGTGACTTCACTGCACAGACAGGTTTAGGGACTGCTGGCCTAGAGAGGGCTCAACTGCCCCACAGGCTCCTGGTGAGATCCCTGAGGCAGCTTCTGGCCTTCCCCAGGTTCGGTTTCCTGTAAAATGACACAGTGCTGTAGCTCTGAAGTTATATTTAATTTCACAAATCACTCACTCAAAGCCAAGGAATTAAAGAATTAGCATATATGAAACCCAATTTAATCCCAAAATTACTGGAAGAAATAACAGCTTAGAGAACAGAAATAATGCTAAATTCACAAAGATGTTCCCAAGCTCCCAGGTGCTCATCCTCCAGCACACTGTATTTCAAGTATAGAAGATTCATGACCAGGTTGTATTTACCCTGAATAGCACCCAGTAGAAACATCCATCACA
Source organism: Bubalus bubalis (assembly GCF_019923935.1). Taxonomy (NCBI): domain Eukaryota; kingdom Metazoa; phylum Chordata; class Mammalia; order Artiodactyla; family Bovidae; genus Bubalus; species Bubalus bubalis. The sequence continues at coordinate 163,192,260 of NC_059160.1, forward strand.
GTTTATGAAAATAAAGGCTATACATATCTTTCTTTTCTGTATAAAACCCAGTTACCTACCATTGTGATGAGCAGGAGTCCTTGCAGGCATGTGCATCCCGGGAAAGCCACACTGGACTTATATCAGAGACGGTGACCGCATGTTTGGCATCATTAGAAAAGATAACACGCCAAGGTCACATTCAGTGTTTACAGAGGCTTGACTATCAACAGGAAAGTATGGTTTCAGATGATTTATGAGTTGTTCATAAATTAGGTCTCCACCCCAATCATATGTTTACGCTTGCTGTTCCCACCCCAATATGCATTTGCCTCTGCTGTGAAAGAGCAGAGGAAGAGAACTCTCTTTTCCTGAGCCTTCCCTTGTGCTGAGTGGGTGGCTAGGCACAGGGCGTGTGTCTTTTTTGATTTCATACACAAAGAAATGAAGATTTACAAAGTCAGGTGTAGAAGATGGGCTTCAAGAAGGAACATAAGAATAGTTTAGTGGTCAGCCCAGCAGGCTTCCTGAGGGTATATTTTGAGACAACAGAAATGTCCCAAGCCATTCTCCATGGCTTGAGAATACAGCACCCTTGCAGCCAGGGTTCCCTGGACAACCCAGACTTTCTAAAACCCCTCTTCAATCTGAAGTCGTCGCTCCTGACTACATCAGGCCAGCTTTCCTTCTCTGTGTTCAACCATGATCTTCTGAAAAGCCCTGCATGCCCAGGATGGCCTTTGGGGAGTGGCATCAAACAGAACCTTCTGGTATATTTGAGGAACTTAGCATTTTACTAGTTTGCTCGGGCTGCCATAACAAAATACTTTAGACTGGGTGGCTTAAACAACAGACATTTATTTTCCCACAATTCTGGAGGCTAGAAGTCCGAGATCAAGGCTGTTAGCAGGGTTGATTTCTACTGAAGTCTCTCTCCTGGGCTTGTAGATGGCCGTCTCCTCGCTGTGGTCTTTCTTCTGTGTCCTAACCTCCTTTTCTTACAAGGATACCAGTCATATAGGATTATGGTACAGTTTAATAACGACCTCACTTTACCTCTTTAAAGGCCCCATCTTGAATACAGTCATTTCCTGAGGTACTAGGGCTTAGGATTTCAACATATGAATTTGGGGGTAACATGATTCAACCCGTAGCACCTCTGTATCCCCAAATGTCCCCCTGCAGCCTGCCTCAGTGCCTAAAATTTCACCCTGGCTTTTCCTCTGCCCACAGAGGTTCACCTCTTACTCGACTGGCTCTTAGAGCTCTTCAGAGCTGGCCATGGTGATCTTTTCCAGTGCCTGCCTCTACCTCCCCTAAAATAAGTCTTACACCCCCAACACGGCTTGGGGGAGCTCTCCTTTTCCCTTGAGGGGCGACTTCCCTTCTCACCAGGGACCCCATAGGCCCCTACACACTTCTGCTTTCTCCTCATGTGTTTTAACTGCCTGCTGCTGCCTCAGAGTTCCTGAAAGCCAGGGGCACATTTGTCATGGTTCGTAGCCCTTTGGTTTCTTTTTAAACAAGTTTGAAGAATCTCACACAATGTGAGTCCCATCACACCTAAGTAGCCTCTAGGACTTGGCATCCTAGAATCCTTGTCACAGGTGTGCGATTTCAGTTCCACAATCAGACACACTGAGCAGGACCCCCTTTAAAGGACACAGGGGAACTGCCACTATACAGAGTCCCCCAGGAAAGATGGCAGTGGCTGGCGCCGCTCCTAGGGCGAGGTGTCCCGAGGGCAGCGTCCATGGCACGAGCGGCAGCGACTGTGAACACAGGCACAGGCGTCTTGCTGCAGCAGTGAGGTTTGGGAGTCCGTGTGGCCTCGTGGCAACCAAGCCTGTGCCTCTGGCCTCCCACAAAGCCTGTGAGCTGCCTGACATCTTTAATAGATTTCTCTCCTATTCACAGACTGGAGCAGGTTTGCTGCTTGCTACTAAGAGCTCTGTGACCAATTAGTGACCATAACTTATTCCTGTCCATGTTCCTCCCAGTGACTGACCCAATGCCTGGCACAGAGCAGGCATGCAGGATAGAATCACACTAGGTGACTCCAGGTATTCCAGCGACGGAAAAAGACCCTGACACTGTTAACCAGTGCCATAGCTAGAAGGTGCTCACCGGCTCTTCGCTAGGTGCTACGAGGAAGGCAGTGCCTGTCTGTGTCCAGAGGAGCTGAGCTGGGGCTTCCGACGCGGAAGGGACTTTGTGAGCAAGTATGGGGGCTGTCCACAGGGAGCGGGGAGGAGGGAGCACGAAAACGAGCAGTCCTCAGACGGCACTGCAGCCGGCTCTGTCCAAACCTGCCTGACAAATTTTCACTGTTTGATTGTAGTTCAATTTCATAGACTAAAGGGACTTTACTTATTCATTGTAGAATTTTTTACACATACACGCATACAGTGGTAGAAACAAAGAGAACATGGAGATGAGCAAAATAAATTCTGTGAAATTTTTTAAATAAATTCTGTGGTTGTCCTGTCTGAAGAGAACTATTGCCAGCATTTTGGAAGATTTCCTTTAAGAACTTTCTAGGTATATCTATCATCTATCCATATACCATGCATTGTAACCCGCCAGTCTCCTCTGTCCATGGAACTCTCCAGGCAAGAATACTGGAATGGGTAGCCATTCCCTTCTCCAAGGGATCTTTTTGACCCAAGGATTGAACCAGGGTCTCCTGCATTGCAGACAGATTCTTTACTGTCTGAGCCATCAGGGAAGCCCCAGGTATATTTTCCTTAAGGAAAGGCAAAAATCATAAGCACTTTTCCCCAAGATAGAACATGTACATAATACTATACATAGGCTATAGAATGTCATTACAGAATCTGCTTTTCTCATGTAGCAATACTCTGACCATCTTGCATGGTAACTCTTTTAATGCCTACATTTTACTCCATAGAATGGCTTGGCTCTCATTTATTTAATCAGCCTCCTCTTGTTGAACACTCAGGCTGTTTCTGACTTTTTTTTAAGAATTAGGAACACCAACCTAGGAATTTTGTTTTTTAGATAAACATTTCCCCACACTTATACTACTTTCCTTAGGATATATTCATAGAGGTAGAAATTCTGGGTTGGAAGTATTATTATTTCATTATCTGCTAACATGAAAGGTGGGAAATGTTACTTTGTTTTAATTTACTTTTTCCTGATAATTGGCAAGATTGGATATTTTTGGTATGTTTATTTGCCAACTGCATTTCTCCTTTTGTGGGTAGACCATTGCCTTTTCTTTTACCTACTTTTCTATTTTGATGGTGTTTATATTTTTCTTTTGGATGAGTAAGCAGGCTTTTAATATATTAAAGATATTAATCTTCAGCTGTCACAAATGTTAAAATTTCTTCCTCGCTTTGTTTTAGTTAGGACACTGGCTCTGGAGACTGAACTGAGGAATGAGTAGTTTTCCTCACCTCTATTTTTACCTTTAATTTGGTATTTTGACATACAGAGATTTTAAGCTTTTTCTTAAATCCATCAGGTATTTACTATGCAGTCCCTGCTTTTATTTACACATAATTAATAATTGGAAAGGTCATGAGGTTCCCTTTTGGTGGTGCACCACATTTCAGAACATTTTGCTTTCAAATAGGTAATTGCATGTATCTGATTTAAAAAAAAAAAAAAAAAAAAGCTTTTTCTTTTAAGAAAAAGCCTCTCTTCCCCTTGTCTCCCAGACTCTCAGTTTCTCTAGTTACAACTGCTGGCTAGTACTGATTCCTTAAATATCCGTCTTCCTAGAGATGGTTTACACAGACATATTTGTGTGCACTCACCTTTTGAAACACCATTCATAGCATGTTGCATACATTGTTCTGCATTTTGCTTTTTCCTCTTTTCCTCTTAGTGCTCTGTTCTCTTTAATACTTGCCTAATAGAGATTCGGGGAGAAGGCAATGACACCCCACTCCAGTACTGTTGCCCGGAAAATCCCATGGATGGAGGAGCCTGGTAGTCTGCAGTCCATGGGGTTGCTAAGAGTCAGACACCACTGAGTGACCTCACTTTCACTTTCCACTTTCATGCCTTGGAGAAGGAAATGGCAACCCACTCCAGTGTTCTTGCCTGGAGAATCCCAGGGACGGGGGAGCCTGGTGGGCTGCAGTCCATGGGGTTGCACAGAGTCAGACACGACTGAAACGACTTAGCAGCAGCAGCAGCAATCGAGATTCGAGTTCGATCCCTGGGTCAGGAAGATCCCCTGGAGAAGAAAATGGCAACCCACTCCAATATTCTTGCCTGGGAAATCCCATGGACAGAGGATGCTGGTGGGCTACAAATGAGCCCATGGGGTCACAAAGGAGTTGGACACAAATTTGCAACTAAGCAATAATAATATCCTAAACCATCTGGCGGTAGGGTAACAAGTCTCTTATTGATGAAACTGCTATTTGCGTTGCTTCCAGGTTTTACTCTTACTAACCATGCTGCTACAAACATGCCTTTGAACCCCATTCCCCTTAAAAAAAAAAAAAACTTTTTATCTTTAAATAATTTAAGATTCACAAGAATTTGCAAAAACAGTACAGAGAGTTCCTGTGTATCATCAGCCAGCTTTTGCCAATGATAACATCTTAAATAACCATGGAACATTTTCAAACCAACCAGAGATTGACCTTGGTACACTGGTAACATAGTAAAACTAAACTATAACTTTATTCCGATTTTATCAGTTTTCATATGCACTTTATGGCAATTTCGTGTGTCCAACTGCCACTTAACAGCACTTCCCACCTGCCTTTCTGGGCCTTTTCTACTCGTGTTATTTTTAAAGCAGGGTGGGGACAAGTGGAGGTGCCCCGACACATGTGACATCTTACAACAGCTTTGTCCTTGCCCGAGTAACACTGGACATTGCCTACCCTTTTCACGATTGACAATCTCTACCAGATGGTTTTTATAAAGGTCCTTGATTCATTTTCTATTTATCTCTGGGTGTGTGTGTGTGTGAAAAGGCAATGGCACCCCACTCCAGTACTTTGCCTGGAAAATCCCATGGATGGAAGAGCCTGGTAGGCTGCAGTCCATGGGGTCGCTAAGAGTCGGACACGACTGAGCGACTTCCCTTTCACTTTTCACTTTCATGCATTGGAGAAGGAAATGGCAACCCACTCCAGTGTTCTTGCCTGGAGAATCCTAGGGACCGGGCAGCCTGGTGGCTGCCGTCTGTGGGGTCACACAGAGTCGGACACGACTGAAGTGACTTAGCAGCAGCAGCAGTAGCAGTGTGTGTGTGTGAGAGAGAGAGAGAGAGAGAGAGCCTGGTATAGCAGGGAAAGTCTAGGATTCATACCACTTTAAAGATATTTCACAAATTTGTTCCCCACTTTTTTCCATAAAGATGGACATGATAAGTTATAAACAAACATGACATATTGGTGCAAGGGAAAAATAATTTCAACTAGGCCAGTGACTTCACAGCTGCCCGGGTGTGTGATTCTGGGCAACACGCTTGAAGGGGCGACCCAAGTTTCCTAGGGCTGAAAAGTCAGTATCACTTAGGAAGGCATAGGAGCATGTGCTCTGCAGGCAGACGGACCAGAGCTGGACTCCTGATTGCTATGTTTACCGTGTGTTCTCCAGCAAGTCACTTAACCTCTGTGTTTAACTATTCATCTAAAGGGGGACTATAATAGCGCCTCGTCTGGCGAGTTGTTCTGAAAATTAAAGGGGTTAAAAGTACTAAAAGTAAAGCCAGATCACATTCAGCATTTTCTCATCCTGCTCAGAGTCAGGCTGGAGTCCTTCAGGGCCCATCAGCTCCTCCCTGACCCTTGGCCCCCTGGCCCCTCCAACCTCGTCTTCTGTGCAGGGCAGTCACAGGATCCATGCCTACTGGCCTCGCCCTCCTTGCAGACCCACAGACACCTCTAGATCGTTACCCAAATGTCACCTTCTCTGGAGGTCCTCTCCTGAGCAGCTACAGACCATCTGCCCACAGGCCCGCCCTCATACCTGCCTCCTCTCCCCTTCCCCACTTCATTTCTCTGCCAGGCACTGATCATCTCAACACCTGATTCTCATTGTTGGTCCCTCCCCCAGCTAGAGCATCAGCTCCTTCAGGGCTGGCACTTTTACTCTTTTGTCCATGTCTTTATTCCCAACCCTCAGGAAAGCGCCTGGCACAGAGTAGGGGCTCAACAACATGTGCTGAGGGATTCAAAAACAAAAAAGTGCTTGCCCAGTTCCTAGCACCCAGATCCTGCTCTGTACATGGAACCACAGCTGCGCTGCTGCTGCTGCGTGAACTGAGAATGATGGTAACACCCAGCAGGCCTGCCGTGAGATTTAAACTGAACCATGTATGTCGGAAGGGTTGTAGAAACTGTCAGGTGCTATGCAAACAGGGGAGGAGTGTTCTTATTACACGGAGAAGGCAATGGCACCCCACTCCAGTACTCTTGCCTGGAAAATCCCATGGACGGAGGAGCCTGGTAGGCTGCAGTCCATGGGGTCGCTAAGGGTCGGACACGACTAAACGACTTTACTTTCACTTTTCACTTTCATGCATTGGAGAAGGACATGGCAACCCACTCCAGTGTTCTTGCCTGGAGAATCCCACGGATGGGGGAGCCTGGTGGGCTGCAGTCCATGGGGTCGCACAGAGTCGGACACGACTGAAGTGACTCAGCAGCAGCAACAGTTCTTATTACAAGGCTGTTTATCGGTAAGCTTTCTCCTCATTAGAAGCTTCATTGATTGTCACAGCCTGTCACAGAATAACCATGACAAGCAGGTTCATTTGTCCCCATCAGGGTGCAAAGCTTACTGCTCCATGTTGTGCCGGCACAACTTGCCAGGATAAATGCTTGGCGAGGGGGCACACATGCTCTCCACCATGTTCCAGAAGTGTGTGCCAGTCTCTTCCTCCACCGAAGTCACTACTGACCTCTGGGGGGCATTTGCCATGCCATCCCAGGCTCCAACTATCTGGAGAGAAAATTTTCCATTACTCTCCTTTGAAATTGACTTTCTGGGCAAGGAGTGTTGTGCCAGTATTTAATCTTGCTGTAATTAAAAAGGACAGTGTGAAGACACTCTCCGGGGGAAGCTGGCTTGCATGGCAGCCAGGTCTTTAAGGGGAGCAGTGTCCTGGTGGGGTTGCCGTGTACTAGGCTGTAATGCTCTGCAGAGAAAGCTGGGTCTACGGATGAAAGCCTCGCATGTTCTGGTCTGTGAACCCACAGGGTTGCACCAAACTCCCCAGAAGCCCATATATGAATGTTGACCTAACAAGGCCCCTTTATCACACTGGGTAGCACAAAATGGAAAAGGAACTGTATGTGTCAGGAGGGCTTCCTGGCAAGATCTCTGAGTTCTCCCACTCTGCAGATGCGGACAGAAGACCCTCTCACTATCCAAGAGCCCATGAAAAAGAGCACCTGATTGGAACTCAGACCTGCCGTCTGCAAACTCCACTGTCTCCTGTGTCTCACTGCATCTGTGGGCCAGTCTCTTCTTTTAGAAAATGCCGCCTGAGGAGCTGGGTGAGTGCAGAATCAGAGGGAGATTTAGACTAGAGGCTAAAACAGAAGTAAGTTCTAATCTCCTTGAGTTCTGCCCCTCCTCAAACCTGGGGCAAATTTCTTAACATTTCTGATCCTTATTTTTCTCATTTATTAAGTAGAGATGATGATCTCCATCCTAAAGAATTGGCCAGAAAAAATAATGAGAAATGTGTCTAAAGTGTTCCACCCAGTGCCAAGTAAAGGGTGGTGTCATCTTTTTTTAACTATAGATGTATATTTAATGTGTAATATTATGTTAGTCTCAGGTGTAGAATATAGTATTTCAACATTTAAATACATTACAGAACGATCACCACAGTAGTCTAGTAGCCATCTGTCTTCATACAGTTCTTAGCAGTTTTATTGACCATATTCTTTATGTTGTGTGTTATACCCCTATGATTTATTTATTTTAGAACTGAACGTTTACACTTAGTCACTTTCACCTGTTTCACTCAAGCCCCACGCACTGCCCCCTGGTGGCCACTAGTCTCCTCTCTGTACCTGTGAGTCCGCTTGCTTCTCCTTTGTTCATTTGTTTTGCTTTTCCATATGTTTCACTTGTAAGTGAAATAATACAGTATTGGTCTTTCTCTGCCTTATTTCACCTCACATAATACCCCCTAGATCCATCCATTTTGTTGCAAATGGCAAGGTTTCATTCTTTTTTATGGGTGAGTAGTAATCCATTGTATACCACATCTTCTTTATCCATTTTTCTATCGACAGACACTTAGGTTGCTTTCATGTCTTGACTATTGTAAATAATGCTGCAATGAACACAGGGATGCACATATCTTTTTGACTTAGTGCTTCTATTTTCTTCAGGTAAACACTCAGGAATGGAATTGCTGGACTGCATTATGCTGCCTGCATTATAGCTCTATTTTAACTTTTTGAGGAACCTCTGCGCTGTTTTCCATGGTGCTGCACCAGCTTACGCTCCCATCCACGGCGCATGAAGCCTTCCTCTTCTGCACCTCCTCCCCAGTGCCGCTGATTTGTTTTCTTTATGATGACGACCACTCTGACGGGTGTGAGGTGGTGTCTCATTACTGTTTTGATTTGCGTTCCCCTAAAGATTAGCCTCTTTTCATATGACTGTTGGCCATCTGTAGGAATTCTCTGGAAGCTTTTGCACAGCGAAGGAAACCATCAACAAAACCAAAAGGCAGCCTACTGAACGGGAGAAGATACTTGCAAACAATATATCCTGCAAGGGTTAATTTTCAAAACATGTACATATCTCAAGCAACTCAGTTCCCAAATCCCAAATAATCATACCAAATGGGCAGAGGACCTGAGTAGGCATTTTTCCAAAGAAGACATACAGATGGCCAACAGGCACATCCTAGGATTTTCGATGATGACTGGTGCCACCACGTAACAGCAGTTTGTTGCTTTCTCCTCCCCTGGGAATCTGGTGGCCAAGGCCTCCTCTTCTCTGGGAAGTGCCGGTGATGCCCTGCTGAGTTCTGTCTCTATAATATCCCATCTGCTTTCACACTGGGGACGGTTCCATAAGCCACAAGCATGAAAACATACCTTACTGGGAATGCACCCTTCCCAACATGTGGTCTATAGCTGTTGATTGTAGAGAAGAGAGAAAATGGAAGCAGCTTCCTTCTATAGGTGGGTGATCTCTGTACAAGTAGGCTTTTATTTGCTAATTTCCTCTCAGAGGTAGCCTCAATGTCACATTTTATGAGACTTGTGAAATCCCATTATATTTGCTAGGTAAACACTTTTGCTGATGATCTCAAAACCTTACTTCCCTACAGTTTGGTTCTTTTCTGTAACTTCACAGATAGGCCTTTAAGAAAAGGGGTGAAATACTGGCACGTGGAAGAAGAGTTCTGATGCATTTATGTGATAAATATTGGCTGAGTAACTGTTTACAGTTTTCTGATCGTACAGAAACCTTTTAAGTCTCAATCCAGGATTATCTTATTTTCAGAGATACAACTTTCCTTCACTTAACCCCAGGGGAGTCGTGTTTGCTAAACTATAGATGGCCTGTCTTTTAATAAAATTAACATAGATTCCTGCTTCCAATGGGAGAGAGATGTTGCCAAAAAACACTGCTGGCTCCTTATGTTTATGTATTGTTTTTGCCAAGTTGATTTTGCAAGTGAGCCTTTACAATGTTTTACTGTAACAAACTGTATTATACTGGTTATTATACTGGTTATTATATTGGTTAAACAGAAACTGCTGTAATCAGCAGCATCTCAGAACTAGAGGGACCCTCCGAGGACTGTGTGCTCTGACTTTATGGACAAGGACTGAGATTGGGAGAACCCCGTGATTAGCTAGTAAATTGCAGAGTTTCATGCACTGTCGAGGGAAATGACTGTAGTCTCAGGGAGTGGAGCAAAGGGTGATAAAGAATGCAAGTGGGTCACGTCAGGTCCATCCGAAGTATGGAAATAATAGGACCAACCTGCTTATCTCCCACGGTGATCTCCCATCCGAGGAAACTGATAGACGGCAAAGAATAAATATACAACACTTTAAGACAAACTAAGCTTTTCTTGCTACAATCACAGCAAAGAGTGTTCAGGAGTTCCTCGTAAACAGCTATTGGTCTAATTTTTAGTTTTGGGATGAGCCATCTCTGAAATGGGAAATACAGTATTGCCAGGGGGAATTCAGTCCTGCTGACACTTGGGATTAAGCAGATGATGATGGGAGAGAATATGCCATTCTCTAAGATGGCCTTGGGAAACCAGGCTTTGAAATGGAGTCTCCATAATAGACATTGTTCTTGTAGATAATTTTTCACAGAGCCTATAGAGCCAGACAAGAGTGATCAAGGCACATTTCCCACTCAGTCTCAGCCAGATTCTTGTGTCTTCTAAGTTGCTGTTTCCGGGAATATGGGCTACTGTGGTTAGAGGTGTGACTTCCTCTGACTTGCCATTTGTCACGCAAACGAGGGTGGATTCCAGGGAGACGTCAGCCAGAGTGAGGTCCTCAGCACCCCACCTTCCGCTGCACCCTCTGGGGCCAAACCTGGGGAGCAGCTTTACAAGTCCCAAGCCTCAGCTCTGCCGCATGAGCTGCTCAGCATCCATAGAATCACACAGCCCACAGTGGAGGCTGCTACAACGTGGGCACCCAGAATCAGGGCGGCCCCCACTCACTAGTCTTCAAGGAGATTACTTATCTCCCATCTGTCACTCTGCATTCCTTCCAGAGCCTGTCCAGATTGTTTTCACTTCTCTTAAACCTCCCACCCAGCTGTGAAGCTTCCTTCACATCCAGAAGATAATCGCACAGGTAACAGAGATGAGAACTGTGCACCTGCCCCTACACCGAGACCTGCACCTTCTATTCCTTTCCTTTCCCTCCAGGCCCCTTTTCTGAATCAGACTTACTGTCGGTATCCCACCCCACCCCCATCCGACACACACACCCCTTCCCAGGGACTTCCTCCAGCCTCCCCGGTGACAGGCGGTCGTGAAGGAGCAGATGGAAAAGCACCAGCACTCGAGAGTTGCCGAGCTCCCAGCCAGGGAAAGTGTGATTCTCACCAAAGAACCATCCTCCCTGAGGGCCCACCCAGCCCCCTGTCAGCTTTTCCGTGTGAAGCCTGATACCCCACAGCTGGGAACCGGGAGGCCTAGCATGCTGCAGTCCATGGGATCGCAGAGTCGGACACCACAGGGCGGCTGAACACCCCCACCACCACCCTCGGGAGGACCAGTTTCTGCGTTAGCCAGGATGCCGTCCATTAGAAAAACGAACTCAAATGAACGTAGGCCATATTTTGGGTTCGCGCGTTCAGACCAGGGGTAAACTAGCTTCTGGGTTTAGGGGATCAGACCTTGTCAGGCCTTGTGACATGAACTGTCACTCTCCAGGGACTTCACTGGCTGTCCAGGGGTTAAGACCCCCTGCCTCCACTGCAGGGGGCACGGGTTTGATCCCTGGGCAGGGAACTAAGATCCCACATGCTGCATGGCCTGGTCAAAGAAAAACAAAGGAAAGAAAAAGTTTTACTCTCCAGAAATCAAAAAGATGGAGGCCGATGATAGTCCATATATTAATTTATGCCAAATGAGTATTTCCATCTATTTTAATACAATAAGATGAATTTACTGCCATTTGCCAAAAGATGCAGCAGAGGAGCCTTAAAAACCAATAGAACAGCAGGAATGTCACAGGTGTGTGTTTCCTGAACCATCCAGGGACAATGTAAATGCCGTGAGCTATGTCCGCCTTGAATAGGTGTTGAATGTGCTCGAAGCTGACAAGCCATGGACCAGGAAGATTTCTGGTGAATTAGTTGTTGGTTTTTTTCCTGTAAGGCAATGGGAACCCTTATCCGGAGGAGTGAAAAAACAACAGACACAAATGAAACACTGAGACAAAGAAATGGAGCCAAAGCAAACATACCTGGGATTAACTACCAGAACCTGAGAAACAAAAGCAAGTTCTGTTCCGGAGAAACCGGAGACCCAGGCATCCCCAAGGAAGCTCAGAAGTCTCTTCTGTCAAGCGGATTAAAGGCTATTTGGTCAAGGATCATGTGTTTACAGCTTAGAGTGACTGCGCAAAAAAGAACCCGGGAACCACCGCCTCCCTGACCTTGACCAGGGCTGTCCAAAGACTGCAGCCTTTGTGAAGCTGATGCTTGCCTTCTTTTGCAGATAAGGCGGTGACAGTGAGGCTCTGTGGACAGGTAGCTTGCTCCTTCTTTCTGGAATACTATTCAAAACACTGAGCCGCCAACAGGGCTCAAGCACTGACCCACCCGTACAGCTGGCAGTGTGTCGGGGGCCCTACTCTAGCAGGGGTTACAGCTTCGATTTCTGTGCCTGGTGGGGCGGAGGGGTCAGGTTCTTAGCTGAATGGAGGCACTCGGGGTTTTCGAGGCCGTAATCACTGATTTGCCAGGACACCTGAACTGATGCCGGCCAGCATCACCAGCCTTGACGTTCTCCTACAGAGTACCTGCAAAGTAAAGCACCCCCCAGAACCAGAGAAGACAGTCAGAAACCTTCGCAGTCTTGCTATGAGCAGAACCTCCCAGAACCACCTAAGAATTGAGGGCTAAGAGGTAGGAATAGAGCAGAGCCAGGGCAGCAGGCCCCTCATAACTGCTGACATGTGTCACCTCACTGAGTGCTCACTCGCATTTTACTAATGGGACAGTTGAGGTTTAGAGGGATGGAGAAATCTATCTGGGGTTTTCAGGTGGTTAGAAGGAGGCAAGATCTGAACTCAGGTCTGCTGACTCAAAGCCTGTGGTCTTTTTTTTATAAACCTTTAATTTTTACATTGAAATATAGTTCATTTACAATGTTCTGTTAATTTCTGGTGTATAGCAAAGCGATTCATATATAGATATGTATGTGTATATATTTATTTTTCAGATTCTTTTCCATTGTATGTTATTATAAGAGCAGGTCCTTGTGCTATACAGTAGGGCCCTTGTCGTGTACTGTTTTATATATAGCAGCAGGTATATTTTAGTCCCAAACTCCTAACGTATTCCTCTCTTTGTTCCCCTTTGGTAACCATAAGCTTGTTTTCTATGTCTGTGAGTTTCTTTCTGTTTTGTAAATAAGTTCATTTGCATAATTTTTAAAGATTCATATATTGATATAACTGTCCTCCTTTTATGGTCTTCTTCCCACACCTGCCTGAAGGGCCCTGAAGCCACTGGATTCAAGCAAAAAGAAATAAGCACCATGGAGCCAGAGCACCAGGATGGCAGCCGCTTCCTGGATGGGATTTTCAGACCAGGGAAATCCACTGCCCTCTTCCTTTCCCTTCCTGCTCCCTTGACAATGGGTCTGAGCCTCCCATGGCTTTTGGCATCAGGAAATTCCAATAGATGCTAATCAGCCTAACAATTTTGGCCGAGGTTAACAACCCACATGCTTTTATTTTTATTTTTCAAATCCACCCTTCCTTATAGGCATTCACTAGGGGAATGCATGCCTCTCAGACTTTGTTAACTAACCATGGTTAACTGACTGAAAAGGAGCATGCAGCTAATCCAATATGTGACCTTGGGCAGATGGATCACTCTCCCAGGTCTCAGGTTCCTCTTTGGCGACTGAAGGAGCGTCCTCAAGAGGACTCTGGAGGTGACAAGCTCAGATGCTTCAGTGGCAAGTTAGGAAACGTGAGTGACCTGGGTGTGGCGTTTAGATGTTAAACACAGGTTAGGAAGAGCCTTCACTCCTCTGAGTAAATTTGCATTCTGTTTCTCGTGAAATGTGTTATCACTTCCAGTTTGTCTTGCTTTATCTCAGTTTTAATGCAGACATGTGTGTAAAAGGTAGCAGGGAACTGGGCCAGTGTGATAAGTGGCTGCTGACACCCAGCTTGAGAGGACCATAGGAGTGGCAGCCTTCGTGCTGGCCCCGGGAGTGTCAGAAACCCGTGACCAAAGGGCCAGCACAACTACACATCAGCCAGCTGTTTTAAGCCCTCAGGTATAGCTTTGATTTCTGATATTTTCTGAAACTCCTATGAGTTATTTTTTTAACAGTTTTATTTATTCATCTACGGCTGTGCTGGGTCTTTGTCCTGCGTGGACTTTTCTCTAGTTGCAGGGCACAGGGTCTGCTCTCTAGCTGTGGCGTGTGGGCTGCTCATGGTGGCGGCCTCTCTGCTGTGGAGCAAGGGTGCTGGAGCGCAGCCCCAGCAATTGCGGCTCTTGGGCTCTAGAGTAAGGCTCAGTGGTTGTGGCTTGCAGTCTTTGTTGCTCCAAGGCACGTGGGATCTTCCTGGATCAAGATCGAACCAGTATCTCCTGCCTTGGCAGGCAGATTCTTTAGCACTGAGCCACCTGGGAAGCCCCTATTATTATTTATAAATGAAGACATAGGCCATAACCATACAAACTTAAAAGTGCATATATTTTACTCTTTGGATATATTGGTCAAATACATTATCAGAAAACAAACAGGGCTAATTCTAGACAGGTATTATGGACTGAACGTTTGTGCCTCCCCCCAACGTATGTTGACGCCCTACCCCACCACTGTGACCCTCTCTTAAGGATATACCTGGCAGGTTCCACTAACTGCAAGCTTGTGTATGCCAATGGCTGGGAAATTTTTAATACCAAGTGCCTTTAACGATGGCATAAAAGCAAATGGACACCACATAAAATCAAGGATGTGCATCTTTGTTTAGGCAAGAGCACACACGGAGATTCAGGTGGAGGCTCACAAGTCTTACGCAACCTAAGGCGGAATTTTGACAGTAGCAAGGGAACTTGGGAGACAATTTTGAAGCCTGTGAAGCGATTGGCTGGCTTAAATAGCAATAGTAGTTAAATTTATACAGTGCTTATGGTTTCCTTTACATTGCCTTTTTGTTTTAGCTCTGTAGTCCAATTATACTTATTCTGCAGGTGGTCATGCTGAGTGACCTTTAAAGGTACCTAGGACTTCCCTGGTGGTCTAGTGGTTAAGACTCCATGCTTCCAACACAGAGAGCATTCTCTGGGCAGCAAACTAAGGTCCTGTATGGCTAGCAACATGGCCCCCACAAAAAAGGAAAAACAATGTGCCTAGTCTATCAGGGGCTCAAATCCAATTCTAAATTTTTCCAAAATTAGATCTCCTCTCAAACCACTAGACCATTCAGGTATGACCTAAATCAAATCCCTTATGATTATACAGTGGAAGTGAGAAATAGATTTAAGGGCCTAGATCTGATAGATAGAGTGCCTGACGAACTATGGAATGAGGTTCGTGACATTGTACAGGAGACAGGGATCAAGACCATCCCCATGGAAAAGAAATGCAAAAAAGCAAAATGGCTGTCTGGGTAGGCTGTGAAAAGAAGAGAAGCGAAAAGCAAAGGAGTGCTGGGAGCCGGCATATTGAATATTGAGTGAGGATCTGGAATAGCTCAACTGGAATTCTATCACTTCCGGGAGCCGGCGTGAGGCACTCCGCCCATGACAAAGGTCATGAGGAAGGAGGCTCGGCATACGCAAAGGCGGGATCGAGCCTCAGGAGTCCCCCTGGAAATTCTCGAGCATCTACCCCCAAAACCAGAGTCTGCCTACTTTCTGCTTTGTGCTTTCACCTACACCTCTGACTTTACGGGGGGCTGTCCCCCACTACCTCTCTCTGAAAAAAGAGTTAGCTCACAGCTCCAGTTAATAATTCCTGGATGTGACAGTGTTTCAACCTACAAACTCCTTTGGAAATCCTCTAGCCTGCCTGAATGGGTTTTTCCGGCCACATGTGATTGTTCAGAGCCTCCCAACTGTGAGAGGCAGGAGATGTTCTAAACTGCCTAAACACAGATTCCTTTGAGTAGTTAAAAGATTGATTAGAAAATGTATTGGTGAAGGGTTTTTCACTTGTTGGGCCAATGTTTGCTGCTAAGTCTCCATACTCCTTACCTACTGTGTCCTTGGCAGTGTATTGATTGATATAATGGGTGTATAGAAATGTAAAATGCAGCTTTGTTCAATGCTTTTTGGAAGGCTGGCGCCTGACTTTGGAATAATCACCTTTAGAGAAAGATAAGTTTCTTAAAATGTTAACAGGCCTCCGGGCCAGAAGATGATGTCTATCACCTGAACTTTTGCATATGATAAGTTTACAGGAAAAAAGCCTGGCTTGCTGCATGACTCTACCCCTTCCCCCATTATCCTCTATGCATAACTTAAGGTATAAAAACTACTTTGGAAAATAAAGTGCGGGCCTTGTTCACTGAAACTTGGTCTCCCCATGTCATTCTTCCCTTTAACTTCTGGCTGAGCGTCCATCTGGAGTGTGGATGTCCTCTGCGACCATTTATTTGCCTGGGCTTCTAAGACCCACTCGAGAAGGTGTCTAAGGTGGGGCACCTTCCGCTATTCGAGAGGGCGCCTGCGGCCTCCGTGGTCAGAGCTAACCTGGTGTCACGGGTTATATTGATTTTCCGCGTAAACCAAGCCACTCAGCTTCTTTTCTCCACTGAATTTTCTTACTGAGCTATCCTTATTTCAGCCGCTTTTCTCCACTGAATTTCCTCACTGAGCTATCCTTATTCTATTACTCTTTGTATCCTTAATTAAAGTGTAATTAAGCAGTTATTCCCTGACCCTCGCCTAGCCGTCTCTCCTTCGAATACCCTGGATCAGCCGGGGCTGGTCCCCGGCAAAGGAGCAAAGGAAAGATATAAGCATCTGAATGCAGAGTTCCAAAGAATAGCAAGAAGAGATAAGAAAGCCTTCTTCAGCAATCAATGCAAAGAAATAGAGGAAAACAACAGAATGGCAAAGACTAGAGATCTCTTCAAGAAAATTAGAGATATCAAGGGAACATTTCATGCAAAGATGGGCTCGATAAAAGACAGAAATGGTATGGACCTAACAGAAGCAGAAGATATTAAGAAGACGTGGCAAGAATACACAGAAGAACTGTACAAAAAAGATCTTCACGACCCAGATAAGCACGATGGTGTGATCACTGACCGAGAGTCAGACATCCTGGAATGTGAAGTCAAGTGGGCCTTAGAAAGCATCACTACGAACAAAGCTAGTGGAGGTGATGGAATTCCAGTGGAGCTATTTCAAATCCTGAAAGATGATGCTGTGAAAGTGCTGCACTCAATATGCCAGCAAATTTGGAAAACTCAGCAGTGGCCACAGGACTGGAAAAGGTCAGATTTCATTCCAATCCCAAAGAAAGGCAATGCCAAAGCATGCTCAAACTACCGCACAATTGTACTCATCTCACACGCTAGTAAAGTCATGCTCAAAATTCTCCAAGCCAGGCTTCAGCAATATGTGAACTGTGAACTTCCTGATGTTCAAGCTGGTTGTAGAAAAGGCAGAGGAACCAGAGATCAAATTGCCAACATCCGCTGGATCATGGAAAAAGCAAGAGAGTTCCAGAAAAACATCTATTTCTGCTTTATTGACTATGCCAAAGCCTTTGACTGTGTGGATCACAATAAACTGTGGAAAATTCTTTGAGAGATGGGAATACCAGACCACCTGACCTGCCTCTTGAGAAATCTGTATGCAGGTCAGGAAGCAACAGTTAGAACCGGACATGGAACAACAGACTGGTTCCAAATAGGAAAAGGAGTACATCAAGGCTGTATATTGTCACCCTGCTTATTTAACTTACATACAGAGTACATCATGAGAAACACTGGACTGGAAGAAACACAAGCTGGAATCAAGATTGCCGGGAGAAATATCAATAACCTCAGATATGCAGATGACACCACCCTTATGGCAGAAAGTGAAGAGGAACTCAAAAGCCTCTTGATGAAAGTTTAAGTTGGCTTAAAGCTCAACATTTAGAAAACTAAGATCATGGCGTCTGGTCCCATCATTTCATGGCAAATAGACGGGGAAACAGTGGAAACAGTGTCAGACTTTATTTTTTGGGGCTCCAAAATCACTGCAGATGGTGACTGCAGCCATGAAATTAAAAGACGCTTACTCCTTGGAAGGAAAGTTATGACCAACCTAGATAGCATATTGAAAAGCAGAGACATTACTTTGCCAACAAAGGTCCTTCTAGTCAAGGCTATGGTTTTTCCAGTGGTCATGTATGGATGTGAGAGTTGGACTGTGAAGAAGGCTGAGAGCTGAAGAATTGATGCTTTTGAACTGTGGTGTTGGAGAAGACTCTTGAGAGTCCCTTGGACTGCAAGGAGATCCAACCAGTCCATTCTGAAGATCAGCCCTGGGATTTCTTGGGAAGGAATGATGCTAAAGCTGAAACTCCAGTACTTTGGCCACCTCATGCGAAGAGTTGACTCATTGGAAAAGACTCTGATGCTGGGAGGGATTGGGGGCAGGAGGAGAAGGGGACGACAGAGGATGAGATGGCTGGATGGCATCATTGGAAAAGACTCTGATGCTGGGAGAGATTGGGGGCAGGAGGAGAAGGGGATGACAGAGGATGAGATGGCTGGATGGCATCACTGACTCGATGGACGTGAGTCTGAGTGAACTCTGGGAGTTGGTGATGGACAGGGAGGCCTGGCGTGCTGCGATTCATGGGGTCACAAAGAGACATGACTGAGTGACTGAACTGAACTGAACTGAACTGAGTCTGTTTCTGTTTGCATACACATTTCTTTGTATTATTTTTGAGATTCACATAAATGATATCATGAAGTATTTGTCTTTGTCTGATTTACTTCACTAAGCATAGTATTCTCTAGATCCATTCATGTTACTGCAAATGGAAGAATTTCATTCTTTTTCCGGCTGAGTATTACTTCATTATGTATGTATACAGCACATTTTCTTTATCCATTCATCTGCTGAAGGGCATTTGGGTTGCTTCCATATGTTGGCTATTGTAAATGGTGTTGCTCGGACATTGGGGTGCACGTATTTTTTTTCAAATTAGTGTTTTCATTTTTTTAAATATATTCCTAGGAGTGGAATTGCTATATCGTATGATAACTCTATTTTTAGCTTTCTGAGGAACCTCTATACTGTTTGCCACTGTGAAAGCACCAATTTACACTTCCACCAACAATACAGGAGGGCTCCCTTTTCTCCACATCCAGGTCAACAATTGGTTATTTGTACGCTTTATATAATGGCCATTCTGACAGGTGGGAGGGGACAGCTTCCTGTGGTTTGATTCCCTCATACTGATTAAAGCGATGCCCCAGGTCCCACACGGATCCCACACGGATCCCACACGGATCCCACAGAGAACGGAAGATGTCGAAGTCACTGGAATCACTAGAATTGAGCCCCCACTCCTGAGGTCTGGGACGGACACTGAGAAACCATTCATAACATCCCAGGAGAAGCGAAAGAAGTATTAGATTCATTGCGTTTTTATAAATGTATTTATTGTACAATGAACATACCTAGGTTGAGATGAACGTTGAGGACATGGTCTTCTTTTCTCTCCAGTTAACCTTACTCTGTTTAATCAACTCATACACCATCCTCCTTACTGCTTAGTAAGCTCCCTTTCTTTCCCTCAGGCCCAGGCACTATTCTACCAAGCCTGAACTCACATCCCATCACAAGATCTAATCCTTTATTGCTTTCCTAGTCATCTTTGTGGGAGAAGGCAATGGCACCCCACTCCAGTCCTCTTGCCTGGAAAATCCCATGGATGGAGGAGCCTGGTAGGCTGCTGTCCATGGGGTCGATGAGGGTCAGACACGACTGAGCGACTTCACTTTCACTTTTCACTTTCATGCATTGGAGAAGGAAATGGCAACCCACTCCAGTGTTCTTGCCTGGAGAATCTCAGGGACAGGGGAGCCTGGTGGGCTGCCGTCTATGGGGTCGCACAGAGTCGGACACGACTGAAGCGACTTAGCAGCAGCAGTCATCTTTGTTTGCCTTTATGTCCCTTCCCACTTGCTACACTACTGGAAAAGAAAAATAAAAAGTAAATAAAGATATTTTCTTATTTGGTTTACTCAGAGGTCAAAAGGAGAGACAAATGTAGGTAAATAATGATAATATTTAAGGTAGGTAAACATGAAGTCATGTGTTTATTTCTCCCAAATCAGCTGTACAATGATGGGATAGTATTGACAAATATTAGGCAATGACTTGCCCTTTCTTCCCACCCTACTCTACTTTCTGGTATCCCTCCATTGAGAGGGGGATGTTTCTTGTGGTAATTCAGAAAAAAGTGACTCAGCATTCAACTTTTAGCTTCAAAACAGATTTTCATAACCCATGGCAGAGACAACAGCTTTAGGAGAAAAAGGCTTTGGGGGCATCAACACATTCAATTATTAGCCTGAACACTGCTGCTGCTGCTGCTGCTGCTAAGTCGCCTCAGTCATGTCCAACTCTGTGCAACCCCATAGATGGCAGCCCACCGGGCTCCCCCATCCCTGGGATTCTCCAGGCAAGAACGCTGGAGTGGGTTGCCGTTTCCTTCTCCAATGCATGAAAGTGAAAAGTGAAAGTGAAGTCGCTCAGTCGTGTCTGACCCTCATCGACCCCATGGACTGCAGCCTACCAGGCTCCTCCATCCATGGGGTTTTCCAGGCAAGAGGACTGGAGTGGGGTGCCATTGCCTTCTCCGAGCCTGAACACTAGGCATAGAAAATACCTAACAGCCACACAGACTGATGAAGATCCCACGGGCCTGGGGAAAAGAGCGAGTTGAACAGGGGAACAATACAGTGAGTCATGGCTCCCTGATAAGAACATGTAGATACGGATCCATATGCGTCCTTGACTGGGACTTCTGTATTCTACTCGTTACACTACCTGGGGTGGGCAGCAGAGGAAACGGCACAGGCAATGGCGTGCATGTGTGCTTAGCCACTCAGTTGTATCCAACTCTTTGCGACCCTGTGGGCTACAGCCCCCAGGCTCCTCTGTCCATGGGATTTCCCAGGTAAGAATACTGGAGTGGGTTGCCATGCCCTCCTCCAGGGGGATCCTCCCAACCCAAGGAAGATTTCTTGCATCTCCTGGAATTGGCAGGTGGAGTCTTCACCACTGAGCCACTTGGGAAACCAACGGAGACCCCAAAACAGAGACCCTCCTGGGAGGGTCCTGGAGTGGGGAAAGGAGAGCTGTGCTCACTTCTCCAGGGGTCCAGGGAGAACAGAGGAGGTCTCGGAGCATCCCCATGGGGTGGCACACGGCGACAGCACCAAGGCCCAGCACGAGTGTGCTGCCTGCTGGGCTCTAGAGCGGGGGAGGCGCACGTCTCAGAGCATCTGGTCTACCCTCTAGAGACCACCGGGCAGGCAGAGTGCTCCGTGCGCCCCAAGAGGCCACCGGGCAGGCAGAGCGCCCCGTCCCCCCCCCCCCCGAGAGGCCACCGGGCAGGCAGAGCGCCCCGTCCCACCCGAGAGGCCACCGGGCAGGTGTGAGCCTTGTGCTGAGGACAAGCAGAACTCTGAGTGTGCAGAGAAATACTTGTGGGAATATTTCCAGATGGGTTTTCCTGTTCCGTGAGTCCTGTTGCCTGGAGTCCTTTCACTCACTGAGTCAGGGAAGAGGTGGGTACCACCTGGGACAAAGGGGTTGTTGTTTTGCTTTGGGCCTCAACACTGGCTTCTGCTTTGGGTTCCTACCAAGACAATGATCTTGAAGACCAGGCCTGCGTCAGAGAGACTGAGTTTCTTAAGATTAGAGTAGAACATGTCTAGCTTGTGTCTGTTGCCTCATAGTTAAGAAGGACTCCTTTTCAGTCTTTGTGCTGCTGCTGCTGCTGCTAAGTCGCTTCAGTCGTGTCCGACTCTGTGTGACCCCATAGACGGCAGCCCACCAGGCTCCCCCGTCCCTAGGATTCTCCAGGCAAGAACACTGGACTGGGTTGCCATTTCCTTCTCCAATGCAAAAAAGTGAAAAGTGAAAGTGAAGTTGCTCATTCGTGTCCGACTCTTAGTGACCCCATGGAACGCAGCCCACTAGGCTCCTCCGTCCATGGGATTTTCCCGGCAGAAGTGCTGGAGGTGGGTGCCATCGCCTTCTCCTTTCAGTCTTTGTAGAGGAAGGGAAATGTACGTTTTTATGATGCTGATGGCTGCACGGCTCTGCACAGTTGTCAAAACTAACCCCTTAGAAATGCAAAATAGAAAAATTTTCATTGTATATAAATTATACCCCAAAACTTATTCTAAAAAAGACACAGGATGCTGGAAATTTTCCAGCTTCCAGTGGTTAGGACTTTGTGCTTTTGTTGCCTGCAAGCTATGCAGCACTGTCCAAAAAAAAGGCACAATATGCTGAGACCAGTGAATGAAAGCTAATGAAGGACAGAGTGCTATACCATCTCAAAATTGCTTATTAATTACAAAAGGAAAAATAGTAATTTTTCAATGCATACTAAGTGATACCTTTTTAACCAAATATTCAAAGTTAATTGCCAGTGATGGGGTAAGTAAACTTCCTGCCACAATGCCCTAGGACATTCTTTTGTGGAATTCCTGCGAAAAATGCATAATGTAATTTAATCACAAGGAAATATGAGACAAATCTGTTCTACAAAATAACTGGCCCCTACTCTTCAAATATCAAGGCCATGAAAGATGAAGAAAGGCCGAGGAGTTGCTTCAGATTAAAGGCAACTAAAGAAATAAGAAACAGAGTACAATCTTTGATCCTGGGCTTGAATCGGGAATATCGAGATAAGTACTAAAGTTCAAATATGGACTGTGGATTAGATAACATTAATTTGCCAATGTTAATTTCCTGATTTTGATAAATGTACTGAATTATACTTAATAAAATTGCCCTTGTTCTCAGGAAATTCACACAAGCATTCATAGATAAAGGGGCACGATATGCAAATTCCTCTCAGATTACTAAAAAACTGTGTGTGTGTAGAAAGAGAGACAGAGAGAAGAAATGATAACACAAATGGGATGAAGCGCTCACAGTTAGGGTGAGTACAGGGGAAGGGTAGTCAGGACTTTTTAGGAAGGCTCTTCTATAACTTTTCTGTAAGCGTGAAACTATGTCAAAACGAAAAGTTTTTAAAGATGTCGTCTTCATCATCAATAAGCACATGAAAAGATGTTCACTAATGACTAATCAAAACCACAATGAGATATCATTTCTTATCTAGTAGGATGGGTAAATCAAAAAGATGGAAGTTAACACATGTCGTTAAGAATGTGGAAAGACTGGAACCCTCACACGTAGCCTGTGGGAAAGTAAAATGGTGTAGCTTCTTTGGAAAACAGTTCCTCCAAGTCTTCAGTATAGAGCCATTATATGAGGCAGAAATACTGCTCCTAGGTATACCCCCCTAACAACTGAAAATAGATACTCAAGCAAATGCTTCCTCACACATGCTCATAGCAGTATTATTCTCGATAGTCAAAAAGCAGAAACAATGTGCATCAGCTGTTGAATGGGTAAAAAAGACATGGCTTGTCCATCCAGTAAAATATAACAGGCAATGATGAGGAACAGTGCGGATTCATGTAACAAGGCTGCCTCTCAGAACACCGCCCGTTAGAAGGAGCCAGTTGCAAAAGGCCATGTATTATATAATTCCATTTACATGAGATATCTAAAGCAAGCAAAATCACAGGGACAGAAAGCAGAGTAATGGTTTCTAGGGGGTGGGAGATCAGAGGACAGTGAAATGATAGCTAAGGGGTATAGGGTTTTTCTTGGAGTATTCTAAAATTCTACATAGTTCTGAAATTGATTTTGGTAATAGTTGGACAACTCTGTGCATATACTAAAACCCAGTAAATTGTACAGTTTAAAATGGTGAATTTTGTCATTTTTGAACTATATCTAAATAAAGTTTTTATTAAGAATTAATTCTACCAAGGAATAATAAGACAACATGATTAAATGGAAATGCATGCTGTGTTCTTGACTAGAAACAGAGAAGATGTCAATTCTTCCTGTTGACTTATAAATCTATTTTTAAAATATTCACAGGATATTTTTGGTACTAGATGATTGTAATGTTCATTTAGGAAAAGAAACAAGCAACAGTAGTTCAAATAATTCTGAAAAATAATAAGAATAGATTTAAATGGGATTTAAAAAAACTCAGAGTCTTAAACACTTGGAACCTCTTGAAACTTTTAGAAAACTAACTGGCAAGTTCTGAAAACCATGGAATGACAAGCATCTGTGAGATGCAGAGAAGAGCCAAGAAGAAAGCATCACGCTCTTTTTCTCTGTCTCTCTTAATAAGAGTCCCAACTACTTATATGGGATGTGGGCAGTCAGGATGCTGAAAGCCTCCTTAGTCAGAGCGAGAAAGACGTTAAGATATGGAGATATTCTAATATCACAAGTGCTTATTCCTATGACCTGCTTCTGCTTCACCGTGAAGTTAGTGGTCTTTACGAGGCCAGTGATACTTTCCAAGCCTTTGTGAGCCTAATATTCTGATATTCTCTTAGTTACTGAAGACCTTCAAAGATGGTGGCTGCTAAGAAGGTGTCCTAGTAAGGTAGCTATCAGGGTCACGACAACTCGCCTGAGCAAAGTGCCCACAGCATATCGGAATCATCCCAATACATCGTGTCAACCTCACAACAGATCTCTAAGCCGAATATCATGATCCTTACATTACACATGAAGAAACAAATTCTCAAAAAGACCAGGTAGCTGGTTCATGGTGATGTAGCTAGTGAGGTGGCAGACTTAACCACTGAGCTCTGCCATCCAGAAACAAAAACGTATGACAGCCCTGGTGCTTATCTAATCAGAATCAGGTTGCAATTAGTTCGAATGTGTGGTTTTAGAGTGTAAGAGACACCCGGCAAACGCTTTAGATCTTGGTTTTATTTTGTGCAATTAGTTCAGAGTCAGACCAGAAAAGCTTGACTGTGCTTATATTCCATGCTGGTACCTCATGGGATCTCTGTCAGCAATGCATACCAGAAACATTCTTGAACTGGAGCTAGGCTTCCATCAGTAACTGGAGAATGGTCTAATTATCACAGAGGTTCCTGGATACCTACCCATCGAGCACCGGGTTTCCAGGAGAGAGTATTTCTGGGGTAATTCTAGGCAGAATAACTCTTAATGGTTGTGTGGTTAATGCATTGAGGGACTGGCCCATGACCAGGGAGGAGCAGTCAATGACTGAGTCTATTATTGGAATAAACAATGACCAGGGGTATCGGCTAATTTAGAATGTGATTTCGCCAATTGCCTGATGTTGGAGGAGACAAGTGATTGTGGGCGGGCAGGTCTTTCTGGGGAAAAGCTGCCCTTCCTTGTACTCTGAATAAAGACAGGGAGAGGCATCTGGTGGGCTTTGCTGAGGGTTCAGCTCTCCAAGAGCAGCCACATAGATGGAGTTTGAGGTGTGTGATATTTAGTAGAGTTCAGCACCTGTGAAGAGAAGGAGACGAAAGCAGACAGGCAGAGACTGCAAAGCCTCCGCCTACCTGGGGGTGCCACAGAGCAACTGCGCCATCAGCGTCCACTTCAAACCAGAATGGTCAGGGCTTTGGACTCTACTTCACCTCACTGCTGGAAGAGGCTGCCCCAGGAAGGCAGCAGCCCGCGGTGATCCAAGGTCACTCTGAAAGACTAGGGACCTTGAAGCAGCTGACAGCTGGAGGCCATCGAGCACACTCCTTGAAGCTGGGCAGCAAGTTTTCCTTTATGGGGGTGGAGAGTCTGTGGTCAGTGACTTTTTCTTAAATGTCGTTGCAGCAGATGCTATCAATGCTGGTTCCACATTCCTTCAGCCCACGCTTGAGTTCATCTGTAGCCTTGGGGGATTCTTCCTGTGCAGGCTCATAGCATCTACTCTTGGCTGTTAGGGTCAGTTAACTCTCAGCTACAGACAACACACACACACACACACACCCCACATGAAAGAAAAGTGTGTTTTCAGATGTCAGATTCTGAGAAATTTGGAGGCCAGAATTTGCCACAGAGCTTTGAATTCAAGGAATGGACTGGCATTGTTGAAAGAAATTGACTCATTTGAGAGAAGAATTTGTACCTGCGTTTCTTGTGAATTTCTTGTGAAAGTTTCTTGTGAAAATTCCATTATCTTATAGTTATAACCTATCTGGATGGTGACACGTAGGGGCTGGCATGTTCCCAGTTTTTCAGTCTCAGTGTTAGCTTTGGGGCTTCTTGGGATTTCTTATCTGAGAAAGTTACTTCTTATCGAATTACCCATGAAATACATGGGCAAACAGTATTTGATGAAAGAAGAAGGAACTTCTTTAGATGTATTGGATGTTTATATTTTAGCTTTAAATCATGGCATGTACATATTGATTCTTCCTTAAATAATCATCAGCTCACTGTTGTCAAAGTTCAGGTTAACAATGGAAAGAGTTGCTTTGTAAAGAAAAACAGCTCTGCGGGTTTCCTGCTACAGGGCAAGTTACCCTGCTACTGGTTAAGGCCCCACAGAGACCTATACCCAACTCTGACCCTTCCAGTGTCATCCTTAAGATGTTAGGCCAGGGTCTTCAACTAAAAACCGGGCAAAGCTAAGTGAAATACGTGATCAGTTTCATGCTTATCCCAAAAGGGATTCTAAACAAAGCTTAAACGAGAGTCATACAATTAAGCTGATTGAATAGAATTAGCAAATCAAGATAAGGAAATAAGGCGGAAGAATTCATGGGTGTAAAGGGCTGTTGTAGCAACAAATAGAACCTGGGCAGGAGGAGGTTCCTGGTTTCCAGGGAGGCAAAAAAAAAAAGAAGTTACATAGTTCTTCTCAGAAAGAGAGAAGCATTCCAGATTCTTAACAGTTTTCATCCTGGATTTCTAAAATTTTTAAATAACAAAAAATTTTTTGAAGGTTTTAATTTTATAAAATAGGGGCTTCCCTGGTGGCTCAGTGGTGAAGAACCCGTCTGTGAATACAGGAGACAAGGGTTCGTCTCTGGTCTGGGAAGATCACACATGCTGTGGAGCGACTGAGCTCGTGCGCCACGGCTACCGGAGCCTGCGTGCCCTACAGCCTGTGCTGCACGAGAGGCCACTGCGACAAGGAGCCTGCACACGGCGAGAGAGCAGCCCCCCTTGCCACAACTAGAGAAAAGGCAGCGCGTCAGCAAAGACCCACTACAACCCCAAATAATAGAAAAGTAAATAAAAAGTGTTTTTTAAAAAACTCCTTCAAATCCCTTAAAAAATTTATAAAATAAATTTCTCATGTGGAACTTTATGGTGGTCCGTCATATCCAACTCTACAGCCTCATGGACTATAGCCTGCCAGGCCCCTCTGCCCGTGGAATTTTCCAGGCAAGAATACTGCAGTGGGCTACCATGCCCTCCTCCAGGGATGTGTCCAACCCAGGGATCGAACCCTCCTCTTTTGTATCTCCTGCCTTAGCAGGTGGATTCTTTACCACTCGCGCCACCTGGGAAGGATTTACATGGCAGATTCTAATTGATTTCATTTGTATAACAGTTTTTGCAGCTCAGAAGTGAATCTTGCATAATACCTGCAGTTCTTATAGGGGAAAGAATATGGGTTTTAGTTTTAGGAAGACCTGCGTTTAAATCCCCCCAACTCTGTTCACTATTTGGGGGATCCAGAGAAATTGTTTAATCTCTCAGAAAATAGAGATGATGGAATCTTTATTACAAGTTTGTTGTGAGGATAACATAAAATA
This sequence comes from Bubalus bubalis, assembly GCF_019923935.1. Taxonomy (NCBI): domain Eukaryota; kingdom Metazoa; phylum Chordata; class Mammalia; order Artiodactyla; family Bovidae; genus Bubalus; species Bubalus bubalis. Next base: position 163,219,775 of record NC_059160.1, read on the forward strand.
CAATGCAAAACGAACAGTATCTGGCATATGAGAGGCTGTTTACTTTCCTTGCGTCAGCATGTCCTCTTCCTCGTTCCTTCTTTCCCCCGCTGATGTATCAGACTTCTGCCGGGAAAAGGACTGCACATATAGGTGGGTACAGGAGGTGGTGCTCCCAGAGGCTGCCAGTAACAGGGCGGCTTTCTAACCCCTAGGGGTGGGAACCATTACCAGAAGCTGTATCCATGGGAGACGGACCCCAACAGAAGCCTTTTCTAAAGGAATACAGCTAAGGCAGGGAAGGAGCCAAGGTCATAATTTAAAATCTCTGGTCTGTTTTGAATTAGTTTTTTTTTTGGCTGTTCCATGAGGCATGCAGGATCTTAGCTCCCTGACCAGGGATCGGACCCTTGCCCCCTGCGGTGGAGGCACAGAGTCTTAATCATTGTACAGCCAGATGGGTTGATTTTTGTATATAGTATAAAGTTTCACTTCATTCTTTGCATATGGAAGTTCAGTTTTCCTAATACCAAATGGTAGTTTTCCCAATGCCAAAAGACTGCTCTTTCCTCATTGAATTGCGTTAACAGTCTTCTTAAAAATCATCTGACCATATATTTGAGGATTCATTTCCAGGCTCTCTGTTCTATTGTCTATATGTTTGTCCTATGCCAACATCATACTACCTTGATTACCTTGTCGATTTGTAGTAAGTTATGAAATAAACAGGTGTGAATCCTTCAACTTCGTTCTTCTTTTTCAAAACTGCTTTGCCTTTGTGGGGTCCCTTGAGAGTCCATACGAATCTTAGGATGGGTTTTTCTATTTCTAAATTGCAAATTGCAAAAAAGTCTTTGCAGTTTTCATACGCGTTGCATTGAGTCTGTAGATTGCTTTGGGCATCATTGTTATCTTAACCATATTAAGATAATATTAGTCCTTCAATCCATAACATAGGATATGTTTCCATTTATTTATGTCTCTGTAATTTCTTTCAACAATTTTGTGTAGTTTTTAGTGTAGAAGTTTTTTGCCATTTTTTTGCGTACAAGACTTTAAATTTATTTTGAAGTATTTTATTCTATTTGATATTATTATAAATGGAATTGTTTTATTAATTTCTTTGGTATTGCTCATTTTTAGTATATAAAAATGCAATTAGTTTATGTGAGTTCATCTTCTATCCTGACACTTTGCTGAATTTGTTTATCATCTCTAACAGATATTTTGTGCAATACTTAGGGATTTCTACTTTAGAGAAGGAAAACATTTTCCCTGAATTCTCTTAAAGCTCCTCGCTGGGTTTGAAATAAACTAACAAAAACAGATTAACCAGAGAAAGGTATATACAAATTCATTTAGTATAAGTTTTATGAGATACAAGAGACTTTATAAGGAAACAAACAACCAAAGAAACAGAATTGAGTATATTTATACTAGGAAACAGTGAAAACAGTGACAGACTTTATTTTTTGGGCTCCAAAATCACTGCAGATCATGACTGCAGCCATGAAATTAAAAGATGTTTGCTCCTTGGAAGAAAAGTTATGACCAACCTAGATAGCATATTAAAAAACAGACATTACTTTGCCAACAAAGGTCTGTCTAGTCAAGGCTGTGGTTTTTCCAGTGGTCATGTATGGATGTGAGAGTTGGACTGTGAAGAAGGCTGAGCACTGAAGAATTGATGCTTTTGAACTGTGGTGTTGGAGAAGACTCTTGAGAGTCCCTTGGACTGCAAGGAGATCCAATTAGTCCATTCTGAAGGAGATCAGCCCTGGGATTTCTTTGGAAGGAATGATGCTAAAGCTGAAACTCCAGTACTTTGGCCACCTCATGCAAAGACTTGATTCATTGGTAAAGACTCTGATGCTGGGAGGGATTAGGGGCAGGAGGAGAAGGGGACGACAGAGGATGCGATGGCTGGATGGCATCACCAACTTGATGGACATGAATTTGAGTGAACTCCGGGTGTTGGTGATGGACAGGGAGGCCTGGCGTGCTGCAGTCAATGGGGTCACAAAGAGTTGGACACGACTGAGCGACTGAATTGACTGACTGATACTAGGTTTAATGAAGTTGGTAGTCATGGAGGGAAATGATAGCTTATGTAATAGGAGGTAGTTATAGTACACTGGAGGAAACTTAGCCAGACCTTGTCATTAGTACTCCTCTTGGCATCCTCTGGTCATCAGAGATGAAGATGTTCCTTTTTGCTGGGTATAGAAAGGGCACATATGAGAGTTTTATTATGTTTCAGGGGAAAAGTGGGGAAAGATCAGCATGACGTTGCTTCTGCTGTTTTCTCAAAATTCTATAGCTTCCATTTCCCATGGTGCCATATTTTAGGGTAGCATATCCTGAGCCTCATAACTATATATAATATCATGTCATCTGCAGGGATAGTTTTACACCTTCCTTTCCATTTCAGACGCCTTTTATTTATTTTATTGTCTAATTACTCTGTCTAGAAATTCTGTTACTATGATGAACAGAAGTGGCAAGAGTGGACATCCTAGTCTTGTTCCTGATTTTGGGGGAAAGCTTTCAGTCTTTCATTGAGTGTGATTTTAGCCGTGGGTTTTTTCCTATATGACGTTTATTATGTAAGGACACACATTCCTCTCGAATGTTTTCTATGCGCCAAGCATTTCTAAGTGCTCTTCATGTACTATCTGGTTAATTGCTTATAACCCTGTGAAATAGGGATTACTGTCCTTTTATTCTGGAGAAGGCAATGGCACCCTACTCCAGTACTCTTGCCTGGAAAATCCCATGGACGGAGGAGCCTGGTAGGCTGCAGTCCATGGGGTCGCTAAGAGTCAGACACGACTGAGCGACTTCACTTTCACATTTCACTTTCATGCATTGGAGAAGGAAATGGAAACCCACTCCAGTGTTCTTGCCTGGAGAATCCCAGGGACGGGGGAGCCTGGTGGGTTGCCGTCTATGGGGTCGCACAGAGTCGGACACGACTGAAGCGACTTAGCAGTAGCAGCAGCAGTCCTTTTATTCAGATAAGAAAACAGACCCCCAAAATTTATTCTCTCCATAAGTGAAGTTTTTGCATGTAGTTTTTGCTTTCACACATACTACATTGTATTTTTAGCAAAACAGTGAATTATTGGGATATATTAAGCATTAATTCTAAAACACACTTTGTGGCATAATGAATCACACTGTATTGTGAATTTAGATCACTCATTCATTTATTAGATGGTGACTTACTGCAGTCCAGTGCTAGGCTCATGATTACTCTGTACTCTGAGTACTTAGTACACAATTGTGAACTGCTTGGATTCTTAAATACTTATTGATTTATCAATATTTATTAATTCTTCAGTTCAGTTAAGTTCAATTCAGCCACTCAATTGTGTCTGACTCTTTGCAACCCCATGGACTGCAGCACGCCAGGCCTCCCTGTCCATCACCAACTCCCGGAGTTCACTCAAACTCACGTCCATCGAGTCGGTGATGCCATCCAACCTTCTCATCCTCTGTCGTCCCCTTCTCCTCCTGCCCCCAATCTCTCCCAGCATCAGGGTCTTTTCCAATTATTAGTTCATAATATGTGTAAAAATGATAAAAAACTTTTTCCAGATAAGAACAGCATTACCACTTTGTAACACACAATAGTTCAGTTAAATAGTCCAAGAATTCATCATTGCTTAGTTGTTAAGAACCAGCCACCTGGAGCCATATGGTCTGGATTCAAGTACAGATTCTATTACTCGTGAGCTGTGTGACCTTGAAACAATTATTTCCCTTTTCTGTGTCTCTGTTTCTTCACCCTAAAATGAGGAGTGATGCAGACAAGCCTATACTCCACAGACCGGGGACACTCCACAAAGGGCTGGCCAGCACTCTCCAGAAAAGCCAAGGCCACGAAAGGAAACCAAAGAAAACCAGACTGAGGCACCATTCCAGATTGAGGGAGCCTAAGAGACATAGCAACTGAACACAATGTGAGGTTCTGGGTGGGATGCTGGGGCAGGACAACGCATCGCAGGGACAAATAATAATTGGCTATATGAATATAACAACTCCCTCCTCCCCCTGGAGAGAATTCTGAGGCGTGTGTTTGAAGGGTCTTCTAAAGATTCCCTGCAGGAGCAGGCTCCAGCCACTCATCCTGATAGCTTGACTTTTAACCTTCCCTTCGTTGGCAGCTTCCTTCCAACCTCTGTTTGCTCACTCCCTGCCTAGAGTTCAGTCTACTTTGCAATAAACTACCTGCTCCAAAGTCCTTCTCTCAAGGTCAGCTTCTAAGGGGACTGAAGCCAGGATATTTCTTTCCATCGATACGAAGCACAATGATAGCCGGAATTAATTGATGATAGTAGAGGTCTGAGGGGAGCTGGATGGGGACAGGAGAGGGGCTCCTGGGGTGTTTGCAATGGTCTGTTTCTTCATCTAAGTACCGGTTCTATGGCTTTGTTCCATCTGTGAAAATTAGTTGAGCTCTGTAGCTACAATAGGTGTGCTTTTCTATAGGTATATTATAATCCAAATAATTCTGTTAGTTTTGGCAGAGTGTTTTTTGTTTTTACAGTAAAGAAATGATAAAAAGAAATCTTATTTACTGGCTTGGCAGTGAAAACACGGATAATATGTTTATATTAGCTAAAACAACCAATCATTTTTATATATATATATTTTTTTTGGTTCACATATGGTCAAAAAAGAAGAAGAAACAAAGACCAGAAAGATGGGAACTTGGGCCCAGATGGCAAAAGAGAAGATGAGAAAAAGAAGATGAAGATGGGATAGTATTCACAGATCAAGGAAGCAAGAGATAACAATAAAAGTTATTTAAACAGATGCTTTTAATCTCCATAGGGTCCAAATAGGTCATAAAGATTCCTCTCCAGGAAGACAAATAAAATATAATGTCTCTTAAATGTGGAATAGGAAAACAAAACAAATCCAAACATGCAGACAAACTTCCTCCTCAAAATGAACTCGTACCTATAAAGAACACATTGGTGGTTCCCAGGGTGGAGGGTGGAGGGGTGTGAGAAGTGGGTGAAGGAAGTCAAAAGGTACAAACTTCCAGTTATAAAATAAATAAGTAATGGAAATGTAATTTACAGCATGGTGACTATAATTAATAACACTTATTTTATATTTGAACGTTTCCAAGAGTAAATCTTATCATAAAAGTACTCATCACAAGGAAAAAAATCTGTAACTGTGTATGGTGATGCCGATTAAGTAGACCTACTGTGGTGATCATTGTGCAAAATATACAAACATCAAATCATTATGCCGTACACCCAAAACTAAATATACGTTGATTATATCTCAAAAATTCTTTAAAAAAACACTCTTCTCCAAAGCTTAGACGCACAGACATTCATAGGATCACCTTTATTTCTCAAATTCAACAGAGAAAAATCCCTAAAATCTTTTCCTATATTCAATAAAGAAAAATTTATTTGAAGAGAAACTGCAGTCAGTGAGCCCCAGTTTATGAGGAAGTGCATCTCGTTTCAAAGCATCACGTTACCACCCTGTGGCTTTTTGCCAGAGGACTCAAGATTTACAGGCAAGGCCCAGAGGCTATCTTCCACTGCATGTGCCCGGTAGGTGAAGCATTAAGTCCAAACCTCAAAGGAGAGTCCTCACCATTGTTGCAGATTGTAACGAGAGGCAAGGACAGAGCTACCTGAACCTGCTCTACGAATTTTATTTTATTGTATTGAGCAACAGTATTCACAACAAAAACAAGCAGATTATATTATCATGAGATTTGGAATTATTTATCAGTTACTCCTTTAAAGTATTCCTTATAGATATTAACCCTCTTTTTTTTTAAAAACAGGAGATTCCAGATTGACTTACATAAACTAAATTGAATTATTTAGTGTACTGACACTAAAACATCATTTCAAGTTAAAATGTCACAGCATGGGCATGTGAACACACACACACACACACACACTCACAAAGCCACATACCTACTTTGAGCTGATGTCTGATACTCTCCACTCCCCTAAGTAAAAAGCAAAACTTTTGCTGAGATTTTTTTAAAAATGTATTAATATTTTAGGGATTTAAGATTATACAATAAAGATAGTCTGAAAATTACTCATGTCCAGGCCCTATCCTTATACATGATAAAACAGATATAAGAATTAAATCTCTGGGGTCACGCCTGAGCTTGAAATCATGAGGAGGGAGTGCTTGAGAGTACAGAAACAAACAGTGAGGTCCCCCAAGAAAGAGACTGACAGCAAGCCAGGAGAGAGGACAAGGCCTCCGGCAATCCAAGTTCACACCCACAAGGAGATTGTGCTGAATTCTGAGTCAGGTGGGAGACTCCAAACCAGAAAGTTAGTGCACAGTCAAGAAGTGCCAGTGTCAGGAAGCCCTGAGCAAACGGAAGACCTTGTACATGATCAGTAGATTATTAAAACAAATTCATTCAGTATCTTAGCACCACAAAGAAAAATAAACTTGTGGAACCTTGTGTTTGATAATTTGGAGTTAAGTGTCCACTGTTAACTCAAGTTCAACTTATGGTTCTTTATGAGCCATAGACTATTATTCAGTGCATTTAAGAAAGTTATGTTATTTGTCAACTATTATTTCTGTAGGCATTTTTTATTTCTCCTATTTACCCAACTAAAGAAATACTGTTTTATTAAGTCAGGTGTTGAAGAGGTCTGCAAAAATGTAAGCCAATGCACTCTCTGACTAAATTGCTTTTGTGAACATATAATTAATTTTTCATGAAAATATGTAATTTATGCTGATATGCAATGAATTTATTATTGTTATAATAAATTAATAAGTTTTTTTAAAAAGCAAAATAAAACCAAAGAATTATGAAAAAGAACCAATTAGAAATGTTGATAATTTAAGCCCAAATTATTGAAAAGAAAAAAGTCAAATTATATTCTGAATAACAGAACAGACAAACTAAAGTGTAAATTAGCCAGCTGGGGATTAAGCTGAAAGGGTCTTACAGAATAGTACAAAGAAGAAAGGAAAATGAAAAAGTTAAGAGACATAAAGAACAGATAAGGACATTTTAGCTTTCATTTACGAATTCCAGAGGGAGAAAACAGAGAGAAAGGAGGAGAAAATATGTAATCAATGGCTAACTGTTCCCCAGAAGTGAAGAAAGCTATGAAATTTCAGCACATCAAAATAAAGGGAAAAAAACGCTGAAAGTTACCAAAGCAGAAAGATGGTCTAAAGAAATAAGGATCAGATTTTCATTGTCAATTTCATTAGCAACACTATATACAAGAAGACGATGAGGCAATACTTTCAACGAGCTATTGAAAAGTCACATCATTTTAGAATTCTACACTCAGAGATAGTGTCACTTAAAAGCACAGGTGAAGAGGCATATTTTAAAGCATTCAGCCTCTAAGAAAGTTCAGCACCAGCTGATTCTCACTGGAACAAGTACTCAAGGTGTACACCCACACAGGAGAAAGACTGAAGGAATCCGGAAGAAAAAGCAGTATGAAAAAAGCAATCTCAACCACTGCGTCAGCTATTCCTATAGTTTAAGACTAAGTTAGTACTGATTACCAAAAATGTTTACAAGAACAATCTAGAATTAGAATTCTGGATGATCTCAATGGAGGATTTGGGGAGAAGGGAAACAGCAGAAGGAAGTGAAAATGTCCTGTTTGGGAAGAGTATATGCCTACTGATTAACTTTAGATTTTGTTAGGCAAGTATAACTTTCTGTGTGGATATAAAAAATTGAGTAAAAAAATAGCAATGGAATATATAAATTTCACACCAGCAGAGGAAAAAAAATGGAACAAAGAAAATTTAACCAACCCAACAGAAATCAGAAATGGGGAGGAAAAAAACAAAAGGAGACCACAGGGAATAGCAAACGCAAAGTAAGATAACATGGTTAAATTCAAACAAATGATTGACTGTAATAAGAAAAAAATTTAAAGTGAATAAAAAAATGGGAGATTTGTGTGAAAAAACTATTTGAGGAAAAGGAAAATTGCCAATAAGCTAAGGAAACATGCTCAATCTCCCCGGTTATGAAGGAAATACAAATATATGGCACCGAGATGCCATTTTTACTGATCAGATTGCAAATATTTTAATTTTGATAATAGCACAAGTTAGTTAGGAAGTTGGACAGTTACACCCTCATAGACCACCATTGGAGGTGTATTTTGGCACAAGTTGGAGAACAATTTAGCATATCTACTAAAATAAAAATATTTGCATATGGGTGCAAGGAAGCATAGTCAAGGATATCTAGCAGCTTGCCTTGTAACAGTGAGATATTAGAAAGAACCTAAATAAGTGAGGTAACAACTAAATAAGCCATAGCATGTTCTTACTGCAGAATACTTCACAGTAGTTAAAAAGAATAGTTTAGCTTCTGATAGTATGGAGAGGTATATTGTGAATATTTAAAAATATGCAGAATGAAAGGTACAGAATCTGTGTCCATGTGTGCAGGCATGGACACTTAGTCACGTTTGACTTTTTGTGACCCTTTGGACTGTATCCCGCTGGGCTCCTCTATCCATGGGATTTTCCAGGCAAGACTACTGGAGTGGTGTGCCATTTCCTCCTCCAGGGGATCTTCCTGACCCGGGGCTTGAACCCAAGTCTTCTGCGTCCCCTGAATTGCAGGCGGATTCTTTACTACTGAGCCATCAGGGAAGCAGTTTACATGTGTAAAACCACATATATAAATCCTGTATGTATAGATCAGATAGATAGACAGGTAGACACATATACATAAACACCTAGAAAAAGCTCTGAAAACTTAAACATCAGACCCAGAGTTAAGGTCATCTCTAAGGGATGAGCTCAGTGAAGAGAGGGGTGAGCGGTACATGTTGGCTTGTGGGGAGAGTTTGGAGTGGGGTACATACAAGGGCTTTAGTCTTCTTCGTAAAGTCTGATTTTACTTTCAAAGTCTGATTATTTGCTGAATGAGTTTGATTACAGTTCTTTTCCTTCTGGACACGTGTGCCTTTGCACAGATGGCAGATCTGCTAACCTAGACTAGCTATGCATTCATGGAATGGGCTGTGTAGGCTCAAGTGGCTTACCAACCTTTGCACAACAGGATGCATGCTCTCTCTCTCCTCCCTCCCTTCTACCCCACAGTACTCACCAGACGCTGGAATCTTAAGGAAGGAGAGGCGTCCGCCATACTCAGCTGTGGACTAAGGATGGTAGCACCCACTCTCGAATATGCCGGTTACTAGCACCCTGCTAAGCAAAGCCGTGTGTGTGTTTGCGTATGTCTTGTGTGTGTGTGTGTGTGTGTGTGTGTGTGTGTGTGTGTGTGTGTGAAAGTCGTCTTTTATATAAGCAGGCTGGAAAAATTATACTTCAGGTAAGGTTTCAGTGACACAATGAAACTGACCCAATAGTTTCTAGACTATTAAAGCTTTTCTGTGACCTCTCTTGAGCTATCCACTTTCCAAGCTCTAGCATATAATATCAAGAAAAAGGGAAATCCTCTCCACTTGAGCAGTGAGAAGCTGGAAGCACACTCAGAACAACTCTTTATGTCACTAATTAGTATCAGGCTTACGCATTTTGCTAGTTTAAATTTGTCCCTTCTTTCCAATCAACTGCTTATAAATCTATTTGGCAACCTGGAAAATTTAATTTGCTCTTCCAAAATGATGCTGTTGTAGAAATAAAATACTTACGAGAACATTAAATTCAAATTTCATACTGCAAAGTCTGAAGTATTTCCTCTCTACCCCCACAGCCCTCAGAACTTTATCCATATTCTGAAACCCCAGTATTAAGTCATAGTTTGCAGAATCTATTTGGAATTTACATTTTGAATTTTTACAGTACTGCTGATTGTATTGTACTGATAGCTTATGGTGAATGATGTTGGATTCCTGATCTCCGAAGAAGATTTAGCTTTGCTACCAGGGACCAGGCTTGATTACTCAAGAGCTTTCATGTAGCAGGGTTTTATTAAAGTATAAAAAGGGACAGAGAAAGCTTCTGACATAGACATCAGAAGGGGGCAGAGGCAGGGCCCCCACTCACTAGCCTGATCAAGGCCTTATATACTGTTACCAGGCCCACTCCCACAATATACATCTTAAATTAACAACATTAGAGCTAACAGTAGAAAGGTCTTACCAGATTCACTCCCACAACATATATCTTAACAAGATTATTCAGAAAACCTCCTTAAGGAGAAACTGGACCTCGAGTAAGATACATTGTTATATTGACTAAGACAAAACAATGTAGAAGACAATGTTTGTACTTTTCTCCTGGAGAGCCTCAGACTCCTTTCTCCTTCTCAAGGGCTCTGGAGTCCTTTCTCCTCCTTGGGGACCCTGGACTTCTTATCAACCTACCTGGGAATGGACTCTCTCAGTACCACTAGTTCTATTTCTTTCTCTCCTTTGAAGTTGCTAATGCAGTGGCTACTGGTTACTTAACTGACTAGACTCTCAAAGTTCCTGGTGTATAAACATCATTAATGCTTGATTTCCTGAACTTGCATTGGCTTGGTGCCTGGACAATGGCTGGGCAGACCCCTCTCCTTCTCCCGTGGTCCAGGGGGCTGCAAGGAAACTGCGGAGTCCTGCTATGTCTGGGCCCCCCCTAAAGCCAACAGTTCAAGAGAGGGCTACTTCAGTTTCTAAGCCTAAGCAATTTTCTTCCACTACCATGCAAAGGGTTTGACCCTAATACATTGCACTCCCACCGAAGATCCTCTACATAAATTGTAGGGCCCACTTCCTGGCTTACATGGGAGCCTCCCGAAGCAAGACTTGGCCTCTCTCCTCTGTGACAACCTTTCTTAGTGACTTTTCATATGGCACAGACACACTGGCTCACAAGGTTGGCCATGCAGCTGTACTGCTCACCAGGGAACTCAGCCTGGCTCTTTATTCCAACACTCTTTAGTTTGAGGAGTCTGGGCATCACCTGGGAGCTTGTCAGAAATGCAATGTCTCAGACCCCATCTCGTACCTGTTCATTTAGAATCCACATTTTAGCAAGATCCCCGTGGAGACACCTCAGGACAGAAAATCAGATTAATTCAGAGAAACCCAGATTAAGGTTCTGGGTCTGAGATCTCCCCTGATACACTTGACTTCACAAATATCCTTACAGGAAACTCCTCTAGGATTTTCATTTGTTGACAATTTTAATTATGTAAGGATAGCAAGAGGGTCACCCGTATGACAGGTAGATTTATGTGAATTTTCATGCATGGTTATTACAGTACAAGATCTCTTTAACATGAATAAATTCAATACAAAACATGACTCAAAAACATGTGAAGGAATACCAGTAAAGACAGTAAGACTGAACACACAGGAAGGGGAGTTCAAAGCAGCACCATTCCAGGGGAAGCAGGAAAGGCTCAGTCAAGAGCATAGTGGTTATTGGCCTTGGGCAAAAGGGGTTGACTTTTCCAGAGACTGGAAACAAGCAGCTAGGCAGTTTGCAGCCTGTTTCTTTTGCTTGCCAAGCACCCTTCTTCCTACTTTTTGCAGCATTTTTCTTATCATAGGCTTGTGTGCATGCATGTACACTTGTGTCTGACTCTATGCAGCTCCATGGACTGGAGCCCACCAGACTCCTCTGTCAATGGGATTTCCCAGGCAAGCATACTGGAGGGGGTTGCCATTTCCTACTCCAGGAGATCTTTCCAATCAGGACTGAACCAGCATCTCCTGCATTGGCCAGCAGATTCTGTACCACTAGCACCACCTGGGAATCCCCCTTCTTCCTGCTTTTGGTAACAGTCCCAAATTTTCACTGGGGACTACTTCTCTCCATTCTATATGATCTCAGTAGAAGAACCAATTAGGGAAGTGGGAATGTGATCTGAGGGACGCTAATGGGATTCTATTTATCTCAGGAATGTGAAATTCAGAGGTAAAAACCAAGAAGGAAGATGACTGGAACTGAGTTCTTCTGATGGTGGTGACTCAGAGGAGACTGTCCCAAGTTCATCTGATTTATGTATGGCCTTCCCAAGACCAGTGTCTGCTTGACTTTCCTTAAGTTCCGTGAGCTCTGCAATATCTTTCCCCAACCCCAATTCTGTTTTGAGTTTGCCAGTCATATTGTTTTTCTTCTGCAAAGAAAAAAAAAAAAAACACTGTATGGGATACAGAACGTGTAGACATAGAAACATCTTAAGTTGAAATGAGAAGTGGAAGTCTGTTTTCTCTGGCAGAGGCAAATAGAGCGGACACTTGGAACCACATGGTAAAGTTACGGAAGAGATCTAATCAAGGTTAAGTACACGGATCAAGTATGAGTAAAAGAACTGTTAACCAGTGCTGAGGGGCCAGCTAAGTTTGCAGAATATGAAATCGTAGTGATTTCCTTCAGGAACCTAGGTGTCAGGAAGGAGAAAGGGCATAGTTAGACTGATTCAAAGCTAGGAGCTAGCAGGGACCATGTATCAAAACTATGAAGTGAGGCTATTAATGGGCTGTTAAGAGAAGTCGAAGGCTAATATCATGAGCTCTAGGCAGGAGAAGCAAGGAAATCAAGCTGAGAGGGTGAAATGGTGTGGTGGGGCATTGAGAGCCTTGGGTTAGTTGAGAAAAGACCAGGGAATAACAGAGGGACTTGGAAGTTTAAGAGGCAGCTCTGTTACAGTCCACAGTGAGAAGTCAGCAGTTTCAGTTGATAAGGTCCAGGGTGTGGGTAATTGAGGGGCTCTGAGAACTGGAATGCAGATTAAGGTACATTGAAGCCAAGCTTACCCATGTGCCAACTGAAGTTGTCCATGATGATGTCAGGGGAGATGTAAGTTTGGTAATTGGCTCGGCCCAGTTTTACCAACTAAATTCTAAAGTGGTTTTATTTATTAAAAATATTTTAAATGAATGTGAAGGAATGGCCGGGAGGCTGGTAGATGCAACTTAAAAGTGAAGTTGCTTCGAGAAAGTAAGGCTAGCTATGGAGCAACGCAGTGGCCAATAGTGTGGCTCCAGGCACCGCTTGCTTACTGTTTCGTCTGTCACTTAACCTCTCTGTGCCTCTTATTTCCTCAACTATGATGCAAGCATCAGAGTACCTGCTTCACACAGTCATTGTGAGGATTAAATGAAGTAGTATGTACAAAGTAGTAAATTCTTACTACTTCAAACATGTTATATATTATTATACATGAGACATTATGAAACATAATATAATGTGATACTCTATGGTGAATATTTGTGAAAAGCGTGACCGTGTTAGTAGCTCGGTCATGTCTGACTCTTTGGGACATGGACTGTGGCCCACCAGGCTCCCCTGTCATGGAATTCTCCAGGCACGAATAGTGGGGTGGGTAACCATTCCCTTCTCCAGGGGATCGTCCCAATCCAGAGATGGAACCAGGCTCTCCCGCATTACAGGCAGATTGCTTACTTTCTGAACCACCAGGGAAGCCTGGATATTTGTGTAAACATGTAGAAAATAACTGAGGTGGTGGTGGTGGTTTAGTCGCTAAATTGTATCTGACTCCTGTGACCTCATGGACTGTAGCCTGCCAGACTCCCCCTCCATGGGATTTTCCAGGCTGGAATATTGGAGTAGGTTGCCATTTCCTTCCCCAGGGGATCTTCCCAATCAGGGATAAAACCCGGGTATCCTGCATTGCAGGCAGATTCTTTAGGAACTGAGCTAGGAGGTAAGCCCCACCCAAATAACTGAGGAGGGGCACTCAAAACTATCCTTGGGGTAATCAGGGAAGTCTTCACTCAAGGCAAACACAAAACATAGGGCAAGAGTTTGATAAACAAAGGGCATAGAAAACACGGGAAGAGCTACGTTTAATGCTTACAGTACGGCAGGCATCCTGGTACTTCACAAATACCACATTTAACACCACATTCCTGAAAGACAGGTAACTGACATGGATTAAATAACTTGCCCATGGGCACAAAGGGATGGAAAGAAATTGGAATCTTCATTTTAAAAGGTTAAGTTGGTCTGGCAGAAGAAGGTCTCTGCAGATGGACCTTCGGGGAAGCGTGAGGCAGAACAGCTGAATCACTGAGCGCTCCTGGGAAGCCGGGAAAGTTGAGAATAGATTCACAGGCAGGGGTCAGATTACAAATGGATTTTGCCTGTCATTGGAGAAATTTGGACTTGAATCTGAGGGCATTGCCTACGGAGTAAAGGATTTAGGGAGTAAAGGATTTTAAGGAGGCCCTACCCAGTGAGTTGAAACCGCGCATGTCCTTAAAAGCATGATGATAACGAGACAGATCAATCTCCAGTAAATCTGGGTTTCTGTGTGCTGATCCAGTGACAGTCAGCGGAGATGCAGCAAGGAAGAGGCGCAGCAGCCGGGAGCTCTTCTGCACACATCTCCGGACGTTTAAAGCTCTTTGGATGGGTCTTCCAAGATCCTTTTGGCTCCCCTCTGAACACATCTGGTTCCCTGCGTACTTCCGGACTAATTACGCGCCGGCCACTCGGGCCCTTCAGCTGAAGCTCAACTTGACTCGTACACCCCTTCGGCGCCCCCTGGCTTCCGCAGTCTTCTTTTTTTTTTTTTCTTTTCTAAAGTGAAACAGATTAAAAAAAATTATTTTATTAAAGTATAGTTGACTTACGGTGCTTTAATTTCTGTTGTACACCAGAGTGATGGTTATACACATATACATCCTTTTTCATCTTCTTTTCCATTACGAGTTACCACAGGATATTGAATATAGTTTCCTAGGACTGTGTCGTTTATCCGTTAAATATGTCATAGTTTGCACCTGCTAACCCCAAACTCCCAATCCATTCCTCCCCTGACCCCCCACCCCTTTGACAACCACCAGTTTGTTCTCTACATTTGCGAGTCTGTTTCACATACTGTTCATTTATGTCATTTCACATATAGTTTCTGCACATAAGTGATATCACATATCTGCTTTCCTCCTTTTCACTTAGTTCCTTCAGTAGGATCATCGCTAGATCCATGCACGTGACTCACCCGCAGGCAGCTGGCCCAGCCTCCCTTCAGCGGCACGCCCCACATCCGGTCACGTGAGGGGCAGGTCACGGGGCGCTCTGGTCACGTGAGGCTGGTCACGTGCCAGGGCCGCACTGCTGGGGGCTAGGCTTCCGGAGACTTTGGGGGCTCAGCGGGTGCGGTCCTGCGGCTTCGGAGCCCACCAAACTGCACAGCCGGGATGGTGAGGGCGGCGCTCTGGGTTGGGGCTGGGCCGCGTCCGCCGCCTCCCCGGAGCTCAGCCCCTCTTCTCGTCCTTCCCGCTGCAGATGAACCGGACCACCCCCGACCAGGAGCGAGCGCCGGCGTCCGAGCCCGTGTGGGAGCGTCCCTGGTCGGTGGAGGAGATCCGCAGGAGCAGCCAGAGCTGGTCGCTGGCGGCCGACGCGGGCGTGAGAGGCGGGAGCCGGGACGGGAGGGGAGGGAGGTCCTTCTGGGGGTGATGCGCGGCCTGCGAGCGGAGGACATCAGTCCCAGCCCCTCTCCACCCAGTCGATCCCGCTCTGTCTCTCGTGGACTAAATAACATTCCTCTTGCTGTCGAAAACTTCCTGGTGGCAGTCCTCAGGCACTTGGGCGGATGCCGGCCGGTTGACTTACTGCCGCCCATCGCGGGGTGGTCTCTTCCTTGCTTGGTTTTTTCAGCCAGGCGCCAGCTTCATCCTGAGAGTTAGGCTTCCACCACGCCGCAGGCTTACAGTGGCACCTCATAGGCGACTCCCTGTTGAGACCTGGACTGAGTGGGGTGGGAGGCAAACCAGTATATGAATATCGTTGAGTAAGACACCTTACGCCTGGGGCCCAACAAGCTCAGAGCCGTGATTCCAAAGTCCCACTTGCGTAGGAGTTTTGGATGAGTAGTGCTTTGTTTTTTTGCCTCTCGTCTGTGATCCCTGTAGAATGACAACCAAACAGCACTTTAAAATTTCTCCGGGGACGAGACAGGAAGTGTCCATTGACTCACTGCCACTGTTCTGACGAGCTTTCTCAATGTTTTTCTGTGCTGCTTGGTCTTCGTACTGTCGAAAGCAGCATCCCTTTCCCATTCCAGCACGCACACATACGTGTGTGAAAGGAAATGGCTGCTTCTCTGTTTTGATGTGCAGAATAGATGCGTGTAATAGACGCATATTGATACTACTGTATGTGTTTTTTTTTTAAATAGCTACTACAGTTTCTACAGGAATTTTCACAACAGACCATCTCTAGGACTCATGAAATCAAGAAACAAGTGGATGGACTAATTCGGGAGACTAAAGCCACAGATTGCCGCCTGCATAATGTCTTCAATGAGTTCCTTATGCTGTCTAATACCCAGTTCATTGAAAACGTGAGTTACTTAGTGACATCTGATTTTTAAAGAAATAATACTGTTAGAAGGAGCAGTAGTCACAGATATTAAGTGACCTATTGTTAGGTTCTCTTAAATTTTGGTGTAAGTAGTACTTCTTGGTAATTGATGTTCCCTCCCTTTTTATTAGTAAAGTTTACCTGTTTTTTCAAACCTTTGAGAAAACCTAATGATAAAAATTTCCTGATATTCCAATGTTTTCATCCATTGTTAATTCTGGAGTTGTCAGCAGTTTTGGTGAATTGCATGGCCCTCCAACAAGCCTTGTTATCCTCTATAAGGAAAGCCATACACCTGGTCTGGTCCTCTGGGCACCAGCATGTTATTAATTGTATGCATTATGTTCTGTTAAGTTATATTAAAAGCATGTGTGTGTCTACTTGGACTATTCTGAACTAATGCTTTGTTATGCTGGCTGAAGCTGTGTCATAAAATCAACTCTAAATAGATTGTTGCACTTTAACCCAAGTGCAATTTTGTCGGTTTATCAAGTTTCAAAGTTTTAGGCTCTAGGAACACGTAGATAAACTAGAGCCCCCTCTTAAAGAATATCACAATTTTCTGTAATAGTGTTATTCCAGAATAAAAAGGAATAAAATGTGGCTGGAGCTCCATGACTGTAGGGGAGATTATTCTAGAAGATGGAGAGGAAGCTTAGTTAAGCTGACCTGTGTTTCTCATAGGGTGACTAACTTTCTAAGTATCAGTGTTAGTTATACTGTGAAAAGAGGATTATTAAATTAGGCTATCTCCTGAGACTGTTAGATACAAAGTAATAAAAATGATTTTGAAAATTGCAAGATTATACAAAGATTTAGGATTGTTAAGAGGAGACTAAATATTGTCCTGCAGATATCTTACACAGCATGTTTGTACATTTTTAGTAATTGAGGTTGAAATGCCACTACTGGGCTTTTGGGGGAACCTGTGTGTAAAATAAAGATCTGAATAAAGGTTTTAAATATCTCTTTGCCTGTAACTTAAGATACAGCAGATCTTCTAGTTAAATCTGTAATCATTTTCTGGTCATCTGCGCAGAATCCGTGCTTGGTCCTGAGCATCGTTCCTGTTGGGAGAGGCAGTCTACAGGACTCGCGTCTCTGCTTTAGTAGTGTGTGTGTGGTCCCATCACTTTTTCATTCCGCTGAATTCTGTGTCCTTTTAACTATATCTGTTGCTCTCATTCTGTACCTTTCTCGCTGGATCAGGTGCTTAGCTCTTCTCAGCAGTCAGTCTTGCAGCCCTAGAGTGGGCAGGGAGTAGAATTGGGAGCCTTCTTTTGTACCTGGTGTGCCTGTAGCACATTTATACTGGCTTGGTCCTGACTGGTACTTTGGGGGAAACGGGCATTATAAGCTTCTTTTTCTGAATAATAACCTTCAGGTCTTCTCTTTCCCCAGCTCTTCTTTTCTTTCCAAGTTTTCTTATATTCTGAGTTTCTGATAATCTAATTTTTGTGGGAGGTTTTTTTGTTTACTCTTGTTTTTCTTGGTTATTTTTTAGTAATAGTTCATGATTTCTGTTCACTCCTTGGATTCCCTACATCCATCTCTCTGTCTCCTTTGTCTTGTGCTTCTTCAGCTTCCAGTCTGCGGCCAACTTTCCCTCTAGATGTGCTTGTGGCCACTGCCAAGTCGAACTGGTTCCCAGACCTCCCTGTAATGCCACGTGTTATGTGTTCTTTCCATTCGTGGTAGAGCGTCATGTTGTTAAAAGGATGGCTAACGCTTAATAAAACTGAAGGAATCTACCTGCTGATAATACATTTGGCAGTGATTTGGCTTTGCAAATGTTTTCTTCAAACCCTGACATCAGGACTCATGTATTACAATTCGGTCTTAAATGATGGTGCCATTTGGTTTCATGGTAGTTTATTGGAAAAATACACAAAGTAATAGGTTTTTAGATTTTAGTAACTGACCTCAGAGGCAGCTAGTAGATTGTGAACTGTATTATAGAGTTAGTGAAACTGAAAAGCAATCAAGACTTTTTAGGGCAAGAAAAATCAGTTCCTTTAGTAAAGGCTCACAAGGGGACTCTGAAGGAGGAGAAATGCTGATGAGCAGTGGCCAGTGCATCAGTGCGTTTTCAGTAGGGAATACAGTTCTTGCAGCTTCATTAATCTGTTCCTTTAGGAATTTTGTCCTGAAACCTTGAGTGACCTAATTAATGACTTCTTTCATAGCACTTCCTATGACTGTAATTCTACATCTATCAATATGGTTTGATGTGTTGAACTTCTCTACTAAATCAAGCCCCACATTTTTACTAAGTGTTCCGTTCTTTGGGTTCACCGTGAGCCTGATACATAGAGACTCAGTGAATATTTGCATGAATTAATGAGAGATCATAAAAGTAAAGAGGACCATGGCTGTGTATAATGTGGTAAGAAATTTCAGCCCTTTGTCAGATTTTTCTCTTAATTCCTCACCTTCACCTCTTACCTCATCTCCCCAAATGAGGAAAAGATTCTTCAAGTAGAAATATCAAAGACATTTGACAGTTGTGTGAATGGCTACCTGATTTTAAAATGATCGAGCAACCCATGAAGCTGTGAGTTCAATCTGAAGGGTGAGGTAAGCAAGCATTGTTGACCTCTTGTGAACTGAGTACTTGAGATGCGTGGTCCTGCCCACCCTTGAAAGCTCCCACGGGTTTTGTGTACTTGCTGGTTGGTTTCCTAGATGTCATTTTGGCTTTCTGAAGGCTGCTGATGTCTTGTGAGGTGTTTTTAATGACAGGCAGGAGAAAAAGGAGGGTATTGATGCTGTTCAGACCTAAGCTTGAAGCTCAGTCTTTTAAGTTAAATGGTCTTGCTATTTAAAGTCTGAAGTGACCTTGGCAGCTGTCTTGTGTTAAAGTCTCAATTTTAAGATTTATTTGCCATTTTTTGTTCATGCCTTTGAAACTTACTCCCCTAATTTCTGGTCTTTGTAGAATGATTTTTTTTTTTAATATGGAAAAAGAAGCAGCATATGAAATTTCAGATACTAAAGAAGAGCCTCTCAAGATTTTGACATGTATATTCTAAGTTCATTCCCATGCAGACATTGGACTTCAAGTTTTTTCCTTTTTTGTTGTAAGAATAATGGACACTTATAGTAGGAGAGATTAATATGTATAAAAAGTATTAAAATATGAAAAAATTTAAGCTGCAGAAGTCAACTATAATTCTGCCACCCCAAATTAACCAGCCACTGATCACTTTGGCATATTTTTTTCTAATCATATGTATGTGCATAACTTTAACCTTTTCTATATGTATGTATTTGCAGCCTGCATTTTTCTTCATGTTAGCATATTATTTTATAAGCATTTTAACACATCTCTGAGATTTACTGAACTTAATTTCTGTTTCTATTTCATTTTATGGCTACCATTATTTAACAATCCCCCATACAAAACTTTTTAAGATAAAATATTTTGTGTATCTAGGAAAGAAGAGATAATAACCACAAATGCTAATAATGTGCACTGCCTTATATTAACAGATTAAAAAATTTTTTTTCCTTAGCTGTAAATATTTTGGGTGTGGGCTTGTTTGTTTTGCTCTCTTTTTACTCTTCTTATGTGGAGAGTATATATATAGTCTTTGGGTGTATATTGGTACGTGTGTGTAGTATGAGGTAGGGATCTCATTTGTTTCTTTTCCATATAGGTAACTTTTATCGTGTAGTTCTTTTCCTCAGTGACATGTATATGAATGTGTGTTCTTGTGAATATGAATAGGCTCACATGTAATTGTGCGTCTGCCTCTGACCTCTGTCTTTTATTATCTTTGTCTGCTGTAGTGTCACGATCTTAAAGACCAGAGATTTCTAATAAGTCTTAATAGGGCAAATCTCTGTGACTTCTCTTTATTCATAATTTTCATAGTTATCCTTGGCTTTTTTACTTCTGTGAATTTGAGGATTATCTTGCTAATTTCCCCAGAAAAGTCTACTAGTATTTTGATTGGAATTGCAGAGAGTTACAGATTTGGTGTTTGTGATTTTGAATGTAAATCTGATGCCATGAGCATCTGACTGCTTGTATTTATTTTTCTTGGAACCAAATTTCAAGAAGTAGAATTCTTGGGTTGGAAGATGTGAACATTTAAAAATAACACCGTTTAATCAGATTGACCTTGGGTTAGAAGATATGAACATTTGAAAATAACGTTGTCTAATCAGATTGATAGTTATTTTGAAAAGATGGGCGACCTCGTTCCATTGCTGGCGAAGGTCGGGGAAGTGGGCACTGGGGTGTGTTGCCATGGCAGCGAGAGTTGTTCCACACCAAGATCTAGAAGAAGCTCTGAAGAGTAAACCAGAGTTTTGTCCTTTGGCTTCGCAATCCTGTTTTTGAGAAGCCTGTAGAAATCAACGATCCATGGCCTAAGAATTTAGTATATATTTACAGTAGCTGGTTTGCACTAGCAAAAACTGGAAATGTCCTTAATGTTCTCTAATAGAGAATTCTTGAACTAACTATAGCAACTTCATACCATAAAATATTATGTAGATATAAAAACAGTTGAGTCAAATCTATATGCATTGACCTAGAAAGTGGTTTATGAGAATATCAAGTGAAAAAGTGGGGCAGAAGGATACGTGTCATATGAATGCAGTTTTGTTTCAAAGCTGGAAGGGCAGAAAACTCTGAATATGTGCCTATGTCTGTATAAATTTGTGTAAGAGCCTTGGGAAACAAAGAGGAGCGCACACCAAACTTTAATTATTCTGAGGATGAGGTTGGAGGCAGGGATGGAATTATTTTTAAATATATCTCTTTTGCAACTATCTTTATATTGACATTTTAATTTTAATTGACATGGAGTTTACACAGTATGAAATACACCCTTTTAAAAGTGTAGAAGGCAGTAGATGTTAGTGTGTTCTTAGAGTTTTGTGACCGTTACTAGTGTCTAATTCTAGAGCATTCTCATCACTGCACTATTTATAATGAGAATATTTTGCTTTGGGAGTTTAGGCAACAATAAATAGTTAAAAAAAATCACAATGAGTTGCCAGAACGATGGCTCTGTATTAGAAAAGAGAAGCCACCTGCCCAAGCTGTATGGGTGAATCCCACGACTGGTCTTCTGACACATCAGTGGTGGGCTTGGCCTGTCTATTTTCTTATAAATGAGATAATAAAAATGTATCAACCATTTTAAGCAACAGGATAAAAGTAACTCACCTTTATGGTTTCTACTGTATAAATGTAAAAGCTGTTACACCTGGCGGGTAGGTTTTGCCACTTGACACGCTCAGAGCCGCACGTTTGAGGGCCTGCACCAGTGCTCTGCCAGCATTGTGTTGGATTAAACAAGAAAATGTGAACTCTGCTTTCTTGTTAATTTTGTGACTGTGGTCAACCATGACATTTAAGGTTTTGTTTTGTTTTCATGTTTCCTAGTCTTTTGTGTCTTTTCTTTAAACTTAATTTTGGGAAAGCTGTCTACTCTTCTCTGCTTGGCCTCAGCCATTTCTTGAATAATCATTTCTTCTTGTCTTTGTCTTTTTAAATTGTATATTGAATTCTTACATCGCGATTGATTCCAAATGCTGTTTTGACTAAAAGCTGAACCTTGCTTCCGTTGTTTAGCGTGTATATGATGAGGAGGTGGAGGAGCCGGTGCTCAAGACTGAGGCGGAAAAACCAGAACAGGTACTTGCTTTGAATTACTCTTCTCTTGGGCTTCTTTAGAGAAGAAAAGTAGTGATTTATGATACGGCTGCTGGAGGGAGAGTGGGGCAGGGAGATGGACTTTAGGAGAAATGGCAGAAGCTGGTTTTTGACAGCTCAACAATTGAACTTGTTTGTTTCTGAAATTCATTGTATTAAGAAATGTGTAGATTAAGTTCCTGATTTCTGGCTTAAGAGTAGAGCAGAGGTGTGTAGAGATTTTCTGTAAAGGACCAGGTAAGAAATATTTTGTTTGCTGGCTGCATTGATTTCTATCCTTTGCTTCTTTTTCTTCTTTTCTTCCTCTCCTATCCTTTCCCCTTCCTCCTTTAAAAATGTAAAAACCTTTTTTATCTTGAGGGTTATTAAAAAAAAAACAAAACCAAAACGGGCCATACTGGGCAGTAGGTGGTGAGTTCTCTGAAGATTGTGTATCCCTGTCATTTCAGGACTGTGTTGCTTCTTATTACTACCAGTTTAAGAATGAAAGTAAGAAGAATGCCATGCTACTTGTCACATATGAACGTGTTAGACTACGAAAGGGTACTAGAAACCAGCTACAGTTTTGCCTGTTTCTAGCCTTTAAAAATTTATTAAAAAAAATTTTATTTTTAATAGATTTGCTAAACTGTTTTAAGTGTAGTAATATCTGGTTATACCAAGTCAAGATTCAGTTTAAAGTGATAGCTATTTAGTGAATTGTCTTTAAAAAATCCACAAGGATGTTTTTGCACACTTAGTACAGTGTTAGGTGTTTAACTTAGAATCAAAAATACCAGAGTGCAAAAAAGACGCAGCCAAAACAAAAAAGGTAAATTAGAAAGACTTCTGCACTTGGGGTAGAAGTATCAAACACTCCTCAGGTTTTCCCTTTTGGCTTTCAAAGCAGCAGTGTATGGGGACTTCCAGGGTCCAGTGCTTAAGACGCCACTGTCCCAGGGTAGGGGCGCAGGTTTGGTCACTGGTTGGGGAACTAAGATCCCACGTGGTGTGTCAGAAAAAGGGAAAACTGTATGGTTTGTTTCTGTAATTATATGTCAACTTGCAGAATATTGGTGAGGAGAGGAAATGACACTAAATATATTCTGCAATACTTCCTACAACTGATGACACAGTTGAATGTGTGAGCGCTGCTGTTACAGGAAGTGGAGATGGGTGGAATATTTTCAGCAGGTTGGTGTTGTGTACAAAGTTTTGTCGAGGTGGGGGGCCTTGTTCTAGGGTAACGTACAGGATAGATTAGAGATGAAACAGACTCTCTCTTGGTTTGAAACAAGTTTATAAACTGTAATCGTCCAGTTATTTTTTTAACTGTAATTGAAAAATAATGACTCTGCCTGGAGTATTTTCTTCTAAGTCTTAACCTCTGAAATTGTCCTAAGGACCATTAACCAAGGTTACTGGGTACAGTCATGGCAGAGCTAAAACCCTAGGCCCTTTGTTCCTTCAGAAGCAGGGAGGGAAGGTGCCCCTTGTTGTCTTATGACGTGCCGTTCATTGTTTTCGGGCGCTTTTACATAGTCTACAGAGGCTGCATCATCACTCCATTGTGCTTTTGTTTTTGTGAACGATGAACCTGGAGTTCCGGAACCTTCTGTAGTTTGGTGCGTGTTCAATGCATAGACACATTTGGGACTTAACACTCCAAAGTCTGTGCTGAGGCATTCAGCAAAATCTTTGACTTTCAACTTTTTAACGTTGTAAATGATTAAGAACAACATTTTTAATTAAGTTTTTTTGGTTTTGTATGTTTTTGAGCATGAGTCTAGGCTTCAGTGAACATTCCCAGTGTTTTATTAGGGTGGTATCAATATACTGGAGATCTTACTAAAAATTACTTTTTCTAGGAAAAGACCCGGGAACAGAAAGAAGTAGATCTGATTCCTAAAGTCCAGGAGGCCGTGAACTACGGTTTACAGGTGTTGGACAGTGCATTTGAGCAACTAGATATAAAGGCAGGAAACTCAGACTCTGAAGAAGATGATGCTAATGAGCGCATGGAATTGATCCTTGAGCCAAAGGTAAAGACATGCAACTGTGATGTTCACTCTTACACCTGTTGTGACTTGGGTCCTTGGGCGCAGAATTGTTAGGATGCGGCCTTCACCTGTAGGAAGGGAGGATGTCACTTAGCGCCCTCATATTGACTCCATCAGTCAGAGGGTTGCTGTTCAGGAGCATCGACTGAGCACTTCCTGGGTACTAGCGTGCCAAGTTGGGGGAGTACAGAGATGCAGGGCTTCATTCCTACTCTCAAGATGCTTGTCATAACCATGCCAGATGGCCAGAGAAAGGAGGCAGTTACAAAAGTCACAACCATAGATGTTTTGACTTCTGGCTGGAGAAAGTAGGGTGAAGATGAGGTTTGAATTGGGTTTCGAAGGATGAGGAGGCTCATGAGAGGCAGGGGTTGTTGGGAAACTGACATTCTGTAGCTTGCACAAAGAGGGACCTCAGAAGTGTTAAAAGACATGTGGGTTGTTCCAGGTTTTAGCCAGTATCAATAAAACCGCTGTGAGTGTTCATGAAGAGATTATTGGCCTAGCAGGTACTTACTGCTTTACTGTTACTTTCTCTCAGGTTGGCTCAGTAGTAAACACAAGAGGTTGCCTTACTGATTTTGAGAGGCCTTGTGACACAGCAGTGCTTTGTGAATTGACGCATGCTGCAAAACCAGTCTCTTCTGATCGTGTATTCACCGCACGTTTCTCTTGCAGTTTGAGCCAACCCTGCCGAGCTGGGGCTGGTCCTTTAACGTTGATACGCTGTCGTCGTCTTGCTTTTTCACTGTAGGGATTTAGCAGCAGGGCTTCCCTGGTGGCTCACGCAGTAGAGAATCTGCCTGCAGTGCAGAAACCAGGGTTCAGCCCCTGGGTTGGGAAGACCCCCTGAAGGAGGGCATGGTCACCCACTCCAGTATTCTTGCCTGGAGAATTCGTGGACAGACCTGGTGGGCTACAGTCCATGGAGTTGCAATGAATTGGACACGACTGAGTGAGTGACTCACACAGCAGACCTTGGAAAATGTATTGCCTGGGTCACATTTCCTCCTTGCAAGTCTCTCACCAGTTTTTCTGTTACAGAAAGACATGGGAACAAGCCTTCTGAGTCACTGAACAGTCAGCCCAATTAGCACTTTGATTTCTTTGCACTAAATTAGTTTTTGCTGTATCTTTGACCTTTACATGAACCTTCCCAAACTTTCTGTCATTTTCCAAGGACAGAACTGTTCTCTTCTGTTCCCAGTGTCTTTTTTATAGGGAAGAGTTGTTAAAGCCAAAGGACCATGCCTCCAGGGTGGAGTGCTTTTTTGGCTCTAAATTTTTGATGTTTGTAATGGCCTGAAATGGAAGAATCTCTAACATGTACCTGTAGATGGTCTACTTCATTTTATTCTGTTGTTTGATCTTCTGATCTTATTTTACCAACTTCACTTCTCTAAATTCTACCGCGTGAACCTCTGAGGGGCATTATTATTATTTTCTTTGGGTTTTTTTTTTCCCCCCTCCCTCTCCTAGATAGGTTCTTATCAGTCTGTTGGAAACATTCCTTTAGTTAATTATGTTGACTGTAGATACTTGCCCTGTAGATAGCTGACAGTCCTCAGTAAATAGCTGTCGCTCTTTGTCCAGCCCATGCTTTCTGCCTGTGCTCCTGCCTCTGCCCGATGCAGCGTGGAGGTGGCCTACTCCATTGCCTCCCTTTGTGCCTTCTGCTCTGTTTGTCCATACACCCCACTACCCACTGACTGTGTTATTTCCTCCGTGTGCTTCTCCACATTGAGGACTTTGTTCTCAAGGGTCGTTGATTGGTTGCTTTTTCTCACCAAGTTGCTCTTCAGGGGAGGAAGATAGGTCACCATCGTCAAAGCTTGTCAGGATTTCCAGTTTCTTTCCTTGGTCCTCCTCCTTTGGGGCATGTTGCTATGAAGTTGTGCCCCTTTCTTTGTTCAGTTACTGCTGGTAAACTTTTTACAAGCCTTTGCCATTTTTGTTAATGTAATTAGGCACTTGAGAAGGGAAGTCTTTATGAATCAGCTTTACTTTTCTGTCTTTACCTAGGATTTAACTTTTTTAAAATTAGTGATTGAAAAAAAAATCCTGCTGTGTTTCTTATTCTTATTCTCTTTTATTATATAACTTTTTTGGGGTAGTCAGATGGAAGAGGATGCCAAATGGAATACCTAATTTTATTTTCAACTTAAATATTTAACTGCCTGTTCCCTTCCATTGTTCACAGGATCTGTACATTGACCGCCCTTTACCTTATTTAATTGGGTCAAAGCTGTTCATGGAGCAGGAAGATGTCGGTCTTGGAGAGCTTTCTAGTGAAGGTACACTTTTGCACTGCATACTTTTGCTGCTTTTAACATTTATAGCTTAACTTTTTATTTAAAAATAATTTCAAACTTCACTTTAAAGTCTTAAAGTTATAAGACTAGGACACGGAACTCTCACATACCCTTTACCCAGGTTACCATTTGTGAATGCTTCACCATATTTGTGTATCATTCTCTCTCTTTTATATATAGTATTACTTTCTCCTGAACCTACTTAGGAGACATCATGCCGCCTTACTCATGTATATGGTTGGCAGTTCATCTCCATGGGTTTTGCATCTATGTATTTAACCAACTTGGATAGAAAATGTTTGGGAATAAAAAATTACAGAAAGTCCCAAAAGCAAATAGTTGCCATGCTGCACAGGCAACTGTTTACATAGCGTTTACATTGTATTAGGTGTTACAAGTAATGTGGAGATGAGTTAAGGCTGTTACAGGAGAAGGACGCGCGTTATATGCGGACACTGCGCCATCTTGGTGTCTGTGTGTGTGTCTGTGTCTGTGTCTGTGTGTGTCTGTTGGGGAAAGGGGGTCCTGGAACCTATCCCTTGAGGGACAACTGTATTTCTTTGTGTATTTCTAAGAATAAGAGACATTACTTTGCCAACAAAGGTTCGTCTAGTCAAGGCTATGGTTTTTCCTGTGGTCATGTATGGATGTGAGAGTTGGACTGTGAAGAAGGCTGAGCGCCGAAGAATTGATGCTTTTGAACTGTGTTGTTGGAGAAGACTCTTGAGAGTCCCTTGGACTGCAAGGAGATCCAACCAGTCCATTCTGAAGGAGATCAGCCCTGGGATTTCTTTGGAAGGAATGATGCTAAAGCTGAAACGCCAGTACTTTGGCCACCTCATGCGAAAAGTTGACTCATTGGAAAAGACTCTGATGTTGGGAGGGATTGGGGCAGGAGGAGAAGGGGGCAGCAGAGGATGAGATGGCTGGATGGCATCACTGACTCGATGAACGTGAGTCTGAGTAAACTCCGGGAGTTGGTGATGGACAGGGAGGCCTGGCGTGGTGTGATTCATGGGGTCGCAAAGAGTTGGACACGACTGAGCGACTGATCTGATCTGATCTGAAGAATAAGAACTTTCTCTTACTTAGTTGCACATTCTGCATATTCATTTGCCCATCTGTCATCTTGGTTGGATGTATGTATTGGGCTTTGATGTGAGACTTTTAATTTTTGTATCCTGTTTATTAATGGAAAAAATTAATCCAAGTGGTTGCATCCTGTGAGACTTGGCAAGAATGTTCAAGTCAAGTATACTTGACTTTTTGACCTCTTCCCCTAGTAACTTTTATATGAAATAAAGTCACCAATTGACAGGTCTCCAACAACAGTAGCAAAAAGTATGATTACCAAAGTTAGGGGATTTTACTGGATTTTAATACTAGCTAGTCCTCACAGTCATACCCCCATTTTTCCAGTTGTCCCAGTAATGTCCTCTGCAGTCTCTGTTTTTCTCTGGCTCAAAATCCAGTCTCCTCACTGCATGTAGTTGTCAGATCTCTCTGGTCTTTTGGTTTGATACCATTTCTCAGCCTCTTTTTGCTTTTCACAACCGTGACATCGTCAAAGAGTATAAGCCAGTTTTTTCCTTTGTAACTAATATATTTTTTTGTAACTAATAAATATCCCGTGGGGAAATACTTTGAGCCTATGTAAATATTCCATTCCTCACTATAGTGAAGACACTTTTAATTCCAGTGAATGAGTATGGATGGTTTTATCAAAATCTTTTGATGTTGATGTATGGCGGTTTGTGATCTTGAGAAGAAATTAAGAATGTTTCCTTATGAATATTGGCTATAACCTTTATCTTTCTTCTAACCAGAAGGTTCAGTAGGCAGTGATCGTGGGAGTATCGCAGACAGTGAAGAAGAGAACGAGGAAGAGGTAAGGGCTTGCCGGTGTGTCCACGTCATGGTGGGCAGGAAACTTAGGGTGGGTTTAGCAGGCTCAGTAAATAACATATTCATGAATTAGCAATTTGTTTACAACAATCTCTTAATAGTAATAGAAGCCATGTTCTCAAGTCTTTTCCTTGGGATGGGAAGTTCCTTTTTTTCTTGTGTACAAAACCAAAGAAAACTGCTTTAACCTTTTACATTACCTTTACCGTTACCCTCCCTCCCGCCTCCCCACCATATCCTCTTCTTACCAATGTATTTTGAGGGGGACAACTTAGATAGTTTGGTGGAATCTCTGCCTGAGATACAGTCTTTGAGTAAGTTCTATCTTTGAGTAATTCTACGAGAAAAGTCCATATTTAAAACTTTCTTTACTCTAAAACCTTCTAGACCAGAAGCTTGCTGAAAGCGTCCACTTAGATGTTAGCTTTACTGCGACCTCTGGCATCTTCACACCCAAAGAGCCTGATCTGACTCCCTGTTCTCTAAGGCCTCAGAGTCTGCGGGCCTTGGCCTTGACCCCTGTTGTATCTGGCGTTGTTCCTTTAAATGGAATATGTGTTACTGCAAAGGGTAGGAACTCTCCGGAGGATCGTTCCTGAGTGTTGCTTTCTCGGAGGCGACAGCTTTGTAGCGCGCTCCTCCCCGCTGCTGCTCCTCCGTTTGCACAGTTGGTTTCCTTTCCTCCTGCCTCCAGCCCTCCCCTCAAAACACCTGATAGAAGGAAATGAACTTTGTGGAAACAGCCTTGCTTTCACTGATTGTCAGTAGCTAAACCCTTTGCTTTTAGCCACTGAAGCAACTCTTTACCTAATGGCTTGTATTAAATACTGATGTTCCCTTCTTGGGCCTGATGAAGTAGTGGTTTTACTTAGAAGGAAAATAGAGAATGCAAACCAATGCAAACTAGCTTTTGATAAGTTAGTTAATTACATGTGCAACTCTTAATCCAAAGGTTAGAAATGATGGGGCAGATTGATATGAGTACATTGTCAAAGAGGTTTAAAAGAATTACAAAGGTGATATGTAACTGGAATAGCCCTTGGTGATACTGCCAACTCTCCACCTCATCTGCAGCTTGATACTTCAGGTGATCAGCAGTCAGTTCAGAAACCAGTCAGTGGTGGCTGCCCTAGAGACTTAGACACGACATCATTTCTGTACTTCCAAGTAGAGCCAATGTTAACAAAGCCTTTCTTTTCTCCCCAAAAAGGAGTCAGATGAAGATTTTGCCAATCATAGTGACAATGATCAAAACCGGGTAAGATGCATATATTGAAGTGACTTTTAAATTTTAATTTAAGCATAGCATGTATAATAAATCTATATTAAAATTACTTTTGAATGACTTACGGGAAAGTAAGGATTTATTCATATTTATAGATATTCATGTTTGCTTCAAATTTTAATGTTTTTAGGCTACTTCCTTGTATATTTTTTCTCAATTTTACTTTATATTTTCTTCATTTTTCCTGGACAACAAAGAAGTATAAAAAAAAAATTGAGAAACAGAGCCTCTAAAGAGCCCAATTACCCATATTGAAATTTTCATATGAATTTCATCACAAGGATTTCTTTGTCGTTTTAAATCGTCTTTGTGAGTTGCTTTGTAAGCTTATGTATTTAACATACGTGTATAGTACTGTTGTTGGAGAAGGCAATGGCACCCCACTCCAGTCCTCTTGCCTGGAAAAACCCCATGGACGGAGGAGCCTTGTGGGCTGCAGTCCATGGGCTCGCAAAGAGTCGGGCACGACTGAGCGACTTCACGTTCACTTTTCACTTTCCTGCATTGGAGAAGGAAATGGCAACCCACTCCAGTGTTCTTGCCTGGAGAGTCCCAGGGACAGGGGAGCCTCATGGGCTCCCGTCTATGGGGTCGCACAGAGTCAGACACGACTGAAGCGACTTAGCAGCAGCAGCATGGTACTGTTGTAGTCTCTAAATGTGTATGGGAAATAGTTTTAAGATTTTTATTTTTGAGATAATACTGCATTCAGAGTTTTCATTCCTAAAAACCCTTTGCCTCTGACCTCTTTTCTTAGAAATTAGGTGATCTAATACTACTTGATACTACTGTTTAAGAGACATTCCAGATTAACAGATGGTGCATAATGATTTTCCCAGAATCTCATCAGCACTGGAATTATGTGATTTTTTCTACCATAGTATATGTTCAGCAGTATATTGAGATGATTCCAGTTTGTATTTCGCTTTCCTAATTGAGAAAAAATTTTTCCACAAAAATTTCCAACTATCAAATGAAAGATTCAGCACCTTTTGATGTTACTTTTGTTTTTCACTGCCGTGTGTCACAAATGTGGCTTGTCTTTATGATTTTAATAGTCGGTCCTTCTGGAGAGTGTATGTATTTTTATGCAATTTACTCTTAAGATTCACTACCCTCTGACACACACCATTGCTACAAACATGGACATATTTGTAAAAGCAAAGGACAACACTTTAAATTCAGACAGTTTTTCAAATAATGTGATTTAAAAGCATTGGTGGAACTATTTGTATTGTTGAAAATAGACTTGTTTTGTGTGCCATTGCTAACCTCAGAGTTCAAAGGATTAAATTAGTTGAAAAAGTGATCTAAGCATAGTGATTGGCACAGTTTATTGATTTAAATGTTAAAAAATTAAAAAAACTAAACAGTTTTTATATACAGTGGCTACCTTTGTAAAAATTAGAACTTAACACATAAGATTGTTTGAGTCATTTATTCTTCATATCTTTACACTGTCTAGAGGTAACTGGTGTTATCTGAAAGGACATATTTCCAAGTGCTGTCCTTCACTTTTACAGATATGTCCGTGTCAGGGGCAGTGAGTTCACGCCCGTGTCTGTAGCAGTGGCGTGTGTCGGGGGCAGTGAGTTCATTCTGGGTTTATCATTCCCTGCTCTGTTGCTTGGACCGCCTTGGATGTCTCTCCAGTTGTTACAGTTAATTCTTTTTAACTATTAATATTTTTGTTAAGATAGTAGTATACTTACTTCGGAGAAGGCAATGGCATCCACTCCAGTACTTTTGCCTGGAAAATCCCATGGATGGAGGAGCCTGGTGGGCTGCGGTCCATGGGGTCGCTAGAGTCGGACACGACTGAGCGACTTCACTTTCAGTTCTCACTTTCCTGCATTGGAGAAGGAAATGGCAACCCACTCCAGTGTTCTTGCCTGGAGAATCCCAGGGACGGGGAAGCCTGGTGGGCTGCCGTCTCTGGGGTCGCACAGAGTCGGACACGACTGAAGCGACGTAGCAGCAGCAGCAGAGAAATGAACATAAGTAAGTATGCTGCTGCTGCTACGTCGCTTCAGTTGTGTCCGACTCTAGCGACCCCATGGACTGCAGCCCACCAGGCTCCTCCGTCCATGGGATTTTCTAGGCTAGTGGTGGACATTTTTAATATTTCATTTTTTGCTGTTGCACAGAAAATAAGTCTCGTGTATGATTTGCTCCAGCACATTTACTGCTTTGGAACTTTTGCTGCATTATTTGTTCTTCCGTTTTGAAGGAGAAGTCTAAAGCTGAGTGGTAGTATCTTTTTCAGCTTGATGCCCCTATCTGATACTTTTAATGCGCTGGTTTATGCTTTTAGCACATTGCACCGATGAGTGATGAAGAAGAGGATGATGATGGTTGCGACATTTTTGCTGACTCTGAGAAGGAGGAGGAAGATGCTGAAGACATGGAAGAAAATTCTAGGCCTGTAAGAAAGGCTGTACTTGCCATCACCAGGCGAGGGTTCAGAAACGACCCCTAGGATTCATTCCTTTCATTGTCATTTATATTTGTAACCATCTCGTTTTGCATCATCTCACCTTTCACTTCATCACTTTGCTCCGTAATTCATTTTCACTTTTGGAATAATAGTTTAGCATCCCAAGTTGCCAAACAAGTACCACTTTCTTCTCCAAATATTAAGATTTTACTAGTTAGATCATTCAATATATATTCACATTCAGAGTTTCAAGATCCTAATTCTCCTCCCCCCAAGGACCTTGTGATATTTTTCTTGTCTAGATCTTTGAGTATTAAAGTTGAAGTATTAAAAAAAAAAAGAGCATCTCCCTTTGAAGGAACACTGAGTCCTCTTTCTCTGGTGATCTGTTATAGGGTGCACATGTTTACATTTATTTAGTTAAAACATCTTCTCATCCGTCACTTTCTTTGCCATTGTTTGGATAGTTTTGTTAGGTGTCCCCAAATAAACTACTAGTTAGTCACAAAAAATAGTACAAACAAGTGATTCCTTTGGTCTTCCCTGGCTGTAGAAAAGAAGCAGGCCTACTACATTTGCTGATGAACTGGCAGCTCGGATCAAAGGGGACGCCTCGAGCCGGATGGAAGAGGAGCACACAGGTACGTCGCCGCCTCTGAGAGGCACTCACAGGCGGTGGGCCGTCGGGACCCCTCTCTGGGCTGCCCTGAGGTGGGTTTCCTGTTTAATTACTAAGGCATGAGAAGCATAAATTGCAGTTCTTACCAGGTTTGCTTCATAGATTCTCTGATAAGTAAACACTGGACCGCCCCCTTCCCCGGGAAAAATGTACATACACACGTCTATACATGAAGTTTCAGGGGATTAATGAATAACGGAGAGAACCATCGGCCCTGGATTAAAAATCCCTGGCTTAGTATTTACTCCTGTATTTTATTTTGACTAACAATGTAGCATATAATATTTTCTAGTGGTTTAACAAAGTGGAAAGATACAAGAAGAAATCTTTCAGCAAGTGCAATCCTGGTATGTGTGTGACCTGCTGTGGTAGCTGGACCCTTCTGCCTTAAAAAGAGGCACGTCTGAGTGTCTTCTCTGGGTAGGGCACTGAGTGGGTGCTCTGCTGGAGCAGACACGCAAAGTTGAATGTCTTGCGCTCATCTTAGGAATTGTGAGGGTGGCAGATGTTTGTGAAGCTTCAGTAGAGTAGACTGAGTGTTACTAAACTGTGAAATATTCTTCAAGCCTTATCCCCAGGGGATGCAAAACCTCAGAAGACGTTGAAAGAGAAGAAGGAAAGGAAAACTCCCTCAGATGGTAGGTCTTTCCCCTTGATCCTCTTCTTTAGGAGGCTCTTGACTCAGGAAGGGGAATATCGCTTCCGTAATTCATTAAAATGCCTCTTTTAAAGCTGACAAATGAGGTCTGTCTCCGTTCACTTTTAGAAAGGATTTAACTGCATGCTTTTGGGGGTGTGGGGAGAAGTGAGTGTGGGTTAAAAATGCTTTAAAGGTTTGATTTACTGGATTTTACAGGGACCATTAGCTGTCTTTCTAGATATTTATAAACTAGGGATTGCTAGCATTTGTTTTCAGTAAGGAATATCATATCAGGCCCTTTCACGTTCAGCAGTAATGTCCATTGTATTTCCACCTGGGGCTGTGTCAGTCTCATCTCTCCTCAGTGTACCCTTCTGTCGCTCAGATTCTGGTGGGATAGGTCTTGATGGCAACTGAAGCATATACTTGCTTCAGAAGAAATGAGATGAAAGGGATCGCCTGCAGAGTTCACTCTGCTCCAGATGCCTAACACACTTGAGAGTGGGAACCCAAAGAACCTTTTAAGGAATTCGATGGGTTTTTGTCTGAAGGCCCTCAGACCACCAGCATTCAAATAGTGCTTACTACATATGGTTAGATAAACTCCCTGCCGGTTTTGGAGGTATTGTAATGTTAATCCCCAGAATTGGAGTTACAAACCCATCTTTAATTCTCCATGCAAAGCATTCCCTTCTGTTTGCTAGATGAAGAAGATAACTTATTCGCACCCCCGAAGCTGACAGATGAAGACTTCTCGCCGTTTGGTTCTAGAGGCGGCCTGTTCAGTGGAGGGAAGGGACTTTTTGATGATGAGGATGAGGAGGTGAGCCCGTGGTAATCAGTGAAGCTCTCCATAGCTGTGTCATGGGTTTGCAAGGAAGAAATAACTCTCAGTTCCTTTAGTGAGGAAACAATGGCTTTTTAGTTGGAAGTTGCTTCTACTTTCATATTTTAGGAGATTTTGAACTAAGGGTCACAAAGTGAGGAAATACTGTATCTTGATGCCTTTGTTAAGTAGGGAGAGGATGTGAGAGTGTTAATAGTGAAAAATTTACATTTACTGCTTAAGTGGTTGTTTCTTAATGTCTTTTATCTTCTTACATGTTTGGATTTAATTTCTCTATAGACTAAATTGGGCTTCCATGATGGCTCGGTGGTAAAGAATCTGCCTGCCAATGCAGGAGATGTGGGTTTGATTCTTGGTCCAGGAAGATACCCTGGAGAAGGAAAAGGCAACCCACTTCAGTATCTTTGCCTGGAAAATCCCATGGACAGAGGATCCTGGAGGGGCTACAGTCCATGTGGTCACAAAGAGCTGGACATGACTTAGCGGCTGAATAATAACAATAAGACCTAAACTGTTTTGGGGTCTGATTTCATCATAGTCTTCACTTTGGAATTGATTTTCTGTCAAGACAGTAGATGTGTATTTTTTAAACTTTATAAGACACTTTTCTTTAGAAATCTTGAAATACAGCTCCGTTTTCCTGTGCTGTTTTGAACTGTGTTGTTTTATTATAAGCAGAGTGACCTCTTCACAGAAGCCCCTCAGGATCGGGGAGCTCGAACCCCTGTTAATGAAGGTGAGCGTGGATTGAGGCTGACTGTGCTTCTTCGTTATAGATTTCCAGAACTGGTTCCTTCCTGTCAGGAGATGGAGCCCCTGAAGTTATCCCCAAACTTTGTTAGGCAGGAAGCTGTTACGTTCGCCTTCATCTAGTTAAAAGCGGTTCATTTGCACTAATTCGTGTCTTGCAAAAACAAAAAAGTACCATTTGTAAACCCATATCACAATTTTGTCTCTCTCATAGAGAAAGCAGAAAAAGTCAACCAGGGAAAGCACTCTGGCACTGTTGAGGATATCTTAATTTAATCAAGTTCAGTTCAAAGAAACATTTCTGCAATTCTGCATCTAAATTGGAGACCAGTACTGCCTTAGCCCAGTGTACGTTAGAATAATTTGTGACATTTTTAAGCACACATATGCTATTAAAAAACTTAAAAATTTTATTCTGTTAGGTCTATGGTAGTCTTGAGAATTGGGAATGAGTTATTTTAAGTGACCTGGTCTCCCCAGGCCAGAAGTCATCAGATTTTGGACTACTATGATGCTGGCTGACCTGATTGTCTTGAGGTTCCTACTCTCCACTTTTTGGCATCTGTGACTTGCACGCTTTCCTGTTACTGTCTTTGTTTTGGGCACTAATGTCTCAGATATTTTGCTCTTCGTTTTTTACTTGCATGTTTTCATTAAACGGGATGGATGGAGTCAGAACTGTTGAGCCCTGCTTGCTCTGCTCCCGCCTTCCCCATCTGTGCTCTGCATCTTCCTTGGCCTTGGCAGCCAGCCCCACTGTGATTGTCCAGAGTCTGTGATCTTCCATGGGAGTCACAGCCTAGATTGGTTTAATACCAAGAGAAAAGTCAGGACGTCGGTAGAGAAGATAATACTAAGGAATTTTTAAATGGCTCTTGGAGGAAAAATTAGTTTTTGAAAGTCTCCTGTTAGCTCTGTGTTGTGTTGTATATATTTTAGGAAGGTGCATTTAGCAAGGAAAGTTGCTTTCTTTGTTGAAATGTTCTCTCTCTGTTTCTCATTTTAGCATCTTCATCTTCTAAACCTGGAAAGAAAATCCCGGCAGGAGCTGTTTCTGTATTTTTAGGTATCATAACTTAGAATTTGTTTTTGATAACTACATACTGTAGTTTTGTGTTTTTAATACTGTCCTCTTCCAAGAGCTGACTAGGGAGGAGAACAGGAAGACCTTCAGAGGGCATCCACAGAGAGCTCACTCACCTGTGTTAGCTCCTATTCCCTTAGAAATTGGGTTTTTCCAGTGTGGGTGATCAGTTGGTTTCCCACTGTGGGACGATCTGTATCAGTAAAGGATGCATGTTGTTGGGTCCTGTTAATGTTTGTGGATGAATTGGAACTACAAGTTCTGGTGGTGGTACTGTTTTTTTTTCTTCCTGTGAAGTCAGGAAGCCCACCCACAGTGGCTCGCAGCTGGTCTGTCCTGTCCCTCCACCCACAGGGGATACTGATGTGTTTGGTGCCACCTCTGCCCCGGCACCGAGGGAGCCCCAGAAGCACGAGCGGCCCCCTCCAGGAAAAAGCACGTACGTCCCAGCATCGGCTGGCCTCTTCGATGATGACGACGATGACGATGACTTTTTCTCGGCATCCCGTAGCAAACCTCCCACGACAGGTACTACCCCAGCCTGTGTTTCAGGGAAGGTAGCTGGATGGAGAATGTTGACCTAAAAAGGCATGAAGTTCCTCTGGTTCCTCAGCTCTCATACAGTGCTGGAGTCCCTCCTCAAGCGTTTCTGTCAGAGGTGTCTCATCTCTATTTGGTTATGGAGCCTCAGCAGTCTCTATGTTATGGACCGATCTTTTCCTCTTTAGAAACTAATTACTAGGATTGTCTTCCTCAGAGGGAGAAAAAGCTGCTCCCCTCTAATATGATCAGGATTCTAGCTTCGACCTTCTCAGTTACCAAGAAAGTTTTAATTGTGCTTTCTTCCGGCATCCTTAGTAAACTGTATGTGAACAGAGCATCTATGCCAGGTGTCCAGTTCCAGCAAGCCCAGGTGACCTTGGCTTTTCTCTTCTGTGATGGAGTTTTCAGCCCCTTTACCGCTTTGGTACTGTCCTTTCTTCACCCCTCAAATCTCAGCCATTGTGTTCCTGAAGTCACTCCTCTGAATCAGTTGTTATTTAATGAGCAGATGGCTCTCCCAGGACTGTTGTAAAAGTGCAGACTCCAGTTCAGTGGATTTAGGGTGGGGCCCTTGAGCCTCCATTTCTAACAGGCTCCCTGGTGGGCAGAGAGCACTGGTCTCTTTGTTGCACTTGGAGTGGCAAAGGGTTTGTTCACTGGTTTGTTTTCTGGAAGAGAAAGGTGGACACCACTGAGCTGCACAGTTTCCAGCTACCTGAGCAAAGAGCTCTTTCTCCTCAGGACGTGGACCAGGATGCATCGAGAAGCAGGCTGTTCGACTTTAGCTTATTTTCCAGCAATGTGGAGTAAGGATAGCAGCAGAAATGCAAGGGAAATAATGGCCTGGTTTTAAAAAGCGTGCAGACTGGACACGTAATATGCTCACATCTAGGCTGACTGAGATGACAGTGAGTAAAGGCTGAACTGCTTCCCGGGCCTTGGAAGGCGTCTCACTTGTATCATTAACTGATTTGGAATCACAGGTAAGTGGGTGCCACTCTGTTGGACCTGCTGCTCTCCTGGGACATTCATGAACCAGTGCCCTCTTTCAGGGACACACACCTCACACCTCATTCAGTGACGCGGTGCTTGTGGTTGCGAAAGGTTGAAAACCACCCACATGGTCACCAGTAAACTACGGTCCTTCCATTCAGTGGAATTTTGTGAAGCTGTGAAAAAAGGAAAGTTTATCCGTGTTGACATGGGAAGATATTACACCCTAGGTATATGGAAGGAAAGTTGCAAATCATAAGATTTTTTTCTTAATGATGTTACTTAGAGCCATGTTTGTGAATTGCTAGAGTTAACATGTTACTATATCTTTGTGGAAATTAGAAGTATGTGCATCAAACTCTTCCCGCTGGCCTTCCTGTTTGGGTGGGCAGGTGGAATTATGGGGCATGTTTCATTATTTGATTCTGTATAGTTCGGTGCTTTTAAAGAATCATTTATTTACGGCTGTGCTGGATCTTCCTGCTGCGCGTGGCCTTTCCCTGGTTGTGGAGAGCGGGGTGTGGGCTTCTCATTGGGTGGCTTCTCTTGTTGGGAGCACAGGCTCAGTTGTCCTGAAGCGTGTGGGATGTTCCTGGACCAGAGACAGAACCTGTGTCCCCTGCATTGGTAGGACCATTCTTTACCCCTAGATCTCCAGGGAAGTCCCTGGCTTTTTTTTTTTTTTTTTTTTCTTGGCTATGCAGCTTGTGGGATCTTAGTTTTCTGCCCAAGGATTGAACCTGGGTAGCAGAAGCCAACTCTCACTTCTCAGATTCCTAGGGCGGTTGACTTGTCAATGATCTTTCCGTAGGTCCCTCTCTGCCTCTTAGGCCAGTCCAGACCCCCTGAAGCGCGTGCTGCTGCTTGGAGAGGATGCAGGCAGATAGTTAAGCTGTCTGCCCTGTGTGTTTCACTGGAGCAGCTCTCATGCGCTGTGAAAAATTCCAGCTGGTCCACTTAATATTTCTTCTGTAACTAATCGAGCAATAACATGCTTGTTCTGTTTATTCTTTGAGAGAGAAGTTGTTTTCATCTTCGAATTCTGTGGTGGGATTTCTGACCTTTGTGTAACTTTATGCTGTGGTCTCTTTCTAAAGACAAAGTCAAATCCACTGCCAGTATCTTTGACGATGAAGAAGATCTGTTCAAAGAAAAAACAGTGGCTTTGCCAGAAGCTACTGTGAATCAGACAGATGAAAATAAAGCAAGAGCAGAAACAAAGGTGAGCAGGAGGGAAGACTAAACTTAGGTGTGTATATATGGGGCATTTTGTTAATTCATCTGGAACCCACAGGGAAGTATTGCTTCCTTTCAAATGTACAGTGAACTTCAGATGTGTAGGGTGTTGAAAGAATACAGCAAACACCCAAGTAACTGCTACCGCCTAGATTAAGCAGTTACTGGATTTTATCTTCCTGAGTGGTTTTAATGGATGTGTTAAATGGATGCATTATCATGTGCAAAAGAATATTGTTTTACTTCTGTCATTTCTCCTGTGTTGATTAGCTGGGATTCTTCTGAACAGAAGAGCTTTCTCCCCCCCTTCTTCCTTGTCTTTTTAGTATCATTGTAGAATCATGGATTCTCCATTCATTATCTTATAATCCATTAACGTCGTTATTTAGTTGATGCTCAGATTGACCTGTCTTTGGCTAGAGGGCTGCGTCCCCCTCAGTCTTTAAGCTCTGCTCGCTCCTGTCGCTTCCCTTGCTATCCTGCACAGCTCCATCTATCCTCTTTCTGAAGCACATCTCTTGTCATGTGTTCCTGTGAAACCCTGGCCTTCCCGCTGCCATCCACCTGGGTGCCAGCATTCAGAACTCAGCAGGCTGCTACCCCGGCACCAGCTGTACACATCCTGTTTGTGCTCTGCACTCTGTGGGCAGTTCGTTCCACACTGACCCCCCAGAGGAGCCCTCTGCTTTACCTAGTTTTTCTCTTCTTTGATGGTTCCCTCTGCCCAGAATGTCCTTGCTTGAACCATGGCCCATGTCCAGGTCCGTCTGTCCTGAGAAATTTACTTTACAAGGACTGCTGCTTCCTTCTTTCCTAACATATACCAATTCTTAAATCCTTTTTCGTGGTGCTTCTGTTTTTGCATTAATTCTTTATATGCACCTGATATGTGGCCAACGTCCATGATGTTTTCTCTCTTCTGGTGCGTGGCCTGGGGCCTTACCTAGCAGAGAGTCAGTACATCTCCTGAACAAGTGAGTGAATGAACCCTTATTTCCAGGTTTCTGGTTTGTTAATTCTTTAATTTTTTCTTTTCAACAAAGGTTATGCTACCTTCCAGCAAAAATCTCAAGCTCTCGTCGGAAACAAAGACTCATAAAGGTTTATTTTCAGATGAGGAGGACTCTGAGGTAAGGAATTCTTTTTCTCAGTTCTGGAAATTACTTCATGGATATGACATTGGGAACTATTTCTGATTCAGGATGTCTCAGAGGTGTAAGACTCAGTCAGTACTTTAGTTCTTTCTTTGAAAACAATGTTTTGAGAACCCATGGTATTTAGAAAGCAATGTGCATACAGTCCTGTCACTGTTGAGTTTAAATCCAGCGCATCTCCTAGGAGGAAAACTCAGGATGCTCAAATTTCAGGCTGTGAATTGATGCGCAGTGTAATGAGGTGTTTCTACAGAAGTACACACACAGCTTCCTCTTTAAGAAGGAATTGGGTATCGTATGAACAGTGGGTATCGTATGTAGTGACACACACACTCTGTATCACTGGAAGTAATAGCCTTCCTTCACGGAAAAAGATGTGGACATGGCAGAAATTTACATGTAATTTCAGGAAATTGTGAACTCTGGGTTAGACGCTTGTGGTTTTTTTTTTTTTTTTTTTTTTAAAGCAACAGAGCCCTTTCTTTCAGTGAACTGTTGCCAGTGTGTAAAATGCAGGAGAGCCATGGGAAGCTGGTTGCTCCTCCTGTGTGGCTCTTTCTACCTAAACAGACCTATGGGGCTCTTTGGGGCCCAGGCAAAAATCACGGGGCTGAGTGTAGCTCTTTTCACTTAATGAACTCATTAGCACTGCATTGAGTAAATACTGATTCCATGATTACAACGATATCATCGAGAGAGTCTTTGAAACTGTGTTCTTGTCCTACTTGCCTGACTCGTGCGCATTGAAGATTTTCTTCCCGAGGGAATAGTTGTCCTATTTCATGTTTCTGATTCATGTAACTCAGTTTGCAGGTCTTGCTTTGCATTGTAGGCTGACGTTTTACAGCATTTTGGAAGTTTCTTCATAATCTACCAGATCTTTGTCTAGTTCGCAACATTTCCTGTCATGTCAAGAGTACAAAAGATTTTAAAATTAAAACTGAATATATATTAGAAGAAATCATATCCTACTCTCAGGAGGCATGTCAGGTGGTCTGGCAGAGACATTACTTTGCCAGCAAAGGTCCGTCTAGTCAAAGCTCTGCTTTTCCAGTGGTCATGTATGCATGTGAGAGTTGGACTATAAAGAAGGCTGAGGGCCAAAGAATTGATGCTTTTGAACTGCGGTGTTGGAGAAGACTCTTGAGAGTCCCTTGGACTGCAAGGAGATCCAACCAGTCCATCCTAAAGGAGATCAGTCCTGGGTGTTCATTGGAAGGACTGATGCTGAAGCTGAAACTCCAGTACTTTGGCCACCTGATGCGAAGAACTGACTCACTGGAAAAGCCCCTGATGGTGGGAAAGATTGAATGCGGGAGGAGAAGGGGACGATAGAGGATGAGATGGTTGGATGGCATCACCGACTCAATGGACATGAGTTTGAGTAAGCTCCAGGAATTGGTGATGGACATGGAAGCCTGGCATTCTGCAGTCCATGGGATCGCAAAGAGTCGGACATGACTGAGTGACTGAACTGAACTGACTGGTATCCTACTCTTATTAGAGGAGAAAGGGGTATAACTACATTAAACAGTGTCACAGGTCCAGTAATTTGAGAATCTAGCTTCTGTTTCCATTGTTACATGTGTTTATCTCTCTGATTCTCTGGACAGAAGAAGGAAGTTATTTTTTAAGCATGGTAGGAAATCGACTGGCCAAGTTTGCCCTGTCCTTTGCCATCCAGGTGGGAGCATGGTGCCTCTGGGCCCCTGTGAGGCCGCCTGGAGTCAGGTGTGGGCCTCGTCCTGCTCGCCGGCACACAGCGAGGACAGAGTCTGGTGCGCGTCTCAAGGACTGTGACAGCCCGCGCTCCTCTCCGACGAGAGAGGCCTGGACGGGTGGCATCTGTTGTGCCATAAACTTCAGGATTTTATATCTGATACTTTAAAACGGATACATGTTATTAACCAGGAACTTTAATCTTGATCCAACAGGATTTGTTTTCTTCTCAAAGTGTGAGTAAGTCAAAAGATGCGAGTCTCCTGCCTAGCAAACCCCCCAGCTCAGTCTTGCTTTTCGATGATGAAGATGGACAGGTAAACACTGTTACTGCAACACAAGCTAATCGAGTTTTCAGTTGGTAGAAAACCACTGCCAACGCGGCTGTGCATCCAGAGGCTCTTACAGTAGAACAGGGCGGCGGGAAAGCAGGCGAGCTGTCTGAGGCACATGTAACAAATACATTTCGGTGTTTATTTCAGTGATGCCTTTCTTAAGTTCTCAGCTGCACAGTGGGCAGCCCTTAGATTTCTTGACCCAGCTCTGTGCAAGACTTTGTAGATTTCACTTGTATAATCTGCTTTTAAGGAATAGTTTCAGCGGATGAAACCCAGCGATCTACAAGAGTGTCTCAGATGAAGTAGGAGTAGAGGGGAGAAGACAGCCATGTTCCTGCTTTGCTTTTCTTCCCCACCCTGGATGAGAGAGCAAAGTGGGGCAAAGAAATGAGAGGGAAGAAAAACCAAACCTTTGTTCTCATGCAGAATCATGGGGAGGCTGAGCTCATGGGCTTTGTCATCAGATGCCCATGTTCATATCCTAGGTCCACCACATGCAGATCAGGGACTTTGGGCAAGTACTGATAACAACTTTGCTGAATCTCCTCTGGCGTAACAGTTCATAGCGTCATTGTGACGGGCACAGCGCCTGGCACACAGCGAACGCGTGGTAAATGCTAGCTCGGTCTCGGGCATCCCCAGCGAGGGCCAGGTCATTACTCTCACGGCCTTTCCTGCCTTTGCACGATTTCCTTAAAGGCTCCCTTTATCTGAGCTTAACGCTTCAGGGCCATTCACCTGTTGTAGTATATTGTTAAGAGTGTTTTTCTGTCTAACTTGGGCTCAGGCCCTTTGATGGTTTGTTCTCAAGGTATGTGTCTTGCATAAATGTAAGAGAGTAGAGAAAGCTTCCCATTTCTTTCTTTTTATTCATTGCTCTGGTTTGTAATTCATAGAAAGAAAGGTGCAGGCTGCCAGCTGCTGCAGGGGCTGTGCTGTTCTCCCGCCTTCTGTAGGCTTTGGGCCCTCCCAGTGGGCATAGAAGGCCCCCACAGGAGGCCTAGACGGAGCCAAGTTCCCTCCTGTTTCTGTGACTTTGTCGTCTTCTTACTCCCCCTTGTGCTCCCGCCCGAGTGTGCTGCCTTTGAATTCTGTTTCACTTCTATGACTGAATACAGTTAGAGAAGATGGTAAGCTGTTGCTGTAGGGTTATAATAAGAGAGAAGTGGCATCTACTGGCACTGTATGATCTTTTCCCCCCAAAGATGTTATGTATATATTTTTCACTTCACTGGAGACTTACTCTCTCATAATTTAACACAAGAGAATATCTAGTTTTTTGTTTTATGTGTTCAGAGTTGTCATACTCTTCTGCCCCCCCGCTTTTTTTTTTCTAGGATAATCTTTTTGATACTCCAGCTGCTAAGAAGCAGACGTCGTCTCTACTGACTCAGAGCCAAAAGAAAACAAAGCCCTCTGAGCCTCCCAAAAAGAAAGCATCTGCCTTACTGTTCAGCAGTGATGAGGAGGTGGGTGGAAATTGGAGGAGTAGGGGATGGTTTGATGGATTTAAGAGTTACGGCTGTCCTAAACATCTTTTTCTCCCTAGTGTAGATCTAGTGAAGTTTGGTTACTAAAAACTATAATCACAAAATTGTCATTCTATTCTTGAAGAAAGATATTTATTATAGTATATTAATTTAAAGGTTAATCTTTTCAAAATACTTGGGCATAAAGTGAGTATGGTCCTCAAATTTATAATCTATATTTATCCAAATGAATTAGGGCTTATTTCACTTAGTTAAATGATCGCTGTGTTTCATTGATCAAGGACTATAGCTCGACAAGGCAGGAGTGGCTTATGCCGGGTTCACTCCTTTTCTGTAAGTCTTCACAGGGTTGCCATTTGGTATTTGGAGTATATATATTGTTGGAGCCAGTGGAGAATACAGTTCAGCAGCTGTTCAGATTTAGCAGTGTAGAAAAAGACTAAGTATAATGATAATAAAAACTGTGAGCATTAAAAATCTTATTTCATAATAATTACTCTGTTTTAACGTTGTTAAGTTTTGAGGGTAAGATACAGACAGATAAATCATAGACATGTTCAGTTTTTTATTGAAAGAAACTTAA
Organism: Bubalus bubalis; assembly: GCF_019923935.1. NCBI lineage: Eukaryota > Metazoa > Chordata > Mammalia > Artiodactyla > Bovidae > Bubalus > Bubalus bubalis. The sequence continues at coordinate 163,263,758 of NC_059160.1, forward strand.
AATGATACAACATAATTTGCTTTTTCTACTCAAACCTGTGAACGGTGATGGATTTTCCTTTTTTTTTTTTAAATTCTTTCTAGCATTGTTAGTGGGTTGTTCTCCCTGTAGTAATGGCCAACCATCATTTGAATTTTCTATCATATTATTGCAGTTCAGGGAAAATAAAAAAATACCAGCCAAGGTAGGGAGCAATAGTACCTGCAGAGGAAAGAAGAACAGGCTTCCATTATAGAAAAGTAGCTTGACTTTGGCTGCCATTGAGGTCACTTGGAACCTGAGAGAGCACTGATCCCAGATTCCACCCCTGGGGTTCTGAATTAACTGTTCGGGGGATGACCCGTCAGTGGAGTTTTCTGAAGCTCATTTGGGGGTTCTGGCTTGTGGTCAGTGTTGAGTCGGACTTCTTTAGAGAAGCACTTCTCAAACTGTAACTTGTGAAGAAGTCACTGGATATACTGTTAACGAAGGCAGATTCTGATTCAAAAGGTCTGGGGGTAAAGCCCTGAGACTCCGTAAAACAGCAGCTGCTGCTTTACAAAACCCACTTGGATTTGTAAAGCTCTAAACTCCAGAGACCAAAGGATCACTTAAGCAAGTGCTCAGGAGATCCTTGATTTGAAGGGGTGAGCATAGCCAGGTGGGGTTTCCTTAAATGCTTTCTGAAGGCCAGATTCAGAATTTTGTGATAAGGATCACCTGCAGATTTCATTGTATCTTACTTACGTTGTGTGAGTTTTTTTTTTTTCTTTTAATTTGGCTGAGTCGGGTCTTATTTGCAGCATGTGGGATCTTTGGTTACAGTTTGCAGATTCTTAGTTGTGGCACATGGGATCTAGCTCCCTGCTGCTGCTGCTAAGTCGCTTCAGTCGTGTCCGACTCTGTGTGACCCTATGGGCGGCAGCCCACCAGGCTCCCCCGTCCCTGGGATTCTCCAGGCAAGAACACTGGAGTGGGTTGCCATTTCCTTCTCCAATGCATGAAAGTGAAATGTGAAAGTGAAGTCGCTCAGTCGTGTCCGACTCTTAGCAACCCCATGGACTGCAGCCTACCAGGCTCCTCCGTCCATGGGATTTTCCAGGCAAGAGTACTGGAGTGGGGTGTCATTGCCTTCTCCTCTAGCTCCCTGACCAGGGATCAAACCTGGGCTGTCTGTGTTGGGAGTCTAGAGTCTTAGCCACTGCTAAGGGAAATCCCCTGCATGAGCTCTTTATGCATTTTTTTCCCCCAGCTTACTTTGGAATTTAAAAAAATTGTAATTCAAATATCATTCTCCTCTGAAGTTGAGAATTCTTGACTTTTTTTAAACATTCTTATTCCTTCTCATTCCCCTTCATAATTAATTTTTTCTTTGAAGTAGAAAAGATCCCTTATCCTAACACACAGAGAGAGAGAGAAAGAGTGTGGTAGGCAGCGATGGAGGGAGACACCAGAAGGTGTGTGGGCTCAGTGGACCTAGCTGTCTAGATTTGAGTTCAAAGGAAAGCCTTGGACAAGAACTTGCCTCAAAAGTGGCACTTAGTTTACATGTGGCTTAGTTTAACGAGCGGGAATTGTATTTTATTTTTCAGGTTTCTTAATCTGAGTTGCCAGAGGACTTTAACATGTGTTTTACCTTTTAAGGACCAGTGGCATATTACTGACTCACAGACCAGCTCCACAGCTGACAAGTCTAAAGGAGGACGTAGGGGCCCTGAGCCCACCCCCCAGGAGGTTAAGGCCATGAAAAAGACCAGCCTCTTTGAGGAGGATGACGAGGATGACCTGTTTGCTATTGCCAAGGACAGGTGAGATAGTCCTTGTAAGAAATCATCTCGTCAGTGTCTGGTAACAGGTGAAGGTATTTGATGAGCAAGATGTCAGTTTCTGGGGGTGACATGCTGATCGTTCATCACTGGTGATGGTCCAAACGAGAATGTCTTTGGTTTTCACTTGCACGGTATTCTCCTTTGGTACTGTGAAATGTTTTTCTTCATAGATCCTTACCTAATTTCTTCTGCTTATCTCTGCATGGCTTATGGGATCTTCATTTCCCAACCAGGGATGGAACCCATGCTCCCTGCATTGGAAGTGTGGAGTCTTAACCACTAGGCTGCCAGGGAAACACTCTCCCTTTTTTTTTTTTTTAACCTTAAAATACTGTTTTTCCTAAGTTTGTTAGGGGTTTAAGTACGATTTGTCTTTGTTTTTTTTTTTCCCCTGGGATACCCTAAAGAATGTGAAGTTTTGTCCAAGTTACTTAAGTTTGTCATTTGGATAGAAATGCAACTGTGTAAGGTCAGTGATTGACTTGGTGGTATGTGGGTTCCTGTAGGTATGGCCTGGAAAGAATATTGTATTTTTAAAATCACATTTGCCTCCAGTTGGACTCTTTGTTTGTTTGTACAGCCAAAAGAAGGCCCAGAGAGTATCACTTCTGTTTGAAGATGATGCTGACAGCGGAAGCTCTCTGTTCGGCTCTCCTCCCACATCTGTTCCTCCTGCAACAACGGTATTCCTAACCTCTTAGCCCATGAAGTATCCTTGAGATGATGTTATGTGAATACTGATGGTTCCTTCAATGAGGTCCTAAAACCTAACCTTGGAGCCTGAATCTTGTGGAAAAACTCCTTTGCCTGACTTTAGAGATCTCCTGATAATGGTATTTTACAGGTGAAGTACACGTGCAAAGCCTGGAGAAAAGCATCACACAGCCCCTTCAGTGCGAGTTGTAGGCATCCAAGTCTCAGGGGAGACCGGGGAACAGCACGGTTGCACCCCTCCTGGGGGAACTGCCGGGCTTAGTCCCAGTAGCATGGAATTCTGCTAACGTTAGACCAGCCCAGTTAATGTACAGGTTATCCCTTACAAGAGCAGGTTTCAAGTACTAACAGTTTGGTCCTGGATTGTAATTATTCACTATTATTCTTAACAGTGAATAAGTAACAAAGGAAGGAATTTCTGACACAGGCTGCAGCATGGATGAAGCTTGAGGACATAGTGCTGAGTGAAGTAAACCAGCCCCAGAAGGACAAATGCTGTGTGATCGTTCTTACGTGAGGTGCTTAGGGTAGTCAGATTCATGGAAATAGTAGAATGGTGGTTTCCAGGGCCTGGAGTGTGGTGGAGAGGGGAATGGGGAGTTGTTTAATGGGTAGAGAGTTTTGCAAGATGCAAAAATTCTGGAGGTTGGTTTTACAGTAATGTGGATATACTTAATAGTACTGAACTCTCCACTTAGAAATGATTAAGATGGTAAATTTTGTGTTTTTTTAAAATCAACATTAAAGTTTTTTCAAAAATTGGTAATAGTATGTGATAAGAAAAGTCCATTAGTGCCTATCTAGTCTAAATAGCTTTCAGCAATTACATATAAATGGCATTACTACCATGATCACTGGAGCTAAAAAATTAGCAAGTCTTCATGTTAATTATATCAAAAGGAGTATTAAGGGATGAGAGGATGGTGGCATTATGGTAGTGTTTGTGCCGAGCCCTTACTTGGTATAAAATGCTGTGACTGGCTAGAGAAATATACTGCTTGATCCTTTCAAATGAACGGATAAAGATGCATGACAGCTATCAGTGTAAGTTAGGAAAGCAGTAAAGGCCAGGCATAGATATAAATATTCTTAGCAACGAAGCAGCTGGTAACTTACCAAAGAGAACGGGAAAACCTTTATGGGTGACACCCGAGCTGAGCCTTGCTGGGACGATGGAGGATTGGCTTCTCTAGACAGTGGGGATCCAGTGTGGAAGAGTGGAAGTTTACGGTAGGCGTCAGGAAGTGTGAGGGTCGAGGAGGCGCAGGTAGATGCGGGTCTAAAGCGGGGCCTGTTGATTGCATGTGTGAAGTGAAGTGAAGTTGCTCAGTCGTGTCCGACCCTTTGTGACCCCATGGACTGTAGCCAACCAGGCTCCTCTGTCCATGGGATTTTCCAGGCAATAGTCCTGGAGTGGATTGCCATTTCCACAGTTAATACAAACTTGTGCACGTTTGGGATGGGAGACGAATCTGGTAGGTGTTTTATTTTAGCAGGTCAGCTCTGGGTGATGACATGTAGCTGAAATGTGTAGGGAGGGAGGGAGGCAGAGAGGAGAGACTGCTGAGCGTCTGGTGGCAGAGGTTGCAGTCTACCTGACGGCGCACACGAGGGGTTAACGACACAGGAGTCAACTACAGACGCGGGGCAGAAACTGCCAGCAGGCCTGAGACAGTGGTGGTTACTGCTCCTCCCCGTTCGTGCCCCTTTCCTCTGCTGTCCTGTCTCTCCTGACCCCAACGTTTAGCTAGTAACCCTGAAGACGAGCACACATTTGTCTTCCTGTATACATTGCCATGGAGAAGGCAACGGCGCCCCACTCCAGAACTCTTGCCTGGAAAATCCCATGGGCGGAGGAGCCTGGTGGGCTGCCGTCTCTGCGGTCGCACAGAGTCGGACACGACTGAAGCGACTTAGCATGCATGCAAACATTGCTGTGCTTGTCAGGCACACTTTGTCTGTTTTTAGCCACACCGTGAGCCATGCAGGATCTTGGGCTCCTGACCAGGGATTGAACCCGTGCCCCCTGCAGTGGGGGTACCGTGTCTTAACCACTGGACCAGCAGGGAAGCCCCTTTCCTTTTGTTTGTTTTTGAGGATGTCATTTACTCCTCTTTTGATAGAAAAAAGAGACTGTCCCTGAAGTACTGCCTTTGCTGTTCAGCGATGAGGAAGAAAAGGCAGCTCAGTCTGGAGTGAGACCTGCAGCTAAGAACGCTGAGAGCACCAAGCGGACCTCAGAACTTGGGAGAACTCCTGTGGTCGAGGAGTCAGGAAAGGTGGACTCTTTTTTTCTTGTATCATCTGTTAGTTTTGTCTCTCAGATGTTCTTGTAAAACCCATACATGTACGCACATACCCTTACATTTTTCTACCACAGAAAACGATGACTCAGTTGTTGAAACTTTTGAGAACACTAAAAAGCATGAAGAAGACAATACCCGCTCTCACTGTTCCCGGAGGCCTCCAGCGCTGCGCGCGCCTTCGCCGTCTTTTCCAGGCGCGTGTGTGCACCGTGACACGCGTGGTTCCCGGTTTATGCTGCTGTCGGTGCTGTTTTGCCTTTCTCTGTCTCAGCTCATTTTTCCTTTTGGTTTTCTCCCTGCACATCTGTTCTTTTTGACTTACTCTGTTCTCTGGAGTCTGTTTCCCTTTGGTTTCTTTTAGTTTCCACCTGTACTTGAATCACAGGGACAGCGTTAAAAAAAAATACTAACTAAAATTCATACTTTATTCAGATTTCTTTAGTTTTTAACCTGATACACATCCTTTTTCTCCAGGATATCACATTCACTGTGACAACTTTTAAGAAGATTTTCATTTTCATTTACCAGTCTTTGATGCTATTGCCTGTGAATTACAGAGTGGAGTGAATTGTTGTTTCTTCTGCATTAACTTTCTTCTCCTGGGATGTCTGTCCTCTCCTATAGGAGGCCTGTGAATAAGACTGCTGGCTGCATCTGGGAATCGGCAATTCGTTCAGTCTCTGCCTTTTCTCTCATTGGTACCTTTTCTCTGCTGTGTGTGATCAGCTCTCTTCTAGTGCCTATGTGAAGAAATGTCGCCAACACTTTCGCTGTTGAGGCTCCTTGGGGCTACAGTGATGCAAACGTTTTCTCTGTGTCTGCGTCACTGTGTGACACCCTCTCCTCATCACCTCCACGTGGACCTTTCCTGTGCTGCTGGGCCCACTTTCTCCCTGGATTCCAGCTGCAGGTCACGCTGCTGCCTCCCTTGCTTGAAGATAAGCCCCTTGAGGGCTGGGGCCACGTTCGTTTTGCTATCCATGATACCTGTGAGAGTGCTTAGTGCATTACCTTGCACCAAGTAGCCACATTCAAACTCACATATTTTATTTAAAGAAGCATATTTTCTTCACAGTTTAACCACTGTGAAATTAGGATGCACCTCACAATTGATGGCATGTTTAATTACAAGTTGTTACTTTTTTTTTCTTGGCAGTTCATACAGGAACAGTAGTTATTCTAATCAATGGTATCTTGCCTGAAACGTGGTGCTCGTTGAATGAATAAATGCTGCATTTTATGATTATTTTAGAGATTTCTTCTAGTTGCACAGTATAGAAAAGGCTTCTACAATTTAAGTGTCCAGTTCTATCAGTTAGATTCCTCCCTTGGAGTTATGTGTTAGTTAGTTATTAGGGAGTATATGATCCATTCGCAGTGATTGGCTTTTGTGTTCTATCTGTGACTATGAAGTTATTTCTAGCTCATGAGCAAGCTGTGTGACTCAGGGTTATAACTGATACGTAATGTATCTTGGTTGGATGGAGTTATACATACAGGTTTTAAACTGTACGTATAAAAAATCATCTTTTTTTTGGAAAAAAAATCATCTTTAATTGGAAAAATCATCTTTGATTATGAATTACCTGTTCTAGACTTTGCATTAGAGTGACTGATCAAGAATTGGCCGGAGTGTTCTGTCACCTAGGAGTAAGTGTGATTAGCTGTCGTGCCCTGAAACAGATACGTTAGTAACTGAATTAGTGAGGAGCTTGGTAGGCCCCACAATAGTATTTGTGTTTTCAGATGTTACTCACTTTTTTCCCTTAACCTTACTATTTCCATTTTCAGGAAGGATCTTTGAATGTACCTACTCAGGAAACAGCCAAGAACGCTGATTTATTTTCTTCATCATCCCCATTGGACAAAGGAACTAAAAGTAGAACCAAAACGGTTCTTAGCTTATTTGATGAGGAAGAGGATAAAACGGAAGATCAAAGCAGCTTCCAAGCTCTGAAAAAAGAAGTAGGAAAGGTGAGCCAAAGCTGTGAAGGTTCAGGCCTTCAGAAGGACAAGAGTGTTTCATCTCACTGTCAGTTCTGTGATGTGAGTTGCTGGGTCATGGAGGGTTCCAGTTTCTTCACATTCTAGCCTCACTGTTGTTGACTTCTCTGATGATGGCCAGATGCTGGTGAGGTGGAGAAGCGGGTGCTGATGAGGAGGTGGAGAAGCCGGTGCCCTCCTTCACTGCTGGTGGGAAGGTGAAATGGTGCTGCCAGTTCAGACATCAGTTTGGGGCTTCCTCAGATTCTTAAATAGCGAGAGTTACCATGTGGGGCCTAGCAGTCCCACTCCTAGGTGTATATCCAAGAGAAGTGAAAGCACACGTCCATGCAGAAACTCGAATGCAATGTTCCTGACAGGTATTATTCATAATAGCCAAAAGATGGAAACAGCTCAGATGTCCACCAGCTGATGAATGGATAGACACAATGTGTATAGCTATATGAGAGAATATTCTCTGGCAATAAAGAGAGTAAATTATTAACGCATGCTACAACACAGATGAACCTTGGAAGCGTGTTGAATGAAACAAGCGGGGGGGGGCAAAAAAACCACATTATTATATGAATTCATTTATTTGAAATGTCCTGAATAGGCAAATCCATTGTGATAGAAAGTATTAGATTAGTGGTTCCAGCATCTGGGGAAAGAAGTGGACAGAAGTGGAGAGTGACTGCTGGTAGGTTTGGAGGTTCTTTTTCGGATGGTGAGAATTTTCTAAACTTAGATTGTAGTGGTATTTGGACAACTCTGTGAATATACTATAAACCATTGACTTACACACTTTAGGTGAATTTTATCTCAACAGAGGTGTTAAAAAAAAAAGAAAACCAGCGATGGGCCATAGATTTCTGGTACTTTTTGTAAATCAAACTGAGGATATAGTCCAACAAAAAATGTTTTATGAATTTTTTTATTATACTAGTAGGATAGCCTTGTTTATAAATGAGAGCTACACACAGTAAATGTAATAATTTGCTGTATTTTCTTCCCTTCTCTTACTGTATATGCTTTTGTATGTAAATTTCAGATATAAAACTTTTAATCTTAGTTGCTGTGTTACACTAACTTTTATGTGTCATCAGTAATCATTAGTTAATTTTAATGAGACACATTTTGTCAGAAATGAGTGTTTTTGTTTGTTTCTATCTGTGTTTGTGATACTAAAGAATGAAGGGAAGAATTTTAGAATGTGAAGTCTGGGGCATCATAGTATCAAACCAAGTAATGTGAGTAGTAATTTGCAAATGTCAGATACCCTAGCAAACAGAAAGAACTTGTGTGGAATCTGAAGGTAGTGAGGTGGAATGTGGATGGACAAAGTGGAAGGTTGGCGCATCCGCCTGTGCCCGGTATTTGGCCTAAGATGCTGGTAAGCAGAAGTTAGGTAAATGTGCTTGACCGCCTGTGAGTTTCTGATATTAAGTCACCTGCCATCTCTTCTTCCCTTTAGGAATGAGATAGAAAGAACTTGTTTAATTTTGTATTTTCATTCCTAAAATGTTCCTCAGTATAGAACTAGAACTAAAGATTGATGTTAAATAACAATTTAGATACCACACAAAGGTTGAAAGATCATCTTCCCGGATTATATAAATATATTTTCCACTGTTGCTGGTATCTCCTGAGTATTCTGTTCTGTGAATGTGTCATTCCCTTTGTGATGGACACTCAGCTTGTGTCCAACCTTTGGACATTAAAACAGAGCCACAGGGGACATCTTTGTTGTCTAATCTTTATATCTGTGTTATTTCCTTGGATAAATCGCTGGGAGTCTGTACATGACCTTCCCTCTTTCCTAGAGTCCTGATCCTGGTACCCGTCCCAAGAGCACAGGCGTCTTTCAGGATGAAGAGCTCCTTTTTAGTCACAAGCTCCAAAAGGACAACGACCCAGATGTTGACCTTTTCTCTGGCACCAAAAAATCCAGGGTCAGTTCCAAGTGGTTCTGCACAACATAGCTTTGTTTCTGTATTAACTAGCACTTCTGCCGTTCACCTGGCTCTGTGAACTGGCTTTGTTTTGCATGTTGAATCTGAGCTTTGTCTGTTCTAGTTGTTGGAGCCCAGTGTCGGGAGCCTGTTTGGAGATGATGACGACGATGATCCTTTCAGCTCTGCCAAATCGCAGCCTTTGGTACCAGCCTTTTGTTCTCAATACTGTGGCATGTGGGGAAACTTCTGGGAAAGGAAATGAATTATCCAGTTATAGAGTTAAGGAAAATGCTCATAAGTAAATGAACAGCAAATGATGTGCCGATGAGGGCGTTCATGTTGTCCCCTTCTTATGCTTCCTAGTTAACTACCATTAAAGCAATAACGAACCAGGTTTTCTTACTGAGTTACAAATCTTGGGTGATTCTAAAGTTGTTCATTGAAAGACCACTGCATGTGATACGATGACTGAACATTCATGCCTCTCAGGTGCAAAGTTGCAAATCTGAATGTTAATCTGTGTGGTCATTTCCCGCACCCCCGCCCCGCCCCCGCTTCTGCAGTAGCTTTTCTAAGGACTCTGTTTTCTCTTTACCGTAGAGAGGATGCCAGCAGTCACAGTCTTCAGAAAGCTATTTCTGAAATGCTGCCCTTGTATTTGTTTGTTCAACCCTTATTTGAGAAATGACTTTTAAAACTCAGAAGCCTTTTTTTTTTTTTTTTAATGACTTTTCCTTAATGTCTTACGATACCTGACAGACTTTGCGTGTTCTTTGTTTTTGAAGATCCCAGAAAAGAAGAAGGTAGTGAAAAAAGACAACTCTGTTTCCTCTGTCAAGAGCCAGAAACATCCTGAGTCCACTCAGGGTATCAAAGAAAAAGACATATGGAAATCGGAAACACCTCAGGTTAGAACTGATCTCTTTAAGGACTTGCGTCTCCTGTTTGCCTTATGATACAGATTAACTCCATCATGCCGCCCCAGGGTCATTCAGAGTTCTGTTAATTGAGAAAGAAGTAGCGACTGGGACTGCTTCTCTTTGTTTACTGCTTCCCCAGCCCCTGCTTCTCTCTCCTCTCCTCACTGCACGGTCTTTCCATAGATCTACACTTACCATTATTATTTTTGGAGTGCCTGCAGACTCGATTCCAAGGTAGAGTGAAGATAGAATGAACGTTTTCTTCTCCTGGAACCTCATTTCTGCCTTTGGGCTACCTTGGAGTAGGACTTCATTTGAATTAAGTATCAATTGCATCCAGTCTCTTGATTCCCTCTGTGGCTCTTCCGAGCTTGCTGCTGTCCGGACGCCTCAGCAGTCTTCTCTGAGGCGCTCCTTCTGAGAGCAGACCAGGACTCGACAGTGTGTCCTGGCCCTGGCTCACAGCTGTCCTGGGATACCTCACTGAGGCCTCGGTGATTTGAGCTGTGGGAATGAAGCTGCAGGACTCGCACATCTCCAGTAACTCAAGTCACAGCTTCTTCTGCTTCTAGAACTAGTGCATTAAGCTGTGGGTGAATTTCTGTGTGCGCTGATATTTGCTGTGTGAGATAACCAGCGTGATAATGTTTCCAGCTGGTGCTCTAAACACTATAATTCTTACAAATCTTATTCATGATCTTTCTCTCCCTTTACTCCATGTATGGTCTTAACAGCCTTCCGCTAACTCAATGGATAAGGAAGCACAAATGAAGTAATGTTAGTGAAATGTTCTGAGAGTCCAGGAAAGATTCAGATGTCTTTTCCATTGTAGAATTACAAAAACCGATAGCTTTGTTCCATCACAAATTTATTTTCAGATATAAATGTGATCCAAGAGACACTTCTCTTTTCCCCAGTGGATTTTTAACTGAATGTAATTTCACGCAGGACTCACCAGGTCCCGCTCCACTTAAAACCAAAGAGCCATCCCCTCGGATCTGGAAAATACAAGTAATTATAACATGTCTGGAATCTTCATTGCCTGCCTTGTGGCATCTATACACTTTTTTGGGTTTTCCTTTTTGTCAGCTGCTGCCGGGTGTCTTCTCATCTCTTCCCCACCCTCGAGTTGTTGCTTCCTGTGTGCTGGGTCTGTAACATCTCTTCTTTGGGCCCTGTGATGGGCACAGGTGATAGCCCTCCATGTCAGCTGAGAGTGGATCAGGAGACTCCCCTGCATCTCTCTCTCTCCTCTCATATTATGCCCATCATGATAGCCCTGCATCTCAGCTGAAAGTGGATCAGGAGACTCCCTGCCTCTCTCTCATATCATGTGCACCATGATAGCCCTGCATCTGAGCTGAGCATGGGTCAGGAGACGCCCTGCACCTCTCTCTCCTCTCATATCATGTGCATCATGATAGCCCTGCATCTGAGCTGAGCGTGGGTCAGGAGACGCCCTGCACCTCTCCCCTCTCATATCACGTGCACCACGTGCACCAAGTCCTTCGCCATGTATCACAGCAGCAGTAATTGACTGTTGTGTTTAAGAAAACAATACAGACTCAGCTTCCTTTCTTTTTTTTAGGCAAATTTAGCGATCAACCCAGCAGCCTTGCTGCCTCCAGCAGCTCCCCAGATCTCTGGAATGAAGTCTGTTTTGCCAGAATCTGGTGTTCCTTCGTCTGAACCTGGGAGGATGCAGAGTCTGGAACGTGGGCCCACTCCTTCTGGGAGTGGGGAGGCTGCTGTGAGTTTTGACCTTCCAGCTCAGGCAGATCCCTTACACTGTGCGAACAAGGTAATGAAGCCTCCTTTGCTTGCTTGCCTGCCCTTTTTTTTTTTTTTTTTTAAAGAAAAACAAACCAGAACAATTTGCATGTTTCTTCTGAGTTCATCGGTTACACAGGATCCGCTGACTCCGATTCCTCATTTGAAGGAGGCGCCTCTTCTTTCCTTCAGCCTCCTCGCCTTCCTTCCACCTCCTTAGTTCTGTGTCCACCCTTCCACCACCCACGTTTGTTATGTTTATGTTCTATCTCAGTGGCTAGCTCACTAGCTCCCGGCTGCTCCCTGGAGACCTTCTAGACACTGAGCGGATCATATCCTCACCATGTACTTCCTCTGCTGTCTTCTTACTGCTCAAAAGAGAATGTTCAAGCTCCGTGGTTTAGTATTAAAGCCATTTACAGTCTGTGCTAACTGAAGCTTCCAGCTCCCACCAGTCCCCTCACACCGTCAGCCTAAATCGAGTCCCCAGGCACCATTCCCTGAACACACATGCCCCAGCACGCTGCTGCCATCCCTTCAGGCCACCTTCTAAGTCAGCAGAGCTCTTTCCTCATTGGCAGCTCTGCACAGACGTCACAGCTTCTGGCATATTTCCCCTCCTGCTCCTTGTCCTGGGCTCCCCCTCTGAGATCCACGGCAGTTATCCCATGTCACAGTGCTGCACAAGACTGGACTTGTGCTGCATGGACTGGGAACTCTTTGGGGCTTTACTTTTAGTTTGTTCTCTTTTTTTTCTATCCAGTCTTCCTTCTCTAAGAAGTCTTAGGTGTAATTGAGTAAGCAGTAGTACATAGGATGACCCTGCAAATACATGCATTTTAAGTATTTTCAAAACTGTTTTCCTTACAGAAAAATAAGACATCCTCATTTTGTTATATTTCTGTTAGCTTTTTTGTTGTTCCTGTTAAGTTTAAATGGACTACTTCTTGAAATAATTTAGGCAATTTCCTTGAAATAGGCAAACACCATTGAGCACTTTGCCTAAAGTAGCATGTGCCTTTTTAGAGCTACCTGACTGTGTTTTGGGGAAGTTTTATAAATACTGGGTTATTACTAATAAGTGATGCATGTTTTGTGATTACTAATAAGTGATGCATATATTGAAAGTTCTGATTCCCAGGCCACATTTTTTTTTTTAATGTGAAATATTTAAAATTGGATTTAGTGTTTGTTGACTGGAAGAAAAGAGCCCCTCTCTTTCTTCATTGTCTTAGTTCCCTGTTTCTGGAGCCTGATTTTTCATTAGCCCCCTGAGAAAGCTTAGTGCCAGAATCCCCCTGATTCTTTCCTGTTTTGAAAGATACCTGCATTTAAACTAGGGCAGAGTAGGGCCCAGGGAGCACTGTGGGACACGGAGTAGTGTGGCCTCTAGGTAAGGGAAGCCTTTATCAATTGAACAAAAATTGTCCTCAAAAGACTCAAAAATGGGGGATACTAAAGGATTAAGAATGACTTAGTCTTGGAGTAGTAGGAGCTATGAAATGCCTTTGGAAATCTTTAACAAATAACCTTGTCTGTATGTTACATAGTATCTTAATTGAAATAGCCCAGACAACCTTATAGTATTTTGAGATGTTGGTTATTTGCTATGTTAGCTTGGAGCACCTTTTAAAAAACCATCAGATCAACATGTGGTTCTTGCCATTGCAGACCCGGGTCAAAGTGAGAGGGAAGCGCAGACCGCAGACGCGCGCAGCTCGACACCTGGCTGCCCAGGAGTCCACTGCGGCTGAGGATGTGGGTTCCCCCAGGGGATTTGTGGCACAGTTGACAGATGGTGCCACATCACCAGATGGTCGTCAGCCACCGCTGAGGGCAGCTGGTGCAGCAGACACCTCTGAAGAAGCAGTGGCAGCTGCCACTCCAACATGGGCAGGTGGTCCTGTGCCTGGAATGAACAGAGGCCCATTTGTGAAATCTGTGGGTCAACCTCTTGAGGATGATCTGTTTGATTCTGGAGATATCTTTTCCAAGGGCATTGCATCTCAGTCTGCAGGAAGAAAAGCCAAGGTGAAGGCAGCCAGCAGCCTAGCCAACCTGGCAGAGGGAAGTAAAGACAGAAGCCCCATGTTCCCTGCTGTCGGTGAGGCAGGCAGTGATGATGATCTCTTTGAGTCCATTAAACCAAAACCAGCAAAGAAAACAAATCCTTTCCCTTTCCTAGAAGATGAGGACGATCTGTTTACAGACCACAGAGGCAAGAAGAATGGGTCAAAATCCAACAGTCAACAGGATATTATCTCAAAAGCACAAGATATATTTGAGGTAATAGGACATAAAAATACATCTTTGTGCCTGGTTCTTTGTTAAGGAAGATATCTGATTGGCTAATTCGAACCAGAGATTACATTAAAGCTGTTTTGTTGCTGCTCAGTATCTGCTTGCTTAATAATTATACTTAAGTTTTCATACTAATTATACTCAGGTTCTCTTATTAGGTTATCTTATTAGGGCTTCCCTGGTGGCTTAGACAGTGAAGAGTCCACCTGCAATGTGGGAGACCTGGGTTCGATCCCTGGGTTGGGAAGATCCCTGGAGAAGGCAATGGCTACCCATTCCAGTATTCTGGCCTGGAGAAGTCTGTGGCCTATAGTCCATGGGGTCGCAAAGACTCCGACACGACTGAGCGACTTTCACTTTCTTTCTCTTATTAAATAACTCTGAAACTTATTCAGAAGTGATTTTCTGTTTTGTTCTTGGCCATTACCATTGACACAGGTCTTGATTTTTATCATTTTTATACAGATGTTGCTGCAATCAGCATACATAAAGTGGTATCTTTACAGCTTGGATGTTTAATCTCTGGTTCTTGGGGAAACAGGCCATGGCAGGAGCTGATGATTTAACACAGACAGCAAGGCCTTGGGTGATACTCTTCAGGAGATGTTTATTGAGCGTCTGGATACTGGATGTCGTTAGGCAGATGTTTATTGAGAATCTGGATACTGGATGTCGTTAGGCAGATGTTTATTGAGAATCTGGATACTGGATACACAAGGTGAACCAGGACCCGTGCTCTGCTCCCCAGAGCTCTCGGAGGGGAACTGGATCAGACAGGGCAGTAATGTTTCCAGGTAATGTGAAGTGCCTGAAACAACCCAGGGCAGTGGGGCAGAGTGGTGGATTGGTGTGCGAGGTGCTTCTTCAGGTAGCACTGGTAGAGAAGGGCTTTCTGTGCAGCTTGTGTTTTAGCTGGGACCTGGAAGAATGAAAAGGACTTTGCCAGGCAGAGATTTGGGGTAGTGCTCTCCAGACAGAGGAGCAGCTCATGTGGCTGTCACAGAACACCGTGGCAGTCGGCATTTCTGCAGTTTGTCGAAATGAATGTATGTAGTAAAGAAAAAAAAAAAACCTTGATTAAAAATTGTTTTGGTTGTTTTTTGGCTTACAAGGATGATATATTTGCTACAGAAGCAATTAAACCCTCACAAAAAACAAGAGAGAAGGAAAGAACATTTGACTCCAACTTGTTCGATGATAACATTGATATCTTTGCTGACCTAACTGTAAAACCAAAAGAAAAGTCCAAAAAGAAAGTGGAAGCTAAGTCTATATTTGACGATGATACAGGTAAGTTTGGTTTTCTGTACATGACAGAGAGAGTCATCACCCTTCAGTGACTTGATATTTCTCTCGCTGTCTTTGTCTTGACCCTTTCCTGGAAGATGTTCCCTAGTCGGTTTCCTTTGACCTGCTCTATATTTCTGGGATAGACTGACGGTGGATAAGTAAATCGACTAGTCATTTTGGTGAAACCATGTTTTGTTATGATGGATGTCAAGAAATTTGATAAATATCATAGCGGTGAAGAGCCTAGAGCTTGACTGTGAAGTCTAATTTAACTTTTATCTTACTGTGCCCCCTGCCAGTCATCCAAAGGAGGCTAAAGACTACGTTTTTGGCATTGAGATCCTGCAAATTGATGTGTTTATTCTGAAAGACTGAGATTGGATTTTTCCCTTTGCTTATTTTTAGTGCCTTTTCCTTTTAAAACCCAAAGGGAAAAGAATGTAGAGTAGAAATAAGTATAATATCACAGATGGTAAAGTCATGGGCTGGATTTGAGATAAACTTATCCTCCTGCATGTGCACACATGGCTTTGTAGCTGAGAAAATTATACTCAGAGAGAAACTATAACTTGTATGTGATCAGAAAACTTGGTTAGTAGCAGAGTCAGGACCAGCTAGAGTCTTAGAGGCTTAACCTCCTTTTAGTGGTTTTAGGTATCCTGTGTTATTATCAGACTTGAGTCTTTGCTGGTTTGTGTAGATACGTCTTAAAAGCACTCATTTTCTTGCCTATTCTGTGACTCTTTCTTTTTTTTTTTCTTCCATTTTTAAAGATGATATCTTCTCCTCTGGTATCCAGACTAAGACAACCAAATCAAAAAGTCGATCTTCACAGAAAGTGACTGAATCAAGATCTGGACAGAAGGTTTCCAACATATTTGATGATCCCTTGAATGCCTTTGGAGGCCAGTAGAGTGTACAGGGTATCTTTCAACTACATCCTTGAGTTAATGATGCTGTCTTCTGTGCTCCTTAACTGAATTATAGAAAACAAATACTGAAACAACTTGCTCACCTCTTACGCAGCATACTTAATATTTTTCTGTACTGGTTTTAAAATCATGCTTAATTCTGCAAACAAAAATAAATGTTTCACAGTGTTACTATTTTTTAAAACCATATTTTGATTAGCCTTGGTAGGGCCATGGTTTAGGGTCTATTAGAGAAGAAACCTATTTGTGCCTTCCATGGGTGGGTAGAGACTCCCAGAGGAAGCAAATGCCTGACATGACCAGAAGTCTTCCCTAAATATATGGGAGCCCTGACTTAGAGCCTGGGCACTAGATAGAAGAGGAGGATGAGAGATTATATACTTCACGTGTCTTTACGCTAGGAGAGCAGGTTTCCTCACATTCCACTGAATTTTGAAGATACCTTACAGGTCCACTACAGTGAGTTGGCAAACTGCAGTCCTCTACAGTTTATTTATTTATTTTTGTAAACAGAGTTTTACTGGAAGGCAGTCATACCCATTCATTTCTCTGGGAGTTGGTGATGGACAGGGAGTCCTGGCATGCTGCGGTCCATGGGGTCACAGAGAGTCAGACACAACTGAGCAACTGAATTGATGGCTGTTTTCAGCCTTAGTAGGTAAATGCCGGAGTTGACAGTTGTATCAGAGACTGGACGGCTCCCAGAGCCTAGGATGTGTCCTTTGCGGCCCTTTACAGAAACAGTTTGCTGACCACTGTCATAATGCATCCATTTTCACTCCTTGGAGCTTTGCATTATTTTTTGAAAGCAGCGGAATGAACCCAGATAATGGTAGGGAGAAATGCAGAGGATGGGAATGTCAGCTTCTAGAGCACCACTGTTCCATAGAACTCTACATTGATGGGAATATTCTGTAACTGTTGTCCCCTGTGGATGGCTGACATTTCTAGTCTCTTTTCCTGTGCGGTGCTCTCTTGCTCATGAGTATTCAGTCCGTAACGTGGTGCAATCTTGTAAGCAGACCCAGTTGGCTTCACCCATTCTGAAGCCACTAACTTCTTTCTTTCTTGGATACTTTATAAAGTTGAATTGAGAATTGTTTATTCTCAAGAGATTTTGTATGGCTGTCACAGATCAGCTGTTTGTCCTGCTCTGCTGAGAGAGTGACCCAGATGGTACATAGTAGTTCGCTGTTCCTTTTCCCTACCTATGTAATGCATCTTCCTTCTGTGCCTTAGGTTATTTGTATTCAGAGTTACTTGTATGCTCTTGAGTCAGAGCCCAATGTGGGATCTTCCTCATTCAGTAAGCATTTTTTAGACATGTGTTTCTTGTGGAATGATAAAATCTGCTGACCCACCATTAGGACTGATTCCAGGGAATTCAAGAGACAGTAAAGTTAGAAAATATGCAAATTGCTATTTTGAGATGCTTGAAAGGGAGAGGGAACTTAACACTTACTGGTTCAATGGTTGGCACTATTCCTGTTTTCAAGTGGTAAAGAATTGATCTTCCAGTGCAGGAGATGCAAGAGATGTGGGTTTGATCCCTGGGTTGGGAAGATCCCCTGGAGGAGGAGATAGCAACCTGTTCCAGTATTCTTGCTTGGAAAATTCCAGGTACAGAGGAGCCTGGGTGGCTACAGGTACAGAGGAGCCTGGGGTTGCAAAGAGTTGGACCTGGCTGAGCACGCACACACACACACACACACACACACACACACACACACACACACACAGTCTCCATAACTCTACCAGATAGATATTGCCCTCATTTCACAGATGAGGCAAAATCTGGAAGCAAAGTAACATAGTGGAACAAGTTTGGAGTTTTGTGTTGAGGCCTAGATTAAAATCTGCCACTTAGAACTGTTTTGAGTGTAGGCAACTTGTTTTACCTTAGTTATTTCCTTCTTCGTCATTCATGTAGGGGCCTCAGTACCAACCTTGCAGGATTGTTAAGAGAGAGAATATGCAAAGATCCTCATTAATTATCTGGCACTTGAAACTTGGTAGATGATGATGATGATAATGAATTGGCTTCCAGTGTTGGAACCCAAGGCTTTTTTTTTTCTTAATTGGAGGCTAATTACAATATTGTGGTGGTTATTGCCATACATTGACATCAGCTCATTCACCTGACTCGAGCTTGTTCTCTCAGTTCTCCTGACTGAGAGGGGAGGCAGGTTTGGAAGCTAAGGTTTGATTCAGTAAGATTCACTCCACCATAGGCTGTCTACAAAGATAATAATCTTACCTTGTTCCTCAAGGAGCTCCAATCTACTCAATATTAGAATTTAAGAAGGAATCATTGGCGAGACAGCCTGAAGATGTGTGAAAGCCCCAGTACCTCCTCATAAACTTCAGTGTATTTTCAATTTTCTGAATTGTGGAGATAAATTGGTGGGTAGGTTCTCAGAGAAGGTGAAAGGATGGGTGACAAAGATTAGATACTGCAATTCATTTTAGACTGGTTCCTCTGAGTCACAAGATGAGGATTAGTAAAAGCTTCTGTGAGAGGGAGACTACTTTTATTGTCAGCTAACTAATCCAACTAGTAAAACAGTAGGCCAGGATAGTTGGAAAACTGTAAGGGTTGGATTTAGAACACCTATAGGAAATAAGAAAAAGCAGCAGTGGAGGCCATGTCAGGCTGAAAGTCTTGTGTTGTCCGTTATGGTGTACACTAAGGTCAACAGCTTGAGAATTAGAAAACAGAAGGGGCTGGCTGGTTGGGCATACCCAACACTGCAGTTTAACAACCCGAAGTACCCACTCAATTTCAACTCCACACAATTCTCAGTAGGTTGGATGAGGAAAAAAGGGGTAAGACCTACAGAACTTGTTTTCTTTCCCCCTTGCTTTCAACCAGGCATGGCAGTGGCCCCACATTTCAGATAAGGTATGCAGGACTAGAAACGGGGGACAGTGAAGTGCGTGGAGAAGGATCCATTCAAGGCATGCCTCCTGGGCCGCACTGGAAGTGCACAGGTTGTTGGAAGACCATCGACTGGGACTATGGCTTCAGCAAGTCAGGCACCTCTAAGCGCCTTAGGTTGGTCTCGGTAAAGGTGCTGTCCACACCCTCGTCCGGCCACAGGCCAACCCTGCTGTTCCCAGAAGGCTGTGCGACTGGTCTGCCGCCCGCTTTGGCCCTCGTCAGGCGGCCACTGTTAGTAATAAAGGATTAACATCCGGGCTTCTCCTAACCGACAACCACCACCGAACGCGAAGGAAGCCTGGGCTTCCGAGCAACCGCCGGCATCCGGCGGTCAGGTCCCGCCCCTGGCCCCACTGATTGGAGGGCGACGCGAGCGCTGGCGAGCGATTGGTACGCGGTGTCACAAAGGGGCGGGGTCGCGGCGGCGGCGGCGGAGCGTTGCTCGTCGGTGCCTGCAGCAGCGTCGCTCGTGGGGCCGCGCCTCCTTAAACACCTGCGGGCGGGCGAGCGAGCGAGCGAGTGGAAGAGAGCCGGTGAGGGCGAGCGGCCGATGGGGAGGGCGCCCAGCGTCGCGGGCCGCTGAGTCGGGCAGCGCTGTTGCTGCTGGCCTCTTGGCTGCGCCCCCTCCGCCGCCGCTGTCCCGAGACCGGCGCGGTGGGCTGCTTTGGCGGAGGAGACTGTCTCCACTTTCCGCCCCCCCCGCGAGCGCGACGCGGGGTGCCCGCCCCGCCGGACAGGTGCTTCCCTGCGAGTCGCCGATTCTGACGCGGAGCCTGACCTCTGCGGTCCTGATCGGGCCAGTGCGTATGCGTAGCCGGAGTTTATTCTGGAGGTGCACGGGCTGCGCAGGTGACTCCGTCCTCTTCAAATGTCTGTACTTGGAAGGCTCGAGAAGGCTTTGGCTCCGAAGAGTTTCCCAATCCCGCTGGAAAACTGATTTCAGAGCTTAGGGTACAGATGCGTGACGTGGTGGATGTAATTCTGAAGCTTATATTTAAAACTTACGGGTATTTCCAGACATTAGTAAAAACAGTTCATTAAAAGTTGGTGTATTTAAGGGCTGCGTAATATACTGGATCTCTTCATGTCGGGAGAAGAGTTTAAAAGAACTGCTTTTATATGACATACTCTTTAGAACAGAGAGGATAAAGCTGATTTTGAGTTACTGAAATTAGTTATTCAGCACGGTCCTGCGTTACCTGTCTTTCATTTCCCTTACATCTGTGGTGATTGTATTTTAAGGACTTTTTCAGAAGACAAGAGAGAAATGTTTGCTGCCATTACTCTTAATAGCTAAGCATTTTTTTAAAAATTATTGGTAAAAATTCTGGAAGTAATTTTTCCACCTGCATTCGTCCTTTCTTCCTCCTCTTCTGTTTTTTTCTTTTTTAAGCTGTCCTTGTATCATGTTCCATCCTTGTTTTGATTCTTCTTTGCCCCTCATTTTCCAACATCTTAGGGTTCCATAGTAAGCTCAGTCAAGCATATTCACCCACAACTTTCAGAAGGTGTCCTGATGCAGTGATTTCTACTACTGAGGAAAGGTATAATTATTTCTTAGAGGCATACATTTCAGTTTCGAATTTGATTACCAATCTTGCTTCTTTTTGGATGTTGGGAATTACTGCATGATTAGGACCTAGATTTGTGGCAGTGCCCTAGTACCAGGAATGCTCTTCTAAGTTGCTGTTTTTTCTTTAGACCATAATTACTGTATCCATTCTCACTGTAGATGAAGGGCTTCCAAACTTGTCTTTATGTTACCTTCTCCCATCTCCCACCCCTTGTTTATTATATTCAGGGCATTGCTGTGGAAGTCTACTGTGGTGAAAGAAATGCCTTTTGTGTTTGTCTCTGAATTCCTTGGGCAGGCACTGGTCACCCATGGCTTTATTTTTCTAATGCTCAGTTTAATATTCTGACCCCTGACTTCCCTTACTAGATCTCTTACTGTGTAGAATAAAAGTGCTCTTGGCTTTGAGGGTACAGACACTGATAATTCTGTAGTATGTTCTTATTTGATATAGCATGATAAGTATGTTCTTACGAATCCACATTCTACCAAAATCGTATTTTGAATCCAAAAACAGCCATTTCAGTGAGATGGAAAAAGGGGTTGGGGTTCATTTTATACATTCATTATTTCTACAGGCCTGTGAAGACATTAAGGACGTGAGAAGCGCAGCCTGAGCACTAGAGCCATATATCTGGCTTTTACGTGAGAGGAATGGTCTTTTACCACTGTCGCCAGCAGTAGTGTTGGCACAATACTTTGTGTTATTAGGGCTTCCCTGGTGGCTCAGACTGGAAAGCCTCGGCCTACGATGCGGGAGACCCGGGTTCGATCCCTGGGTCAGGAAGATACCCTGGAGAAGGAAATGGCACCCCACTCCAGTACTCTTGCTTGGAAAATCCCATGGACGGAGGATCCTGGTAGGCTATGGTCCATGGGGTTGCAAAGAGTCGGACATGACTGAGCCACTTTGCTTTCACTTTGTGTTATTATATTTATGACTCATTATTTTGATAGTATAACAGCACTTGAAGCAGCTGTGCTGCCAGCAAAAGCTTTTCTTTCATCATATCTTCAGGACCTTTTGCAGTATATGCACAATGCAATTCAGGTTCCCTAGTTAGTTAATTATATTAAATATACTTCATTATATTAAATATGGGCCAGAATACTGGAGTGCGTAGCCTATCTCTTCTCCAGAGGATTTTCCCTAACCAGGGATCGAACCAGGGTCTCCTGAATTGCAGGTGAATTCTTTACCAGCTGAGCCACAAGGGAAGCCCTGTATTATAGTTTTGCTCTAAAAATCAGTTGAGAGGGTGAAAATTTATTTACTTTCTCATTGAACAACCTTTTAATGTGCACCAATATGTACAAAATACTGTTTTAGGTGATGGGGCAGTAAATCCTTCCCTTAAGTAGCAAAAAAGCCATTTTAAAAATGAAACTGATTGTAATGGGTGCACTGTATTATGGAGGTCAGAGTGTGAAGGGGAGTAACCATAAAAGGTTTTGTGGACTAGCTACTATTTGAGTTGAGTCTTGAAAGGTCATAGGTGCTTGTCAAGTGGCCAGGTGTGGGGATGACAGTGAGGAGAGGAGAGCAGGAGCAATGATATAGAGACCAATGTATTCTGAAGCTGCAGGTGCAAATGATTAGTGGAGAGAATGCCCGAGGTATTGCAGGACGGGATGAGCTATGTGTATAAATGAAGTAGGGCTTGGGAGCCTTTCTAAGGAGTCAAATCTGTAGACAGTGGGAAGCCATTGTGGGGCCTTGAGCTAAGGAATAACGTGATCAGTTCTACATTTTAAAAAGATAACCGTGCTCTACATTGCATGTTATTAGCGAAATGCAAATTAAAGCAGTGAGATACCATTTCGTTCAGTTCAGTTCAGTCGCTCAGTCATGTCCGACTCTGCCACCCCGTGAATTGCAGCACGCCAGGCCTCCCGTTACATGCCTGTTAGAATGGTCAGAATCCAGATCACTGACAACATCAAAAGCTCATGAGGAAGTAGAGCAGTAGGAGCTATTCATTGCTGGTGGGAAAACAGCATAGAACAGCCACTTTGGAAGACAATTTGACAGTTTCTTAAAAATTAAACATATTTACCATAAGATCTAGCAGTTATACTCATTGGTATTTACCCCAGTAAGTCGAAAACTTAACGTCCATACAAAAACCTGCACTTGGATGTTTATAGCAGCTTTATTTATAATTGACAAAACTTGGAATCAACCAAGAGGTGTCCTTCAGTAGGTGAATGGATAAATAAACTTTGGTACATTCAGGCAGCAGAATGTTTTTCAGTGCTCTAAAGAAGTGGGCTATATCAGCCCATGGAAGAACGTAGACGAAACTTAAATGCAAATCACTAAATGAAGGAAGCCAATCTGAAAAGGCTACATACTGTATGATTCCAACTGTATGACATTTAGGAAAAGGCAAAACTATGGGGATGGTGAAAAGATCAGTAGATCAGTGCTTGCCAGGGATTGAAGGGAGAGAAGGATAAAGAGGCAAAGCACAAAGGATTTTTAGGGCAGTGAAGCTGTTCTGTGTTACTATAATGATGTTACTACAATCGATAGAGTTTGCAAAACCAAGAGTGAACCCTAATGTGAACTGTGGGCTTTGAGTGATGCTGCTGTGTCAATGTGTTCATTGATTGTAACAAATACACTACTCTCATGTAAGTTGTTGGTAGTGAGAGGCTGTGCGTGTGTGCGGGCAAAGAGTGTATGGAAATTCTATTGTTCAGTTGCTAAGTCGTGTCTGACTCTGCAACCCACCGACTCCCCACTCCAGGCTTTCCTGTCCTTCACTGCCTCCTGGAGTTTGCTCAAATTCATGTCCATTGAGTCTGCAATGCTATGTAACCATCGCGTCCTCTGCCACACATTTCTCTTTTTGCCTTCAATCTTTCCCAGCATCTGGGTCTTTTCCAGGGAGTTGGCTTTTTTCATCAGGTGGCCAAAGTTTTGGAGCTTCAGCTTCAGCAACAGTCCTTGCAATGAAAATTCAGGGTTGATTTGCTTTAGTATTGACTGGTTTGAGCTCCTTGAAGTCCAAGGGACTCTCAAGAGTCTTCTCTAGCACCACAATTTGAAAGCATCAGTTCTTTGGCGCTCAGCTTTCTGTATGGTCCAACTCTCACACCTGTACATGACTACTGGAAAACCCATTGCTTTAACTATACAGACTTTTGTGGTAAAGTGATGTCTCTGCTTTTTAATGTGCTGTCTAGGTTTGTCATAACTTGCCTTCCAAGGAGCAAGCGTGTTCTAATTTCATGACTGCGGTCACTGTCTGCAGTGATGTTGGAGCCCAAGAAAATAAAATCTGTCACTGTTTCCACTTTATCCCCTTCTGTTTGCCATGAAGTTACGGGACTGGATGCCATGATCTTAGTTTTTGAATGTTGAGCTTCAAAACAGCTTTTTCACTCTCCTCTGTACTTGGAGACTGTACTTTCTAGGAACTCTATACTTTCTGTTTTATCTTGCTGTGAACCTAAAACTGCTCTGAAAATAGTTTATTTAAACGGAAAACAGATTCAGGCTTTAGGCTATCTTAGGTTCATTTCCTCATTTAGTCTGAATGCGTGGTTTCACTGCAGTGCATTCTAAAGTCAAATATTAAGTAATTTTAAAATTTTGTGTGATCTTTTCCCCTGCTTAAATATAATTAAGAATAAAATAATTTCTGAATTATGTGATATGATACCTTAATCCAGTTTTTATTAAACTTTACTTTTTAAAAAAAAAAGATAACTGATATTCTAGAGAATAGATCAGAATAATGAAGGGCAAGAGTCAAAGATCATAGCTAGGCTATCAAAATTTCTCCATTAAGAGCTAATTATGGCCTGAACTAGGTCCTAATCAGTGAGGTTGGAGAGGGTCATGTATTATAGAAATGTTAAGTTGTCCTGTTAGAATTGGTCACATCTGGATCCCTTGAGGATTGTGAAAAAATCTAAACTGATTCTTGGACTTCTGGCTCGAGTGACTAGGTTAATGGTGGTGCTCTTTACCAGGACGGGGACTAGGACAAGAAGGAGGTTTGTGGACAAGATGCTTAGTTTTGGATGTGTTGGATTTCAGATGCCTGTGGAAATCATCTCTGTAGAATGGAGATATAGGTTATTAATTAAACCACACGTTTTAAAAAATAAGTGCTCCCTTATATTGTTAATGAAAATTGCAGTGAGTTCAGTGATATATGCTTTGGCAAAAAAAAAGTAAAAAATTTATCATTCATTTTTTCTTCTTGATTTTTGCACTGCCCTTGTGTTCCCATTCTGTTCGCCTAGTCTTCCAGATATTCTTCTCCCACTTGGAGGTTTTACCCATTCAGTGTGATTCAAATGTACAATGTCTATAACATTATGCTTTATATGGGTTATAAATGTAACTTGTGTATTTCAGGAAAGGATGTGCATAACATTCAAGGTCTTGCAAATGTATACCTACATGTTGAAGTCATTGGTTTAAGTATCATTAACAAGAAGACATATAATTTGTTCAGCATGCAGTATACATAAGTAACTGCTGAGCTCTAGTAAGATAAAATATATCAAATATACCTATTCTTAATAATCTTACATTCTAACTGGTAGAGAGTGCTTTCAAAGACAATCGTGAATAGTTTAGGAGTAGACATAGTAAGCACTAAAACGAATTCTGGGCTGTCTGGAAGATTGATATAAGCCAGAGTTCAGAAAATCTCTGTGGAGGATTGAGACTTTCACATGGGCTTGTTAAAAAAATTATTCTTGTTTTTTAGGTATAAAACTCAAAACATGAGCAACCATATATATAACCAGTGTTCAAAGCTGATTTGGCTAGAACTGGAATACAGTTGCCTACAGCATATTCCAGAGGAATTAGAAAAGTCAAAGTAATGGATAACAGAAAAGATCCTCCATTCTTCAATGAAGATAACGTGGGACCATTTTACTACAGACTTCCTTTTTATGATACCATGGAGCTCTTCATTGAAACACTGACTGGAACTTGTTTTGAGCTGAGAGTTTTACCCTTTGAAGCTATCATTTCCGTGAAAGCGAAAATTCAAAGATTGGAAGGTACTAGTCTATTTTTAAAATTTTTAGGATATGAGGATTAAATTTGTTCTTCAAGATCGTGTAATACCTTTTTAGCATTTCTTGTGGAGAAATGTCGACCATACATGGATTAGAATCGGATGATGAATCCTTATATGGCCCCTCTTCCGCCTCAGCAGTTACCATGAACTGTCTTGCTTCCGTTCCTGCATTTCCCCGCTCTTCCCTTTCTACCAGATTTTTTTGAAGCAAATCCCTGGCATTATGTTAATGTGTGAAACAATATTTTAAAATGGTTTTCAGCAGGTTATGATGATGTGCAGATTCTGCTGTAACTACCTTACAGTGATCATTCAGTGACTCGTGTTACTTTTTTACAGCTTTGCAAAAAATTTTTTTTTTTTTAATGTGGAGATTTTCTGAGGAGAGTCTTTGGTGTACATTTACATAGATTTGAAGTTTCCTCAGTATAGAGGTGGAGAAGGCAATGGCACCCCACTCCAGTACTCTTGCCTGGCAAATCCCATGGATGGAGGAGCCTGGTAGGCTGCAGTCCATGGAGTTGTGAAGAGTCAGACACAACTGAGCGACTTCCCTTTCACTTTTCACTTTCATGCATTGGAGAAGGAAATGGCAACCCACTCCAGTGTTCTTGCCTGGAGAATCCCAGGGACGGGGGAGCCTGGTGGGCGGCCGTCTATGGGGTCGCACAGAGTCAGACATGATTGAAGCAACTTAGCAGCAGCAGCAGCAGCAGTATAGAGGGATACTGAATGTTGTATAATATCTCTTTTTTGACTGGTGTATTTGTGAAAAGTGTTATGAGTTACTTTGTGTTAAAAATTAGTCTTTTTCTTTGGCAGATTTCTGAAAGAAGTGGTTTTTTGCCATTTACAGTTGAGTAAACACTAGAAAATTGTTCCATGTAACACTAAATGGGTCTTTGCATTTTGTGCCAGCTAGAACTAGCTTATAATTTAAGGCAGAAACTAGCATTGCCCTCCAGCCCAGTTTAAGTTCAGAATTAAAGAAGGATGAGGAGGATTGGAATTTTTTATCTTTGTAAAGTCAAGGATCTTGGTATTTGAGCTTCTGAATGATAATTCATTTTTGACTTTGTTCTGCTTTTTTATATATATGATGTTGTAATGGTAACTTTTTAGGAGCAGGAAGATTGAAAAAAAAACAGCCTCTTGTGTTCTAAATAATCTCTGCATTATTTTCTAGCTTTCATGCATAATCTCTGAGCAGCTAAAGCACTCTAGAAGGAATTCTGTTTAGTTATCTTAATGTCAGAAGAGTAAATTTGGGCTTAGGGAAGATTAGGGACTCATCCAAGAGAACTATTCACTGACAGGATTGGATAAGAGCCAAGATGTAGGAGACATTGTCAGGATAAAAGCAGTGTACTTTGTAGTTATTAGACAGTTGAATCCTAGTTTAGACATACAAAACAAATATACTAATTGAGAGATTAAATGAAGTAACGTAGAACCTCTGCTGTCTTTGCTAGGGCTATCATAACAAAATGCCATAGAGTAGAAGGCTTAAACGACAGACATTCATTTTCTCACAGCTCCAGAAACTGCAAGTCTGAGATCAGGGCACCAGCAGGTGCAGGCTCTGCTGAGGCTGTCTCCCTGACCTGCAGATAGGCTTACTTTCAGTCCTCACACGGGCACATCTTCTTATAAGGATGCGGATCCCGCTGTAAGGGCCGCACCCTCATGACCTCATCTAAACCTGATAATCTCCCAGAGGTCCCATCTCCGAATGCCGTCACTCTGGGGGCTTAGGCTTCGAGATATAAACTTGGGGGATGCAGCTCAGCTCGCAGCACTTAGAGCAGTGGCCGTGCTCTGTGTGCTCAGCCACGCCCACTCTGCGACCCTGTGGACTGCAGCCCACCAGTCTCCTCTGGCCATGGGAGTTCCCAGGCAAGAATACTGGAATGGGTTGCCATTTCCTTCTCCATGGAATATTCCCGACCCAGGGATCGAACCTGAGTCTCTTGTGTCTTCTGCATTGGCAAGCAGATTCTTTACCACTGCACCACCTGGGAGGAGAGACAATCCTTATTACAGAAAACGCCACTGTGTTCCTCACGTAGGCTGGAAATGCCTGCAAACCAGGATTAGCGTGCTTAGCCATCAGAGAAGCAACGTAGAAGACAAACTCACACCTGAGACTCACCCACCTGTGAGCAGTTCACTCAGGTACCTGGAGACGTAGGATCAACTCTCTCTGCCAGGGGTTGGACTGTCATCAAGGGAAGGAAAGGTGGGAGGCCCCGCTAGTGGTCAGTAGACCTTAATTGCTTTTCCCGTTCCCCACCCTGTAGTCCTCACCCCTTCTTTCCTTCCTGTTCTTTAAGCTTTGGTAACTCCTTGCAGCATGTGGGCAGGGACAGTCACTCTTCTTCAGGAGGCTTCGAGAGGGATTCCTTCAGGTAAAATACATACTAATCCTTTAGTAGGGGATCTTTCTATTTCTACCCTGGACAACATTTGAGAGTAACATTTTGGAGCAGTCTCCCAAGATAGAGGAAACTGGGATAGGGCAGAGGGGGCACTGCTCGGCCCAGTTACTCAGGAGAATGGTGGTTCCGCTGCGGTGCTCTTCCTGTTGGGCAGCTTTGGGAAGTTGGGAACTAGAGCATCATAGAAGAGAAGAGGGTAGATGGAGAGCACTGCAGAGAAAGGTTGAAGGAGTGTGCTGGATAGACATGATGAGGCTTAATGAGGAAGGAGCAGTACTTACAAGGGAATCTAAATGGGCCTCGATGGGCCAGGAGCACTGAAGCCACGCTGCCTGATTCCAGATTACCAGCTGAGTAAATTACCCTCTCTTTACCTCAGTTGTGCTAATTAAAAGTGGGAATAATAATAATAGCTATTTCAAAGAGCTGTTCTCAGGATCGAATGAACTGAGTGAACAGCGCTTAGCAGAGCATCTGTGCTCTGTCAGTCTGTGGAGATAGTGCGATACGCGCTCACCAATATAAATGCTGTGCCCTTGGGAGGAGATGCGCTTTAGTTCTGAGTTTCCGGAGAAGGGAAATTGTTTGGAGCTTATCATTACGTAGAGCGGTGATCTGTAGAGAAGAGTACATAGTACTCAGAGGATAGGAATTTGGAAAGAAAAAATGTGCCAAGAAATGTAAGACATTATTGTCAGCTGGTCTTCATTGCCACGGGCAGTGGATCCCCTGGGCTTGCCATCAAGTCATTGGCATTACTGCTTCCTAATCAAGATTTCTCTTCATGGGATAGGATTGTTCTCCTGGACAGTTTTTGAGTAGATGGGACCATGTTAATAGTTCTGACCAGTGAGCTATGGATGGAAGTGTCCATCAGCCTGAGTCCCTGAGTGGCTATGGTGAGCAGAGCCCTCATCGTGACATGCAGTAGACATGTAACTTATGCAGAAAATAAGTTAAATGTCACTTAAACCAGTGACATTTTAGGCATGGTCTGGGATAAGTTCAATTTAACCTACTTTATTTTGCCTCATACAGTATCAAGTAGGCGTCCATTTTTTTTTTTTTATAAATAGTTATCCAAATACCACCTACTGAGCTAGTCTAGCCTCTCCTCACTAATTTAATGCCTGTCTCTCTTCCATTTTTGTGTGTAGACGCAACTGTCGATCGCCTGATGGGTCTCCCTGTGCCAGTATTGCACTGTCTCTCTGTGAGGCTTCAGGCTCCTCCAGTTTCCTTGTTTTGCCTCCTCTGTTCTCTTTGGGTTGCCCTGAGAACTCCTCCCTGGAAAGAATCTGCGTGCTGGAGCCCTTTCTGTTGTAGTCTGCTGTTTTACACTAGGGTCCTATTAGTGTGGTGGTAAGGTACTGGGGAGGGGAGACTGTCTGCTGTCTAATGATTAAATCTCAGTCTTTCAGTGGGCCCATGTCTCTGGGGCAAAGTTTTTCTTAGCTTCTTACCTTTCCCCACCATATAATCACTTAGGTGAAAAAGCAAGAACAGAGGAGTCTGGAATCACCGAAATCTCCTTTCACCAGGTGGGATCAGCCCCTAATAAAGTGAGTTGGCCTCCATTATGGAGAATACTCTGGAATTTTTCATAATGTTTATGTCCCCCTCCCTCTGCCCAAGCTATAGGGGAACTTTCTTGACTTCTGAGTAAGAACCTCATGCAGTTTCTAGAGATAAAACTCTCAAAAGTGCTACAGCTCCACTAAGACTGTGACTTCAGGGACTCCTCAGTCCCGTGTTAGCCATACTCAGCCCCTACCAGATCCTGAAACTGCCGTTTACATTTTCCTGCCAGCTTATGTCTCTGGAGGCTTCTGCTTCAGGTAAGCAGATCTTGGCTGTAACTCTCTGGATTTTCCTATCTGTAGGTTTGGACGTGGTGGTTTGCCATCCTGCCTCATTTTTCTGGTGGCTCCAAGAAAAGTTGTTTGTTGAATTTCAGTTTGTTCAACCTTTTTCTTATTGTAAGGATGGGAGTGGCAGCTCACATGCCCTTTACATGTTTTACATAAAACTGGAAGTCTAAACTTTCTTCTAAATGTAACCATTTATGATTTAAAATTTCCTTCCAAGAACTGTGTTAGCCAAATCCTACAAGTTTTCATAGGTGGAATTTTGTTGACATTAAATTCTCAGAGTTTGTTTTGCCAGAAATATTTATTTTTTACTATTTAAAAATTATGTTAGGGGCTCTGTAACCACAGTTATATATAGGATTGGATACATTTAATCACTTAAAAATAATTTATTTATTTTAATTATAGGCTAATTACTTTACAGTACTGTGGTGGTTTTCGCCATGCATCGCGTGAATCAGCCACGGGTGCACATGTGTCCCACCATCCTGAACCCCCTCCCTCTCCCTCCCCACCCCACCCCTCAGAGTTGTCCCAGAGCACTAGCTTTGAATGCCCTGCTTCATGCATCGAATTTGCACTGGCCTTCTATTTCACGTGTGATAATACACGTGTTTCAATGCTGCGCTCTCATACAGTCTCCCCTCTCCCTCTCCCACAGAGTCCAAAAGTCTGTTTTTACATCTGTGTCTCTTTTGCTGCCTTGCATATAGATTCGTCAGTACCATTTTTTTTTTTAATTCCATATATGTGTGTCAATATACTGTATTGGTGTTTTTCTTTCTGACTTACTTCACTCTGTATAATAGGCTTCAATTTCATCCACCTCATTAGAACTGATTCAAATGCATTCTTTTTAATGGCTGAGTTAATATTCCATTGTGTATATGTACCACAGCTTTCTTATCCATTCGTCTGCCAGTGGATATCTAGGTTGCTTCCATGTCCTGGCTGTTATAAACAGTGCTGTGATGAACATTGGGATGCACGTGTCTCTTTCAATTCTGGTTTCCTTGGTGTGTATGCCCAGCAGTGGGATTGCTGGGTCATAAGGCAGTTCTATGTCCAGTTTTTTAAGGAATCTCCACACTGTTCTCCATAGTGGCTGTACTAGTTTGCATTCCCACCAACAGTGTAAGAGGGTTCCCTTTTCTCCACACCCTCTCCAGCATTTATTGCTTGTAGACTTTTTGATGGCAGCCATTCTGACCTGCATGAGATGGTACCTCATAGTGGTTTTGATTTGCATTTCTCTGATAATGATTGATGTTGAGCATCTTTTCATGTGTGTGTTACCCATCTGTATGTCTTCTTTGGAGAAATGTCTGTTTAGTTCTTTGGTCCATTTTTTGATTGGGTTGTTTATTTTTCTGTTATTGAGCTGCATGAGTTGCTTGTATATGATTTGATCACTTTTTGTAGTTTATACTCACTCCCAATATTCTGACCAATAATATAACATGTTTTCATTTGTCTCCAAGATCTAGCAAACTCTTTTACTCCACTTTTTACTGAATATATAAATATAATTTTATATATTATACAATTTTGCATATTGTAAAATTCACTATTTTTAGTATTATATTCGTTTTCTTGGGCTGCCATAAAAAGGTACCACAAACCAAGTGGGTTAAAGAATAGAAATTTATTGTCTCATATTTTCAGAGGCTTAAAGTCCAAGATCAGGGTGTTGGTATTATTAGTTCCTTCTGAGGGCTCTGAGGGAAAATCCAGAACATGCCTTTTGCCTAGCACCTGGTGGTTTT
Organism: Bubalus bubalis; assembly: GCF_019923935.1. NCBI lineage: Eukaryota > Metazoa > Chordata > Mammalia > Artiodactyla > Bovidae > Bubalus > Bubalus bubalis. The sequence goes on from NC_059160.1 coordinate 163,295,380, forward strand.
CTGGTAGTCTTTTTTGTTCCGTGACTTGCAGAAGCATCACCCCAGTCTCTTTACATCTCCCTGTATATGTCTGTGTCTATCTCCAGATTTCCCCTTTTTATAATGACACCAATCATACTGAATTAGGGCCCTCCCTAATGACTTCATCTTAACTTGATTAATTTGTGAAGACTCTCTACAAGTAAGGTCAGATGCTGAGGTTCTGAGGGTTAGGACTTAAGCATATGAACTCCTGGGGGACACAGTTCATCCCATAACTAGTCTATGTTCATAGTTCTGTCAGTGTTGACAAACGATACTGTCATGTAACTCCCACCATGATCCAGGTACAGAACAGTTCCATCACCCACCAAAATTCTTCTGTGCCTTTGTGGTCAACTTGCCTTCAGACCTGGTACCTGGCATCTACTGATGTGTTTTTGTCCTCATAATTTTACCATTTCCAAAATTTCGTATAGCTGTATACAATAGTATGTAACCTTTTGAGTCAGCTTTCTTTTGCTTATACATATGATACACATGCATTTGAGATTTATTCATATTGTTCTGCGTATCAGTAGTTCATTCTTTTATGGCTGAATAGTGTTCCATTGTATGGATATCCTACACTTCTTCATTCCTAAGTTGAGGGACCCTTCACTTGCTGGTGATGTTGAATAAAGCCATTTTTAAGTTTCATGACAGTTTTTTATGGGTGCATAAGTTTCCAAGCCAGGCTTCAGCAATATGTGAACCGTGAACTTCCTGATGTTCAAGTTGGTTTTAGAAAAGGCAGAGGAACCAGAGATCAAATTGCCAACATCCGCTGGCTCATGGAAAAAGCAAGAGAGTTCCAGAAGAACATCTATTTCTGCTTTATTGACTATGCCAAAGCCTTTGACTGTGTGGATCACAATAAACTGTGGAAAATTCTGAAAGAGATGGGAATACCAGATCACCTGATCTGCCTCTTGAGAAATCTGTATGCAGGTCAGGAAGCAACAGTTAGAACTGGACATGGAACAACAGACTGGTTCCAAATAGGAAAAGGAGTACATCAAGGTTGTATATTGTCACCCTGTTTATTTAACTTCTGTGCAGAGTACATCATGAGAAACGCTGGACTGGAAGAAGCACAAGCTGGAATCAAGATTGCCGGGAGAAATATCAATAACTTCAGATATGCAGATGACACCACCCTTATGGCAGAAAGTGAAGAGGAACTCAAAAGCCTCTTGATGAAAGTGAAAAAGTTGGCTTAAAGCTCAGCCTTCAGAAAACGAAGATCATGGCATCTGGTCCCATCACTTCATGGGAAATAGATGGGGAAACAGTGGAAACAGTGTCAGACTTTATTTTTTGGGGCTCCAAAATCACTGCAGATAGTGACTGCAGCCATGAAATTAAAAGACGCTTACTCCTTGGAAGGAAAGTTATGACCAACCTAGATAGCATATTCAAAAGCAGAGACATTACTTTGCCAACAAAGGTCCGTCTAGTCAAGGCTATGGTTTTTCCAGTGGTCATGTATGGATGTGAGAGTTGGACTGTGAAGAAGGCTGAGCGCCGAAGGATTGATGCTTTTGAACTGTGGTGTTGGAGAAGACTCTTGAGAGTCCCTTGGACTGCAAGGAGATCCAACCAGTCCATTCTGAAGGAGATCAGCCCTGGGATTTCTTTGGAGGGAATGATGCTGAAGCTGAAACTCCAGTACTTTGGCCACGTCATACGAAGAGTTGACTCATTGGAAAAGACTCTGATGCTGGGAGGGATTTGGGGCAGGAGGAGAAGGGGACAACAGAGGATGAGATGGCTGGATGGCATCACTGACTTGATGAACGTGAGTTTGAGGGAACTCCAGGAGTTGGTGATGGACAGGTAGGCCTGGCGTGCTGCAGTTCATGGGGTCGCAAAGAGTTGGACACGACTGAGCGACTGAACTGAACTGAACTGAAGTTTTCATTTCACCTGGGTCAGTATTTATGAGTAGAATTGCTGAGTTGTGTTGTAAGTGGTTTTTTAACTTAATATGAAACTGCCAACCTTTCCAGAGTGGCTGTACCATTTTGTATTCCTGTGAGTAGTGTCTAAAATTTCTTGTTGCTCTGTATCATCAGAACATGGTATTGTCTGGGTGTTTTGTTTCTTTTTTGCCATTTTAATAGATCCTGGTTATATCTCATTGTGGTTTTAATTTGCGTCTCCCTAACTAATGATTTTGAGCATATTTCTATTTTCCTGTTGATTACATATTCTTTGGTAAAGTTTCTATTCAATCTTTGCCCATTTTTAAAAATTAAGTTTTCTGATTATTGTGTTTTTAAAGTCCTAGTGCTTTTAAATTTCTCATATGTTTCCTTGTGTCTTCTTTGACCCCTGAAGTTTTGGAGGTACACTTTTATTTCCATACTTAGAGGAATTAAAAAGTTTCATTTTATTATTAATTATGAATCTAATTGCAGGTGGTCAGTAAACAGAATATTTATGGTAAGCATGGTATTTATGTGTACAATTGTCTTTGAATCTTATAGTAACCTGGGGCTCTATAAAAATTTATGTGTGGTATAGAAGAAACAGGAAGAAACAATCTGATGAGGTAGATTATTGACATTGCGAGTTCAAGTATATCTAAGCAGAGTGGGAGGTTAGCTCCGATGTAAATCTTTGTTCTCTAAATCGCACAACCACTGTTTTTTTTTTTTTTTTTTCCCCCACCTGCTTTCTGGAATTGCAAGATGCTCTAGGATGATCTTGTGTATTTTTTGCCCTATCTTAGAAGTAGCCATTTCTTCAAGAAGCTCTGGTTCCTTTTTTTGGAGTATGGTATTAAAAACCAAGATCTGGGCATGACAATTGATTTTTCAGCAACAATAATAGAAACCAGAAGACAGTGGAATATTATCTGCACAGTGCTGAGAGAAATAACAGTTTCTACTTAGAACTGAATTTAACTTCCAGGGGTGAAGACAAAATAAAGACATTTCCAAACAAAAACAAAGCTTGAATTTCCTAACAACAAATTCTTGCCAAAGGGACTTCTGAAGGATATATTTTAGAATGCAAATGATCCCTAAAGGAAGTTGATGATGCAAGATGGAATGGCATATTTTTGGGAAAATCTAAATAAACATTTACTTAAAAAAGCAGTATATGAAGGTTTGAAAAAATAGTGTTTGAGGTTTTAAAAATAAAATAAAATTAAAAAAAAAAATCCTAGTAACTGGCATGCAAATCAAGGTGGAATTGTTCGTATTGGAAGTCATAAGGCTCTCAGCGTTGTTCATGAGGAGGATAAAGATGTGATTAGCTTTTAGACTTTATTTTGTTAAATATGATCATTTAAATTTCTAAATTCATCACTTGAGATTAGAAATAGAATTAATTTCAAAATGACAGAAGTGCCTCACCTTTTCTCATCATTCAGAATTAATACATAAAGGAGGCAAGAGATAAAGCAGAGCAATTAGAATGCACAAAATAAGGTAGTAAAAATGAATAGAAATATGTCAGTAATCCCCCTAAGGTAAAATGGATACAACTTTCTAATTGAAAAGCTATTAGCAGACTGGTTTTTTTTAAAAATCATATGAAATGCTGTTTGCCAGAGACCTAATCTAAAATAAAAGGTTCTCAAAATGTTGAAAGCAGAATTGGAAAAGATATATCAGGAAAATACTAACCTGAAGAAAGCTGGTGTGTCTGTATTAGTAAAGTTGTTTTGTAAAATACATTTCAAAGTTAAACATGTGAACAAGTCTTGAGGAGGGATATTCCTGGTAGTCTTGTTGATAATGTCAGAAATCTAGCAACAAGCTGAGGGACTACGCTAGAATGCATAAGTTGTGGTATATGTAAATATTGTGTCATATGGTGGGATCAAATTCTGTGAATTGACAACAAGGAAAACTAATGAAATAGTAGCTTTGTACACGGCATGGATAAATTGAGAACAATGGCGAACTAAAAAAAACAAGACGGATGAGCACAGTATGATTCTACTTACATAAAGGTCAGAAAGGGGCAAGGAAACACTATCTCTGCAAGTAAAGCGTTGACAGAAGGCGGAGGAGTAAACCGTGCCACGCACAGAACCACCGTTTCCCCTGGCTGGAGTGAGGAGGACAGTTGCGGAGAAGCAGGAATATTTTTTTCCTTTATGTCCTTCACTGGGTATAGTCAATCTTTTTTCCGTCCTTCTAGTAGGTGTGTAGTGATATCTCATTGTGGTTTTCATTTGCGTTTCCTTAATGATTAGTGATATTGAGCATCTTCATGAACTTATTTGCCATCCTTATATATTCTTTGTTAAAGTGTCTATTCATTTCTTTTACCCATTTAAAAAATGGTTGAGTTTTAAGTGTTCTTTATTCCAAATACAAGTTTACACATTTTGCTGAGATTTTTCTCCCAGACTGTGGCTTGTCTCTATTCTCTTAACAGTATCTTTTGAAAAGCAAAATGTTAATTTTGCTGAAGTCCAATTTATGGATATGAAAATGGATATCATATCTATGAATATGTCAATCTGAGATCACAAACAATTTCTTCTGTATTTTCCTGTAAAGGTTCACTTGTGTTGATTTGCCACACCGCAGCAGGCAGGGCTAGTTTCCCAGTCAGAGATCAGACCTGCGCTCCCAGCATTGACAGCAGAGTCTCAACCACTGGACTGCCAGGGAAGCCCCAATTACACTGATTTTTAAAATATTAAACTAGCATTTCTAGAATTCCCTTGACTTGATCATATTGTATATCTTTTTAATATATTGTTGTTTGTTAAGACTGTGTCAGAATATTTGTATATTTTTTTCATGAAGAATATTGATTTTATTTTATAATGTGCTTGGTTTTGGTAGGGAAGTAGTGTCTTCATTGAATGAATTGGGGCTATTCTTTCCTTTGCAGTTTTTAGATAGAGCATAATTGGTGTTATAGCCTCAAATGTGAAGCTATCTCTAATAAATACAGGGCTATTCAGATTATCTTTTTCTTGAGTGAGTTTGGGTAGTTTGCATCTTTCAAGGATTTTGTTGATCTGTTAAATTTTATTGGCATAGAGTTCATAATATTCCCTTATTCTTTCAATATCTGTGTAGTCTGTAATGATGTTACCCTTTTCATTCCTGATACTGGTAATTTGCATATTATTTAACAAATTAGCCTTTATTAATTTTAGTGAATTTCTTAAAGAATCAGATTTTGTTTTGATTTTTTCCTCCTGTTTTTCTTTTTTCTATTTCATTGAATTCTGTTTTGATTTTTATTAATGTTTTGGCTTACTTTGGATTTAATTTACTCTCTTTATAATTTCTTGAGACCAAGGTTATTGATGTGATTCATTTCTTCTTACGAAATATTGCTATTTAGTGCTTTGTTTCCTCCTAAGTACTACTGTCTTCTTGCTTTTTCATATATTTTGATACGTTGTGTTTTCATTTTCATTTGGTTCAAATTATTTTCTAATTTTCCTTTTGACACCTTTTTTGATCCATGGGTTATTTTGAAATATGTTGCTTAGTTTCTAAAAATTTGGAGAATTTCTAGAAATTTTTCTTACATTGGGTTATAATTTAATTCTGCATAATTTTCATTCTTTTAAAATTTAGGAACTTGTTCTGTGGTCCACAATACTGTCTATCGTGGTAAATGTTACCTATGCACTTGGGAAGAGTATGTATCCTGTTATTGATGTGTGCAGTGTTCTACAGATGTCAGTCAGATCAATTTCTGTGGTAGTGTTGTATATGTTCTGTGTATTTACTTATTCTGTCAACTTTGGGGAGAGGAGTATTGACATCTCCAGCTAGAATTGTGAATTTATCTTTTTCTCCTTCCAGTGCTGTCAACCTCTGATTCATGTGTTTTGAAGCTCTGTAATCGAGTGCATACATTTTTCAGATTGTATGTCCTCTTGAGTTTATTGACCTCTTCATTATTGTGAGATTAAATTCTTTATCCTTGCTGATAATTTTTACCCTAAAATCCACCATATCTGATGTTAATATCATCAGTTCAGAATTTTTTGATTAGTAGTCAGCATAAAATATGTTTTTCTGTCCTTTTAATCTGTTTATGGCTTTACATTTAAGATGTCTGTTTCTTGCAAGCAGCGTATAATTGAGTTTTGTTTTTATTTCTAGTTAATCCAATCTGTTTGCCTTTTACCTTTCAGCTTAATTTAGGCCACTTCATCTATGATGACTGTAGCTGTGATTAGGTTTTAGTTTGTCATTTTATTGTCTTCTGTTTGTTCCATTTGTTCTTTATTCCCTTTTCCCTCTTTCCACATTTGTTTTGAATAAATTGAGTATTTGTTATCATTCTATTTTGTTCTCCTTTGTTGGCTTATCAATTATAACTCTTTGCCCTAATATTTTAGCTATTGGCTTTGGTGGTCTGTAATACACATCTTTACTTATTTTCTGTCTTCAAGTGATATACCATTTCACGTATCTTACAAGAACCTCACAATCGGTTGCTTTCATTTCTCCCCTGATGGCCTTATGCTTTTACTGTCAGGCATTTTCTCTTACGTGTGTTGTAAACTCCACAGTACACTGTTTCCTTTTTGCCTGCACCGTCTCTCGTCTTTTCGCCTGCACTGTCCACTGTCTTTTCTTAGTTCTGTCGGCAATCATTTTATCTCCTCTTCCTTTTTGGACATTTTCTGTCCTTAATTTCTGAATTCCTGATTCAGAGTACTGAATATTTCAGATGCTTTAGTATGCTTAGGGTGTGGCCTTACAGTTTTCCTTCACAGTTATTGTTCTGGGTAAAGTTTACCCTGGTTGATAGGTGCAGAATTTCATTTTTTAGATTTTACTATTAACTTTCTGTGGATTTGTTATTTTTTCTCCTGTTGATTTTTGTGATGTTCAGGTATTCTACAGATTCTGTCTAATGGTACTCTGCCAGTTTAACAATGTCCAGATATTTACATAGATGTTTTATGTCTGTTTTGTGGTGATGGTGGGGAGAGATGAATGTCTCCACTTCTGTGGTTATCTTTGTACTTGCAGGACTCTAAGTTTTTACCCAGTGTTTCTTTTCCCCCAGAACACTGAAATTACTAATGGATGCTCTTCCTTTTTTGCTTTTTGCCTCCTATAGAAGTTCCCTCAAATTGTTTGTCCTTAAAAGTCCTTTACTTGTAGGCAGTTTTCTGGTGTGAGTCCTTTTTGTAGACTTTTCAGACTTAAAATGCCTTCCTCTTCCTTGTGATGGTTTTGTATTGAACTTGTATACCGCCATTAGCATTAACTTTTCCAGTTTTTCTTCATCAGCCTTGCAGGAGCAGGAGCATAAGACTTCCCACTCTGGGACAGAGAGATTGCCCCTTTTTATTTCCAGTCATTTTGAAGTTTAGACATTCTCAGTCTTCAAATTATGAGGGCTGAGGGCTTAGTTTCTGTGTCGATTCACTTCCCTTCTTTTTGTTCTGTACTATTTTGGGAGAAAATATTGAAAGGGGAGCGATGGTCCACTACTGTCTTTAATTATCCATGAGTGGTATTGATTCTGGGTTTATTTTATAAATGTAGATATGAACATGTTCTCAAACATACAAATATCTGTGTGAAAATTCTAAAAAAGACACAAGAAACATGTTTGAGTCATTATTATGGCTAGATGAGGTTGTTAGTGTGGGGACCCTCCCCACCTTAATGGGTATAGTGCCCTTTTTAGAAGAGATAACCTGGGAATTCTTTTTTCTGGGCGTGCTCATAAAGAAGAAAACGTGAGCTCACAGAAAAATGTCAGCCACCTATAAGCTAAGAGAAGTGGTTTCAGAATGAAACTTATGCTTTGACCTTGGATTTCCCAGCCTTGAGAATTGTGAAAACATAAATCTCTGTTGTTTAAACCGCCCAGTCTGTTGTCTTTTGTTACGGCAGCCTAAGTAGACCAAGACGCACACACACAGACGCACACACATTCACAGATACGTGCACACTTGTATATTATTACAGTTTTTTTTGTAACAGTAAAAAATTTGGATGTGTGAAAATATATCTTAGCAAAGGACTGGGTAAATAAAACTTACGACAGAAACACATACTGGAATATCGTCTAGTCATTGTACACAATGTGTATTTTCATTTATTGATATGAAAGATGTATGCAGTATATTAAGTGAAAACTTTATAAAACAGCTCAAAGTATGTTCCAGTTTTATTAAAAGGAATAAGTTTTTAAAGGAAATTTACCCCAAATATTGAATATAGATTTTATTGGACTTAGGACTGCATGTAGTTTTAATTTTCTTTTGAATATTTCTGTGTTGTCTTTTTAATAAGTTGTTTTATCATAAACAAATACTTGAATTTGTGAAAAGTCCTAAAAACACTGACGGAAAAATCACATATATGGAATCTGTCTTTTGGGAAGACATGTTTGTTTAATAGGAATTAGTTTTTCTGAATGTAGTTAAGAGTTGGGGCTTAAAGGCAAAGGGCCACCTTTAAAGAGGGATGCCATATTTCTCTTTGCTAAATCTAACAACCCTATATTAAAGGAATATGATTTACTTTGTATATTTGAGATTCTAAAAGTGTTCATAGTAGAAAGAACCCAAATATTTTTCAGCGTGCAAATGAGGAGGTTAAGGGTCACAGAGGTTGATGACTTCCTCAAGGTCATCCAGCAACTCAGGTGCCCGTCAGGAACATAACTCAAGTCTTGCACAATTCTTGTCACCCTGTCTTGCATGTCAACCTTCTGTATTTTTAGCTTGCTAACTGATAGCTAGATTCTGTTAATAGTGATTATAGGAGTTAATCTAAGCAGTGTTGTTACTTTGTCTTTAATCCTGTTTTAAAGTTTTTTTTCTTTAACACAATAATGCTATACAATGTTGGTTAAATAAATAATGGTCTTACCTACCCGTGGGCTTCCCTGATAGCTCAGTTGGTAGAGAATCCGGCTGCAATGCAGGAGACCCCGGTTTGATTCCTGTGTCAGGAAGATCTGCTGGAGAAGGGATAGGATACTCACTCCAGTATTCCCGGGCTTTCCTTGTGGCTCAGCTGGTAAAGAATCTGTGTTCAATGTGGGAAATCTCGGTTCCATCCCTGAGTTGGGAAGATCCCCTGGAGAATGGAATGGCTACCCACTCCAGTATTCTTGCCTGGAGAATTCCCTGGGGTCACAGAGTCGGACATGACTGAGCTACTTCCTCACTTCACCTCACTTCACTTTACTACCTACCCATATTGCTTTTATCTAGCTATTCTGGCAAAATCCTATAATTTAGGTTGAAAAGATGACCACAGCATATTAAACAAATTTTTAAAAAATATTTATTTATGTATTTTTGGCTGTGCTGGGTCTGTGTTGCTGCTTGAGCTCTGCTGTAGTTGTGCTGAGTGGGGGCCACTCTCCGGTTGTGGCCCATGGGCTTCTCATCGCAGTGGCTTCTGTTGTGGTCCATGGGCTCTGGGGCCTGTGGGCTCAGGAGTTGCAGTTCCTGGGCTCTAGAGCGCAGACTCAATAGTTATGGTGTCCTGGCTCAGCTACCCGCGGCATGTGGGATCTTTCCGGAGGGGGGATCAAACCTGCCTTGTTTCCTGCATTGGCAGGCAGATTCTTTACCACTGAGCCACCAGGGAAGCACTAAGTTTTTTAAAATATTAAAGTACTTTTAACATGAAATAATTCTAGCTTAAAAGCCTTTCCTCAGCGGCATTCTTTCTTGCTGCTGCTACTGCTAAGTCACTTCAGTCGTGTCCGACTCTGTGTGACCCCATGGACGTCAGCCCACCAGGCTCTCCCGCCCCTGGGATTCTCCAGGCAAGGACACTGGAGTGGGTTGCCATTTCCTTCTCCAATGCATGAAAGTGAAAAAGTGAAAGTGAAGTCGCTCAGTCGTGTCCGACTCTTAGCGACCCCATGGACTGCAGCCTACCACGCTCCTCCATCCATGGGATTTTCCAGGCAAGCAAAAAAAGTGAACTGTTCCCAGTTGGGAGATACATGTATATCCACCTCCTGAGCCCATGGGCTGTATTTCATGATCTTTTGGAACATTTGAAGAATGTTTAGTAGCCGTTCAGGACTTCACTTTCACTTTTTACTTTCATGCATTGGAGAAGGAAATGGCAACCCACTCCAGTGTCCTTGCCTGGAGAATCCCAGGGACGGGGGAGCCTGGTGGGCTGCCGTCTATGGGGTCGCACAGAGGCGGACACGACTGACGTGACTTAGCAGCAGCATCAGCAGGTCTACTAACAGGCAATACTACTTAAACATACACCCAGACAGCTACTTTTGCTTTGTGGAGACTGGCTTATCTTCAGACTGATCAGCATAAAGGTTGACTGCAGTCTCTGGAGTTAGCCTGTTGGGGCTTACATCTCTAATCCACACTCTCCAGGTGTTACTTAGTCTCTCAGTGCTTCAGTTTTAGCATTTGTGAAATATATATCGTAGTGTTGCCTGCTTCACAAGATTATTATTGTTGCAGTTACATTATGATAATACAGGTCAAGCATTTATAACAGTGCCTAGCTTATAATAATAAAAACTAACACATATTGCATTTACTGCTGTCATTCTAGTCAACTTTTTTTGTAGCATCATAAGCAAAAGTAACTTGAGAAGGCAGTATGTGAAATATTTGGAAAAGGTATTCATCAACATATCAACCATTAAATGTTCTCTTTAGTATAATGCTCACTCTGGCTAGTATAGTCTTCAGGGATTCAAATGTACAGTTTGCAGAAAAAGAAGTTTACGCTGAAGTATGGAATCTGGGCTTCCTAGGTGCTGCAGTGGTAAAGAATCCAGCTGCCAGTGCTGGAGATGCAAGAGATGCCGGTTGGATCCCTGGGTCGGGAAGACCCTCTGGAGTAGGAAATGGCAACTCACTCCAGTATTCTTGCCTGGAAACAATGGACAGAGAAGCCTGGTGGGCTCCAGCCCACGGGTCCCAGAGGGTTGGGCACAACTGAGTGCATGCACACACACACTCAGATGTGGGTTCTGCCTTAACACTTTTTCAGCATCACGGAGATGCGAAGACACTGTCTTGTAGACCATAATTTTCAGCATTGAAAATTGCCCATGTGTGTGCATACTCAGTTGCTCAGTCATGTCCAACTCTTCTCAAGTATTCTTGTCCAGGCAAGAATACTGGAGTGGGTAGTCATTCCTTCTCCACGGTATCTTCATGACTCAGGGATTGAACCCAGGTCTCTTGCGTTGCAGTTGTATTCTTTACCATCTGAGCCACCAAGTAAGCCTGAAAATAGTCCATAATACACTTTTTTTTCAAGATTAAATTATTCTTTACTAGTGTTCAGACTCGGAGAAGGCAGTGGTGCCCCACTCCAGTACTCTTGCCTGGAAAATCCCATGGACGGAGGAGCCTGGAAGTCTGCAATCCATGGGGTCGCTGAGGGTCGGACACGACTGAGTGACTTCACTTTCACTTTTCACTTTCCTGCATTGGAGAAGGAAATGGCAACCCACTCCAGTGTTCTTGCCTGGAGAATCCCAGGGACGGGGGAGCCTGGTGGGCTGCCATTTATGGGGTCGCAGAGTCAGACACGACTGAAGCGACTTAGCAGCAGCAGCAGCAGCAGCAGCAGTGTTCAGAGTACAAAAGGCATGTTAATATGCGGTTATGGACTATAATCCCATTCAAGGTGGAAGGAATTTTCTAATATATTAATGTTTTATGGTAAATTATATTCTGTGCCCTGTTTCAAGATTATTGACTTTTCTATTTGGAAGAGGTACGAAAGATGCATCTGAATCACTAAATAATCTCACATATAAACAATCATTATTCCATGTATACATGCTGGTCTGGGAACAGACTTTTAGAATACAAATACTTAAGGCCAAGTAAACTAAATGTTGTATTTTTAAATATAGATATAATTGACATTATATTATTTCAGAGGTATACAGCATAATGATTTGATATTTGTATATAAAGTTGGCACCTCATACCCTCTGGTTCTGCAGGATTTAATCAACTATGGATTGAAAATATTGGGGAAAAATTACAGAAAATTGCAAAAAGCAAAACTTGAATTTACATCATTAGCAACTATTTACGTAGTGTTTATATTGTATTAAGTATTGTAAGTAGTCTAGAGATGACTTAAAGTATACAGGAGGATGAGTTTAAGGTTATGTACAAATAAATGCTATGTCATTTTATATATAAGGTACTTAAACATCCAGGGATTTTGGTATTTGTGGGGGACTGGAACCAGTATCCCTCGGATACCCAGGGGCTGCTGTATTGTAAAATGATCAATGCAATAAGTCTAGTTGATAGTTAACATCCATCACCATACAGTTACAAAAATTTGTTTTCTTAATGATGAAAAATTTGAGGACCTATGCTTTTAGCAACTTTTAGATATACAACACACTCTTATTAACTATAGTCTGCATGTTGTGCATTATATTCCCATGACTTTTCTTATTTTATAGCTTGCACTTTACACATTTAACCCCCTTCACCCAGATTGCTCACCTTCTACTTGTAATACACTTTTAATGCTAAATATAACTAAATGAGGCTGTACTTTGCAATGTTGAGAACTGTTCTCTAGGCCTTAGATCTAAACTCTTCAGAGCTGATTTCAAGATATTTTTTAAAATGACTTCCTATTCTTAAACTTTGTTTCAAGGCCAGAGAGCTACTGACACATACTGTTCTCACTGCCCTTCTCTAGTGAGTGGATGGAACCTCATCTGCTTTTAGCCACGCCTTTTTCCTACAATGCTGTACGTTTTAGCTAAGCATCTGTCATTCAGTTTAGAATTGTGTTTATTATTATTTATTTAATGAAATAGATTTGTATCATACTCTTCCAAAGATTCTATTGAAGTTTTAACCAATTTCTTTATAACCTTCCCCTAAGGTATTCCCATCTGTCAGCAGCACTTAATTTGGAATAACATGGAACTTGAAGATGATTATTGCTTGAATGATTACAAGTGAGTGTAATTGCATATCAGATGTTTTATAGATGCTCAGAATTATGACTCCATTTACCTTTGATTTTCTTCTGAATCCTTGAATCATGTCTCGTCTTCTTCTGAATAATTCTTGGCCCTGGATCTCAGTGTAAATTCCATGCTTTAAGATGTGTTGGCTCCATACCCATGCCACCTGGTCCTTGTCCTCTGGTTCTTTGTTTCACCTTTTCACTATTTATACCAAGCTGTTTACCCCTGCATTTTTAGACTTCCTTCTTATCTTACCTTCTTTCTGCCCTTCTTTGAATATTGACTTATTCCCACCTGGCTTCATTCCTTTTCCTTCGTTTTCCCAAGTGTACTGGGTAAAGGGAGTATTGCTCTTCATGTCTCTCATTTTTCTTAAGCTCTCCTGATGCGACACTAAGTGACACTCTGGGCATCAGTGATTGCAAGTATGCTGTCTGACCTTTTGTCTTTCTCCCTGCTCTCACATAATTCTTCATTCTTTCCTAAAACAAAAAGGTCAGAGGCCATGTGGAATAGCTGGGAGAGCACTGGGCATTGGGAGCTTGTAGATTGGCAGTTTTTCTATTTTTATTAGTTAGATCTGTTATTTCTGACACTTTGGGTCTTAACAGCTTCTTTTCTTCTTAGGGCCTAACATGTGAAATGATGAGGCTAAACCACAGAGGTCCTTTTCATACTTTTTATTCATTTCATATTTAAGTTTTATGAGAACTTCATGTTTTCATTATTTATGCAAGTAAATAAGTTAACATTTTATATTTATGCACATTGCTATATCTTTTAAAAAATCTTTTAGAGTAGGCACTATGCCTGATAAACCAACACATAAGTATGTGTATATTTAACACTGAATGTATTTTGATGTTTGTGGTTTTTTTTGTGTGTGTTAATTATCCGCAGCATTTCAGAAGGTTGTACCTTGAAGCTGGTTTTGGCTATGCGCGGTGGACCTATAAATACTAGTAGAGGTAGGCATATGTTCAAATTACGTATATTAAAGCAATTTGACAGTAGTAATCTTCAAGCCAGATGATGTTATAGCCTCAGGTTTTATTCAGGTGTTTTTCCCTGCTATTACGTCTTAGAAGAACCACACTTGTTTCTCTCAGCATTTTTTTTTATTTAAAAAAAATTATTTTTATTGAAGTATAGTTGATTTACAGTGGTGTGTTAATTTCAAGTATCTAGCAAAGTGATTCAGTCATACATATTTATATGTGTGTTTATTTGTATATGTATGTATCTTTTTTAGATTCTTTTCCTTTGTAGGTTATTATATTAAGTATACTTCCTTGTGCCATATAATAGGTCCTTCAGCATTGTTTTATAAAGCCTAAATGCACAGAGGCAGGAACTCACGTTCCAGAAAATCTCATGATTCCTCATTCAATCCAGAAAGATTTAAATATAAACCTCACCAGTATAGGAGAGGACAGTGGGAGGGCATAGTATAAATATTACATTGTTATCCCTGTCTTCAGGTGCAGTTTACTGGTCTTGTTGCTTTTTTCAGTCCACCAAGTCTTCAACTCCTGGGGTAATGATTGTTGTAGGAAATTCCAAAGACGCCTCTTAGCCTGGTTTGTGATGCATTTGGATTTTATAGATACTATCTGTTAAAGCCTTTTTCTCAGGACGTGGGTGTCGCTGAGAGTCCGTTCATTGATTCATTCAGGAAGCACATGTTGAGCATCTCCTAGATGTTCAGTGCAGTGTTCTTGGGAGAGAGTGTCCCTGCTTCATTCCAGTGTCCACAGTAGGCGTGAGGAGAATCGATGTCGCTCTAAGCGGCTGTCGGTGCTGCGGGGGCGGCAGCAGCATGACAGTGTCTGTGGGAGTAGGGTCGCGGGGCAGGAGGAGAGCCCTGGGGATGGCGGCGTGAGCAGAGGCTGGAGTAGCGGGAAAGCTCCAAGCACGGGAGGAGCTGGGAGTGCTCACCTGTGTCCCTGACTCAGGTTTGTCACATGAGTCCCCGAAAAGCAGAGGCGTCCATCGCTTCCGAGAGCAGTCCTGCTCTGTAGGCCTCATTTTGGGGAAGGTCTTTGTGTTTGATCCTTTACTAACCAGAAAATTGAATGTTAAGTATTGATTCCACTGATGGCTTAATACTTCTTCCACAAGTCAGATTCCATCTCCATGCTTCCTAATTTTGATTAGAAAATAGGGTTATCACCGTCTTTTTCTTAGCTATTTCAAGAGGATTTTTTGAGATAGGTTACTGTGACTGTTGAACTCTTATGGATAAGTTAGAAAAAAACAAAGATAATAATGTGAGAGCTGATTAACTAGACTCGTAATATCAGGGACTTCCAATTAATTAGACTTAAAGTGGCCCATGTGACGTCTATACTACCAATTCTGAAAGTAGTACAAAAACCCTAATGCATTTACTGAGCCGTTACGATAGGCGTGAATTTAATGACGTGTGAATTTCATTGTATTATATTTTTGAAGTTTGTTATTTGTGTATAGTATTGTCTTTAAACATGGATGTTTTATTATTGTTTATTATTATTATTATTTATTACCTGCTTTTCTTACTAGGACTACAATTATATATATAAGAAAGAGTATGAGCACCACAGGTTCTGAATTTAAAATATATGTATTTTTAAATTTAAAGTAAGTGAAAGTTATCACTACCCTTTTGTAGTTGAAGCGTTGTCATACATTTTCCCTACAATTTCCTGTGCCTTGTTTGTAACTGAAAAAGTCAAACCCTAGAACTTGTCTTATTTGATATTTTAGATTAAGTTTTTAATAAGTTTGCCTTTATTGAGTCAGCTTTTAAAATTTA
The DNA here is from genome assembly GCF_019923935.1 of Bubalus bubalis. NCBI lineage: Eukaryota > Metazoa > Chordata > Mammalia > Artiodactyla > Bovidae > Bubalus > Bubalus bubalis. The sequence continues at coordinate 163,311,125 of NC_059160.1, forward strand.
ACAGCTTGCTGTTGTGTACCTCCTTTGTTTGTTTGGTTGCTAAGTTGTATCTGGCTCTGCAACTTCATGGACTCTCTTTATCGCCTGCTAGTCTCCTTTCCCCATGAGGTTCTCCAGGCAAAAATACTGGAGTGGGTTACCATTTCCTTCTCCAATTGTCTGCTTTACATCATTGAAAACTTTGTGAAAAGGAAAAACTACCCAAATCTAGAACTTTTCCATATTGTATATCAGAAACCTTATTTTTAGCTGAGTCTTACTTGAAATTCGTGGTTTAGAAAATATCTTTATCATGTGAATGCTAGTAATACTTAGCTTTTAAAATTGATTTTGAATTAAACATTATCAAAGCAACCTAGAAAAGGACTTCCTTGGCAGTCCAGTGGTTTGGACTCTGCTTCCACAGCAGGGGGCATGATTTTGCTCCCTGGTGGGGACTAAGATCCCGCAAGCTGCATGGCACAGCCAGAAAAGGAAAATATTTTCCTTTCTAAAACTCAATTTTATCCTAAACTATATGCATGATATTTTATACTTGATGAAACCTAAGTGACTTTTCTATTCTGGAAAGGGATGTGTGTGTGTAGACATTAAGTGCATACACACAGTCAGTGCCGACGGCTCCTGAAGGTAGGCACACTGTTGGTTAAACAAGACTTCCCTGTGGTTTTAGTAATGGCAGCGCATAGCTTTTGTTTCTTGTTAATGTAATGCGGAAAGTGTTGCATAAATACATTTTGTGTCTATGAAAGTCTTATCAAAAATAAGGTAAATCTTACTGTGTTTCTAAAGTTTCTGTGTTTTATTAATAGTGGGATATTGAATTTAGGATATGGGGACATCATTAATGGTTAATTAGCTTCAGACTTTAATATTCATTATTGTTGTGACTTTCTAAAGGGTAGTTTAGCACTGTGATTCTGTTAATAAATGAGCTACTTGAATGAAAGTTATGGAGTTTGAGAAATTGTTGCCTCTTTAAGAAAGAACAGTGTTTGTGCAACTTGACATGAAAATGTCTTTGGGAATGAGCTCTTTTTGCTGTAGCCATTACTTAGACCCCCCGATCTGGGGTTCAGGGGCTTTTAGAACATACAGCCTGTGAGCTAGCCACCTCTTGAGGCTTGTTCCCACCACAAGAGCAGGATCTGTGGCTGCCGTGGATGAGAGTGGCTTGAGATGATGGTAGCAATATCATTCAAGCCTGACGACTGCTCTAGACCACCGGAGCCACGTGCGCGGACGAGACACACAGATGTACACCAGAGCGTGTGGGGTCCTGGGCGGGTGCTTTCAAGTAGCAGCATAGTAATCATTACAGACAGCGGTTTTGTATAATAAGCGGCCCCTTGTGGTGTCGAGTTACCATGTACTGCAATGGCGCCCCACTCCAGTGCTCTTGCCTAGAAAACCCCGTGGACAGAGGGGCCTGGAGGCTGCAGTCCATGGGGTCTCAAAGAGTTGGACATGACTGAGCGACCTCACTTTTGCTTTTTTAAAATTACCTGTCTTCACGTCAAGAAAGAACTCTGAGAAGAATCAGCCTTTATATAAAACCAGAAAGGGATTCACTTCTAATTTCTAAAATATGTCTCCCAGTTGTGTGTGTTTTAAATCTAAAGTAAGTGGAATTTACATTAATTTTAAATTATTGATTGTTGAAACCAATATTGGAATGTATAGGGAGTGGAAGATACGAAGTGAAAGTAGTTATAGATGATTACGTCATAGAATCAGGGAATGTACACTCCAGTGGGCCAGGAAAGCCTCATGCATTTGGTTAAACCCTGTCTTTGTACATAACAACATATTTCTTTTCTCTCATATTAATACAGCATAGTAAATGTTGTACTAACTATAAAAACACCAAAAAGTTATTTGAAGAATATAATATATATGTATTGTATGCACAGGATTGGTGTTCAAATTTGACATGTTATATCGTGATGGTGTACAAAAATGCATTGAACTTGATATAAATTGAAAACTTATCTATCAGTGTTTCCATTTGTAGTTCCTCTGGAAGATCCACTGAAGAAGATGGCTGAGTACATGGATTCCAGCCGAGATGAGGTCTGGGAGAAGACCTCCTGCAACAAGCAAGTTACACTTGTGGTATACCAAGAAGGAGATCAGTTGAATTTCTTCCGTGTAGTAGACAGGGGAGACGGCACTCTAACACCATTGTCTGAATCTTTAAGGTAAATAGGTTTTCATTTACATGTCTCACTTAGAAAAGGAGAACATCATATGATACGCCCATAAACCTTATATTTACACGTCTCACTTAGAAAAGGAGAACATCATATGATGCGCCCATAAACCTTATGTTTACCTTGTGTTGTCAGAATAGTCTTACTATAGTCAAAAGATTAACTAAATTTTATGCATTCTCCCCTTCTCCCCATCCCACCTCAGTTATATAATTCTGAAATTGTCCTTCCTATTATTGATAGGAGTAATTTCTAAAACTGAAATTTCTTTATGGAGTAGGATTTTTTATAAAAATATTTGTCATTAAAACTCTAAGAGGCCTACTGGATTATTGAGTTTTGTTATAATAGTATGATGTTATATCAATATAGCCATGGCATAATATAAAGGATTAAAAAAAAAATTAAAAAAAAAATATATAAAGGATTAAGCCTAAAGTTACTCTTTTTTTCCCCCCAGAATTTAACTGTTGCTTAAAGGTGGATAAATCTTTACTTCTCTAGTCCTATTTTCCTACTCTGTAAAAGGTGGAGGGGGATGCCTTGGTGGTCCAGTTGTTAGGACTCAGTGTTCTCACTGACAAGGGCCCAGATTCAATCCCTGGTTTGGGAACTAAGATCCCACAAGCTGTGGGGCACAGCCTCAAAAAATGATAAATAAATAACAAATTATATAATGTATAATCCTTAAAAAAAGGAAGGAGGGTTGTTTTAAAGTCAGAAGGAAACAAAGGTACTTGGGCTAGGCAGTAGAAAAGTTAGTAAACTGGATAAGGTAAGTTTTAAGTTTCTGTGCACTCTGCCTTACTATGATTTTTTTAACCTTATTTCACTTTAAAACATTCATTAGTTGTTGTAAAAAGACATTAAAGTCTCTGGAAAAGCAGGTAAGAGGGCCTTCATTTTATCTGAAAGGTGGGGAGTTAGGAATAACCTCTGAGAAAAGTGAGCTTAGAAGAGAAGTAAGACAGGCAACGAAGGAAAGGTCACAGGTGACTAAGATTTAATCCCACAGCGTTAAAACCTAGCGGCAACCCCACTCTCACGAAACTTACCTTGCTGTCTGAGGTCAGTTTCCGTGACTTGGGAGTCTAGGCACAGGTTAGCCGGTGCTCTTTGCAGGCCTCCGCAAAGCTGCAGTCAAGGTGTTGGCAAAGGCGCACCCCCACCTGGACATTTCAGTGGGGAAGATAATCTGCTTTCAAGCTCATTCACTTCGTTGGCCTGTCCCTGACAGTCGTATGACTGAGGGCCCTGGTTTTTTTTTGCTGGCTTTTGGGTAGAGGCTGCCTTCAGTTCTCTTTTGATTAACTCAAAATCAGCTGATTTTGGAGCCTGAGTTATATCTGAAAAATTCCTCTACTTTTGCCATATTCTGTTGAATAGAAGCAAGGCATAGGTCATGCCAAACTCGAGGTTAGGAGAATATACAGGGTGTGAGCACCTAGAATTGGGAATCAGGGAGTTCTTTAGGATTCTGCCTCGCCTCGGTGTGTTATGTGGAAGAAAGATTATACTTAATCTGTTGGCAGAGAGCAGACATCAGGAATGGTGTTTTTTGTTGACTCTGTGTCAGAATCTGGTTAGCATTGCAAACATGCCTTAAACATAAAAGTAGAGAAGAGGGAGCAGTGAGGCTGCGGCTTTAATCCAGCATCTCTGTTTAGGCTGTGAGTAGGATTGTCTTGCCATTCGCCAGTTTGCGGTTGTCTCGGTTTTCTTCCTCAGGACATCCTCTTTGGCTCTCCTTTCCTAGAGGAGAGAATCTAAGCTCCACAGCTTGGCGTGGAAGGCCTTTTACACCTGTTATCATTTTTATAGCTCCTGTTTACTATGCCATGCTTTTGTACTTCTTTTTTGTTTGCTTGAAACATCACTTACTCCTTTTACTAAGAGTAAACACAAACCTTCTATTTGTGTTTAAGACATTATCCAAATGTTATTATGGATTTCAATTAAAATTGTATTATTGTTCCTCTTAATATATTCTTTGTTTCTTTTACTTTTCTCTGTAGTCACTTACCAGAATTGGACAAGGGATAGGGTGGATGAAGAAGCAGAGCAGAAAGTTATTTTCTTATCCCGAGAGAGGCTTTCTTAACTCTTATAATAGGAGACAGCAACCATTTCTGTAAAGGGCCAGATAGTAACTATTCTAGGGTTTTCAGGCCAAGAGATGAAGTTAAGGATACCATGTAAAAGTACTTATATAACCAGATAAAACAAATTTTCACAAAATTTTTTCAGACAAAATTCAAAATATAATAATTGAGTGTGTGTATCTAATTCAGGTCTACTAACGAGAAGAATGGAGTTCTCTTTTGTGGGAGTAATAGTTTAGTTAATTGGGGTTGAAAGCGTTACCTGTCAAAATTTGTGGAATCAGTTGTGAAAATTTATTTGTTAATATTGATCTGGAATGAGGTTTTATTTATCTTTAAAAATTTGTACTTCCAAATACTGGTAGCAGTCCATGAGCACATGATTTTAATTGAGCACTTTCGTCACTAGGAAGGCATTTATAGAATACTCTTAGAGTATTTTTTGCTGTTTGCCTTTAGTATGTGACTATGTTGCACTTCCAGTTGAACATAGGTGGAGCTTCTCAATTGCACATTTAAACAGATTTTTGAAATATGCAGGTTTCCTTTAACTTCCATTGACACTGTTGGTTCAGTAATATGTGACAGACTGAAGTATTTACTGCGGAATGCCTTCTGGTGAATAACACAGATAGCCATAGGCTTTAAACGCCTCACATTTTCGTTAGCTTTGTACATTTGTTCAACAAGGGTCTCCTGTTCTGTCAGTTGTGGCAGGTCTTACTTCTTGGTGGCTCAGATGGGAAAGAGTCTGCCTGCCGTGCAGAAAACCTGGGGTTCTTTCCCTGGGCTGGGAAGATCCCCTGGAGAAGGGAATGGCAACCCACTCCAGTATTCTTGCCTGAGAAATCCATGGAGAGAGGAGCCTGGCGGGCCACAGTCCATGGGGTCTCCAAGAGTGGGCCATGACTGAGTGACTCACAGTTTCACTTCAAGCTATGCTTGGCGATTTAGCAACTTTTTTGAAAATATTCTTACCTGTGCTTATTTCATGCAGACTATACATTGGGTCTAGTTCTTCAGTCACTTCAAATTTGGTATTGATACCCTGAATAAACAAAGACAACTGAGTAACATGCGGCTTATATTAACTCATCAAAAGCCAAGGAAGAAAGTGACTCATTTGCCTCATCTTTTAACTGACTATTGATGTTGCTTCCATTGTTCTCAGCTCTTCTAGAAATTGTTCTTGCCAAAAAAATTGTCTTTAAACAAGTTTATTTTCTCTGGCCACATTTTTTCAACTGCTGTGTTCAACTGCTTAATTCACAATTGGTAAACATTTCCTTGTTTGGCTGGTAAACAAGCTACTTCGAAGCTCCTTTCTGTTGCACTCTCATGTTCATTTTCATACTGTGATGATATATTCCATTTTTAATTTTCTGCTCTTTCTTATCATTGCTTTCCTGCAAGTTGGGCATGTTGTCATGATTCCTTAATCTGATAATGTCCAAATATGTTGTTTTTCTTTAGCATACCTGTAGTAAGTGTCCTTGTATCATAAACACAGTACTCTGCTGCTTAATTGTTCGCAAAATGATCTTCCCTGGTGGCTCAGTGGTAAAGAATCCAGCTGCCAAGCAGGAGACCTGGGTTCAGTCCCTGGGTAGGGAAGATCCCCTGGAGGAGAACGTGGCAACCCACTCCATTACTCTTGCCTGGGAAGTCACATGGACAGAGGAGCCTGATGGGCTATAGTCCATGGATTGCAGAGTCTGACAAGACTGAGCACTCGCTGCAGTGCTTTAAAACTGCAACTTTTGAAATTCATTCTTCTCTTTGTTTTGACTTGTTGGGTATGTACTAGTAAAAAATATCATTGTACAGTGATACACATGGCACTCAAATTGCTGTTGAATTATGCCTGTGCCACTGTGATTTATAGCGCTAAGCCACAGAGCAAAGCAACGAGAGAGCCACATACAGTTTCCGTAGTAGCGATCAACTCTGCTAATGTAGTGCAAGAGCAGTATGTGTAACGTGTGATCGAGTGTGACTATATTCCAGTAAAACTTTATTGGACACAAATACGAATTTCACATTTTCACATTATGAAATATTATTTTTAATTTTTTTCAACTGTTTAAAGTTATAAAGACTATTCTTAGCTCGTGGGTCAATAAGAAATAAGTGGTGGACTAAGTTTGATCTTGGTCTCAGTTTGCCAGTTCTTGCTCTAAAAAAGAAATAGAATTATTTGATTTGTTTTGATGCAACATCTAGTATCAGTCATCACTATTAATCTCAAATCTTTGCACCTTACCGCTTTTTTAAGTGGGAAGAAATAAAAGGAAGCATTGCAAAAGTTAATTAAATTCTAACTTATCTGTGAAAGTCGCATGAGGACTTGGCTTCAGGATGAACAGTATTCTTGTTGAAATAAATATTGCATTTGCACATCTCTTATTCTTTAATCATATTATTAGATTAAAAGATTTAGAAAAAGTTAAATATAGCATTCAAGAAAATATTTACAGCATTTAAATATAAAGAAAGATATTCTTGGATTAAGTTGATAAATTAATGTGTTATCCTAGTTACATTTTTCCATTTAGAAAAAAATTGAGATTGGCTTCTCAGTGAATCATGAATCTGTGCATTGCGAGAGAAAACACAATAAGGTGGTACTTTAAAAAATTAGGTGAACTTAAAAGTGTTTTTTATCTGCTAAAATGCATCCCGTGAAGTATTTCTCACGTGTGTATGTATGTATATTCACACACACAAACACAGAAACACATTTGTCTCTGTGGGAAAACGGTAAAGGACCAGTGTTTTATTACAGGAAGATTGAGTCAGAAGCCTCTTTCAGTGTTCAATATGGATAAATTTAAAATGCCATGAGATATAATGAGAAGTAGTTGAAGTTAAAGTATTATAAGATGAGCAAGAATAGAATATCTTGAGTCATTCCTTCCAACTCCAAGGGAGAACTGGCAGAAATCTTCACTCAGCCCTCGTTTTCAGGTGTAGTTAGCCTCCGACGAGAGCCTTCACGCACTGTAAGCTCTGTCTCTTGTTTGGATAAGCATGGTGCAGTAAGGGCTGTTGCTTGGTGCATGGGGACAGCAAGAAGCAGGATAAAGCACCGGCTTTGGAGCCAGAGAAAGGAAGGACTTTAGTCTTAGATGCATCGTTTACGCGTTGTGATTTTACTAATGATTGAACAGAATCATCTAACTTCTCTCAGCTGCAGGCTCCTCATTTATAAAAATGGGGTGTAATATCACTTCATGTAAATTCTGTGAGGATTAGAAATATTATGTGGAAAGTGCCTGGCAGATTAGGCGTTACTCGAGTAGCGAGCAGCAATGTTAATTTGGTCTTATGTCATTATGTCAGTTTTCATTTTATACTAGACGTCTCTTGTATTTAGGTAGAAATGATGGTCACAGACCAAGCAGAGGGACTGAGTTGATTATGGAGACCAGTTCCCACCGTTACTCCTCCTGACACCATTGCTGCTGTGTATTGTAACTGACCCCTGGTTTCAAAACGTCACCAGTTTCACATTTGGTTCCCTAAATGTGAATTTTAGGAAGGGACACATCCACTCCCAGCTTCACGTTTGCATGATGGTAATAGTCCTTCAGAAGTGGTAGGGAATATGCCTTGCTAGGGTTGTCTTAGATTGTTTCCATTTCTTAGCAATCATGTAGAACAGGAATCTTATTAATTCTCATACTGCTTTAGCATGCATACTTTAGTTCTCCTGTAGTACACTGGACACAGTGACTAATATAAAGTCTTGCTATGCTCTATTTAAAATTTCAGTCATTCTTCAAATACACTGAGATTATGTAGCCATTTAAGTTTTCCCCTTATTGAAAAAGCTGAATGAAATTACAATTATTTGTGTTCTAGCAAACATTTATTAAATGTTTAATAAATCTAGCAAACATTTATTAAATATGTGCCAGGCATTGTGCCAGGTGCTAAGACTGGGAAGATGGAAAAAGCCCAGTATTAATACCTGCTTTCAACTTGCTCACATATAGAGGAGTAAGAGGGAAAGATAGTCATATAATAGTGGGGCAGTGTGATGGTACCATTATGCTATGGCATTATGTAGTCAGAAGGGATTCCAAATAATAAGATGTGAATAGATGTTATTGTAATTGATCAGTAATTGGAGTGTCTTACATTTGTAATAATTTGACATGACGTGACCGAAGTGTGTCTTTTCATTGTAAAATCTGTGCTATTCTGAGTGGTTCCGTTTCCAAACAAAAGATCTTCGCTTATGGTATATTGACTTTAAAGAAAAGCTCAGTTATACTAGATTTTCGATAAAGTTAAATCATAGTATTTATCCTCATTTATTTTTTCTCATAAGAAATACATTTTTGAAGTACATTTGCCTTGAACTTCCATTGAGAAAATGAACTTATTTTATCATTAGTATCATCTATAGCTTTATATTGTACTTAAATATTTTTAGTCATTGGGCAGGTATCAGGTGCATTTCAATAGCAATTATCATTTTCTTTGCAGTAGTGGTTCTGTGTATAGTTTGTATGCTGATGAAGATGAGGAAATAGAGCCTTCGCCTTCTGGGCAACAGATAATTGAAAATTCAATAACTATGAATAAGATGAAGCTGCTGAAGACTAAAATGGAGAACATGAATCTCAGCAAAAAGGTGAAGCTTGGCCAGGTCTTTCTTCAGTTTATCCTTGCAGGGCTCGCAGCATTGAGGTCTGTTGGTAATTGTTGGGAAAAACATTTATATAAAATATTATTCATCTCAAGTTTCTGACCTCATTTATTGAAATATTAACCGTAAAGAATTAATTTTTTTCAGCCAGCAGTGTATTTAATGTAATAATATTGCACTCAAAATAACTCATGGCTTTAAAAAATTTCATGATTCTAGAACTAAGAAGGATAATAAAAGAGAGTCTAACCTTAATTTTGCAAGTTACTTTTTAAAATGCTGTTAATATTTACTTATTAGGGATAGGTCTGTCTGGGTGTTGGTAAGGAATGTTTAGCTATCCTAGATATTGACAGTTTTCCAAAATCATTGAATGAATTCTCTCCAGTAGTGAATGAGAGTTACAGTTTTCATGGGTTCTTACCAGTATTTGATATGGTTCTTCTTTTTTATTTTTGTCATTCTCATTGGTGTGTAGTGGCATTACATTATAGTTTTAATTTTCATTTCTCTGATTAATGAAGTTGAGCACCTTTCATATATTTATTGGGTATTTGGATATCCTTTTTTGTAAAAATGTGTATTCAGTTTTTTTGCCCATTTAAAATATTGGATTGTGTTCATTTTGCTTACTGATTTTTTTGGAGATTTTTATATATTCTGTATATTAGTTCTTTGTCATATGTATAGCACTACTCTATAACTTTGCTTTTCACTCTGTTGGTAACTTTTTCTTTATTGAAATGTACTATGTACATAAAATAGAATTCACAAGTCTTTAATATAGCTTGATGAATTTTTACATTTATATACAGTCATGTAGGTACAACTCAAATTAAAATAGGCCCTGTCTTTCTCTCCACGTTTTCTTACAGCCTTTCGCAGTCAGTGCCTCCCTTTCCCTGCTCCCAGAATAACTTCTGTTCTTACATGTGTCGCTACAAATTAGTTTTTACTGTTCTTGAACGTGGTACAAATGATATCGTATGTACTATACTTCCTTTTTTTGGTCTGGTTTCTTTTGGTCAACATAATACTTTTGCAATTCATCCGTTTGTTGCATGTATCGGCTCATTCTCTTTTACTGCTGTGTACTAATCCATTGTATGACTATACAGGCATACCTCGGAGATATTGCAGATTCGGTTCCAGACCACCACAATAAAGCGAATATCACAATAAAGTGAGTCACACGAATTTTTTGGTTTCCCAGTGCATATAAAATTTATATTTACACTATACTATAGTCTGTTAAGTGTACAATAGCATTATGTCTAAAAACAATGTACATACCTTAATTGAAAATACTTATTGCTGAAAAATGCTAGCCATCATCTGAGCCTTCAGTGAGTTGTAATAGTAACATCAAAGATCACTGATCACAGATCACCATAAGAAATATAATAATAATAATGAAAAAGCCTGAAATACTACAAGAATTACCAAAATGTGACCCAGAGATGCAAAGTGAGCAAATGCTGTTGGAAAAATGGCATCAATATAGACTTGCTCAATGCAGGGTTGCAGCAAACCTTCAACTTGTAAAAAAGCAATATCTACAAAGTGCAATAAAACGAGGTATGCCTGTACTTCGTTTATTCTTTCTCCTTTTGACATTTTTGGCTTTCGTCAACAAAGCTGCTTTGAGCATTCTTTTATACACGTCTTTGGTGGACACATGCACTCTTTTCTTTGGGGCATGTAGCTAGGAATGGATTTATAGAGAACCTCTGGGCTCTTGATTCTGTTCTCTTGGCCAGTATGTCTGTCTTTATGCCAGTACCACACTTTTCTGATTTACTGAGCTTTGCAGTAGGTTTTGAAATCAGAAAGTGTGAGACCTGCAACTTTGTTCTTTGTCAAGATTATATTGACTCTTTGGAGTTTCTTGTGGTCACTTGCGAATTTTAGGATGGATTATTCTATTTTTGCAAAAAAAAAAAATCCATTGGGATTTTTTGATAGGAATTATATTTAATCTTTAGATCCATGTGACTCATGACTCTGAACTCCTTAGTTTACAAATATGTAGAATATTATATATCTTTTTTATTGATTTGTAGTTTAATATCACTGTAGTCAGAGAACATACTCTAAATGATTTCAGACCTTTGAAATAAGTTGAGGATTGATTTGTGACTAAGCATATTGGTAAATGCCATTTGGAAAGACTGTAGTCTGTTACTGTGTGTGTGTGTGTGTGTGTGTGGTGGTCTGCATATATCAGTTAGATAAGTGTTATTTGTGTTCGATCTTCTGGAGCCTTTCTGATTTTTGTGTGTGTCTGTTTTCCATCAGTTATTGAGAGAAATTTATTAGAAATCTCTCCTTTTGTTGTGAATTTGTGTGTTTCTTCTTTTAGTATGTTTATTTTTGCTTTATATATTTTGAAACTGTCAAACTAGGTCAGATGATGTAGTACAGATTTGTATGATATCCAAGGAATTATGGTATCTTTCTTGTAGTTAGTATTATTATAAATATTGTTATTTATTATTATAAAAATGTTTGTCTTGTAATGCACTTGTCTTAAAAGCTATTTTGTCTAATATTAGTATAGCTAAGCTAGCTTTCTTTTGATTTATATTTCTATCGTATATCCTTTCCATTTTATTACTTTTATTCCTATGTTACTACATTTAAGAATTTTTCTTATAATCAATGTATGATGGATTTTTTATTATTTTTTAATCTAAACTGACAAGCTTTTCATTGTGTAACATTTAATATAATTACCAATACATGTGAATTTTTATCATCTTACTATTTGTTTTCTATTTAAACACCTGTTTTATGTTTCTTTTTCCTCTCTTTCTTCCTTTCTTTAATCTACTTTTTGTTTTTCAGTTTTTATCCTGTTACTTTATTAGTAGTTTTTTCAAATGGTTGCTCTAGAGATTATTTGTACATTCTTGACTATAGTATAATAAAAATGATTTTTATCCCTTTTCTTTTAATGCTAGAATCTTAGAACACTAACTCCAGTTACACTTATGAACATCTTTTGTGTCGTTTTTGTCATGCATTTTAATTTACATATATTTTGAACACCTCAAGTTGTTTTATATTGCCAATATTATTTATATTTATCCACATATTTACCTTTTCTGTTGCTCTTTATTCTTTCCTGCAATTACTTGCTTCCTTTAAAGATTATTTTCCTTCTGTCTGAATCTTCTAGTGCCCTTTTTTTTTCATTTATGACTCTTGGCAATTAAATATCTCAGTCTTGGTCTGAACCCTTACTTTGCCTTTTTTTATTTTGAAAAATGTTCAGTCCTTCAGAAATGTTATACCTGTGAACATTCATGGACATTTTACCTAGATTCAACAATTAACATTTTTTCCACATTTGCTTTCTCTGTTTTTTTTTACCTGATTCATTTGGGAGTTAGTTCCCCCTAAATATTCAGTATATAACTCCTAAGAATAGAGTCTTTTCCTATATAACTGCAATACAGTTATCCTACACATAATTTATCACTGATACACATTATATAATCTATATTCATATTTCTTCATTTCTCAATAATGTATTTGCTAGCATTTTGTTTTATTTTGATTTTTTGTTCTCTTTTCAATTTGAGATCTAATCAAGAATCATGTGCTGTATTTAGTTGTAATGTTTTCTTGGTCTGCTTTTTTATGCAGAATTATTTCTTAGCCTTTTTTTAAACATTCATGTCAAATAGTTTTGAAGTGTTGGTTACTTTTGTAGAATATCCTCAATTTGAATTTATCTTATTGTTTCATCATGATTAGATGCAAGTCAAACGTTTTTGGCTGGATATTACATTATCTACATTTTCTTATATTTCTAGGTTGGGAGTTTTGGTATTTCATCAGGCATTCCATTCTTTGTCATACTTATATCAGTCCATGTCTTAAAGATAAGTGCTAAGGCTTCATATGTGTGATTTTCAGCTGTAACCAACATCATGGATTGCCGCGACACCTCTGTTAAAATCAACTGTATCGGGAGCCCCTAGGCCACCCCTAGATGTGATGGTGTGCTGGAAGGACTCACAGGACTAGCATGTCGTTTTGCTCATGGTTAAGATTTATTTTAGCAAAGGGGTACAAAGCAAAATCAGCAAAGGGAACAGGTGCATGGTGGGTGAAATACAGAGGAAATCAGGTCCAACTTTCCCCATGAAGCCTCATAAAATGCACGTGCTTGCTTTGTTGGTGCGTGTGATCAGCACCTGTGGAGTGTTGTCTACCAGGGAAGCTCATTAAAGACTTTGTGCCCAGGGAGTTCATTAGGAGCTCTTAATGAAGGCACCCTCTGCCTCGCATGTACCAAAATTCCAGACTCCCAGAAGAAAAGTCAGTGTTCAGCATAAACCGTGTTGCTTGCACAAACAAATTAGGCACAGTGAGTGTCTCTTACAAGTTAGGGTAGCAGGAACCTTCTTGAAATACAAGTTTCTAGAAGCCAGCCAAGGGCCAGACTTGCAAGCAGGCGTTTTCAAGGATAGCAGTTTAGGTCATCTGTTAACTCTCTTCTGCAGTAGCTACCTATCCAAACACTTGACTCATCTTACTAGGAAAAGTTGTTGGGGATCTGAAATAGGTCAGCTGTGTTATATCTAATATAATCAATTTTCTTGTCAACGAAACTGACAATCAATAGTGATGAAAAAGAAAATTGGTTTTCTTTAACATTGTTTGGCAATTATACTCAATGAGGAAAGATAGCAAAATTCTTCTCAATCATAAGCTTAAGATTTTAATCTTTTTAAATATTTTAGATTGAGGTAATCCAAATGCCAATATGTAAGTAACCTTTTCTTTGATAATTTTTGTTATTGCGTGGAGAAAATGATTGTGTAAAGGATTATGTATTCATTCCTTTCTTTTAGCCTAAGAAAGCTGTCAAGGTAAAACCTCGTCCGCCCGTAGCTCCTCGACCTTGTGGTAGTTCCACAGCAGCTGCTCGCCATAGGTTGCTAAGAGTCCTTCCCCACATCGGGCAGGCTTGTTTACCTTCTGCTGGGAACACACATCTCCCTGACTTGGCCAGCAGTGCAGTTTCCAGTTTGGCAGCTCTGCCCGCTGCTGATAGACCCGTATCATCGATCACTAGTGATCTTCCTAAGGAAGATGAGAACTGGGAGAGTTACACACTGTCGCACTCCAGTAGTGGCTTCAGACGACCGTCTCAGGTGCCTCACGTGGAGTTTGAAACTGACAAAGAGCTTGCTGATGCTGTGCTCCACCTTGGATCGTCCCTGCCTCGGCGCACAAAGCACTTTCCGGGAAGTCTGTCATCTAACAATGAGGATGACGCTGTTTTATTTCCAACTTCAGAAGAGTGTGTCACAGAAGAGTCACTTCCACCTGAAGTGGGTTCATCTGCTTCCATTACAGAAGGGAATGCTGGTGAACAGAGCAGTGGCGTAGGAGGCACGCGGAAGGTAAACCCAGAATCCTCTCTCATTAATGGTGATGAAGGGTCGAAAGCTAAAGAGCAGCATCTGAAACACGCTGCAAGAGTGTTGCATGGTGAATCGGTAGAGGCTTCAGTTCTCAGCCGCCATGAATTAAGGCCTCACAAGAATAGACTCTTATCACCTCTTCGCTGTTCTGCACCAATGTCACTCCATAATTCTCTGGCGAAACCACAGAGACAGTCCAAATGTTGTGAGTCTGGGAGCCTCCAGTCTTCTGCTTCACAAAACCTGCTTCGGTCACTGGATGTTCGAAATACATCTGATTCGTCTTTCTCTAGGACTACTCGCTTTCGAGCTGTTAAAGTTGATTCAACTGGGAAAAGATCTGATATTATTTCTAAAGTTGAGGCTCGGGATATCACAGAAATGGCTAACAGGGCATCCAAAGAGCCTGTTGGTTTTGTAAATAATATAGGTTTTCTTGCTTTGCTGGCCCGGAGAGCAAGCAGAGACAGCTTAGAGAGTGCACGTGGGGCAGGCAGGCTGCGGACCTCTGGAATTGGGCTGTCTACAAACCTCCAGCATTTTCAGGAAGAAAGCCTTAGGAAAAGTTCTCCTCAGTTAGAAACTACAGAATTTTTTTTAGTAAGTATTTGCCTTTCAATGTGTTCTACTAGTTATCCTTGTAGTGATTCAGGGTACTTTGTTTTTTGTTTACATGTTAAATAAAGAGGTTCAAGGTTGAATTCTTTTCATAACTTCCTCTTAAAATGTCTGTCTAGTTTATAGAAAATTTTTTGACAGTTGAATTTTAAATAATGTTTTAGTTCTAAATTTAGAACTATAATTTGAAAGTAATTTAATATAAATTATTTTTTATAGTACCTTAAGATTATTTTAATTTTAAACAATTTATCATATTTTTAAAATGCTAAATATTTTAATTAATGTTTTTCCCTAATAAGAAATTTTATTTGAGCCATCAAATTTTACTCTCTTCCATCCAAATACTAACCAGACCTGACCTTGCTGAGCTTCCAGGATCAGACAGGATCAGGCACATTGAGAGTCATATGGCCGTAGACAGCTGTGACTCTCTTGAAGGTGAAGAGTAAGTACAATATTGATGGATGTGACAGCCAGGTCCCAAGTTAATTTACTTAAAAATAGATTAAATAATTTAAAGTGAAAGTTCATCAACATTTTTGTCATAAAATATAATTATTTCATGTTAGGTGATCTCTCCTCTGTTTTCCATTAACTCACCTGTATAGATGTTTTGTGTTTTAATTGTAGTCTGCCCGTGGTATTGGAATGAATGGAAATAATACAACATCAGGGAAAAGAGTAGGTAAGCTACAGATAATTTTGAAAACAATATAAGGCTAATAATTATAGCATTATGCATACTATGAATGTGAATTTTCAGAGAGTACTGAGAAGAACATTCTCTGTGGTGTATACAGAGCAAACTTCCTTAGACTTTGTTCCACTGAAGAAATGATTGAGAGAACTGACCGTAGGGCATATTTGAAGACAGAAACAGAAATTGAAGTTGAGTTCTCCATTGTCTGGAAAAGGATATGGTCTATGTGAAAAGATAAGATGAATGAAAAATTAACATGTATTTCACAATTTATCTAGTCCCTGGCCACATGTGGGGTGCAGGATGAGCTTTGAGAAAATACCCTAGAAAGGTGTTTCTTAAACTCATGGTCCAATATCAAGGACAATAAGAGCTCCATTTGATGAACTGGTTATTTCTGGGTAAAAGAAAGGGACGGTCTCTTTGACTAGCACTTTCCAAGGCATACTAGCAGAAATGACTATATTATTAGCATTACTTCTACCAATAATATCTTAAAGGTATACTGGCCAAATACTTGTGAAGAAGCCATTACTGCCGTCTGTTGTGTTCTAGTGCCCAGGCTAGAGATGGGAACTCGAGCACACATGCAGCACGTTTGTAGCCCCAAGGCTCTAGAGGCTACATTACGTATTACGGCTGTCATGTGTGTTTCATGTCTTTAAAGAGATAACTAAGGTTTGTTTCCACTACTGTATAAAGCCCAAGGTTCTAAAGTTGTAATATATCTACTTTTTTTTTATTGTAATAAAATTTACTATCCTAACCATTTTTAAGTGTACAATTGAATGGTATTAAGTACATTCACATTTTTAGCCAACCAGTATCACCATGTATCTCCAGAACTCATTTCATCAAAATGGAAACTCTGTACCCATTAAACTTTAACTCCTCATTACTCTGTCTCCCCAGACCCTGGCAACCACCGTTCTGTTTTCTGTCTATAATTTTAACTACTCTCGGTACCTCACATAAGTGAAATCATTCAGTATTTGTCTTTTTGTGCCTGGCTTGCTTTATGTAGCATAATGTTCCCTATGTTGTTCATCTATGTTGTAGCATGTGTCCAAATTCCCATACTTTTTAAGCTGAATAACATTCCATTGTGTGTATATACAGTCTTTTGCTTACCTATGCGTCTATGGATGGACACTTGTGTCACTTCTACATTTTAGCTACTGTGAATAATGCTACTACAAACACAGTGTACAAGTATCTCTTTGAGACTCTGATTGCAGTTCTTTGAGTGTATATCCAGCAGTGGCATTACTGGAGCATGTGGCAGTCCTGGTCTCAATTTTTTAGGAATTGCTGTATCCGTTTCCATAGTAGCTGTGCTGTGCCACATTCCCAGCGGCAGTGTGCAGGTTTCCAGTTTCTCTACTTTCTCACCATACTTGTTATTTTATGTTTTGTCTGATAGTGGGCATCCTATGATGGTATATGAGGCGGTATCTTATTGTGATTTAGATTGGCATTTCCCTGATGATTAGTTATGTTGAGTACCTCTTAATGTGCTATGTGGAGATCTTTGGAGAAATGTGTGTTCAAATTCCTTGCCCTGGAGGCAGGAAATTAAAAAAAATACCTTGCCCATTTTTGAATTTGTGTCTTGGTTTTCTTGTCGCCATATATTCTGGATATTAATTCCTTATGTATGATTTGCAAATATTTCTCCCATCTATAGGTCACCTTTTTACTCTGTTGATGATGTCTTGATGCTCAACAGTTTTTAATTTTCATAAAGTTCAATTTGTCTATTTTTTTTTCTTTGTTGCCTGTGCCGAGTATTGTGTTCAATAAATTGTTACCAAATCCACCGTTAATGAAGCTTTTCCTTTATGTTTTCTTCTAGAAGTTGTGTAGTTTTAGGTCTTACATTAGGTCTTTAATACATTTGAATTAATTTTTATATATGGTGTAATGTAAGGGTCCAACTTCATTCTTTTCCATGTGGATATCCAGTTTTCGGGGCTTCCCTGATAGCTCAGTTGGTAAAGAATCTGCCTGTAATGCAGGAGAGCCCAGTTCGATTCCTGTGTCAGGGAGATCTGCTGGAGAAGGGATAGACTTCCCACCCCGGTATTCTTGGGCTTCCCTTGTGGCTCAGCTGGTAAAGAATCCGCCTGCAATGTGGGAGACCTGGGTTTGATCCCTGGGTTGGGAAGATTCCCTGGAGAAGGGAAAGGCTACCCACTCCAGTATTCTGGCCTGGAGAATTCCATGGACTGTATAGTCCATGGGGTCACAAATTTTTCATCCAGTTTTTGAGGCTATATTCGTTAAAAAAAAAAAAAAAAAACAAACAAAAAAAAACCTGTCCTTTTCCCCATCAAATGGTCTTATTAGTACCTTGTCAAAAATCATTTCATTATATTTGTGAGAGTTTATTTCAGAGTTCTCTGTTGTGTTCCATTGATCTATATGTCTGTCTGTATGCCAGTGCCATGCTGTTTTTGATTAATGTATCTACTTTTAATATTATAATTATTTTCCTTTGAGCATGTGTGCTAAATTGCTTCAGTTGTGTCCAACTCTTTGCGACCCCGTGGACTGTTGCCTGCCAGGCTCCTCTGTCTATGGGATTCTCCAGGCAAAAATACTGGCGTGGGTTGCCATACCCTTCTCCAGGGGATCTTCCCAACCCAGGGATCGAACCTGCATCTCTTAAATATCCTGCATTGGCAGAAGGTTCTTTACCACTAGCGCCACCTGGAAAGCCATAAATAGATGGCAGTTTTCTTTTGACATCTATTTAAATCTGTCTTGTACTAATCCACAGCTCAGCCTCTTGGAAGTTTGAATTGTACTTATTCTATCTCCTTAAACTCTAATTCAAGCTACAGTGCTTTCTTCTGAAACTGCTGTTGCTGAAAAGATCTTCATAATTTTCAATCCAGTGGATGATTCTGTACACTTACCTTGATTGTTATGGCCCTTCTTCTTAAAAGAGTTTTTCTCTTTCCTTTCTTTTTTTATTCTGGGCTGTTACATTTTTGTAGCTTTTTGTTTTTGTGTTTTTTTTTTTAAACTTCAGGTTTCTTTTGAACTTGTTTTACCAGCCCCTCTCCTTGTCCCCAGATATATACTCTTGATTGATTTAATTTAGGTCAAGTCATCAACTGCTACCTGCAGTTTACGATTCCCCAAACTAGAGCTGTGTAACTTGTTGCCATTTCCTTCCTGCCATACAGTAATAACAGCATCATTCTCAATTACTTAGAAGAGTTTGTGAAAATTCTGGCATAAGTTTTGTTTAATTGACTTAAGTTTTTCCATTGGTTCTCTTTGCTTTTCACTGTAAGGTCTTCCTTGGAAATTGTACCCATCCTCATCATTTTAGTTATCATTTTTAGGCAGATGACTACCAAACTTGTATCACAAACACTGCCTTATTACTTTATTGCCTGACTTTTCTTTTGGGTGAATTTTTATAGATAATTGTGTTAGACCAAATATTAAAGTAGGAAGTACCAAACAAGTGCCTTAATCCAAATATCTTTATTCTCATTCTGAAAAGCAACTTTTCACATCAGCATTATTTTATTGACTTTTTCTTTTTTCATATATGTTCATTACATATTTGAGAGAAGGCTTCAGAGAAGAGTTAATGATTAGTGATATCTTCTTACTGGGTAAGTAGAATGCTACTCAGTTGACAAAGTTCCTGAGTGTTTTGGAAGAGGAGGTGGCACCTGTAAGTGGATCTGGTGTGTCCTTCAGGTGGGGTGATGCAGCGCGTGACAGAAAATGGCCCTGGGAAGTTACAAAGGCATATTGGACACACAAGTCCTTCAATGTCAGCCCATGGAGTTTGAATTTTTCCTCTTTGTAGGAGGGAACTTACCTATTTGGGCTGGTTCCCAGCATAGAGATTGTGACTAATACTTGTTTTTTTCTGTAGTGGGGAGAAAGATAAATGGAAACCTTTGTCATAGGAGAAGACTGCAGTTCTGTTTCTGTGCCACCTCATGCTGGCCACTACTGTGTGCTCTGTTTCTGCACATTCACAGGAGTTTGTGAACGAAAAAGGGTTGGGAAACTTAAGTACCCCAAAGAAAGAAAGACATGAAAATATGACTACGCTGAACTAAATTTTTGTCCACAGATTTTTTTTTTTTTAACTTTTGTTTAAGGAACAATATCCTAAGCCTGAATTCCAGAGATAATTGCCATTAGATGGATGTCAGAGGGTATCTGGCAGTATGCGCCTTTCCTCTGCATCCTGTGCAAATGCCTGTCTTATTTTCATTATTTAAGAAGAGGAAAGCATCCCATCGCCTTGGTGAAATGTTCTTGATAACTCTTAAGTGCCCTTGAAGAAGAAAGTGCTTATTAGTTTGAGTTGCTACCTGACCACCATTAGGAGTCCTAAGTTAGCTTCCAGTTTGGGGCAGTTTTCCCCCAGTTTTGGGCAAGATCTGGGAGTGTATTTTAGACTAGTCATAAAGCATTAATTTTATTCTGCTTGTATACACAGAACCCAATCCGGATTGTGGCAAAGGGCATGCTGCCAATTAAATGTGATTCAACGTTTTGAACCCTTGAAGGATTACTTTCAGCGGCTACATAGCATTAAGCCAGGCCTCCCAAGCCTGTTTTGGTAGAGTGGGCGCCATTTCCGCCGACACGCCTGCCCTTCGTGTTTGCTTTGTTTGCCTTTTCCTCCTTGGCTTTGGGGTCACCAAGCACTGGGCACTTGGACTTCTAGTGTAACAGCTGTGGATGCTCATCAGTGGGGTTTCTTGGAGTTTTGCTCAGTTTTAAAAGCATTTCACTTAGTATTAAACTGATTTAATCCTTTCTCATATAATAGCAGATGTGCTCTTATATTTAAGGTAAAAAGTCAACCTGTTGCTATAGCCCAGAGTTTAGTAAATATACTTTGGAACGGTTGTAGTACTGTGAAATTGAACAGTGCACCCTACAAGTCACTATTGATAATACCGTATTTTATATAATTATAATATTTTAAAAATTCAGAATGCTTTTTATTGTGAGAACTGAGTTGACCTTTGAACACTTAGAAACTTAGGGAGAAAAATACATGTCCTGTTATCTTAAAAATGAACAAATTGAAGCTTTAAAGTTAAATAATTTGCCGATGGCTCGATGCATTTAGTTTCTGTGGTATAATTAGCACCAAGAGCTCAGTTTCATGACATTCTCGTGCTCCTGCTTGGCGTGAAAGAACAGGGTGATTTTAATACATATGTTGTTCCTCAGAAGCTTCATAAATACGATTTTGAGCCAGACGTTTTTCTTGATTCTCTGTCAAAGTGTAGTGTACTTTAAATATATGTATTGCCTTCAGAAATAATCAGAAAGGTATTGATATGTATAAAAATGTCTTAGTCAGTAGAAATTACCATGTCTTAAGAGAAATAACAGTTTGAGTTCATCTTTATTACAGACTCTGTAAATAATTTTAGATATAAAAAAGCACAAATTGATATTTATGGCTGAGAGGTTTGCTGTGACAGGATGTGTCTAATGTTTTGTTTCTTAGTATTTCATATTTAGAATTTCATTTCTGT
The DNA here is from genome assembly GCF_019923935.1 of Bubalus bubalis. NCBI lineage: Eukaryota > Metazoa > Chordata > Mammalia > Artiodactyla > Bovidae > Bubalus > Bubalus bubalis. The sequence goes on from NC_059160.1 coordinate 163,332,396, forward strand.
GTTAATCAAAGTGTCCTTTCTCTGAACAGGAGAGTGCACTCATCACCTCCCACCTGTGAAAGCCCCTGTTCAAACGAAGAAGAAAGCAGCAAAGCATTGTTTTCTCTGTGGAAAGAAAACTGGACTGGCTACTAGCTACGAATGCAGGCAGGTTGGCTAGCTGAAAAGTCGAGATGCTTGCTTTTTGGTGACCCAGCTTAGGGATACAATAGAAAATGTTCTTTAAATTGCCGCTTCATAATATCATTTAGATGATGTTCAAATAGCAGTCCTCAGCTGAACTTCTTATTGGCTGAAGTAAACAGCAAATAGATAGCTTACGCATTTCCAAACTCCTGAGATCCTCTCCTGCCCTTTAAAGTAGGATATGTAAACCAATGGAAGAGTGTGTTCTCTTTGTCTTATGATAGATAGTCTTGGTTTTTCTTTGAATATAGCTTGGGAGAACACCTCTTCCAAGGTTCTATTTTAAATTGAATAAAAAGGACTAAATTTAATGTTAATGTACTGTTAATTATATGGTACACTTTTGTTTCAAAAGAGATGAATAATATGTTTACAAAAATAATGAGTTTTTCTACCAATAACTATTTAGTAGTATTGATTAATATGCTCCAACGATGGTGTCTGCCCTTAGGTTGAGGCCAGGCATTAATTAAAGCTGCTGCTTTTTAGAGTGTATTCTGTTCAAATAGAAACAGCTTACCTTGTTGCTGAAATACTTTAAAATCCTTCCATGGCATAGTTAGGTTTTACATAATTTGATTTTCTTATAAGACTGAATTTCTCAGAAATCCACGGTTTGCCCAGGCTTACAGATATGAAAGAAGGCGGTGCACGTATCTATTGGCTCTCGCAGCTTTACTGCTTCATAAAGGTCTACATCCTCTTTCACTTCAGAGGAGATTCTTTATTATACACTTGGACATTCATGGACAATTAACTTGTTCTTTTTTTTGGGGGGTGGTGGTGCCTGTGCTTGTTTATAAGTATAAGGGAAATGTCAATTCTGAAATTGCTAAAGAGAACCAAAAGGCTCCTGTTGGACTACCTGAAGTCAAGCTTTGATCTCCCAAAGAGAGGAGGCTCTTACAGAAATGTGGCTATTCACATACACTTTTTTTGTGCTTTAGATGTGGAAACAACTTCTGTGCATCTCATCGCTATGCAGAAACTCACAGCTGTACCTATGATTACAAGAGTGCAGGGAGGAGATACTTACAGGAGGCAAATCCTGTGGTTAATGCACCAAAGCTTCCAAAAATCTAACTCTTGCTCTGCGCCTAACTGTTCTGCACAAGGAGTCGTATTACAGTGACAGAAGAAATATTGTTTAGACTGCATTATTTTTGTTCGACTCCAAAAGACTTGCCAAATAACAAAAGCTTATAATGTATACTGTTGGAGAATGAGAAAGCTACTGTATTTGACACCTTTATTCTTTGGTGAATCAAAAAGTTTAAAAAGTAGTTTTGAGAACTTCATAATGATGTAGCTCTGTTATTACATGTCTTGTGTTAAGTATTTTATATTTGATATTGCAATTTTACTAAACAAGTCTTCAGAAGATGCACTTTAGGAAGCTGACACTGACTGTGTAGCCAGCTTCCACGTTGTACAGAAATGAGCTGTCATAGAATGGCTCTACCCAAATCTACAGTTTTTTTGTGGGGGTGGTGTGGGTGGGGATTTAAAAAAAACCCATACGTGAAAGTTCATTGAATTTACTGGCAAGTTCCTTTTTATGTCAAGCTTTTTATAAAAAAGAACATTTGGTTTTCCAGTGTGGTTTTAACACATGTATTTCTTCTGTATTCAGATTGGCATTTGGTATGTATCCATTCTACAATATAAAACACATCATGTTAATCATAGTATATATCTCTTAAAATACTGCTTTTTGAATGGTAGTCCCACTTGTTGCCATTAAATAGAGAACCCAACTTGTCACTTTTTGAAAAATGAGTATATTGAAAACAAAATCTCAGAGCTTGGTTTGTTTTTCTTATGTTGAGTGCTATTACCAGGAAAAATTCAAATAAATATTCAATATCATTATGATTTTGATTTGATTATTTACAATAATTTACTCTTATAAATACTTAAAAAATAAAACCATTTAAATAAATCAGTAATTTATTCTGCTTGGAAAAAATGACTATCAGTATAAAAGAATTCTTTTACAGTATAAGGATCCTGCTCCCCAGATGTAGCTAATACAGCATTCAAGCTTTGAGGAGGCCGCTTGCCTTATGGAAGCTAAGTTGAATCTGATGCTGAACCCTGGCAAATAGCTAACAGGCAACCCACGTGGACTCTGCAACTCTGGTCCAGCCCTGGTGGGACGTGCGTGGGTGCCAGAGGCTAATACAGAAGTGAGCAAAATGGGGAGTTCTGTTATCACTCCTCTATTTCTTGTGCTCTGCTGCTGCTGCCAAGTCACGTCAGTCGTGTCCGACTCTGTGCGACCCCATAGACGGCAGCCCACCAGGCTCCCCCGTCCCTGGAGTTCTCCAGGCAAGAACTCTGGAGTGGGTTGCCATTTCCTTCTCCAATGCACGAAAGTGAAAAGTGAAAGTGAAGTCGCTCAGTCGTGTCCGACTCTTAGCGACCCCATAGACTACAGCCTACCAGGCTCCTCCGTCCATGGGATTTTCCAGGCAAGAGTACTGGAGTGGGGTGCCATCGCCTTGTCCGTTCTTGTGCTCAGTCGTGTCCAACTCTTTGCAGCCACATGGACTGTAGTCCACCAGGCTCCTCTATATGAGACTTTTTCCAGGCAAAAATACTGGACTGGGTTGCCATTTCCTACTCCAGGGGATCTTCCTGACCCAGGGATTGAAGCAGCATCTCTTATGTCTCCTGCGCTGGCAGGAAGATTTTTTACCACTGTGCCAGCTGGGAAGCCCTCTACTTCCCTCTGCTAGTAAGGGTTAATAGCATGCTTTTTAAGGGGGGCTATCTGTATAGGCTAGTGAAAAATATTTCTGTGTCGCGTAGTTCACTTTTTTTTCCCTTTATCAAGACCACCTGTGCTTTAGATATTTAAAATCTTAAGAACTCTGTTATGTGGATAGGCTGCTGAAAAATGGAGCAAAACATTTTATTCTATAGATAAAAATGAATGCTTAGGACACATTTGATATATGCTTAGTGCACTATGCTTTTTAAACCAAGACCATGTATTGTAGAAATCACTCTTGCTTTAAGTTTACCAAAGATTTTGCTCAAAGTTGAGTCTTTTTACTAATTTCTAAGTCACTGAGAAATAAACCAGTTTAATTCAAGATATTATATCATTATTGGGAGGCATTTCTTAATGTCTTAAATTCTTATGAGGAAGTGATCATAATTTTTAGAAACCTTAGATCTATCCTTGCATTGCTAGTAAATAGAATGCCTTACATATAGGCGCTGTTGTATTGGACAGTTTAACCATGATAAAAATAAATGCATTTATACTGTTTTATATAACTAATAAAATCTAGCTTCTGGATTTTTAAAAACAGTAAGCATTTGGTTTTAGCAGCACTAAAAATGTCTGAAAATTTTTAACTTTTAACTTGCAAATATTTCACATAGTTTAGTGAATTTTAGTCATTCTAATATGGGAATTTTACATACTAGGATGTTTTAAAATTTTATAAGTGTTGTGACTTATGTAGGTATTTAATTATGAAAAAGACAGGAGTTAATTTTTTGATACATGTTTAATAATATGGTTTTATACCATTATGACAGATAATTCAGTCTTACATTTAGCAGTGTTTTCCAAATTATGACCCCTGTACCACTCCTGGAACATGAGATGATTTTAAGTAGTACACAGGTGAACATTTTGAGAATAATTATATATTTTTAATGTGTATCAGAAGAAAAATGTAACTCTAAGTAACAAGTAGAAAATAAATTGATATAGGTTAAGAAAGTTGATTGAAAACTGACAAGGTTACATACAACAAAAATTGTAAAAACAGATGTGAGTGGCTGGAATTTAGGAAAAAAGGTATGTTTTCACTTTTCTTTGAAAATTATGTTAACCTTTCAAAGTGATGAAAGTAAATTACATAGTTTTAGGAAAACTATAAAAGGATGAAAAATGAAAGTAAAGATTTCACCAAATACCTCCCCAATCTCATAATGATTTCTAATTTTATTTTTTTGGTAGTTACCATCATAACACTAGCCAAGGTAAATAGACATTATTTTTTGATACCACATTATTACAGGTAAGGAATTTAGCATGATAATACATTTTAGACTTTTACTTCCCAGTTTTTTAGTGCCTTAGTCTAGTGCTTATACTGCCATAACAGAAAACACCACAGACTGTGTGGCTTAAACCACAGAAATTAATTTTCTCACAGTTCTGGAGGCTGGAAGTCCCAGGTCAGGGTCCAGCAGGGTGGGTTTCTGGTGAGCCCTCTCTCTCTCTGCCTTTGGAGAGCTGCTTTCTGACATGGCCTTTCCTTAGTGTGTACACATGGAACTCTGACGTCTCTTCTCATAAAGACATACATTAGTAGCATGACTTTCCTGGTGGGCCAGTGGGTAAGAATCTGCCTTGCAGTGCAGGGGCACTGATCCCTCTTCAGGGAACTGAGAGCCCACATCTCCGGAGCAGCTAAGCCTGTGAGCCACAATTAAGAGAGCCAGTCTGTGTGCCACAACCAAGACCCATTGAATGCAAATAAATAAATAAATAAATAAATAAATAAAAAGACAATACCATGGGATCAGAGTTTCACTCTTATGACCTCATTTAATCTTAATTACTTCCGTACTCATCCTAAACCTAATACATCCTCATTGGGTTTAGTGCTTCAACATAGGAATTTGGAGGAGACACATATTTAGCCTACAGTAGTCAGCTGAGTTTGGAGAAGGCAATGGCACCCCACTCCAGTACTCTTGCCTGGAAAATCCCATGGACGGAGGAGCCTGGTAGGCTGCAGTCCAAGGGGTCGCTGAGAGTCGGACACGACCGAGTGACTTCCTACTTTCACTTTCCACTTTCATGCATTGGAGAAGGAAATGGCAACCCACTCCAGTGTTCTCTTGCCTGGAGAATCCCAGGGACAGGGGAGCCTGGTAGGCTGCCGTCTATGGGGTCGCACAGAGTTGGACACGACTGAAGCAACTTAGCAGCAGCAGCAGTCAGCTGAGTTACATTGAAAAAAGTGAAAATGTTAGTCCCTCAGTCTTGTCTGACTCTCTGCAACCCCATGGATGGACTATAGCCTGCCAGTTTCTTCTGTCCATGGAATTGTCCAGGCAAGAATATTGGAGTGGGTAGCCATTTCCTCCTCCAGGGATCTTCCTGACCCAGGGATAGAACCCATATCTTCTATATTGCAGGTAGATTCTTTACCATCTGAGCCACCAGGAAAGTATTTCAAATTCACTGGCTGCTCTGCAATTACCCTAGTCCATGTTACCATAGCTTTCACCTGAGCTATTGCAATAGTTTCCTCACCAAGCTCCTCGAATTTAGTTCTATGCCCTTCATGACCCATTTTATATTCTTAAACGTACTGTTCTTACAGAACCAAAAAAATTAAGCACATCAACGTCAAAATGTATCAGTGACTTGTGTTCTTTTACAAAGACTCAAATCCCAACCCTTCTTACTAGTAAGGCCTCTGTATTCCGGCTTCCATCTGCTTCTCCAGCCTCACGCTCTATTGTCTTATCCACGTTTTCTGGGATTTGCCCACACTAACTTTTAGTTTTCCTAGCTTGTTTGCCCATTAACACCTACTCTATTTTGTCAGATGCCAGCTCCATCATTACTTTCTGAAGGAAGGCTTCCCTGATCTTTAAGTCAGTACCCTTTCTCTTAACGTTAATACATTTGCTTCATGGAATATACCATGGTATTATTTTGACACTTATGCTATCCTTTGAATTGCACAAGATGGCAAGTCCGTGAAGGCAGGAATTCCCTTCCTGTCCATCTATCTATCCTTGTTCCCAAGCATTGCATATTAACCCTCGTTAAATCAACTTTAAGTGATTATATAGTCTTTTCTGCTTTGCTTTTAAGTTGATTTTACATTAAAAGGCAACAAATAAGTTAAAGTATTAAATTTATAGAAATATTATTGAAGACACAAATAGTATGATATTTTCTTTTCCATAATCCAGGGTTGCTAGAATGGGCTTTCCTTTAATTCCTTTCTTTTGCTCAAAAATATACATATTTTTGTCATTTTCATTCCTTTTTTGTACAGCTCATGGGGTTTGTTTCCAGTTGCTTTTCTCTTTGCTTTTATCAGATTCAGAATGTTCATGTTCTAAATCATATTGTTTGTTATGAATTCTTCATTTTTAAAAATAATTTTTTTGTTTTATTTTTAAACATTTTTTAAAATTTAAATTTATTTAATTGGAGGTTAATTACTTCACAATATTGGTTTTGCCATACATCAGCATGAATCTGCCATGAGTGTACACGTGTTCCCCATCCTGAACCCCCCTCCCACCTCCCTCCCCATACCATCCCTCTAGGTCATCCCAGTGCACCAGCCCCAAGCATCCTGTATCCTGCATCGAACCTGGACTGGCGATTCATTTCTTATATGATATTGTACATGTTTCAATGCCATTCTCCCCAATCATCCCACCCTCTCCCTCTCCCACAGAGTCCAAAAGACTGTTCTATACATCTGTGTCTCTTTTGCTGTCTCGCATACAGGGTTATTGTTACCATCTTTCTAAATTCCATATATATGCATTAGTATACTGTATTGGTGTTTTTCTTTCTGGCTTACTTCACTCAGTATAATAGGCTCCAGTTTCATCCACCTCATTAGAACTGATTCAAATGTATTCTTTTTAATGGCTGAGTAATACTCCATTGTGTATATGTACCACAGCTTTCTTATCCATTCATCTGCTGATGGACATCTAGGTCGCTTCCATGTCCTGGCTATTATAAACAGTGCTGCGATGAACATTGGGGTACACGTGTCTCTTTCCCTTCTGGTTTCCTTAGTGTGTATGCCCAGCAGTGGGATTGCTGGGTCATAAGGCAGTTCTATTTCCAGTTTTTTAAGGAATCTCCACACTCTTCTCCATAGTGGCTGTACTAGTTTGCATTCCCACCAACAGTGTAAGAGTTCCCTTTTCTCCACACCCTCTCCAGCATTTATTGCTTATAGACTTTTGGATCGCAGCCATTCTGACTGGCGTGAAATGGTACCTCATTGTGGTTTTGATTTGCATTTCTCTGATAATGAGTGATGTTGAGCATCTTTTCATGTGTTTGTTAGCCATCTGTATGTCTTCTTTGGAGAAATGTCTATTTAGTTCTTTGGCCCATTTTTTGATTGGGTCGTTTATTTTTCTGGAATTGAGCTGTAGGAGTTGCTTTATATTTTTCACATTAGTTGTTTGTCAGTTGCTTCATTTGCTATTATTTTCTCCCATTCTGAAGGCTTTTTCACCTTGCTTATAGTTTCCTTTGTTGTGCAGAGGCTTTTAATTTTAATTAGGTCCCATTTGTTTATTTTTGCTTTTATTTACAATATTCTGGGAGGTGGGTTATAGAGGATCCTGCTGTGATTTATGTTGGAGAGTGTTTTGCCTATGTTCTCTTCTAGGAGTTTTATAGTTTCTGGTCTTACATTTAGATCTTTAATCCATTTTGAGTTTATTTTTGTGTATGGTGTTAGAAAGTGTTCTAGTTTCATTCTTTTACAAGTGGTTGACCACTTTTCCCAGCACCACTTGTTAAAGAGATTGTCTTTAATCCATTGTATATTCTTGCCTCCTTTGTCAAAGATAAGGTGTCCATATGTGTGTGGATTTATCTCTGGGCTTTCTATTTTGTTCCATTGATCTATATTTCTGTCTTTGTGCCAGTACCATACTGTCCTGATGACTGTGGCTTTGTAGCAGAGCCTGAAGTCAGGCAGGTTGATTCCTCCAGTTCCATTCTTCTTTCTCAAGATTGCTTTGGCTATCCGAGGTTTTTTGTATTTCCATACAAATTGTGAAATTATTTGTTCTACCTCTGTGAAAAATACCGTTGGTAGCTTGATAGGGATTTCATTGAATCTATAGATTGCTTTGAGTAGAATACTCATTTTCACTATATTGATTCTTCTGATCCATGAACATGGGTTATTTCTCCATCTATTAGTGTCCTCTTTGATTTCTTTCACCAGTGTTTTATAGTTTTCTATATATAGGTCTTTAGGTAGATATATTCCTAAGTATTTTATTCTCTTCGTTGCAATGGTGAATGGAATTGTTTCCTTAATTTCTCTATTTTCTCATTATTAGTGTATAGGAATGCAAGGGATTTCTGTGTGTTGATTTTATATCCTGCAACTTTACTATGTTCATTGATTAGTTCTAGTAATTTTCTGGTGGAGTCTTTAGGGTTTTCTATGTAGAGGATCATGTCATCTGCAAAACAGTGAGAGTTTTACTTCTTCTTTTCCAATTTCGATTCCTTTTATTTCTTTTTCTGCTCTGATTGCTGTGGCCAAAACTTCCAAAACTGTGTTGAATAGTAGTGGTGAAAGTGGGCACCCTTGTCTTGTTCCTGACTTTAGAGTAAATGCTTTCAATTTTTCACCATTGAGGATAATGTTTGCTGTGGGTTTGTCATATATAGCTTTTATTATGTTGAGGTATGTTCCTCCTATTCCTGCTTTCTGGAGAGTTTTTATCATAAATGGATGTTGAATTTTGTCAAAGGCTTTCTCTGCATCTATTGAGATAATCATATGGCTTTTATTTTTCAGTTTGTTAATGTGGTGTATTACATTGATTGATTTGTGGATATTGAAGAATCCTTGCATCACTGGGATAAAGCCCACTTGGTCATGGTGTATGATCTTTTAATGTGTTGTTGGATTCTGATTGCTAGAATTTTGTTAAGGATTTTTGCATCTATGTTCATCAGTGATATTGGCCTGTAGTTTTCTTTTTTTGTGGCATCTTTGTCAGGTTTTGGTATTAGGGTGATGGTGGCCTCATAGAATGAGTTTGGAAGTTTACCTTGCTCTGCAATTTTATGGAAGAGTTTGAGTAGGATAGGTGTTAGCTCTTCTCTAAATTTTCGGTAGAATTCAGCTGTGAAGCCGTCTGGACTGGGCTTTTGTTTGCTGGAAGATTTCTGATTACAGTTTCAATTTCCATGCTTGTGATGGGTCTGTTAAGATTTTCTATTTCTTCCTGGGTCAGTTTTGGAAAGTTGTACTTTTCTAAGAATTTGTCCATTTCTTCCATGTTGTCCATTTTATTGGCATATAATTGCTGATAGTAGTCTCTTATGATCCTTTGTATTTCTGTGTTGTCTGTTGTGATCTCTCCATTTTCCTTTCTAATTTTATTGATTTGATTTTTCTCCCTTTGTTTCTTGATAATTTTAATTTTTTATTAATTAATTAATTCATTTTGGTCATGCCATACGTGGCTTATGGGGTCTTAGTTCCTCAACCAGGGATTGAATGAACCCTGGCCCTCAGCTTTGACAGTGAAAACACAGAAGTCCATTGGACTGCTAGGGAATTCCCTATGAATTAGTCTTGAAGACATTCTTCACATAATCATTTGCCTTCTGTTTTAATTTAGCCTGTTTTATTTTGAAATTCTTTCAAATTTACATAAAAGTTTTAAGCACAGGAAAAAAAAATGCCCACAGCCCTTTCACTGATTCCTTAGCTGTTGATTTTTCATTTTTGTACTCTCTTTGAGTGTATATAATCATTTTCATTAGTCTTTTTCTGAGCCATTTAAGAGTAACATGCAGCATGCCCATCCAGCAATAAATATTCCAGTTTATTTCCTCTAAGAACACCCTCCTATACAACTTGCATCCAACCCTCTGAAAAAGGAAATCAGTATTGACTTTTATATTACCATCCAGTCTTAACACACCCCATTCAAACTTCACCAACTTAGACAACAGTGTTTCTTTTCATCTCTTGCTCAGGATCCTTGATGAAAATTTCAGAGGGCCTAGGAAAAAGAAGCTTTGAGGCCTTCCTGACGTGTATAAAAGTGTCTTTCATATGCCCTCACACTTGACTGGTGGTTTGCCTGGGTCTAGCAGTCTTTTCCCTCAAAAGTTTGAAGACAGTTGACTACTCACTTACATATGCAGTGTTGCTGACAGAACCCTAGTGCTAGTCTAATACTTAGGTCTTGGATAGTAAGGTGGTTTGTTTTTTATTTGTTTTTTTTTTCTGGAGACTTTACAGATTTTTGTCTTAGTTTTTAGATGTCTGAAATTTCACTTGCATCAATTTTTCTTGATGTTTGGTGTGTCTACTTGTTTTGAAGTCTCAACATTTTCTATAGCTCAGGGATTTAATTTAAAAAATTGATCTCTGCATTGTCTCTATTCTGTTATCATGATAATTCTGTTGGATGGTTTGTCCCCTAGACAAAGCCTGCATTTTTATTTTTTCCCATTTTTAACCATTTAAAAATTTAAAAACACAGAAAAGTGAATATATATAAAATACATATGGTTCAGGGGCTTAACCACAGAGCAAATCACTGTGTAAACTATTGCCCACATTAAGAAATATGAAACACTGTTAGTACCCAGAACTCATTACTGCTTCCAACCCTTTCCCAGTCACTACCCCCTCTTCTCTAAAGGTAGCCACCATTCTTCCTTGCTGTGATAGTAATTTTATTGCATTTTTAAAAATGGGTTTACCACCTAAGCATGTATTCCTGCAGTTTTGCTTTACAGGAAAAAAAAAAAAACTCATAGTGGAATTGTATGGCATATATTTACATGGCTTTTTTCATTCAGTGTTGATTGTGGGACTTATTTGGGTTGCATGTAGTTGTACTGAATTTTTCATCAATTTATTATTTTACTGGGTTGGACAAAAAGCTCATTCAGATTTTTTTGTACCATGTTACAGAAAAACCTGAACGGTTTGGCCAACCCATATATGACTGTGCCACAATTCTTCCATCTACTGTTAACGGACATTTGGGTTGTTTCTAGCTCTGAGTACTACATACAGTGCTGCTGTGGACATTGGTACATATGTCCCTTGGAGCACATGTATACACATTTCTTTGGAGTCTGTCTAAGAGCAGAGTTGCTGGATCACAGACCTATTAGATGATAGTAATGAGTTTTCCAAAGTAGGTTTTACCAGTTCATCTTTACTCATAACAGTTTAAGGGTTCCCCTCAGTTTAAATTTCATTTAAATACAGGATGCATTCAATGCATTCAATATTTATTGAGCCTCTGGGAGGTAGGTGTCAGATACTATTCTAAAGGCTGTGGGCGTAGCATGCTTTCATCGTGTGCTTATATTCTAGAGAAGGGAAACCACAGAAATACACATGCCAGGTGGAGCACTGGTGTTAGGATGTATTTGTTCACTCGGGCTGTCGTAACAACGTATCATAGACTGGGTGGCTTAACCAGTTTGTTTTCTGCCAGGTCTGGAAGCTGGAAGTCTGAGATCAAGGAGCTGGCAGGGCTGGTCTGTGACGCCACTCTCCGTGGCTTCCAGATAGGAGCCTTCTCCCTGAGTCTTCACGTTGTCTTCCCTCTGTGGGCACCTGTCCTCCTCTTATGAGGACGCCCACTTATAATGGATGAGGGACCACTCAAATGACCTTACTTTAACTTAAGCACCTTTTTAAAGGGCCTTTCTTCGATACAGTCACATTCAGAGGTCCTTGGACTTAGGACTTAAACATATAAATTTTAAAGACATAATTCAGACCATAATAAATAGATGCTGTTATGATGTGGTAACACATTAACCCCCCAAAGCTCAGTGGCTTAACACAACAAAGTTTATTCCTCACCCCTGCAACTTCTCAGGCAACTAACTGCCTGAGGAGGTGACTCAGTGATTCAGTCTGTTGCTGTTGTATGGCCTGCTGGTGCAACACATGATCTCTGAGATTGCTGCAACAGCGGAAGAGAGCTGGAGGGTTGCATGGTGGCTCCAATATGCTTTTGCCTAGAAGCATAGAAGCATCCTTCTGCTCACAGCCCATTGGTTGGACCTAGGCATATGGCCCTAATTGTAAGAATTGTGGGGGTGGGGAATGGATAGTTCATGAGCTGGAAATGTCTCAGCCACAGATGGTAATAAGTGCTAAGACAGAAACCAAGCCGAGAAGGGTGACAGATATGAGTGCTGTTTTAAAAAGGGTGGTCACGTACAGTCACTATGAGAAAGTTAACATTTAAGAAGAGTCGCAAAGTGAAGAAATGGGGAGAAAGTGTTCTTTGCCTGAGGTAATGAAGAAAGGAGGGCAGACAGAATGGAAACCACAATTACAGAAAACTAACCAAACTGATCGCTTGGATCACAGCCTTGTGTAACTCATGAAACTATGAGCCATGCCACGTAGGGCCACTCAGAACACACGGGTTGTGGTGGAGAGTTCTGAGAAACATGGTCCACTGGAGAAGGGGATGGTGAACCCCTTCAGGATTCTTGCATTGAAAGCCCCATGAGCAGCATGAAAAGGCAAAAAGACAGGACACTGAAAGGTTGGTAGGTGCCCAGCATGCTACTCGAGGAGAGTGCAGAAAGAGCTCCAGCATTGGAAAAGACCTTGATGCTGGGAAAGACTGAAGGCAGGAGGAGAAGGGGATGGCAGAGAATGAGATGCTTGGATGGCATCACCAACTCGACGGACATGAGTTTGAGCAAGCTCCTGGAGTTGGTGATGGGACGGGGAAGCCTAGTGTGCTGCAGTCCATGGGGTCGCAGAGAGTCGGACATGACTGAGTGAGTGAAATGAATGAAGAAATACCAGAGAAGCCTGGTGGCTGGAGCAAAGCAAGTGAGGGAGATGACAGGAAATAAAGGGCTATTTCATGGAGTGGTCTATAGGCAAGAACTTTGGGCTTTATTCTGAATTGAGAAAACTGGATTTAAGTTTTGAAAATTCATACTGGGGATAGTGTAGAAAAAAGACTGTAGGGTGGAAGTCAGGAAACGGAAAGGTATAGCAGTCCATGTGAGGAATCAGGGCTGGGCTGGGTGGGGCTGCAGCATTCTCCTGGATGATCTGCACCCTCTCCCGAAACCAACAGCAACATCTCCCCCTCAGCTTTTATTTTTTTTATTAAACTATGAATAACTGGAGAAGAAATTCCACATGCTTCAAACAAGTCTACCAAGCTAACCGCATCTGTCTTCTCACCAGCTCGTTTACCTATCTGCAGACGACTGACCCCTTCTTGAGGAGTGAGTTTCTATGGTTGTCACACTCTCCTGCATCAGTCTTTCCTTATCACTGGGCTGTTTCTATTAGCATATAAATATTTAAACAGAAAACCTTAATGCCCACATCTTTTGCCTGCTGTTGTGCCAGTCCCTTGCTTCTCTTTACAACAAAAAACAGCTACTTGCTATCACCATTTACTCTCTCGAAACTCAAACTTGAAAAACATCAAGCTTGTATCCCTAGCACTGTCTTTTTTTAAAAAAATATATTTTAATTGGAGGCTAATTACTTTACAATACTGTACTGGTTTTTGCCATACGCTGACATGAATCAGCCATGGGTGTACATGTGTCCCCCATCCTGAACCCCCCTCCCAGCTCCCTCCCCACTCCATCCCTCAGGGTTGTCCCAGCCTAGCTCTGTCTTAAAGGCTCTGTTCTCAAGCCCTCACCAGACGGTAGTACTGCCCAACCCGAAGGTCAGTTCTCGCTGTGCTCGGCTCCTCAGGACCAGTGGCACCTGCAGCACCCCCCCTCAGGCTTTAGGGCTCCTCTCTTGTGTCTCCTCTTGCCTCTGGCTGCTCCTAAGTGTCCTTTGCTGATCTTGTCATTTCTGAAGTGCCACGTGACTAGCCTTTGGATTTCTCTTTTGCCAGAAATTATGTAATTAATGTCCTTGGTCAGGAACTTCCAGTGACTTTCAAACTGTAGGACACAACCAGTACTCAGTTAAAAAATCAATTGAGTTGGGAGCAGAAGTTTTAAAAAACAAAAAACCCCAACAAAATAAAGATAAAAGGAGGGTAAATTTGCTTCTTGAAACTTTTATACACATGTATTTGGTCAGTAAGGAAAATATATTTTGTATTCTGGATTGAGGTCAGAAGTTATCAAAGTTAGTGCTCTCTGTGATCTCATTCAATCCTGTGGCTTTCTTTAACACACTGACCAATTTTTATCTCTGTGTGTCTCCCCAGAATTCCACTATCTTATAATCCATTGCTAACTGTATTTCTCCATTTCAATGTCTATTAGGCATGTAGAGTTTAACTGTTCAGAATCAAATTATTGATTTCCCCCCCAAACTGCAGATATCCCTTCTTCTCTATCTAAATGACAGTTCTGATCCTTTGGTGTACAGGTCTGAAACCTTCCTGTCATCCTTCACTGTTCTTTCACATCCACCTCTAATCAATCTGAAAATCCCATTTACTCTATATTTGAAATATACCAAACAACATGTGAAAGAAGATTGTCACCAGTGTACTACAGGAAGTTCAAAATCAAGAAAGAAGAGGCAAATAGCATGATGAAACCATGGACTTTGTAATTATTAATAAAAAGACACTTAGAATCAGGAAACATAAATACCAGGGCTGGTGCTGCCTTCATAGCTTTGCGGCACCTCCGCCGGTTACTGTCCCCTCTCTGAAAGTCCCCATTATTCCTTTATAGTCATCATTCTGCTGCTTGTATAGCCACTGTATTAGAGGGAATGCCACTATAGAGTTATGTACAATTGCAGTATATCTTATATCTTGTTTGCAGTGAAACATTAACAAACTGGAAATGGTTACATGTGTTTAACCATTTGGTGGATGGTCAGGTTTGACTGGCTCTTGGGGTAACACTGGTCATCTGGCTCAGGACTGACCCTTTGCCCACAACTCTAGGAAAGAGTAGGCCATGCCTCTCCGGGTTTAGGCAATGGAAAGCTAGTATATTAGGAGTCCCCATCGCCACAGGCAGACTTGGAATTGTGCTCCCTTTGGAGTGAGCACCTGGTCACCCATACTTTCCTTACCAGCAAACTCCCATTCTATGTGCAAAGACTTCTTTCCAGTTGTGCTTATAATTTCCTTGCTGGTAATCTTGTCCTCAACCCCGGTCCCTGCATGCTGAGTTGCTTCAGTCTTGTCTGCCTCTTTGTTACCCCATGGACTATAGCATGCCAGGCTCCTTGGTCCATGGAATTATCCTGGCAATAAGACTAGAGTGGGTTGCCATTTCCTCCTCCAGGGTTATCTTACCAATCCAGAGATCAAATCCACATCTCTGCACTGACAGGAGGATGCTTTACCACTGAGACACCTGGGAAGCCCCCAACTGCAGTCCATGTGGCAAGAATCCAGACCCAGGACCTGGATATATTCAAGTTGTAAGCTCCCATTCCCTTGGGACTCTGATTTGTCCTACTAGCCTCTTGCCAAAGGCCTATAATATGATTAGCATTTAATGGGCACTGTATGTGCTGGGCACTTTAAAGTGGTGTGCCAGCATCATTTTATTTCATCTTTATTCAATAGGTATTTTCTTAGATGGAGAAAGGGGATAAAATGTTAAACTGCCTACACAGTAATGGGTGAGCCAGGACTTTCCTTAGCGTTCACTGCGTCTATGAGTACTGCCTAACAGATGCTTCTGGATCTACAAAGGTTCTTTGCCACTTCCTTCAGAAGGATGGCAGGGTTCCATGGCCATAGACTAGACAACTTTCTTTGCTTCCTAGATATGGTCTAGGCATAAGGAATACCAGTGGAAGATACTGTTCTGCCTTCATGGAACATCCGCTGCCACAGGCAGCAGAAATCAGCCAAGTTGTGGCACCTTGCCTGTTCTCCGTAGTACAGGATGGACATGCAGACGATCCATCACTATATTTTGTACTCTGGAGTGCTGCATTCTGGGTGTGTTACAGAAATGAAGACGGTGTTGACCTTGTCCTACTGCCCCTGGTGGCTCAGATGGTAAAGAATCCACCTGCAGTGCGAGAGACCTGGGTTTCATCCCTGGACTAGGAAGATCCCCTGGAGGAGGGCACGGCAACCCACTCAAGTATTCTTGCCCAGAGAATCCCCATGGACAGAGGAGCCTGGTGGACTACAGTTCATGGGGTCGCAGAGTAGGACGCGATTGAGCGACTCAGCACACTGTGGGTAAATACTGACCTAGAAGATATTTTGAGTCCACTGTTGTGACCGTGTCAATTTGCTCATAGATAGCTAAGTATGCCAAGTGATCGGAAATAAATGGAGGAACATGACTATTCGATAGTTAACACCTTGACAACGGAACGACTCTGGAATATTTAGGGGTATCTGCTTACATTTTACGCATCAATTCAGTAAGAATATAAACTATGTCTTCTACCCAGTTTATAGTGAATATTATGGGAGAACCTGTCAGTGTCCCAATCTATGCTTCTGCAAAGTTTGATCTAGGAAAAACCACACTTGGTAGAAGCAGTCACTACAATCCGAGTGACTTCGCTATAATGAGGAAAGTCTGATGTGGACAGCTGCTCAGCGCCAAATCAAATATTTACTCAGATATGTTTTTACTTACATATACAAAGACTAATCACGGAAAAACTGATAATGTAAAATTAAAATAAAAATCGGAAGTCCCATAAGCCATCTTCACACACACCCTTTCTATGGCCGGGGAGATGGTTGGCTGCGGACCTTCATTCCACAGTAGGGAGCAAAACCAAACAATTGTTCGTTAGTGAAGCTCAAATCATCATTACTTATTCCTCTGCTCGCCGTCTGTTCGCTAGCTTTGGGTAGGTAAGGCAGTATTTTCCATTTTTCTCTCCAAGTTCCACATCTTAAAGCCGGACGGAATTCCCTCCCCCATCCAAGACACGAATAATACATGCAGTCAGCCCTAGAGGTGACTAAACGAGGAAGCCGGGTGGTGGGAGACGTTGCTTTTCCTCGCCGGGTCGGTCAGGACGCGTCGTTTGTCGACTCGACAAACGCAGGTGATGGGGGAGCGCAGAGGGAACGTGCCGTCGCCGCAGCCACCCGCCCCCAGAGCGCCGTCGTCGCTGGGCAACGCCTCCGCCCCACCCCGGGCGAGCACGTGACGTGTGCGTCACGTGACGGCCCGGTCGGCGTCCTCCCGCGGAGGGGTGTAAACAGGCGCTGCGGTGGCCGAGCTGCAGCGTCTGCTGCGTCCGCGTCTCCAGCATGTTCCAGGCCGGCGGGGGCAGCCCTGCCGCGAGCTCAGCGCCCACTTGAGGTAACTCCTGCGGCCTTCAGGCCGGCGTACCCCGCGCCGCGCGCAGCAGCCGGTGCCAGGCGCCGTCGAGGCCGGCCGAACCCCTGGCCCTGGCAGGGGGTGTGGCTGCCGACCGTGCGGTCCGCGACAGGTGGGCGGGTCGGGGACGGCCGTCGAGGTCGGCGCCCCGTAGCACCGTGGGCCGGGGCCCGGCGCGGAGCCGGTCGAAAGTAGGCAGCGACCCCGGGATGTGGGCTCTTCCGCCCAGGCTCTCTGGCGCCCTTGGATCCGGCCAAGCTGGGGGCCTCAGGAGCCATCGGGAAGCTGAGGGCCCAGGGCTGCCAACGTGGAGTCCCAGCTGAAGTCCTGCCCGCGACGGGCTGTGAGACCTTGGGCAAGTCAGCCCTCCTCTCGGCTTGAGTTCCCACATCTGTAAAATGCAAGTCTGGACTAGATGATTTGTGAGGACCTTCCGTTTCTGACGTGTGTGATCTCGAGAGAGACCTGCATACCTTGGCAGCTGCCAGAGAGAAAGGATAGGTAGATATGTTCTTTAATTTCTGAATTTCGGTTTGACTTTCAGTTTTTCATCCGACACGATTTGGATTGTTGTTCACTAGGGTGAATAGAAAACTAGTTTCTAGTTTAATAGAAAACTTAGAGAAAGTCATAGTGGTGTATGTTACCCCGCCCCAGGCTTTTAGGACTGCAACGGAACCTTCTTTCTTCAAATCTTGTTTGGGACCCTGATACGTAAAAAGCAAAATCTTTATCTGCCTACTGTCTTGCTCCCCCTTCCCCGGTTCCCACTACCCCATGAGGCCCCTAGAGATCCCAGGTTGAGAAGTGCTGTTACAGAGCGACTGTTCTTTGTATTTGTTACTTTGATGGGATCCGGAAGATGACTGTAATGAGTATATGAAGTTTTCTCTTTTTTCCTTTGATTTTGTCCAACTCTATGTCATGCAGTATGTTCCGCATATATAGTGGAGGAAGGCCCCAAATTTCCTAGAAAGACCTTTCTCTTTCCATCTTTTGTTGCATCCCCGTCCCGGGAGAGGAAGTGTGTTGTGATAGTGAGACCTCAAGCCTTTTTGCTGGTTTAGCTGCTTGGGCACAGAGTGCGAATGGAGGGCTTCGCGAGCCTTTTATTTGAGACCAACTGAAGGCACTAGGATGTTTCCTTAGAAAAACAGGAAAGTTGGGAGAGTACAGGAATTAAAATTGTTAGAGCCATGGACTAATGGTGAACACATTCCAAATTTGGAACCCTGAGGCAAGAGAATTGTGGATTGTGAGAGAATTGTGTTTGGGAGAAAAGAAGATCCTGTTTCATGTAGTGAGTGAACATAAACAGAATCTGAGGAGGTGGTGTGTAGGCAGAAAGATTGCCAGGAGGATTTTTTTTTAAGCTAAGAGAACTAGTTTCCTATTATTTTGTTGTTGTGTTGTTGTTTGTCCATTCTTTTTTTTTTTAATTTTTGTTTATTTACTTTTGACTGTGCCGGGTCTTCGTTGCTGCAGGTGGACTTCCTCTTGTTGCAGTGAGGGGGCGCTATGCTCTAGTCGCTGTATGGGAGCTTCTCATTGCAGTGCCTTCTCTTGTGGCGCCCAGGTTCTAGGGCGCATGGGCTCCCCTAGGGCTTCAGCAGTTGCAGCGCGTGGGCTCGGTAGTTGCAGCCCCCGAGCTTTAGAGCAGAGGCTCAATAGTTGCGGCACTCTGGCTTAGTTGTTCTGTGTGGTATGTGGGATCTTCCCAGACCAGGGATCAATCCCGTGTCTCCTGCATTGGCAGGCAGATTCTTTACCACTGAGCCACCAGGGAACCCCTCCTAATTTGTTTTCGAAGACTCAAATTGGTAAGTGTATTAAAATTAACAGTTATTAAAAGTGGAAAACCATAGTTGAGCGCTTGTCTCCTCGGTGCTTCAGTGAGGTGAATGAAAACTGGAGGTCCGGTGCACCGTAAGTGGAACCCAGGGTGACCCTCATAGATTTGTGTTTTCTCTTTTCAAAGCAGACTCACTTCCTTGATCATTGGCTTAAGTAGGCAAGTCACTTCCCTTCTTGGGGTCATAGTTTCTGCTACTAAGTGAGGAAATTGGACTGATTTTGGCTTCCCTTAGGGTTGCCAGATAAAATACAGGACACCCAGTTAAATTTGAATTTCAGTAAACAGTGGGTAAGTTTTTAGTATAAGTATTGCATAGGACTTGCTTTACTAAAAATTCATTGTTTATGTAAAACTTAACTTGGGTCTACTGTATTTTTGGCAACCTTAGCTCCAGCATTTTTGTCTTCTTTAAATTAGTTCCAGGAAGATTTTGTAGATGCATAGACAGGGGTGAATTGATTCAAGCGGTCAAGACCCCTTGTTTGTTATCAGTAGCAGTGTCTGGTTCTTGAAGAATTGCACTGTTTCTAATTGGTTTCCACCCCCACCTGCCATGTAGCAATTTCCTTTCTGCTATAATCACATACTATTTAGGTTTACATTATTGGTGGTAAGCAATTTAAATAACTGAAAGAAAAGAAAGTTGCCAGAATAAAAGCAACAAAATTGGGTCATGAAATGATATATACTGTTTTTTCCCTAGAGAAAGTACTTTACAATCCCACTTATTCTCCAGTTATCTGACTGACTTGAAGACATTTTTCCAAACCAGCGGACTGCCCCAGCAGTAAATAGCCCTTCAGGAAGCCCTTAGGCCTTTCTGCTCTGGCCGCCTGTGAGTAAGGAAGTGACCAGCATAGGCTCTGTAGACATTTAGTTTTAACTGTTTATCAGTTTTGTGTTTGTTTTATTTTGAAGATTTTCAATGTTGAAATTCTTTTTCAAGGAGTATAATTTTTAACTCTTTATTTTGAGGATGAAAAAAAAAAAAAAAACAAAAAAACCCCGACTAGGCCTGATCTAGTTTCTCTGCTCAACTCACTCTGAAATTCCTGAAGTTTCTAATTCATGTTTTCATTTAACAGCCAATAACAGCAAAAGCATGGTGCCGCCTTTGAGCGAGGCTGAGGTGATCAGTGTTCTAGTTCTTCAGGTGCTTAATCTGATAGAGGAGTTAATCATGTGCAATCCAGGGATAATGTGATGAGGACCTTGAAGTGACACAAATGTGGAAATTGAGAGGAGGATCAGTACCCAACAGGTTAGATTGAAGAGCAGAACTTCCTGGAGGAGGTGATGTTTAATCTGAGTCATGGAGGTTAAGGTGGGGTCAGGAAGACAGGCTTACAGAAGGGTGGGAAGATGCTGGAAAGGGCAAGGGAATCCATCTTTTCAGTTCTGCAAAGCATACACTTTGTTGGATTGAAAATAGTTGATAATTTTGTTTACATGTAGTTTTTGATTCACTGTGATACTTGTCATCTGCGTTAAGTGTATTAGCATGGCACTGCTTCAGTGAGTATCTCTGCATTACAAAGACCTTCAGATGTCACTGTAGCTCGTTGGGAAAATGTTTATGAAATACGTCACTCATGAAACCATATGAATGAGGAACTCACGGTGAGTTTTGAAATTTTATTTTAAATGAAGACATGTTTCAAAAAATTTTAAGGATTTTCTCTATATTTTTCTTACTTTTTAAAAAACGCAAAAGATTTATTTTTATTAACATTAAAAGATACCTGAGATATTATTGTATGAAAAATGTAGACCATAGAAGTTTTCTCATATGTTTTCTTTTTGAAAGTTTTATGGTGTTAGGTCATATATTCATATATTTAAATTTGTGATCTATTTTGGGAGGGCTGATGGAGGTGTGTGGTGTGAGGTATGGGTTTGGGTTCATTATTTTCCTTTATGGATACACAGTTGTTTTTGTATTATTTGTTGAAAAGATTATCCTTTCCCTATTGAATTTCTCCATCCTTTGCCTACTGAATTTCATTTCTGTTGGAAATTAGCTGGTGATAAATGTGTGTGGTTTGTTTCTAGACTCTGTCTCCTCTTGATTTGTTATGTCCTGGTGGCTCAGAGGTTAAAGCGTCTGCTTGCAGCGTGGGAGACCTGGGTTCAATCCCTGGGTCAGGAAGATCCCCTGGAGAAGGAAATGGCACCTCATTCCAGTATTGTTGCCTGGAGAATCCCATGGACGGAGGAGCCTGGTAGGCTGTAGTCCATGGGGTCGCAAAGAGTCGGACAGGACTGAGCGACTTTACTTTCTTTCTTCCTTTCTTTATGTCAGTACCGTACTGTCTGCCTTACTGTGGCTTTATGTATGGCTTGAAATTGGTCTATAAATCCTCCAGCTTTGTTCATTATTTTCAAAACTGTTTCAGGTATTTTAGGTTTTATGTATTTTCATAAATATTTTAAAATCAGCTTCAAAAACTTACTGGAATTTCAATTTCAATTGCCTTGAATTTCTGGATCAATTTGTAGAAAACTGCTATCTTAATAGTGAATTTCCCAATCTGTCATTTATTTAATTCTTTAATATTTTGCAACATGTTGTTTTTAGTTTTTTAGTGTATGCAGGTCCTATACATATTTTGTAAAATTTATATCTTTAATATTTTATGGTTTTTGATGTCATTATAAATGGATTTAAAAAGTAATTGTCCACTTTTTCATTGCTAATATGTAAAAATGCAATGGTTTTGTATATTCCCTCTGTGTCTCACAGCATTTCTAAATTCACTTATTATTTTAGGTCCGTTTTTCAGGATTTTCTATGTACATAATCAGTGAATAATGACAGTTCTACTAATTTATTTCTGCTTATTGCTTCTTGCCTTCCCTCCTGCCTTTCTCTTGTTTTCTTTTTTGCCTGAGTGGCTAAATCTGGCTAGAACCTCAAGTCCAATGTGATGATAGAAGTGGTAAGCAGACATCCATATTTAGTTTCCAGTCTGAGGAGTAAACATTCAGTCATATACATGATACAAAATAAAGCGCTAACTGTAAATTTTTTTTAATGTTAAATTAGGCTTAATAAAAATTAAAAGCTTCTGTACTTTAAAATTTAAACTTTCTGTACTGTTTTAGGGCTTCCCAGGTGGCACAGTGATAAAGCATCTGCCTGCCAATGCGGGAGATGGAGGAGGCGAGGATTCAATCCCTGGGTTGGGAAGATCCCCTGGAGGAGGAAACAGCAACCCACTCCAGTATTCTTGCCTGGAGAATCCCATGGACAGAGGAGCCTTGCAGGCTGCAGTCCACAGGGTCGAAAAGAGTAGGACACTATTGAGCAACTGAACGTATACACATGTACTGTTTTAAGACAAGGGAAACATGTGCTTCAGTGGGGAACAGATATTTGCGATTCATATATCTCACAAAGAGCCTTCATCCAGTCTATGGAAAGGACTTCCATAATCAACAATGGGCTTCCCTGGTGGTTTAGTGGTAAAGAATCCACCTGCCAGTGCAGGAGACATGGGTTTGATCCGTTTGGAAAGATTCCCCTGGAGAAGGAAGTGGCAACCCACTCCAGTATTGTTGCCTGCAAAATCCTATAGACAGAGTATCCTGGCAGATTACAGTCCATGGGGTTGCAAAAGAGCTGGACATGACTTAGTGGCTAATCAACAACAATCATCAATAATAAGGCACACAGTGCCCAAATCACAGCATTGGTAAAAGATTTGGACAGACCCTTCACGAAAGAAGACATTTAAATTTTTTGATAGGTGCTTTAAAAATTCTCAACGTATCTAGTCATTTATGGAAATGCAAATAAAAATGAACAGCTGTCTGCCTACAGGAGTGGTTAACATCTGTAAGACCGACAGTAGCAAGTGTTGGCCAGGGTGCCAAGCGACTAAAACTTGCATGAACTGCTGGTAGGAGTGTGTGGCGATGCAGGAACTTTGAGTAACAGTGTGGCAGTTTAAAGTTACATATGCTCTATGGTCCAGCAATTCTATCCCTGATTATAAAATAAAAACTTAATATCTATCACAATTGACTTACACCTCAGTGTTTAGAGATCAAAACTGGAAATACGCCAAATGTCTATTAATGAATATACAAATTAAGTACTACTCAGCAGTATAAAGGGAACTATTGATAGTATAAATTTTATGCTGAACAAAAGCCCCACACAAAAGAATGCATACTGTATAATTCCATTCACGTTGATCCTAAGCCAGTAAAACGAATCTATAATGAAGCAGATTAATGATTGCTTGCAATCAGAGGTGAGGGAATTGACTGCAGAGGCACAGGAAAGAACTTTTTGTGGTAATGAAAATGTTTTGTCTGAATTTTGATTGGGTAGTTGTTACACTACATACACTTTTGTCAGAGCTTTTCCAACACTTAATATGGGTTCATTTCATGTAAAGTGTAATTTAATACACTTGATTTTTAAAAAGCAGGGGTCTAAACAGCATTTATAGAATAAGCAAATATATTTGTGTGTATGTAATGATTTTATTTAAAATACTTTAATGTGTAAACACATGGACATGAAATGTCCTGAAGCACGTTCAGATTGTTACCAGTTGTGTCTGCTGGTGGCATTTTAGGTGATTAAAAGAATGATTGGACTTGTACATATTATTTGAATTATTTTTTCAGTGAACTTATCTTGACAAAAGAAAAGGAAGGATTTTTTTTTTGTCTTGTAGATATTTTATTCCTGGATGATTTTGTCCTCTAAATACTGAATAAACGTTGTAATAATTCTAAACTATGTTTTAGAATTTAAACACTATTGCTCTGTAGTTAGTACCAGTTAAGACCAAAACCTTACGTTACCTTCAGTGTCCCTCGGCCTCCCCTTCACCCCGTCCTCTCACCTCCCCGCAGACATGACGGCTGCACTCCAGATTCGTGTTTTTATTCCTTTTCCGCGTGTGCCTCTCTAAGCTTTGTTGTTTGTACCCATGCACTGTTGAATTTACTAACTGGAATTATACCGCGTGCACATGTCTGTCACTTGCTTTCTTATCCTGCGTAATATGACTCGACGTTCATCCGTATTTTGACGTGTGGTTGTAGGACATTGATGTTTCATTGTTGTATTGCGTTATTTTATATGAACATTCCACCATTTTACCTTTATACTTTTGATGAATGAATACGTTGTTGAGATTTTTTTTTTTGGGTCATGAGCAGTGGTGATGTGAACATTTTGTGTGTGTCTTCTGGTGCAAATGGACAAGACTTTCTCTGAATATATAATTACTTCTAACCATAGCTGCTGGGTTGTAGGGTACTGCATTTCTTCAGCTTTTCTAGAAGTATTTGTTTTTTATTGAACTCTAATGAATTACCACAAACTTTAGAGGCTTAAACCAAGACGTGTTTTAATCTCATAGTTCTGTAGGTCAGAAGTGAGCTTGGCTTGCCTGGGTTGTCTGCTTTTTGTCTTAGAAGGCTGAAATCAAGTTGGGTGGGTGAGTACATGCTGAGTCGCTTCAGTTGTGTCCGACACTATGCGAGCCGTGGACTGTAGCCCTCCAGGCTCCTCTGTGCCTGGGATTCTCCAGGCAAGAATACTGGAGTGGGGTACCATGCCTTTCTCCAGGGGATCTTCCAGACCCAGGGATGGAACCCTCTTCTCTTATGTCTCCTGCATCGTCAGGTGGGTTTTTTCCCACTGGCGCCACCTCAGAAGCCCCCAGGTCGGGTACATTTATTCGTAGTTAATTCAACTCTTCCCATATTATTAGTGGATATTTAGCATGCTCTGATTTTTCTCTTTTAACAGTATTGCACTGACCATTCTTGTGTAAATGTCTTTGAACATTTATGGGAGTGTTCTTGTAGTATAGAAAGCTAAAAGTGGAGTTGTCTGGTAATGGGGATTGAAATTGAGTAGTGGTGGTTGTCTCAGTTTTTATTTCCTCTGCATTTCCCCGGATAATGTTGATCTTTTCCCCATTTTTTTGCCCATACTATCTATTGGCAATCTCTTTATTTTTCTGTATTTTAAAATTAATGTTTAAATTTTTATCACAGTAATACTTGGATATTGTTTAAAAAGAGTAAGCATAAATGCTTGTAATGAAACACAGAGTCACCTTTTGTTTTCTTGTTTGTTATGGTGGTTACCTCCATATTCCGTAACTTAATGCTTATCTCACTGTTAATGATTTATCAACTTTAAATGTTATGCATTGCTGTCCTGTTTTGAGAATGTGGGCGTCTTGAACTCTCCTCACTTATTTTCTCCATTTCAATTATGGTTATAGTCCTATTTTTATTGAAATCAGTAATTAGTATTTGCTTGCTGCTGCTGCTAAGTCACTTCAGTCGTGTCTGACTCTGTGCGACTCCATGGATGGCGGCCCACCAGGCTCCCCTGTCCCTGGGATTCTCCAGGCAAGAACACTGGAGTGGGTTGCCATTTCCTTCTCCAATGCATGAAAGTGAAAAGTGAAAGTGAATTCGCTCAGTCGTGTCTGACTCTTCGCGATCCCATGGACTGCAGCCTACCAGGCTCCTCCGCCCATGGGATTTTCCAGGCAAGAGTACTGGAGGGGGTTGCCATTGCCTTCTCCAATTAGTATTTAGTCACTGACAACTTTTTTTTAACTGTAGAGCCAAATTGTAGTCTGTGACTACATTTCCTTTCTTCAGTTCAGTTGCTCGGTCGTGTCCGACTCTTTGAGACCCCCATGGACTGCAGCATGCCTGGCTTCTCTGTCCATCACCAATTCCCAGAGCTTGCTCAAACTCATGTCAGTCGAGTTGGTGATGCCATCCACCCATCTCATCCTCTGTCATCCCCTTCTCCTCCTGCCTTCAATCTTTCCCAGCATCAGGGTCTTTTCCAGTGAGTCAGTTTTTCACATCAGGTGGCCAAAGTATTGGAGCTTCAGCTTCAGCATCAGTCCTTCCAGTGAATATTCAGGACTGATTTCCTTTAGGATGGACTGGTTGGATCTCCTTGCAGTCCAAAGAACTCTCAGGAGTCTTCTCCAGGACCACAGTTCAAAAGCATCTGTTCTTCAGCACTCAGCTTTCTTTATGGTTCAACTCTCACATCCATACATGAGTAGGGGAAAAACCATAGCTTTGACTAGATGGACTTTTGTGGGCAAAGTAAAGTTAGTACCTCACTTTTTTACATACATCGCATTTTTCATATACCTTCTCGTAGACAAATTATTACTTTTAACAGATGCTGTATCACATCATCTACAATATCCCCTTTCCTGTCAGTCTCTATACTCTTCTGGATGTTTTTCCTCGTAAAGCCTTTCATCATCTTGCTTTAATGTGAGTCTGAATTCTCTAGTCTTACTGCTCAGTCCCTGTGGGAGGCATTTGCTCTGGGTCATTCAGTTTCTCCAGAGAATCATCTGTTCTCCCTTTGTGTATTCGTCTTGGTAGTTGAAGGCTGTTGCTCCTCACAGAATATTCCATAGACCGTCCACATTGGTATCCTCTCAGTGCTTGTTCAAGATGTAGGATCCCAGGCCACATCCTGGACCTGCATCAGAACAAGATAACTTATTTGCAGCAACATTTTTGAAAGTGCTGGCCTGTGCTATGGCAACAGCGACAATAGCAACAAAACATTTTTTGTCATGCAGAGTCTAAGGCAAGTTGGATGTAACTCCTCCCTCTGTAGCCATGCCACCTGACTTTGAAGATGGCAGTGGAAGAGAGCTGGAGGAGCTCAATGAATGTTTTTAAAGGCCAGGTCTGGAAGTGGCTAGTGTTACTCTTCCCATATTACATTTGTCAGAAATCAGTCACATTAACTCTAACATAATTTTAAGTGAGACTGGCAAATGTAGTCTTCCAATTTGCCCAGGAACAGGGAACAGTGTAGTGGATAAGGAGCACTGACTTTGCTTCAGTTGTCCATTCTGGTCCCCAAACTGTTTCATTCTCAGTTCAAAGTATAGGCATACCTTGGACATATTGTGCGTTCGGTTCTAGACCAAGGCAATAAAGGAAATGTTGAGATAAAGCAAATCAGTTTTTTTTTTTTTCGGTTTCCCAAAGCACATAAAGATTATGTTTATGCTATACTGTAATCTGTTCAGTGCGCAAGAGCATACTCATAATACTATGTCTAAAAACAATGTACATACCTTAATTTAAAAATAACCTGTCGCTAAAATGTGCTCACCATCATCTGAGCCCCCAGTGAGTCACAATATTTTTCCTGGTGGAGGGTCTTGCCGTGATGTTGATGGCTACCGCTGACAATGATGGAGGCATCTCTGAAGGTTGGAGTGGCTGTGGCAGTTTCTTAAAATAAGACGGAAATGAAATTTGCCGCTTTGATCGCCTCTTCCTCCTCTGAGCCATTTCTCTGTGGCATGCAGTGCAGTTTGATAGCATTTCATCCACAGTAGAACATCGTTCAGAATTGGAGTCCATCCTCTTAAACCTTTGCCACTGCTTTATTAACTAAGTGTATGTAACATTCTAAATCCTTTGTTGTCATTTCAGCAGTTGAACTTCATCTTCACCAGGAGTAGATTCCATCTCAAGATACCACTTTCTTTGCTCATCCATAAAAGTAACTCTTCCATTAAAGTTTTGTCATGCATGTGTGCTAAGTCATTTCAGTCATGTCTGAGTCTGTGCAACCCCATGGACTATAGCCTTCCAGGCTTCTCTGTCCATGGGATTTCCCAGGCAAGAATACTGGAGTGGGTTGCCATTTCCTTCTCCAGGGGATCATCCTGACTTGTGGCTCGAACCCCTGTCTCTGTGTCTCCTGCATCGGCAGGCTGGTTCTCCACCACTAGGGTCACCTGGGAAACCCATGTTAACTTCCAAACTTTGCTTAATTTTGATAAAGTTGATCAACTTCCGAATGCCCCTTAATTCTTTCCATGAATCATGAATGTTTTTTAGTGATGTCTAGAAAGATGAGATCCTTTCTAGAAGGTTTTCAGTTTTGCCCAGATGTAGCAAAGGAATCACTATCTATGGCTGCTGTAGACTTCTGAGATGTATTTCTTACATAATGAGATTTAAAAGTCAAAATGACTCCTTAATCTATGAGCTGCAGAATGGGTGTGTTAGTGGTCATGAAAACAATACAATAATCTCATTACAGTATATCTCTCCCGGTGCTCTTGTGTAACCAAGTGTGTTGTCAGGGAGCAGTAATTTTGAAAGGGATCTCTTTTCCTGGACATTGGGTCTCAATAGTGGGCTTGAAATCTTTAGTAACATGTTGTGAAGCGATGTGATGTCACCCAGGCTTTGTTGTTCCATTTATAGAGCGCAGGCAAAGTAGACTTAGCATAATTCTTAGAGACCGTGGGATTTTCATAGTTGAGCATTGGCTTTTACTTGAAGTAACCAGCTGCAGCAGTCCCTAATAAGAATGAGTCTGTCCTCTGAAGTTCTGAAACCAGGCACTGACTTTCTCCTAGCTATGCAAGTTTTGGATGGCATCTTCTTCCAGTATAATGCTGTTTCATCTTCACTGAAAATCTCTCACTTAGTGGAGCAGCCTCATTAATTATCTGGATTAGGCGTTGGCTTAAGAAAATGTGGCTAGTTTGATCTTCTCTACAGACCACTAAAACTTTCTCCATGTCAGCAGTAAAGATATTTCTAGTCGATTCAGAGTACCAGTAGCCAAACATATTTTTTGTTTCTGCTAGCAACAGCCAATAGTAAATAATAGCCAATAGAAAATAAAGTTTCATTTTCCAGTTGTTCCCCAGTTTTAAAGTCATCATGTGTGTGATCTGTTTTCTGAATTATAGCCATCAACAGATTTTGTAACTATCTTTTCAGTCACTAAAAGTGCATCATCATCTTTTCATTTTCTAATATGAAGTTTATCATTGCCTACGGAGTGGTGACTAAGAAAATGCAGCTTGCTCAGGTTTCGTTAGGATAGCACCCCGCTTCTGGTAGCGGCTTCTTTTGGGGAGGTGGCCAAAGTACCAGTTGTGTTTTATCTTTATTGTTAGCCAGTATTTTACTACTACTCATAACCTGAGGCACAAGCTCTTTGGCTTCTTATAGGTAAATTAGCTCATTATGTATCTATTATTTCATATACTTTTTATTATGGCTTTCTCCATCTTGCTAATTACTGTTCCCATATTTTCTGTCTTTAAAAAACAGTTGAAATCATTTTCATCCACTTGAATGTTCTCTTCCCTCATTTGTGGCCTTGTGATTTGTCTTTTTTCTTTCCTTTTTAAAAATTTTAATTTTTCATTTTGAGATAAATGTAGGTTGATATGCAGTTGTAAGAAATAATGTAGAGAGATCCTGTTTAAGAGATCCAGTTTTCCTCAAAGTTAACAGCCTGCAAAATTTTAGTACAATATCATGACTGGGATACTGACATCTGTATAGTTCAGGGGTAGAATATGTCATCACAAGGATCCTTTATGTTATTCTTTGTAACTTCCCCGACTTTCCCTACTCCCACTGCCTTCTTAACCTCTGGCAACCTCTAACCTCTTCTCCCACTTGTATATTTTGTCTTTTCAGGATATTCTATGAATGGAATTATGCATCATGTGACCTTTTCAAATAGGCTCTTATCACCCAGCATCATTCTCTGCAGATTCATCATGGTTGTTTCATGTCCAAATAGTTCTTTTTTATTCCTTTTTTATTTCCAAGTAGTATTCTGTGATATGAATGTGCCATGGTTTGTTGAATCATTGGCCTGCTGAAGAACATCTAGTTGAATAAAGCTGTTGCTAACATTTGTGTGCAGGTTTTCCTGTAATCGTATTACTTCATTTCTCTGGTGTAAAAGTCCGGGAGCACAGTGGCTGGGCTCTAGGATGTTCACCTGTTTGTTTTAAGAAGTTGCCCAAGTGTTTTCCAGAGAGAAGGTACCATTTTACATTCCTGCCAGTACTGAAGGGATGGTTCAGTTTCTCCTTATCCTTGCCCACATTTTGGTGTTGGCACCGTTTCTTGTTTTAGTAATTCTGGTAGGTATGTAATGATACTTCATTGTGATTTTCACTTGTTTTTCCCTAATCGCAGAGTTGGACAGCACTGAGTGACTGAACAACAACAGTGGCTAGTGAGATTGAACGTATTGTGATGTGTTTATTTGTCACTTGTGTGTTCTCTCAGTGAAAGTCTCTTCATGTCTTTTGCCCATTTACTAATGGATTTTTGTTGTTAAGTTTTGAGAGTCCTTTATATACAATATTTTAGATACTAGTCCTTTGTCAATGATTTGCAAATATTTTTCTCTGAGTCTGTGGCTTACCTTTTCACCCTTTGAAGTTCAATTTATACATTTTTCCAGTTGGGAATCATGTCTTTGGTGTCAAGTTTAATAACTGTCTAGCCCTAAATCCTAAAGATTTTTTAAAATGCTTTTTTCTCCCTAAAAGCTTTATAGTTTCAGGTTGCACGTGTAAGTGAATGAACTGTTTGAGTTCAGGTGTTGAAACTTCACTTGAGGTTCACTTTTTTTCCTTTATTGCTCTGGCACCGTTTGTGGAAAGGAAAAGTTATTTTTCCTTCATTGAATTGCTTAATAAAAAATCATCTGGGCGTATTTGTGTGGGTCTATTCATGTGTTATCTATTCTGTTCCACTGAATTGTATGTCTGTCTCTCTGCCAGTGCCACACAGCCTTGGTTGGGGTCGCTCTGTGTTGTTGTTCAGTAGCTAAGTTGTGTCCTACTTTTTGTGACCCTGTGGACTGCAGCATTCCTGGCTTCCCTGTCTTGCACCATCTCTTGGAGTTTGCTCAAACTCATGTCCATTGAGTCAGTGATATTATCCAGTCCTCTCATCCCCTCTCACTCACTTTTCCTCCTGCCCTCAATCTTTCCCAGCATCAAGGGAAAGGGAAATCTTTCCTGTGAGTCGGCTCTTTACATCAGGTGGACAGAGTATTGGAGCTTTAGCTTCAGCATCAGTCCTTCCAATGAATATTCAGGGTTGATTTCCCATAAGGTTGACTGGTTTGATCTTCTTGCAGTCCA
Source organism: Bubalus bubalis (assembly GCF_019923935.1). Lineage (NCBI taxonomy): Eukaryota > Metazoa > Chordata > Mammalia > Artiodactyla > Bovidae > Bubalus > Bubalus bubalis. The sequence continues at coordinate 163,363,447 of NC_059160.1, forward strand.
AGGGACTCTCAAGAGTCTTCTCCAGCACCACAGTTCAAAAGCATCAGTTCTTTGGCCCTCAGCCTTCTTTATGCTCCGGCTCTTACATCTGTACATTACTGCTGGAAAAACCATAGCTTTGACTATACAGACCTTGTCTTGAATTCAGTAGACTGATTTCTCCCATTCTATTATCTTTCAAAGGTGGTTTACCTTTTGTCTTTCCATATACATTTTAAAATATTTGTGTCTGTGTCTACAAAAGTCTTTAAAAGAATTTAACAGGAATCTTCTTGAGTTAGTGTATTCATTAGGGAATAATAGACATTATTACTTTGTTGAGTCTTGTCCATGAACACAATTATTTATTACTTTTTTATTCGTCCTCTAATTTCTTTCACAAGCATTTTTTATAGTTTTCAGCATAGAAGCTCTTTCTTACATTTACACTTAATATGCCGTTTTTTCATGATTGTAAATGATGTTGTGTTTTTAATTTCCATGTCCTCATTTTCATTGCTAGTATTTAGAAGTACAGCTAATTTTTGTATGTTTATCTTGTATCCTGCAACTTTGCTGAATTCTGTTAATCTGGGAGGTTCTTTTTTTTTTTTTTTGGTAGTTTCCTTGGGATGTTCTGTGTAATCTGAAGATAGGTGCAGTTTTATTTGTTTCTTTCTAATCTGTGTGCCTTTTATTTCTTTTCTTGCTCTAAAGCTTTGTCTAGAACTTATGCTGCTGCTGCTGCTAAGTCGCTTCAGTCGTGTCCGACTCTGTGTGACCCCATAGATGGCAGCCCACCAGGCCCCGCCGTCCCTGGGATTCTCCAGGCGAGAACACTGGAGTGGGTTGCCATTTCCTCCTTCAATGCATGAAAGTGAAAAGTGAAATTGAAGTCGCTCAGTCGTGTCCGACTCTTAGTGACCCCATGGACTGCAGCCTACCAGGCTCCTCCGTCCATGGGATTTTCCAGGCTAGAGTACTGGAGTGGGGTGCCATTGCCTTCTCCCGGCTAGAACTTACAGCACTATATTAAATAAGAGTTGCCTTTTCCCCAATCTAGGGGCAGAGCAGTGATTTTCTCATCATTAAGTGTAATGTTAGTTGTAGGTTTTTTTTTTTTTTAATAGATGCTCTTTTTTAAATTAAGTATGTTCTTTTTTATTCCTATTTTTCTGAGATTTTTTAAAAAAATCATGAATTAATGTTGAATTCTGTCATACGCTTTTCCCTTGTTCATTGGTATCATCCTATGATTTTATTCATTAGCCTCTTAACACTGTAGATTACAGTGATTAATTAAAAAAATTTTTTAATTGAAATATAGTTAATACAGGGGCTTCCCTGGTGGCTCAGAGGTTAAAGCGTCTACCCGCAATGCGTGAGACCCTGGTTCGTTCCCTGGATTGGGAAGATCCCCTGGAGAAGGAAATGGAGACCCACTCCAGTATTCTTGCCTGGAGAATCCCATGGACGGAGGAGCCTGGTGGGCTACAGTCCACGGGTCGCAAAGAGTCGGACGCGACTGAGCGACTTCACTTTCACTTTCACAGTTAATTTACAATGTTGTGTTACTTTCTGCTTGTGTATACTTTCTATTGTGTTACTTTCTGCAAAGTGAATCAGTTATGTAGCATAGAACATATATCCAGTCTTTTGAAAGATTTCCCCATATAGGTCATTACAGAGCGTTGAGTACAGTTCTGTGTGATATCTAGTAGGTCCTTATTTGTTACTTATTCTATGCCGTCTATGGGGTCGCACAGAGTCAGACACAACTGAAGCGACTTAGCAGCAGCAGCAGCAGCTATGTATTGTAGTGTGTATGTGTCAGCCCCAAACTCCCAATTTATCCCTTCTCCTGATTAATTTTCAAAAATTTAAAAAGAATCTTGTATCCTTGGGATAAGCCTCACTTGGTCATGGTTTATAATTCTTTCTGTATTTACTGAATTCTGTTTGCTGATACCTTAAGGGTTTTTCTTTCTGTTCAGAGACCTTCTTTTAGCCATTTCATCCTTTGGGGGTACATCTGCTGGTGAAGCTGTCTCTTAGTTTACTTTTATCTCAAATGTCTTGATTTCCCCTTCCTCTTTGAAGGATATTTTTGTTGGATATTGGACTCTGTTGACAGTTCTTTTTTTTTCAGTACTTGAAAACTGTTGTGTCTTTCTGACCTCTCTATATTCTGATGAAATATATGCTGCCATTTAAATAATTTTTCCCCTATAGGTAAGGTGTTATTTCTGTCTCATTGCTTTCAAGGTTTTTTATCCTTTAGTGTTCAGAAGTTTAACTGTTTATGTGTCTTACTGAGGATTTCTTTGAGTTTATCCTGTTTGCTCAGATGTTTGCTCAGAATCTTGAGTCTGTAAATGTATCTTTTACCAAATTTGGATATTTTCAGCCATTATTTCAAGTTCTTTTCAGCTTAGTTCTCTCCTATGACACGAATGTTAACTCTTGAGTTACAGACCCACAGGTCCCTAAGGCTCTGTTCATTTTTCTTTTGCAGTTTATCTTTCTCTTTGTCATTCAGATTGGGTAGTTTCTATTTGTCTATCTTCTGGGTTACTGCTTTTTTCTGTCTACACCATTCTGCTGAACCCACCTCTTGGTTTTTGTATTTTGGTAATTGTATTATTCAGTTCTGAAATTTTCTTTTGGCTCTTCTTTATATCTTTGCTGAGCTCCCCCCTGCCTCTTTTTTTAAACCAAGACACAGCAGTGGTAAGGAAGAAAGTTCTAGCTACTTACCCAACCTCCTCTTGACACCACCCTGATGAGGATGTTGGGATGCTTGGTTATATCTTGGTGGGAGAAGATATCTTATCTACCCTTGGTCTTTGCTGGCATGGGTAGTGATGTGACCACAGGTTTTTTTCCCTGTGGTTTTGTGGCTCAGTGATAAAGAATCTACCTGTCATGCAGGAGACACAGGAGACACACGTTTAATCCCTGGGTCAGGAAGATCCCCCTGGAAGAGGGCATGCCAACTCACTCCAGTATTTTGGCCAGGAAAATTCCATGGACAGAGGAGCCTGGTGGGCTACAGTCCATAGGGTCACAAAGAGTCGGATGTGACTGAAGCGATTGAGCAAAACACGAGTACACATTTGTCTGGGGTCAGGTGATTGTTTTTTTTTTTTTTTTTTTTTTTTTTTACTTTCTAGGCTGACTCTTTCTACTCTTCTGTTTAGAAATAGCAAGGTTTTCTTGGAGCTTTTGTTCACTTCTTGATGTTTCTGGATTTGCCAATTCTTTGGCTCCAATTCTTTGGATTATATGAGGCAAAAAGAAAACTCAGGAGACTTAACAAGACATCATTCCTTGAATCCTGAGATCCCTAGCTAGTCTGCCTTCTTTCTGCCTTTGAAAGTCTTCTATTGGTTTTATATAAAATATGCAGAGCCTTTACTTGTCCTTATTGGAAAAGTACATTTACTGTAACTTCTGAGAAGTGTAAGCTTCTTATTTTTAAGAAAATCCTTTTATTATTTTAATAGGATCTTGGTGGAAAAGGAACTTAACCTAAGTATTCAGTCCACACCTTTATTACTTCTTAATATTTTATTACATTTGTGTGAATTAGGCTGATTGAATATATTATTTGCTTAGAGCTTATATATTATTCATGGCACACATCTTATGTGAAAGAGCCTTTGGGAAATAATGGAGAGCATGAAGCTTTGCTTGCCGAGGGTTTCTCAAAAAGTTCCCTGTGATAAATGAGTTCCTTCTGTGTTACTCCCCAAAAGATTAGTTTGCTTCTTGGTGAATTTCTTTAGGGTAGTTGATGTAGAAGATGATACTGTAATACTGCAGCCTAATTTTTAAAGTTAAAATGACCTTTTATTTTATGCCAGGAGGCTATAAACTGTAAATCTTTAAATTTATCTTGATTTGTTAAAAATAATTTAAATATTTTTTCAGGAATGGTATCTTTTATATTAGATTATATCAAAGCGTTAACATTTTAAAGAATCACTGGACGTCTCAAGTTTGTTGATTCGGTCCTGACAGTGTTAGGGGTGCTCTGGTGCTTACCCAGGTTGCATAGTGGTTTAAGAATTTGGCTTCTAGAGCCAGCCTCAGTGTTTACTGGTGACCTTGGAGCTGGGTTTCTTCCATCCATAGAGTGCGAGTGATCACAGTTACACTAGTTCCTAAGGGGATTGTGATGATGTGCGTTGTTTTGAACTTGTGAAAACTGAAAATATTTTTCTATTTTATCATAAAACTTTAAAAAATGTCCATTCTATTAGTAACAGCATCTAATACAACTTGATACAGTTCTGCGGAGATTAGACTTAAGAGTTAGGAAACCTGAGTTCCACTTCAAGCTTTCCTATATAGTTGCTGGACTTTTGGCAAGCAACCCTGCTTCACCCTTTTCTATTTTATTTTACTCATTTATAAAAGTAGGATTGAACAGGTTGAGCTTTAATATTCCTTCTATTCTGTTTTTCTTTTTTTGTCTCAGTGAATCATAATTGAGTTCATGCTGCTGCTGCTGCTAAGTCGCTTCAGTCGTGTCCGACTCTGTGCGACCCCATAGACGGCAGCCCACCAGGCTCCCCCGTCCCTGGGATTCTCCAGGCAAGAACACTCAAGTGGGTTGCCATTTCCTTCTCCAGTGCATGAAAGTGAAAAGTGAAAGGGAAGTCACTCAAGTCGTGTCTGACTCTTCGCGACCCCATGGACTGCAGCCCACCAGGCTCCTCCATCCATGGGATTTTCCAGGCAAGAGTACTGGAGTGGGGTGCCATTGCTTTCTCCATCTCGCAATACTAATTGAGGGCAAAACTAATGCCTATGGATGGAAGGAGGGCTGCCCTTGTCTCAGGTAATGGACACACTTCTAACATTTATTAATACTCCTGTCCAACATTGAAATGGGCCACCTTAAGTGCTGGATGCTTTGTAACCATGCAGGGACGGAAGTCAAGGTCAGGCTGGCAAATGATGTATCAGAGTCGGGTCAAAATTATTGAAGTCTCAGCCAGGGATGGTGCTGGATGAGTTCTCTAACTTTCTGGCCTCCCATGGGTGGAAGTCATGACATGATAAAATTGTTAAAGTAATCAAGAAAAGAGATACTGTAGTATGCTGCAGAGGTCACTAACCTTAACTGAATTATAATGATGGCATTTTATATACTAAATTCCTTTTTATCTGCAGGTTTTTGTTGTTGAAGTACAGACTAAATACTTTTTGTTCTCAGTTTTGAAGCTGTTGCTTCTCTTAAGTCTTACATAATTTTTGATGGTTTGTGTGGGGAAAGGAGCACTATTATTTTCTTCTCTTTGAGTGATCTTTGAATGTTTGCCACTTTTAAGCTAAGCTGGGAACTGTGAGTTTGGGTTCTTAGGTCCTTGAGATAGACAGCTAAATTTGTCAGCAACTATGTGGGTGCATTGCCAACTTCTCTGGACATGTTTACCAGTCTGGGCAGTTTTGATAGTATTATCTCGTTACAGTGTCTGCTGTGAGGCAGTCTTTGAAGAAATATGTGACATGTGGCAGAGCAAGCCCTTGAGGAAGAAGAGGTATTCTTATTACTTTCATTAAATTGTAATGCTCTTGTTCCCAAGTCCTGCAGTAGAAGTTTGGTCCAGGGGAACGACTCTCTCACTCTGCCCTAAGCATCTGGCTGAGGAGGCTTGTGTGCATGTGCATGTGTTTACATTTCGTAAAGTGCCTCAAGTCTCCTTTACCCACTGTGTGTCCTGTTCCTGCTGAGTTGGGTTTAGATTGTGCTGTATTGGTGGATAAATCACTTTATGGCAGGTTTCTCAACCTTAGCCCTGTTGGCATTTGGGTATGGATAATTTGTTGTGGGGACTGTCGGTGCATTTTAGAATGGTTAGCAGCTTTCTTGGCCTCTTCACACTGGATGCCAGTAACATCCCCAGAGTTAGTGCAACCAAAAATATCTCTAGGACTTTGCCAAAAGTCCCCCGAGTGGCAAAAATCGCCTCGGTTGAAGATCGCTGACTTAGAATGCCTCTCAGTCAGCCCTGTGGCACAGTTGTGGGCATTCCCCTCCCATCTGGTTTCTCCGTGTTGCCAGCCTTGCTCACAGCCTCTGTGCTCTGCTCATCTCATTAGGTGGAGAGTTGCCGAGTGGAAGGTGGATTCCGCGGGGAATAGGGTGGGGCTGGAGTCAGGTGTGGCCCTGGGTGGGGCTGAGCACGCAGCATGCAGATGGGTGTGTTTTGGTGGCAGCTCATGATTAGACTCCAGTGTTCTTTGATGAGCTGAGAGGCGGCGACACTGGTGGCCCTGGCGCCCGGCGCTAACCAGCTGTGCGGTGTCGCTGTGTCTCCTGAAGCCTGCCTGGGAGCCTGCAGTGCTGAAAGAAAGCGCTTTTCTCCTTAATGTTTTTATTTGAAAGAAGCAAAGGAAAGAGAAGCTGCATCTTGGTGAACTTCCATATTCAATTTAGATTTCATTTTTGAGGTGACTTCAGTAGCTGGATAGAGCCAGTTTTTTTTTTTTTTTTTTTAATGTGTATGAAATGAGGTGGGAGAATTTGTAAATATTAAGCAGAAAATGTTTAATGAGTGCAACTGGGGATGGTGCATTGCCCTCAAGAAATGCTCAGAGTGCTGAGAGGGAGCCAGAAACAGGTAATTCGAATGTACCACCTTGGAAGGAATGGTGGCTCTCTCTTGGGTAGGGGCAGGTGGTAAGGGGTGGGCAAGATAGACAAACTTGAGACCACAGCAAGTGCTTGCAGTCCTTGTTTTATTAATTTTCAGACAGTCAGTGTTCATAATTAGTGCTTTTTCCTGGGTACTACTGATTGCTTTTTACCTAATTAGAGTCATCTTGAATGCCTGTTTTTATAAGCTTTATTCTCTTAACACTTACTGCATGCCATTTCCCATTTTTAGTACCTATTAAGGACTGCATATTGCATTTTATGATTATGTCTTAGTTTATTTAACCACTTCCCTGTTGCTTAACATACAGCTTATTTTAAAGAACTTTGCTACTGGAAATACCCTCTGATGAATAACTTCGGGCATACACTTGAATCCACAGTTCAGATGATTTCCTTGGGATAGTGTCATGAACTGGGTGAAGTGGTATGGATATTTTTAAGATTCTTAGATTATATTGCTGAAGTGCATTGCTGAAAGTTTCTAATTAACATTCCCATGAGCAGGACGTTGAGTGGCCGTTTCAGGATATTCTTGCCAATGTTGGGTGTCTTAAAAAAGAAAATAACTGATTTAACAGATGGAAAACATCTCATTGTTATCTTCCTTTGCCTGTTTAAATTATTAGTGCAGTTGGCTTTTTGTTATTGTTTTTCCTTTAAAAGTACATTAGTTCCTTTTGTGAATTGGCTGCGCATGTTTTTTCCCATTAATCTTTTGGGGCCGTTACTGCTTTTTTCTGATTCCTTTATACAATTTGTTTATATATTGAGGGAAGTGATCATTTGTCCTTCGTGTTTATCCAGACACTTTTCCGATTTTACAGTTGTGCCTTTTGCTTTATGTGTGACTTTTAATTTTGATATGATTTCAGATTTAGAGAAAAAGTGTAAGAGTACAAAGAACTACCACATATCCTTTACTAAGATTTACCAATTGTTAGAAATTTACCCCATTAGCTTTATCACTCTCTCTCTATGCATATATATAAATACATTTTTTCTGATTCATTTGAGTCTAAGTTGTGTATTTCTTAAGACCTGGGACAATCTCTTATATGACCTTATAAAAATTTAATAATTAATGCAGTACTGTTACTAACTCAGACTTCATACTGCATTTTCAGTGGTTGTCCCTGTAACGTCCTTTATTGCTCCTGTGTTCTCTGTTCAGTGTCCAGTCCAGAATGACACTGAATTTGATTGTCATGTTTCTTTATCTCTTTTGATTTGGAATAGTTCCTTAACCTGAATTTTTCATTCTTGACATTTGACCTTTTTGAAGACTGTGGACCAGTTTTTTTATTTTTTCTTTTTCCCTCCAGAATGTTTGCCAGTTTGTGTTTCTCTGAAGTTTCCTCCTGGTTAGATTCAGGGTATACACTGTAGACAGAATTACAGGAAACTGATTTTATTGTTCTCAGCACAAGACGTTTGGAGCCCCCAATGCTAGTTTGTTCCAATATTGATGATGACATTGGACACTTGATTAAGTCACTATTTTCCAGATTTCTCTACTGCCAAGATACAGATTTTTCCTTTGAAGTTATTAAGTATCGATAAGTGAAAGTGTTAATCCCTCAATGGTGTCTGTCTGACTCTTTGCTACTCTGTGGACTGTAGCCTGCCAGGCTCCTCTGTCCATGGAATTCTCCAGGCAAGAACACTGGAGTGGGTAGCCATTCCCTTCTTCCTGACCCAGGGATCGAACCCGGGTCTTCCTGACCCAGGGATCGAACCCGGGTCTCCTGTATCGCAGGCAGATTCTTTACCAACTGAGCCACCAGGGAATCCTACTCCTTTTTGAACATTCACCCACATGTTTTTGAGTCCAGTGATGATTTTAGCATCCAGTAATGCTAAATCTAATGCTAAATGCTAAGAAATACATACTTCCTTCTGTATTTATTTGGAGAAGGAGATGGCAACCCATTCCAGTACTCTTGCCTAGAAAATTCCATGGGTGGAGGAGCCTGGTGGGCTACAGTCCAAGGGGTTGCAAAGAGTCAGACACGACTGAGCGACTTCACTTCTGTATTTATTAGTTGGTATTCTGCTGCAAAGAAGAGCTTCACCCCTGTTTATTTATCTATTTGAATTATTCATCGATCTGTCCTTATTTGGGGCTTGCCTGGTGGCTCACATGGTAAAGAATCTGCCTGCAATGCAGGAGACGTGGGTTTGATCCTTGGGTTGGGAAGGTCCCCTAGAGGAGGGCATGGCAGACCACTCCAGTATTCTTACCTGGAGAATCCTCATGGACAGAGGATCCTGATAGGCCACAGTCCATGAGGTCACAAAGAGTCGGACGCAACTGAGTGACATAGCACTTTATTATTTAGTGGCCTATAATTCACTACTCAGATTATTTTATATATCTCCATAATTCTTTGAACATTTTTTGCTTTCTGGTGCCACAAGCTACTCTGGGCCAATTTTGTGTGCCTCAGCCCTCCAATCAGCGTTTCTTCAGGGAGCCTTGCTCCTGCTAGTGGGAAATGAGGTCTGGGTGCATGGTGCATGCAGCCAGTGTCATGACTTCTACTCCTGTTCTGAGGACAGAGTGAGGACATGTGTGTAGATGCACATGCACACATCCATTTGTGGGTTTTACTTACATATTTTAAAAACTGTCAGCTTGTATTGATACTACCCAGTGTTAATTAAGACATTCTGGTGCCCCTCCTTGTATTGAATTGTCGTATGCTTTTGCATCTTGTTTATACACAAGGTATAAAGATATTCTCCTGTGTTTATTTCTAGGAGTTTCATAGTTTTGGCTTTAGGTTAAAATTAGGAGGTACAAACTTTCAGTTACAAAATAAATGATTCATAGGTATGAAAACACAGCATGGGGAATATAATCAGTAATTATATAATGTCTTTGTGTAGTGACATGATAACATGCTTTTCATGGTGATCGTTTTGAAATGCATAGAAATATTGAGTCACTGTGTTGTGTACAGGAATCAACATAGTCTTGTAGGTCAGTTACACTTCAACAGCAAACAAATTCATAGAAAAAGAGATGAGATTTGTTGTTACTGGAGGCGAGATGAGGGTGGAGAGAGAAATTGGATGAAGGTAGTTGAAAGGTACAGACACACATGTAAAAGATACTTAGGGATGTCCTGTACAACATGATAAATACAGTTAGCACTCCTATATGTTATATACGAAAGTTGTTAAGGGATTAAGTCCTAAGGGTTCTCATCACAAGGGAGGAAATGTATTTTTCTCTTTCTTTAATATTGTATCCATGTGAGATGGTGTATGTCCACTAGGCTTATTGTGGTAATGTTTCATGATGTAGGTCAAATCATTATGCTGTATACCTTAAACTTACACAGTGCTATATGTTAATTATACCTCAGTAAGACTAGAAGGAAAAAAGAATTGCTGTGTGTATTGAACTAAAACTTTTGAAGTTTACTGTCTCATTAAAACCTGATACTTTGAAACTGACTTGGAAAAATAGCATATTAAAAGTAAAATTCAGAGCATGAAACTTACTTTATAAATTTTGACATCAGAAGACTATTTTATTCTTCAAAGTAAATGCATCAAAAATGTAAAAAAGATTTGGGATCCATCTCAAATTATTTTTGGTTTATGATGTCAGATAGGGGTTAAAGTTGATCATTTTTTCTATATGAACATCCTTTTGCTTCAGCACTGTTTGTTGAAAAGGATTTCCATTTTCTGTTGAATTGCTTTTGTGCCTCTTAGGAAAATCGGGTGACAATGTCAGTGTGAGTCTATTCCTGGACTCTCTGTTTTGATTGATTTGTCTGTCGTTAGACCAAGACCATACGTTGATGATTACTGTGGCTTTACAATAAGTCTTGAAGTGTAAGTCCTTCAACTTATTCTTTTTTAAGATTGTTTTGGCTCTTTTACATCCTTCACATTTTCCTGTGTGTTTTAGAATCAAATGGCCAATTTCTGAAAAAACATCTGTTTGGAATATGAACAGAATTCTGGGCAGAATCAACCTCTTTACAGTAATGAATTTTCCAAATTACAAACAAGGTGTATGTCTCCATGCCCTTAGATATTTAATTTCTCTCATCAGTGTATTTTAGTTTTCAGTATATGAGACATGCGTGTCTTTTGTAAAGATGATTCATAATTAATCTGCTCTTTAACATTAAGATAAAAGTTTAAAATTTCATTTTCATTTGTTGTCAGTCTGTAGAAATATATTTGGATTTTGTAGGATGACCTTGCATTCTGCAGCCTTGCTAAATTGACTTAGATTAATCTGGCTAATTTAGATTTCCTAGAAATCTCTTTGTTAGTAATTATGTTCTCTGTGAAAAGAAACAGTTTTTATACCTTCTTTTCCAATTTTTAGCCATTCTTTCTTTTCTTTGCCATATTACACTGGCTAGGAGCTTCTGTCTGTTGTTCAATAGAAGTGGTAAGAACGGGCATCCTTCCCTTGTTGCCAATCAAGTGGAAAGGGCCTCAGGATTTTACTATTAAGTGTATTATTTGCTGTAGGTTTATACGATTAAGGAAGTTTCTCTGTGTCTAGTGTACTAAGGTGTTGTTTTTTTTAAAAAAAAAAAAAACCCAGTATGGATGTTGATTTTTGTTAAGTGCTTTTGTTGCATCAGTTATTCTGTGACATGACACTGACTTTCAGATACTCATGTAACTTTATGTTCCTGGGATAAACTCTGCTTGGTCATGATATATTATTATTTTTATAAGTTGCTGATTTTTCCAATAGTTTGCTAAGGATGTTTTCATCTGGGTTCATGAACTATCCTGCATTGAAGAAGGAAATGGCAACCCACTCCAGTGTACTTGCCTGGAGAATCCCAGGGACGGGGGCGCCTGGTGGGCTGCTGTCTATGGGATCGCACAGAGTCAGACATGACTGAAGCGACTTAGCAGCAGCAGCAGCATGAACTGTTTATGATTTGTAGTCGTTTTTTTTAAAAATTTTCTTGTTTAGATTTTTCTGATAGTTTTAGGCAAAGCATGTAAATGAGGTGGGAATTATTCTCTTCCTTATTGTTTGATAGGATTCACTAGTGAAACCATTTGAGCTTTGAGTTTTATTTTTGTAGGAGGGTAGACTAACAAGTTAATTTGTTTAACAGATGTATTGCTATTCAGATTTTTAAAATTTCAGCATGTGTCAGTTGTGGAAAGTTGTGTTTCTCTTTTTCCATTCTCTCTACTTTAGCCCTGTGTTTTTAGACTCAAAGTGTATCTCTTTGCATGTCTTGCAGGGTATGGTTGGGTCTTGATCTTTTGGTTTTTGTTTTTCTTTATCCCCATTCTGACCGTCTGTACCTTTTAATTGGAATATTTGGCCCCTTTATATTTAATGCACTGACTGATACACAGTTGATTCTCTTTATTCATGTATTCTATATCTGAAAATATAGAATAGAATCTATAAACCTACTCACTAAAATTTAACTCTGATCCCCAAGTCAGGACTGACAATGCTCTCGGCATCACTCACGGACAGGCACAAAGCAGTGAGATGTCTGGGCCGCCTAGTGCTCAGGCTCTGAAGTGACGCTCAGCGAGTCACACTCTGCCTGCTTGTTGCACCTCTCACACTGTCCTTTCTGTGATCTCTTCAGTGCCATGGTTTTCACATTTTGTGGGTTTTTTTTTTTTATGATTTCACTGTTTAAAATTGCCCCTAAGCATAGTGCTGAGATGCTGCCTCATGTTCCTAAGTAAAGAAGACTGTAATGTGCCTTACGGAGAAAATAGACTTGTTATTAGGCAGGCTTCCTCAGGCAGGAGTTAAAATACTATTGATCATGAGTTCAGTGTTAATGAATGGATAAAATATATTTGCTAAATAAGGTGTCTTCAAACACAGGCAAACTAAGACAAGCTTATGTGTTGATGGTTGACTGAAGTGTTGTGACCAGAGGCTCCCTGGAACCTCACCTTGTATTTCCCCTAGGAGCAATGGTTCTGTGTTCACTGATTCCATGTTCCTGCCAACTTTATAGAAGATAACTGTACACAGTGAGAACTGACTAAAGTAGGGTTTAGATCTTTTTCCCCCTCCCTTTTCTGTTACTCTCTTACTCCCTTACTCCCTTACTCTACTGATTGTTTTGATGTTCCATTTAATAACTTATTTTTAGTGGTTGCATTTGCAATTGCAGCATTCATCCTCAACTTAGTGCAATCTGCCCTCCTCTCCTAGTTAGTATCTTACCAATGCTTGTAAACTAGAAGCGCCTTGCAGCAGTGTAATCCCATTCTTGCCATGTTCACCGTGCTGTTGTTTTCATGTATTTTACATAAATCTACATGGCAAGCCTCCGTGTTACACTTGCTGCGCTGAGGAGAAAATGAGAGATAGTTCTTTGTTAATCCACATATTTCCATCTGTGTTATCCTTCTTTTCTTTTTGTAGATTCTAGTCTTTATCAGGTATCATTTGCTGGAAATAAATTTCCTTAGTTTTTGTTCATTGGACTTCTTTATTTTGCTTGATTTTTGAAAGATATTTTTGCTGCATATGGAATTCTTTCAACATTATGGTTATCATTTCATTGTTTTCTGGCTTTTTTCTGATAGAAAGTGATAATTCATACTGTTGTTATTGTTGTCATTGTTATTATTTCTTTCTAGGTGCTTTCAAGATTTTTCTCTTTATTTTTGATTTCCAGCAGTTTCTGATGCTCAGATGCAGTTCTGTTTATATTGATCCTACATAGGGTTCTTTCCTTTTCTCCTTTGCCTTTTACTTCTCTTCTTTTCTCAGCTATTTGTAAGGCCTCCTCAGACAACCATTTTGCCTTTTTGCATTTCTTTTTCTTGGGGATGGTCTTGATCACTGCCTCCTGAACGATGTCACGAACCTCTGTCCGTGGTTCTTCAGACACTCTATCAGGTCTAATCCCTTGAATCTACTTGTCACTTCCACTGTATAATTGTAAAGGATTTGATTTAGATCATACCTGAATTATCTAGTGGTTTTTCCTACTTTTGTCAATTTAAGTCTGAATTTGGCCATAAGGAGTTCATGATCTGAGCCACAATCAGCTCCCGGTCTTGTTTTCGCTGACTGTATAGGGCTTCTCCATCTTTGGCTGCAAAGAACATAATCAGTCTGATTTTGATATTGACTATCTGGTGATGTCCATGTGTAGAGTCTTCTCTTGTGTTGTTGGAAGAGGGAGTTTGGTATAACCAGTGCATTCTCTTGGCAAAACTCTGTTAGCCTTTGCCCTGACTTTGTTTTGTATTCCAAAGTGAAATTTGCCTGTTACTCCAGGTATCTCTTAACTTCCTACTTTTGCATTCCAGTCCCCTGTGATGAAAAGGACATCTTTTTTGGGTGCTAGTTCTAGAAGGTCTTGTAGGTCTTCATCGAACCATTCAACTTCAGCTTCTTCAGCATTACTGATCAGGGCATAGACTTGGATTACTGTGATATTGAATGGTTTGACTTGGAAACAAATGAGATCATTCTGTCATTTTTGAGATTGCATCCAAGTACTGCATTTCTGGATCTTTTGTTGACTATGATGGCTACTCCATTTCTTCTAAGGGCCCACAGTAGTAGATATAATGGTCATCTGAGTTAAATTCACCCATTCCAGTCCATTTTAGTCCACTGATTTCTACAATGTTGACGTTCATTCTTGCCATCTCCTGATTGACCACTTCCAATTTGCCTTGTTCATGGACCTAACATTCCAGGTTCCTATGCAGTACTGCTCTTTATAGCATTGGACTTTACTTCCGTCACCAGTCACATCCACAACTGGGTGTTGTTTTTGCTTTGGCTCATCTCTTCACTCTTTCTGGAGTTATTTCTCCACTGATCCAAAGAATTCCAAAGAATAGCAAACAATAGAAGAGTTCTTCAAAGAATAGCAGAATTCCAAAGAATAGCAAGGAGAGATAAGAAAGCCTTCCTCAGCGATCAAAATGCAAAAAAATAGAGGAAAACAACAGAATGGGAAAGACTAGAGATCACGTCAAGAAAATTAGAGATACCAAGGGAACACTTCATGCAAAGATGGGCTCGCTAAAGGACAGAAATGGTATGGACCTAACAGAAGCGTAAGATACTAAGAAGAGGTGGCAAGAATACACAGAAGAACTGTACAAAAAAGAGCTTCACGACCAAGATAATCATGATGCTGTGATCACTCACCTAGAGCCAGACATCCTTGAATGTGAAGTCAAGTGGGCCTTAGAAACCATCACTATGAACAAAGCTAGTGGAGGTGATAGAATTCCAGTTGAGCTGTTTCAAATCCTGAAAGATGATGCTGTGAAAGTGCTGCACTCAATATGCCAGCGAATTTGGAAAACTCAGTAGTGGCCACAGGACTGGAAAAGGTCAGTTTTCATTCCAATCCCAAAGAAAGGCAATGCCAAAGAGTGTTCAAACTACCACACAGTTGTACTCATCTCACACGCTCGCAAAGTAATGTTCAAAATCCTCCAAGCTAGAACTTCAACAGTACATAAACCATGAATTTCCAGATGTTCAAGCTGGTTTTAGAAAAGGCAGAGGAACCAGAGATCAAATTGCCAACATCCACTGAGTCATCGAAAAAGCAAGAGAGTTCCAGAAAAATATCTACTTCTGTTTTATTGACAAAGCCTTTGACTGTGTGGATCACCACAAACTGTGGAAAATTCTTCAAGAGATGGGAATACCAGACCACCTGACGTGCCTCCTGAGAGATCTATATGCTGGTCAAGAAGCAACAGTTAGAACTGAAAATAGACTGGTTCCAAATTGGGAAAGGAGTACATCAAGGATGTATATTGTCACCCTGCTTATTTAACTTATATGCAGAGTACATCCTGTGAAATGCTGGGCTGGAAGAAGCACAAGCTGGAATCAAGATTGCCAGGAGAAATATCAATAACCTTAGATATGCAGATGACATTACCCTTATGGCAGAAAGTGAAGAAGAACTAAAGAGCCTCTTGGTGCAAGTGAAAGAGCAGAGTGAAAAAGTTGGCTTAAAGCTCAACATTCAAAAAAATAAGATCATGGCATCCAGTCCCATCAGTTCATGGCAAATAGATGGGGAAACAATGGAAACAGTGACAGACTTTATTTTCTTGGGCTCCAAAATCACTGCAGACTGAAGCCATGAAATTAAAAGACGCTTGCTCATTGGAATAAAAGTTATGACCAACCTAGACAGCATATTAAAAAGCAGAGACATTACTTTGCCAACAAAGGTCTGTCTAGTCAAGGCTATGCTTTTTCCAGTAATCGTGTATGGATGTGAGAGTTGGACTATAAAGAAGGCTGGGCGTCGAGGAATTGATGCTTTTGAATTGTGGTTTTGGAGAAGATTCTTGAGAGTACCTTGGACTGCAAGGAGATCCAACCAGTCCATCCTAAATGAAATCAGTCCTGAATATTCATTGGAAGGACTGATGCTAAAGCTGAAATTGCAATACTTTGGCCACCTGATGTGAAGAACTGACTCACTGGAAAAGACCCTGATGCTAGAAGATTGAAGGCAGGAGGAGAAAGGGATGACAGAGGATAAGATGGTTGGATGGCATCGCCAATTCAATGGACATGAATTTGAGTAAGCTTCGGGAGTTGGTGGTGGGCAGAGAAGCCTGGTGTGCTGCCGTCTATGGCATCGCAAAGAGTCAGACACAACTGAGTGACGGAAGTGAACTGAATGTGGGGTTCACTAAGTTTCTTGGGTTTATAATATAAGTCAGTGTCTTTTAATCAAATTTGGGAGGTTTACAGCTATTGGACCTTCAAATACTTTTTCTGCTCTAGTATCACTCTCTTCGCCATCTGATCTCCAGTTATACCTATATTATACTGCTTGATGTTATTTCACAGCTTTGTGAGAATGTTCATTTTTCTACAGTCTTTTTTTTTTTTTTCCCTGCTTGGATAATTTACATTAGTCTGTTTTTTCTAGTTTCCTAACTTTTCTATCATCTCCAAACTACTGTTAAGATCATCCATTAAGTTTTCATTCTTTTCAGTTCTAGGATTTTTGTTTGGTTCTGTTTCATAATTTTCATTTCTCAGTTGAGATTTCCATTGTTTAAGACCATGTTTTCTGAACTTTCTCTCACTTACAGTGAGTAACAGATAAGAGAGGCTTATTTTTTGTTGTTAGAGCTATTCTTGTTTTCTTTTGGTTAATATTTAACATTTTAAATTCTTTTATTTTCAACTTTTTGTGTTATTATTCATCATGTGTCTTCTGTAAGCAGTGTATAACTGGAACTATTTGTATTTTATAAAATTATCTCATAAGTTGTATTTTAATTAGCAGTTTTAAGTATATTTTGATTGTGAGCTTTTCTTCTTATTCAGATTTAATCTGTGAGAGTCCAGAGGACCTTAAGTGAAGATATTTTCCTCAAGAGACCATTTGAATACGAATTCTGCCAGGAGGTAGGGGTACCTTTGTCGTGGATAACACTGTCCACTTTCTAGTACAGTACTGAAGTACTCATCAAAGGCACAGTTTAGTCACGTGGCCTTGTGAGTGGAAGGGGCTCTAGTAATCTCTTGGTTGGCTTAGCTGTCACGGTCCTGGCTCTAACTTTGCCTTCGCTCCTTACTCCTCTGGAGCTGTCCAGTGTTCACGCCCCAGACCTGTGGAAGGTCCGCAGCGTCCCTGTCACCCGAGCCACTCTGAGCTTTGTGACTAACAGCTGCTGCTTCCTGCGCTGCCTGTTCCTTGAGCCTTCATAGTTCTGCAGTCTCTCTGAGCATAGCTCCCTTGTCCTCTGCAGTGCAGTGTGAACCACAGGCAGCGCGCTCTCCAAGCCACATTCTGTTCTCATGCTCTGTGGCTTTCTTTGGACTAAACTTAGACGTTGGTTTAGAATGAGTGGCGCCCCACCTCCTGTCCCCCCACCTCTTTGAGAGTTCCCAGACTTCTGCAAACTGGCCTTTAGCAGGACTGACCCTGCGCATAACCTCAGTCATGTGCAAAATCCCTCTTATCTTTCCTGGAGCCGTCCCAGTGCAGGCTCAGCTGGGAGTCAGGCTTTGGAAAAAAATGTATGTAAGTGATTTTCAAAGCTAGTGATTTAATCAGGGTTCATCTTTCTAAAATAAAAACACCAGAGTTACATTTAAAGTATAGTAACAGGCAGAAAAATATCAGGGATACTTTTATTTGTTAAACACTTATACTGTGGTAGGTTATTTTACTAGATTTATAGTTAAGTCATTATTACTATTTTGTAGGCCTGAATAGGCATATTTAGCTAAAAGTGTGTTGAATGAGG
This sequence comes from Bubalus bubalis, assembly GCF_019923935.1. Taxonomy (NCBI): domain Eukaryota; kingdom Metazoa; phylum Chordata; class Mammalia; order Artiodactyla; family Bovidae; genus Bubalus; species Bubalus bubalis. The sequence continues at coordinate 163,381,343 of NC_059160.1, forward strand.
CTTGGCACAGTACCCCTGTTAGATTGGCACTGTATACTTCCCAGCAGTCTTGCCATCCTTACTGTGGGCAGCTGGAGGGCTGGTAAACCCCATTGAACGCAGTCACCAGAGGACTGCTGCTTCTGTAGTTGGTGCTGCCTCGTTTGACTTGCTTTAGCTGTGGGCCCGCCTCTTCTGACTCCTCACTTGCATTCAGAGTGACCGTGAAGCTATATTCCAGCTGTGTCCTCTCTCTACACAGGGGTTCATATGGATCTTCTGTCCATAGTCATACTTCTGACCTCTTCATTTCCTTGAACAATTTTTTTTTTTAATCTGCTGTTATTCTGGTAGTAGTCCATAAAGTTTATTGTGAAAATAATTTTACTTCATGTATAGAATAAAATAGGCAGTGGGTAGGAAATATTAAGAATAAGCATCTTCTTTGCTGTTGGTTTATTTTTTTTCTTCCAGTTTTATTGAGGTCTAATTGGCATACAGCACTGTATAAGGTTAAGGTATACAGAAAAATGATTTGATTTACATCCATCATGAAACGATTACTACCGTAACTTTGGTGAATTTATTGCATCTTTTGTTTAAAGGGTATGCTGCTGCTGCTGCTGCTAAGTCGCTTCAGTCGTGTCTGACTCCGTGTGACCCCATAGATGGCAGCCCACCAGGCTCCCCCGTCCCTGGGATTCTTCAGGCAAGAACACTGGAGTGGGTTGCCATTTCCTTCTCCAATGCAGGAAAGTGAAGGGTGAAAGGGAAGTCGCTCAGTCGTGTCCGACTCTTAGTGACCCCATGGACTGCAGCCCACCAGGCTCCTCTGTCCATGGGATTTTCCAGGCAAGAGTACTGGAGTGGGGTGCCATTGCCTTCTCCTTAAAGGGTATAGAGTTTCAGTTTTGGAAATTGAAAATGTTTTGGAGATCTTTTCCTGACAATGTGAATATAATTAATACTACTGAACTGTACATCTAAAATGGCTAATTTCATAAATTTTGTTACATTTTTTCCCTACAGTTAAAAAAAGAGAGAATCTTTTGTGGAATGTAGATTTAAACGGTTAAGGGCAGAGTTCTGAATTTTTTTACCTTATCTGTTGTACTTGGTTCTATTTACTCATCCTTTACTACAGATTGAATCAACAGATTAGAGTTATTGGAGGGTCCAGAGCAGAGATGTTTAGCAAACAGAATTTATAGGTGCTCAGAACATACTAGCTGAGTTATTTCAGTGTGGGGGTCACGCTGCCTTCCTTGTCTGCATGAAAATGCACGCTTGTCTGTGTCTTTGATTCAGATGTTTTGTGTGTCTTCCCAGAGAGAAGGGTTTTATAATGAGGTGAAACCTCTGAGAAGTGATAGCTGACTTTAAAAGCAAATAACTGTTTCCTAGTTTACATTTATATTATTTTTAAATTAGATCTTAGGTTACTTGGGCTTCCCTTGTTGTTCAGCTGGTAAAGAATCCGCCAGCAATGAGGGAGATCTGGGTTCGATCCCTGGGTTGGGAATATCCCCTGGAGAAGGGAAAGGCTAGTCTTCTGGCCAGGAGAATTCGTGGACTGTATAGTCCATAGGTTTGCAAAGAGTCAGACACAACTGAGCGACTTGCACTGGGTTACTACTTTGATGATTGAAAAGTTTTTCTCACTATAGTTTTTTTCCACTGAAAAGTGATATCTAGAGGGAGAAAACTGAGTTTCAGGATCATAGAGCAAACAGTAAACTGAAGGCTTTTACATTGTACCACCTGTGCAAATTAATATTAAAATTCCCAATTCTTAATAGACTTTAACCACCTTTGGGATTTACCCAGAGGAAAATGGGGCCAGAGTTACTTTTCTTTCTTTCAGCTTATGCTTTGTAATACATTATCATGCAGATCACAGTAATTAAGGCAGAAAGATTAGGAAACTGGGAGGATTCAAGATTTAGTCATAAAGAAACACCAGTTAAATTTTCAGAAATATCTCACCCGTGCTCTATGTAGAACACTGTGGGCAATGCTTAAAAGAAATGCATGACAATCCAGAACACTGCAGGGAATGCTAAAGAATATGTAATGTCCAAAGAGGGTCCAGCCTTTTTAGTAGGCCAAGGGTTCTGTACTGTAAGGAATGATCTGTAACTAGATAGTATTTTGTTTTAGGGTTTGCCAAAGAAACAGAACCAATAGTATATAAAAAGATAGATGGATAGAGAAAGATTCTTATTGATAGATTTTAAGAAATTGGCTCATGTGACTGTAGAGGCTGCCAGGTCTAAAACCTGCACGCTAGGCTGGCAGATTGGGGAACTGAGAGAAGAGTTGAATCCGAAATTTGAGACCACAGGTCTACTGGCAAAATTCTGTCTTCTTCCAAGAGAGGCTTAGAGGGGTTTTTTGTTTTAAGGCCTTCATATGATAGATGAGTCCTACCCACATTATAGGCCCTTCCCTAGTGACTCACACAGTAAAGAATCTGACTGCAATGCAGGAGACCTGTGTTTGATCCTTTTAGAAGGGAATGGCAACCCACTCCAGTATTCCTGCCTGGAGAATCCCATGGACAGAGGAGCCTGGCAGGCTACAGTCCATGGGGTCACAAAGAGTCGGACAGGACCCATTATGGAGAGTAATATCTTTTACACAAAGTCTCTTGATTTAAATGTTAATCAGATCTATGAATATACCTTCACAGAAACATCTTGAATAATATTTGACCAAATATCTGCGTACTGGGGCCTATTCAAGTTGATACATAAAATTGGCCAGCATGTATATTTAAATATCAAACTGTAAAGAATATTGGGTACATGTTGTGGGTGGCAAGATAGGAGTGGGGGAGCCTGTTTTGACGTTTCTTTGCTCACAGAGAAGATAAATGTGAAGATGTGCTCTGAAGGCCAGGAAGTTTTTGGCCTGGTGTGCAGAGTGTGTGCAACATCCCAAGAGGGTGGTAGAATGAACAAGGGTGAAGCTGACCATGGCACGGGCGGGAGAGGATTTGTCCCGGCTAGAGAGAGATTTCTTAGGTGGTGAGGCAGGCCCTGCTCTGATTCCTCTACCTTGCTACTGCGTTAAGTAGAGAAGGTGCTTGCTCCAGCCTGAGATGACAGACGGCTGGAGCAGGGCGGTCTGTACCACCGGCATTATATGCTACGTTATACAGTGTAATGAGATGAGAATTCTTCTGCATAAAGCGTTTCAAGTGAGATAGAGCTGCCTTAGATTTTTCTGTTATAACATGTGCCCAGAATTCTTTCTTCAGTTAGTTTAATGAATTGCTTCGAAAGATGTATATGTTTGTGAAGAACATAAGATCTTCAAATGATGTGAATTGCTGCCTGTAATAATTCTAATCTTTAAGCCTTGAAATGTTTTTGGATCCATTCTGAAGTAGAAATAGAGCCCAGTAACTCCCCCTTGCCCCACATTACAAATGAAGGAACATAATCAAATTTTTAGATGTAATTGGTGTAAAGACACTTTAAAATAAAAATTCTACCAAGGAAAGTAGTTACCAGAGAGAAGAACAGCAACAACAGTGTCTGTGAAATAACGGCACAGAACAGCGCCTGAGTGGATCGCCTCTCCGTGCCTGTGCCCCTTTGCGGCGTGGGCCTGCTTGTTTCTCCAGCCAAGTGGTGGAGTCTCCTTCCCCGCCGTTTGTACCGGGCTGTGCCGGGCGGCCTGCAGTGGCCAGGGGAGCATAAGCAGGCGCGCTGCAGGCAGAGGCACCACGTGCAGCGGGCCGGCTCCTCGGCTGCTGCCGCCACGCTGAGAGGAGGCCCACCTGGGGGGAAGGCCCGGCCCTCCTCCCTGAGCCCAGTCCCCAGCTGACCTGGGCCCAGTGCAGCAGCACGCAAGTCAGGCAAGAGCAGCAGCAGAGCTGTGCAGTCAACCCACGGGATGGTGAGAAGTAGGAAATCCCTGCTGTTTAGGCAACTGAGGCTGGGGTAGTTTGTTATGCAGCAGTGGCAAACAGAAACATCCTGTGACTAATTGCAGAAACTCCTCTCTGTAATTCTAATTCTGGCTTCATTCCTGAGACCTCAGGAGCCCGCAGTCTGGTGAGGGAGTCCCTCCAGGACAGTGTGGTGCCTGCCCAGGACGGGCTCTGGGCTGCTGCGGCCTTGGCTTCTTCTCTGTCCCCCTTTCCTCATCTGTAAGGATTAGATTTTTCCCTGCAGGACAAGCATAGAAGAGCGCTTGGAGGAACTAGAGGAAGAAGATTAGTTCTGTACTCCATTGATGGTATTTTCCATCTCTTACGTCTGTCAGACTCATACTTCTTTCTCAGAAGTGAAATGCTGCAAGAACCCCAACAAGTCTCCTCTTTAGCCTTTGTTAAGAACTACTGTTTTCAGTGCCCTTGTATTTGTCCTGAAGAATGCCATGGGTATGCCTCCTTAACTTTGCTCAGGTTCAGACTCTCCTGGAAAATTCAGACATTAGAGTCCAGGCCCCTTCCTTGTAACCATCTCATGTTCAGCTAATTCGCACACATGGTGGAGTGGTTCTGCTGAGGTCTCTCTGGGTCACTGGGGAAGTCACAGATGGCATGCACTGTTTGGATCTGAGTCCTGCCTGCCCCACACTGTCTTCTGCTCACTCACCGTCAGCTTTGGCCTGCCCCCTCTTGCTCTGTTCCTTGAGATTCTAAATTGCACATTGCCGCTTGCGGTACTCTCCTCTCCTGGCCCAGCTGTGTTTGCTCAGGACTTCCCCTCCAGGCTCCCTCGGTTTTCTTGAGTAGCCCATTCTCCTTCCGCTGGCCAGCATTTTGGGGGATACCTAGAGTCCACGCTTTCTGTCTTCTTGGCTGCCTTGTGGCTCAGATGGTAAAGAATCTGCCTGCAGCGCAAGAGAACAGGGTTCAGCCCTTGGTTCAGGAAGATCCCCTGGAGAAGGAAATGGCTACTCACTCCAGTATTCTTGCCTGGAGAATCCCAAGGACAGAGGACCCTGGCAGGCTACAGTCCATGGGGTTGCAGAGTTGGACACGGCTGAGCAACTAACACTTTCTTTTCACCAGCCTTTCAGGCTGCGTGTTAGAAAATTAATCTTGAATAATCTACTGGAGTAGTTTAAAGATATAGCTTTAGTTTTAAATAGTTGTAGTGGTTTAAGGTTATGTTATTATATATGTAATATATGTGTAACAATGGTTTAAGAATATATACTATAATTTTAAAATGCAGTATTTTTCTGTGACTTGCAATATATATTTGTAAATCAACTCAAAATGATAAATATCCATTTTTTGTTATGAATTGGAGCTAACTTTTCAGGCATGTCTTACAGTCTTGAAGTACATAAATTATTATTTTGTCAAATTTTTAATAAGTATATCCATTACTTTGGTCACATGTCCCCCTGTGCAGACAAAATTGCAGCAAAAAGCATGTTGCTATTTAATACTTAAAACTGTGGATTCTGTGTTATTGTTTGTATCCATGTCGATCATACCTCTTCTTTTCATAATAAAGCCAACAACACACCGGGTTTTGTCTTTTTCTAACAGCTGTGCTACAGTGAGATGAAAAAGAAAAAAACCTACATATTTTAGATTCACCTTGTAAATTGCCACAGGCTGCTACATCTAGTGAAATACGGCTGAGCAGCCTTAGGCAAGCTGCGTAACTTCTCTGAGCCCTTCTGGCCCTGCTGTGAGAATCAAAGGAGATGATGCGTGTGAAACGTTTACGATGTGTCAGTGCTTCATCTGTTTAGTTTTTCTCCAGCCAATTACTCTTCAGAAGTTCTATTTCTGTACTTCTCAGTTTATTTCTCCTACATTATCATTTTTAAGTTTTTTATTCTTTGGATTTCATTTTCTAGTTATCCTCAGCATTGCTTATTTGCTGTTCTTCACGTAACATTGAAATTATTCTTTATTACCTCTGGTCATACTCTGAATTATTCCAGAGGGTTTTATTTTATTTAACATTTCTGTCTCTAATTTTATTTATGTGTTTGCTTATTTTTGACTGTGCTGGGCCTTCGTTGTGCGGGCTTTTCCCGAGCTGCGGTGAGCTGGGCCCAGTCTCCAGCTGCGGTGCCTGAGCGTCTCACTGCGGCGGCTTCTCTCGCTGCAGGAGCACGGGCTCTGGAGCGCGCAGTCTTCGGTGGCTGCAGCGCGTGGGCTCGGCGGTTGTGGCTCCCAGGCTCGAGAGCGCAGGCTTCGTAGTTTCGGCGCACGGGTTTCGTTGCTCCGTGCATGCACGGTCTTTCTGAATCAGAGATCAAACCCCTGTCTCCTGCATTGGCAGGTGAATTCTTTCCCACTGAGGAAGGTACCAGGGATACCCTCTAGGGGACTTTAAAACTAACAAAATCTTTTTTTTGTTTGTTTCTGAGTAAACTTCATTTAGTCTGTGGGGTGTGTTTGTGTGTTTTATCATTTTTTCCTTCATTTTCAGTAATTGCATCTGTATTTTCTGGTAGTTGCTACTTTATTCTGATGCATTTAACCTTTTAAAATGCATTTTGGTATTTTTAATAAGCTCATGGTTCTTGAAGACCATAGTGTTACACAGGCCAAGTCAGAGCTTTGTCTCAGACTGTTTTTTACTGGGTGGCATATGCAGGCCTTGCAGTGTTACTCTACCATCTTCCCTAAAATTCTCGGAACCCTGAACTTAAATTTTGATCTTAATTTCAGTAAAGAGTGGGAATAGAGTAGTCTTGATGCCTTGTTACCTTTTGGTCTGGGGTGGGCATGACAGTGTCCAGATATAAGTTGCTTGTGAGAGAGCATTCTTCCCTGGTTGAGTGAGGGGAATAGGCCTTTAAGGATACTGTTAGTGAAATAGCATATTTTATGCCCTGCTTTAGTAACTTGTCACCTATTCTTCACTGTATTTCTGACTCAAAGATTGAAATTGCTAACCTGTATTTTATGAAACTTGTTTTTCTCTTTCTTAAAAGAGCTCTTATCCGCAGTTCTTAATAACTTATAATTGTAACCTTTTAGAATTATTCTTAAAAATACTTGGATTCCATTTTGAATTATTACAATTTTGGACTTAGTCTGATGTGGTCAAACTGTTGCACATATTTAAAGATCAGTTGTTTCTTCCCATTTGATATGAATTGTACCAGGATAAAAAATACTGAATTTTTGTGTTGTCTGAATTTCCACTGTTCTACTTGATCAGCACTTGAGACAGTAAACAGTGTTAGTTATAGTTTGAGTCATAAATTAAATTCCCAGTTAGTTCTGGCTTTTGTGGGAGAAAAGTTGATTCAGTCAGTATTTACTGAACGGATATTATGTGACCACACTGGGCTAGAGAGTGCTAGTACAAGGGTGAGCAAAGTGAGATAGGCTTTAGGGAGCTTACTGCCCAGTAAGGGTGAATGTCATTAATTAAAGAATTTAACAAAAGTAAAATTCCAGTTGTGATCCTTGTTAATGAAGTAGAGGTTCTTCATCAATTCTGTAAAGACCTGTAAATGCGGGATTTCCTGGGGATGTTGTTGTTATTGTTGTTTAAGTTTACGTTTGACTTAGAATAACTGTCAAGACTGTTTTCCAAGGTCTCTATACCACTTCACATTCTCAAGGGCAGTATATGAGGGCTCCAGTTTCTCCACATGCTGCAGTTAATATCGACGGTCTTTTTGATCATAGCCCTTCTATGGGGGATGTGTTAGGTACTCATTCATGTCCAGCTGTTTGTGTCCCCATGGTCTGTAGCCTGCCAGGCTCCTCTGTCCATGGGATCCTCCAGACAAGAAAACTAGAGTGGGTAGTTGTTCCCTTCTTCAGGGAATCTTCCTGAACCAGGCATCAAACCTGGGTCTCCTGCGTTGCAAGCAGATTCTTTTCAGTCTGAACTACCAGGGAAGCTCAGGAAGGGAAGCCCAGGAGGGGTATAGTATTTTCTCATTGTGGTTTTAATTTGCAGATCATTTCATGAGCTTAGTAACTATTTGTTTATCTTCTTTGGTGAAATGACTATTAAAAACTTTTGCCCATCTTTAAACTGTGTTGTTTAAGTTGTAGGTGTTCTTTAGATATTCCAGATACAAGTCTATCAGATAGATGATTGTCATTTTTGCCCCTAGTTCATCTTTTTAGCTTTCTTGATGATGACTTTTAGAGCACAGAAGTCTTATTAAATTTGATCATCTGATTTATCAGTATTTTCCTTTTAGTAAAATGCGCAGAGGTGGTCATTGAAGCCAGAGATATGGATTTGATAACTTGGGAAAAGGGAACACAGAATAAGAGTGGGAGAGGGTAAAACGGAGCTTTGAGGAATTGAAAGAGTTACTGTCACGTGAGTGAGTAAATGTGTCAAGTCAAATAACATGGGCCCAGAAAGTGTCCTTTAGGCTTAACCGCCATGGTGATGGCTGTTGACCTTACTGTACTGAAGCTGGATTGTGATGAGATGAAACGTGCATGGGAGGTAAAAAAAAGTGTCAATTTGAGTGGAGAAGAGCTCTAGGGTATAGAAGAAGAGCCCGGTTTTGCTCTAGAAAAGCAAGATAAATGGGATGATCCCAGGAGACAAATGGTGAGTCAGATGGCGTTTTATGCGTTTCCTTTTCCCTTTCTTTTTAAAATTTTCATTGAGAGAGTGAATATCTTTATTCAGTACCTAAATCATGACCCAGGTATAATACCACATTTGGTAAAAATATGTGATATGGGTATTGTTCTATTTGAGGTCACATGAGTCTCCTGCGTGTTTTCTGTTTATACTTTCTCTCCATTTATTTCTTCAAAGTATTTTCAAAATGAAAAAAGTAATAAATGCATACAGCTTTTTGAAAAATGTAATGGAGGCCCAACTCTCTCATCCAGACGTCTTAGGTCAGAGATACTTTAAACTTCAGAAATTTTCAGATTCTAGAAAGGTAATCTATACGTGGTATGTAATAGTGAGTGCTCTTATTGGGGTGATACCCATAAAACTCATTAATATTTCCTTATTGAAGTATAATACTTATACTGAGTTGCATAAGTATTAAAAGAAACTATAAATAGCTTCCTATTAGTTCAGGTCAGGTTTTGGCCCCTAAAGGGTTTAAGATTAGGTCTTATTGTTAAATAAGACCTAACACTTAATGTTAAACAAGACTTATACATTTCTTTACTAAATATAAGTAAATAGAAGCTAGCTCTGTCTTGGTATTTTTCTGAATGCTAGAAGTGTGTGTGGGAGGTGCAGTACCGGCCCCTGTGATGAGCAGCAGCGGTCCTCTGCCCGCCCGCCACAGCCCTTGTCCTGCTCCGCAGGGGCAGCTCCGTATGTGTCATCGTTGCATCTTCTGATTGTTGCCTCCGTGTTTTCAAACAATACGCTCATGCTATTTCCTGACTTATCAGTATTAGACATTACCTCTTGACTTCCTTTTATGCCCCACCTCTCTTCTCCCTGTCCACCGGATTTGGTTATGTCATGATGCTGTTTATGTCACTGGAATATTTACACCGTAATCAATATTGAACTACTGTTCACTTTAGAAACAAATGATTATGCTGTCTTTCTACTGTAGTTTTGCTGTTGTTCCTTTGTATTCTCACTGGTATGATCGTTATTAGACTTATCCTTAGTTCTTCTAAGATGTCCAGGGTATTATCGGTCACTCCGTCTTCCCTGTTGAGACTCCTTTTGCTCTGGGGACCTGCCTCTGGACGTCTTGCACGCCTGTGCTCCTCTCCGCTCCGGCGGTGAGACTGCTTTTGCTCTGGGGACCTGCCTCTGGACGTCTTGCACGCCTGTGCTCCTCTCCGCTCCGGCGGTGAGACTGCTTTTGCTCTGGGGACCTGCCTCTGGACGTCTTGCACGCATGTGCTCCTCTCCGCTCCGGCGGTGAGACTTCTTTTCCTCTGGGGACCTGCCTCTGGACGTCTTGCACGCATGTGCTCCTCTCCGCTCCGGCGGTGAGACTGCTTTTGCTCTGGGGACCTGCCTCTGGACGTCTTGCACGCATGTGCTCCTCTCCGCTCCGGCGGTGAGACTGCTTTTGCTCTGGGGACCTGCCTCTGGACGTCTTGCACGCATGTGCTCCTCTCCGCTCCGGCGGTGAGACTGCTTTTGCTCTGGGGACCTGCCTCTGGACGTCTTGCACGCATGTGCTCCTCTCCGCTCCGGCGGTGAGACTGCTTTTGCTCTGGGGACCTGCCTCGACGTCTTGCACGCATGTGCTCCTCTCCGCTCCGGCGGTCTCGGCCTGCCAGCACAGCTGCAGTCTTGGAGCTTCACTTTGTGCCCCTCCGAAGCTACAGTGGCTCTTTTGTGCATGCTTTCTTTTTCTTTTCTTGATTTGGTCCTTTATTTTGCTAGAGTACATTTTCCAGGAGTTTACCGTAAAAGGGTGCATGGGAAATTGATTACCTGGCTGTACATCTATAGGTATAGGGATGTTGATTGGCTTGTTTAAATGGATTTTTAAAACTTTAGAAAGTTATCTTTATTTCCCTGAGGTTTTTTTTGCTTTTTGTGCTTATGTATTATTTTGGTTCCTTCATTCAGAGCTCTTCTCCTAAGTTTGATCAGTAAGTGAGAAAGGCCAAGAACAGGGAGCAGAGATTACATAGACTGCATTGAACTGAGTTGTGGGAGCAAGAAAATGAAGAGCACTGAAATGTTACTTAAAAAGTGGTTACGGAGGGAAAGTGAATAGGAGCATTGAAAGCATTTTCTTTCTACTTCTGTTTTTAAAGATAAGAGACCCAAAATGCACTTTGAAATTCTGTATCAGTGTAGATTTTTATTATTTTTCTACAGCATCTAGTGATATAAACTACTTGTTTTATGCGTTTTGGGGGAAAACTGGTTCTGTTCCTTTGCTGACGTGAAGGAGTCTTTATAAGGGATGGGATGACAATATGGGGTAAATGGGGGGTGGCTGATAGAGTGAGGCCCCTAAATAGCCAGGTGGGGAGGATGGCAAAGAGCCCAGGTACACTTCTAGAGTTGGGGCTGCTTCTTCCCATAACTGCATAATATAATTTATTTAATTTATGAAAGGCTTGAGAGCAATGGGCAGGTTTATATGGTTGGTGGCGGGAAATTGAGGGACTTTTACAATAAATTGTCTTTTAAACAGCAAAAGTGCCTGATCTCATGGTCAGATACACAGGGGCTTCTTTCATACAAGGAAATCTGTTATTAAGAGAGAACAGTCTCTTTTCCTCTGGTGGAAAGAAGTCTTTCACTATTTTGGAACAAGAGGTTTCTTTTATAACCATCATTAAAAGAAAAAAGCATTTACGAATAGCCCATGTTTATTATTCTTTTCTGTGTTCTGCAAAAGATAATGGTTCCTGCTGCAGATACTTTTCTGCCATAGCAACAGGGACAAACATATACTGGAAAAAAAGCAGTGTAAGCAACAGATAGTCTTAGTGCTGGGCAGATGCTCAGATTTATTGATGGTGGACAAGTACTAACCTCCCCTTGTCTGCCATGTTAATAATGCTGTGTTCCTAGCATTGCATGTTCTGAGCCGCCATTTCTAAGGATGTATAAAGGCCATCCCGATGCAGTTGCATTTTGTGGGAAATATGTAAACTGAAAGTAGTGTGACATGGAAATATTAATAAAGGCTTGTGTTGCGAAAGTGTTAAGTCAGTCATGTTCAACTCTTTGTGACCCCATGGACTGCAGCCCATAAGGCTCCCCTGTTCATGAAATTCTCCAGGCAAGAATACTGGTGTGGGTAGCCATTACCTTCTCCAGGGGATCTTCCTGACCCAGGGATCAAACCTGGGTCTCCCACATTGCAGGCAGATTCTTTACCATCTGAGCCACCAGGGAAGTCCAATAAAGGCTTACTATGCATAAAAATGTGAAAGAAAGCAGTCTTCAAAATCAGTAACTTTGCAATGAAAGTTAGATGTAATAAAACCCTGAAAAGAAAGGCAAGTGATTCCCATAATACACTATGCTGTTTTATTTTTAAGGAAAAGCACTGTGCAAAAATATTAGAGGAATTGCTGGAAAAAATCTAAAGGGAGCATAAAGCAAACACTACGGTAGTTGAAGACATTAGTGTCCTGAGAATGCGTCTTCCTACTTTATTCCTGTAGGAAAATTAGGCTTGATTTCTATGAGGTCTTCGAAATGTGTCCATCACAGAAAATGAGCCCTCTTACGGTTGTATACATTCATCAGTAACATAAAGTTCTGACTATACCCACCTATGTGGAATGACTTGAGCTTTTAACACTTTAAAAATATGTATCTAAACTACAAAAGTATTACATTGTTACTGAAGTTTAGAAAATAGAGAAATGAAAAGTCATGAAGTATTGCCACATCATTAAACTGCTGTTAGCATTTTTGTGAATTTCTCTCCTAGTACCTAACTATATATTAATATTAAATAACAATGACAGGAATATGCTTATTTTGCTTTTTAATTTAAAACTTATTTAAAACTCTAATAAGAGTTTTGCTGTGTGAATATAATGGTAAGTTTTGGTTGAGATAGGTTTTTTAATAGTTAGGCATTTTCCTTTGCTTTTCCCTAAAAGGTTTTAAAATTCTGTATTGGTGTTGAGTTTTATCATTTGATTATATTAATAGCATCTAATGACATAAATGATTGATTCTGCAGGTTTTCCTTGGAAACCAGATTCTGTTCCTGTGTATTCAGATGTGACAATATGCTGGTGACTCCCATTGTGCGCTGTGTACATATCTTGGGTTTCCCACAGGCATGTCAAGCTCAGTGTGCCCATGGCCAAGCCCTCATGCATCTCCCAGTCCTCTCTGCATTCCAGTCTTGTGAAGGCACAGCCAGAAACCAGGGACAGTTTAGACCCCTCACTAGATCATGTCAGTCCTCGTTTTCTAATGGTCTGTCTCCTCCCTCCAAGTTCTGTTCTAGGTCTGGTCTCGGTCATTCAGTGCTGTGTGTTACAACTGGTCTCCTCACTCCTAATGCTTGTGTGTGTGTGTGTGTGTGTGTGTGTGTGTGTGTGTGTCTGCTAACTGCTGTTCATAGGCTTCTCGTTTCTTATAGGAACCATTCTTCTGATTAAAAACAGGCTTAACTTAAAGTTGTTTGTTTAGAGTGCCAGTCAGGATACTGCAATTCAGCAGCTCACAATGGGGAGGAGGAGGGTGCTGCTGGAGCCTGGTACCCTGTGTGCAGGGATGCATGCAGGCATGCAGACCCGGGGTGATCGTCTCCTGGGGGATTTGCCACTGATATCTTGTGTCTTCTCCTGGCTGCCTTCTTTGTCATCTGTATTTGTCCCCAGCATTGCTGAAATGGGCAGAATCCTTCACTTATCTTGACCATCTGGGAAGCACACAGAACAGCCTGATTATTAAGTCCCTCTGGTCGTCTTCTGGATTGGGCTTTCCTGCCTTTGCCCTTATAGGGATAGCACTGTCAGCCACGCTCCCCCTTGGAGTCATGCTGCTGGAGGTCCTCAGTAAACGTCAGAAAGGATTTGAGGTCCCAATGGTGTGTATCTTGCGGCAGACTGAGGTGTAGGACAGAAACTAGTAATGGAAAGACAAAGCAAATAAACTGGCCTTTGTAAAGCAGTAAGAGGCATCATTTCAACTGCTTGAAAAAGCAGACTGGAAAATATGCTGATGCGAAAAACCCTATATTTGTGTATGTGGACGTAATCTTATTTGGCTTCACAATAACTCTGTGAACTGAGTAGAGAGTATTACCTTTCTGTTTTACAGATGAAGAAACAGCCTTTGAAATTCATCAGTTTGCCCAACATCATGTACTTAGTATTATTATTTAATAGAATTATAACTTGAACTTAGGTTTCTGATTGCCAATTTTATGTACTCCCTGTTATCTTTCTTAAAACCAGAAGAGTGATGGTAACAGTGGCCACCTCCATGTCATCAGATAAATTACATTAGGGATAGCACAAAGGAAAAATAAAAAGTAATCTATCTTAATCCATGTGATTTTCATATTCTTACACATTGTTATTGAGCTATGGGCTTCTGTGGTGGCTCAGATGGTCAAGAAGCTGCCTGCAATGCAGGAGACCTGAGTTTGATCCCTGTGTTGGAAAGATCCCCTGGAGAAGGGAGTGGCAACCCACTCCAATATTCTTGCCTAGAGAGTTCCGTGGACAGAGGAGCCTGACAAGCTACAGTCCATGGGGTCACAAAGAGGTGGACACAACTGAGCGACTAACACTCACTTTATTGAGATATGATTCACATCCATTACAACCTACTCATTAAATGGTACAATTCTGGGCCTTTTAGTATACTTAAGAGTTATGCAGCCATCACCATAATAAATTTTTTGAGAGTTATGTTTTGATAGATTTTAGAACATATTCTTTGCCCTAAAAAGAAACCCTTTTAGCCATCACTGCCGCCTTCCCCTAAGGCCTTACCTCAGCCCTTGAAAGTGAACGTGAAAGTGAAGTTGCTCAGTCGTGTCTGACACTTTCCGACCCCATGGACTGTAGCCTACCAGGCTCCTCCCTCCATGGGCTTCTCCAGGCAAGAGGACTGGAATGGGTTGCCATTTCCTTCTCCAGGGGATCTTCCTGACCCAGGGATCAAACCCGGGTCTCCCACATTCCAGGCAGACGCTTTAACCTCTGAGCCACCAGGGAAGCCCATAATTAACTTTCTGTCCCTATATATTTACCTACTGCAGACATTTCACATAAATGTTATCCTATGATATGCAGTCCTTGTTTCATTTAGTATACTCTTTTCAAGAGCCATCCATGTTGTAGTGTGTGCCCATATTTCTTTTCAGCAAAATTTCTGTTGAAAATCAGCTGATAGCCTTGTGTGGATTCCCTTGTGCATAGTTATTTTTCTTTTGCTGCTTTTAAGATTCTCTCTTTAACTTTGACATTTTAATTATAATGTGTCTTGATGTGAATCTTTTTGGATTCATCTTGTTTGAGACTCTCTTTGCCTGTGGGATCTGGATGTCTGTTTCTTCCCTAGGTTAGGGAAGTTTTTAGCCATTATGTCAAATACGTTTTCTGTCCATTTCTTTCTCTCTTTCCCCTCTGGAACCTCCATAATGCAGATGTTAGTGCATTTTATGTTGTCCCTTGGGTCCGTTGAACTATCCTCATCTTTTAACAATTCTTTTCTCCTTTTTGCCGTTCTGTTTGGAGATCTGCACTGTCTCCCAGGTCACCGGTCTGTTCTTCTGTGTCACTTAGCCTTCTGTTGATCCCCACCAGTGTTTTACAGCTCACTTGTGTTCTTCAGCTCTGTGTGTTCTGTTTGGAAATTTCTTTTATTTTCTGTCTTATTGTGGAATTTCTCACTGTGTTCCTCCCTTGTTCTCCCCAGTTCAGTGAGCATTTTATGACCATTGCTTTAAACTCTTTATCAGGTAAATTACTTCTTTCCCCTTCATTAGTTTTTCCCCTAGGGTTTACCTTCTTCCTCATTTGGAGCAGGTTCCTCTGC
Source organism: Bubalus bubalis (assembly GCF_019923935.1). Classification (NCBI taxonomy): domain Eukaryota; kingdom Metazoa; phylum Chordata; class Mammalia; order Artiodactyla; family Bovidae; genus Bubalus; species Bubalus bubalis. Next base: position 163,396,717 of record NC_059160.1, read on the forward strand.
TTCCTCGTTTTGCTTGACTCTGTGTGTGTCTGTGCACCATGTAAAGCAGCCGCCTCTCCCTGTCTCCAAGGGGTGGCTCTGGTGGGAGAAGAACCTTATCGCTTACCCTTGCCCTAATTTTGGTTGTTTCTTGAGCTCTCTTTGCACTTGTTGGGGTTTGTGGGGTCCAGAAACACAGTCCTCCTATCAGCTTGAGCCTGGCGCTCAAGGGACATCCCCTTTATAGGCTGTGCATGCCCGTTGGCGCCCATGGGGTTGTGCGGGTGGAATGGGGGTGCGTGGCTGCTCACCAACTGCAGGTATTGGTGCTGTGACTTGAACAGGGCTGTCACACGCCACTGTTAGCAGACTAGAATGAGAGTGCAAAATGGTGCCTGCCAGCGCCAGCTAGGGAGAGGGAGCCTGTAAAGACGGCATCTGCCAGCATTCCGTCCCTGGAGAGTCCCAGCAGACTTCTGCCCCTTTGACAGATGCTATAAGATCAGTAAATGAATTTCCTTCACATGTGGTCTAAGCCCTTTAGAAACTGTTGCTCTTTGTGCTGGGTCTTGGGGTGAGTGGTTCTGTTGGAGAGGAATGAAGTCTTTATTCCCTGAAGTCCTGAGTTTCTCCATAAGATAAGCCCTGTTGGTGTTCACATCCAGACATTTGGGTGAGTCTCCTCACTCTGATGCAGGACCCAAGGATTGTGGTGCCTGGGGTGGGTATAAACCCCTGCTTCTTGGGTAGAAGGTCCATTTATTTGTTTGCCTGTTGATTGATTTGTTCATTAATTTATTAAAATTTCTCTTGATTGTGCATCACCACACGAGGAGTGGGGGTTTTGGTGAGAGCATGCCTTTCCTACCCGTTTCGATGTGACCCTTTATCCTTTGTTGTGGAGCCGGTGTTCAGATAGTTCTCAGGTTCTGTTCCGAGGAATTTGTCCTCCTGTGTAGCTGTCTATTTGTTGTGTCTGTAGAAGGAAGTGAGTTTAGGATCCTCCTATGCTGCCGTCTTGAACCCAACTCCACACTGGTTTTGTTCAGATAGTTCTCAGGTTCTGTTCCGAGGAATTTGTCCTCCTGTGTAGCTGTCTATTTGTTGTGTCTGTAGAAGGAAGTGAGTTTAGGATCCTCCTATGCTGCCGTCTTGAACCCAACTCCACACTGGTTTGCTTACCATCCGTTTGAGGTAAGTTTTGAAATCAGGAGATATGAGTTGTCCAACTTTGTTCTTTCAAGATTGTTTTGGATATTCTGGGTCCATATAACTTTTAGGATCAGCTTGTCCAGTTTCTGCAAAGAAGTCAGCAGAGTTTTCAATGGGGATTGCTTTATTTGTAGGTAAGTTTTGGGAGGGTTGCCATCTTAACAATAGTAAGGCTTCTGATCCATGAACATGCTGTATTCATTCCCATATTCTCTTCAGCAATCAGTTTTTTCAGTTCAGTTCTTCTAAATAATGGGTGATCATATTAGGTGTGTTGTATTTTGCAAGGTAACTTTAGTGGAATTAAAGTCCTCATGCCTGGATTGTCAGGCATAGTGCAAAAGTTTAACTATTGCTCTTATTTAAGCATGACTTGATACAAAATGATTCTTGGAAATTATGTAAAGAAAATAGTATGAGTAATACCTGCTTTATGCTTTTCGTATGAACCTTCACATGCAAAGTGGCATGGTTTATTTTGCAGGTTGGTTTTTTAAATTATCATTTTTTTTATCCTAAGTATGTCTGACATAGGACAGGGATTGCTCAGGCAAACTTTTAGGTATAGTACCTGGAGTAGGAGTGTATAGCAGAAGAGTAGCTTATGTGGCTATAATGAGGGAGGTCCTGTAAAACTTTGCAACACTCTCAGTTTGTGTTTCTGTGGCATACACAGTCTTCCCAGGCTTGACATGGTCAGGTACCAATGATGTAATAATGATGGTTATACCTGAAGCACCAAAGGCTACTCTTGGTATGCCATGTGGTGGGACTCCAGGCACGGTTAGTTTGAGTAATTGTTCTGAGGCCACATGGAGTTTGTCATCTCTCACAGAGGAATTTAATTCATTAGTATAAGACATCACAGCAATAGGTGAGTGCCTCTTGTCTTATGTAATGTGAATACATGGATTCAGACCACTTGTTTGAGCACAGTACTCCATCTTGGGTCAGCCTCACACAAAGGCTTGAAATAGAGTGTGTGATGTATAATGTCTAGACTTTAACATTTTGTATATTATTAAATATAATATCTAGACACAGGTGAAGAATCTGCCTGCAATGCTGGAGACCAGGCTTCAATCCCTAGGTTGGGAAGATCCCCTGGAAAAGGGAATGGCTACCCACTCCAGTATTTTTGCCTGGAGAATCCCATGGACAGAGGAGCCTGGCAGGTTAAAATCCATGGGGTTTCAAAGAGTCAGACACGACTGAGTAACTTTCACTTTCACTTTTTTCAATATTACTGACTGTCTTTTCCTGTTCTGTTGGTTATCAGTGATTACTTGCCAGTTATTAAACTAGGCTTTTTAAAAACAGGATATTCTTTTAGCTTATTTTCTCATGAGTGTTGATTCTGTCTGGCTTCTTGTTCTTTCCTGTTGCTTGTTGATCAGAGTCCTGTGGAAGAAGTCAATTTTGTGAGTCCTGTTGCTCTTCAGTTTGGTTAGTAACACTGTCAGAGGTGGGAGCAGCCACTCAGACACCTACCTTTGGTCCTGAGCACAGTTAGGGGAGACGTGTAACAAATGGCTGCTTGACAAGCGTGAACTTAGGGTTATCAGGTCCTACGTTGTTCACACTCCCTGTCTACCACCCCAGCTCCAGTACGTGCTTAATAAATGAAAATCCCCAAGTTAGAGATTCATTCTTTTGTATTAAGGCTTCCATCCTTTGTTAAAACTCAAGCAGCATCAAACGTTATCTTGTTAAACATTATGGATTGTTTGGATAATTTATATTTAATTGGTTTTATACACAGAGTTTGATAGATCTCAATGTAGGCAGAGATAAAGAACATATAATTCAGTTGCTAGGCACTTTGGAGGAATGTAGGAGAAAACTAGAAAAAAGAGTTAGGGGCTGCCCGGAATCGTGAATATAGCTTATTCAGACATGTTACTTTACCTACAGGCAGCCTTCAATGGTTCCAGGAATGTCTGGGATGACCCTCATCTTCCCTGTAATATTCTTAGAGCTGCTAAGTCACTTCAGTCGTGTCCGACTCTATGCGACCCCAGAGACGGCAGCCCACCAGGCTCCCCTGTCCCTGGGATTCTCCAGGCAAGAACACTGGAGTGGGTTGCCATTTCCTTCTCCAATGCATGAAAGTGAAAAGTGAAAGTGAAGTTGCTCAGTTGTGTCCGACTGTTAGCGACCCCATGGACTGCAGCCCACCAGGCTCCTCCGTCCCTGGGATTTTCCAGGCAAGAGTACTGGGGTGGGGTGCCATTGCCTTCTCCAAATATTCTTAGAGCAGGTTTAACAAATCCCAGGCTCATGGGCTGAATCTAGTCTGCCACCTGTTTCTGTAAGTGAAGTTTCATTGCAATGTGACCATTCTCGTTTGTTTACATGCTCACTGTGGGTACTTTCATGTTACACTGGCAAAATTGAGTAGTTGTGACAAATAGGCCCACAGTGTATAAAATACTTGCTTCTGGCTCTCTGTAGGAGAAGTTTGCCAGTAACTGGTCTAGAGAGTCTAAACTTTCAGAAGGTTAAGCATGGATCATAGATATCTTAAACTTATTTTAGACTTCTTAACTTTCAGTCTCACCATTATATGGACTCAAGGTCTGTGGTTTTAAGGAAAGATCACTACCGATATCCACTGGTTCAAGAAAAAATGTGTAACTTCAAAAATATTATTAAAGGATGACACTGCTGCATTTGAAAGCTAAGTAGCTATTGGAAGATTAACATCTGGTTATGCAGGTACCTGAGGGTTTCCCATGGGGCTCAGTGGTAAAGAATCCACCTGCCAGCGCAGGAGATGCAGGAGATACAGGTTTGACCCCTCGGTTGGAAAGATCCTTGGTGAAGGCAGCGGTAACCCACTCAAGTGTTCTTGCCTGGGAAATCCCATGGACAGAAGAGCACGTCAGGCTGCAGGCCACGGGGTTGCAGAGTCGACAGGGCTGTGCAGCTGAGTGTGCGCACACGCACACATGTACCTGGTTCACCAACTTTTTCAGGTGCTCCCGTCTTATATGGGAAAAGTGTTGCAGTTCTTCCCCCACATAGGCATATATATTCTGTCATTTTTGAAGATGAAGTATTTATGTTAGACATTGTCACTTATTTAAATAAATATGAATATAAGTATAAAATACTAATCTCACTGTTGGAAATTTTAAGTGTTGCAGATGAGTTATGTCTTGTCTTCCCTTCCCTCTCTCAGCTTGAAGTCCATGGCCCAAAATGACTCTACCACTGGAGACTTTCTTCCGTAAAGAGGAAGATCAGACAGGAGGCTGGGATGAACATGCCACTGCATCAGATCTCTGCTGTTCCATCCCAGGATGCCACCTCTGCTAGAGTCCACAGAAGTAAAACCAAAGAAAAGGAGAGGGAAGAACAGGTATGGAGGGAAATGCTATTTTTAGCTTCATTATTTTTGTTCTTTTTATTAAAACAGTCTAGAATAAGCTCTGATGATCCAGTTTTTTAAATAATAATTTATAAAAGCATATGGTGTGAACAGTTTTATTCAGAAGACGTCTTTTTGTAGGTTTCTAGGTTTCAGATTTTGCAGTCATCTCTGGTGGTAGAGTACATGGTTTCTGGATGTCGTATGTTCAGTATTTTTTTTTCAACTTGCTGCAGATGCAAAAATATCTCCAAATATGTTTCCCATACTCTCTCAATTGTCATTTAAGTTAGTAGTCTTTATTTAAGGTTCAATTAAGTTAATAGCCTCTTCTTATAATTCTTCTTAGCCCAAATGGATATTTAAATACCACTCAGTAGAATATTTCCTTGGTCTAAAGTACTTGCCTATACCAAGTTGAGGCTGTTAATTCTTCATTCAATGTAGTGTTGAATGGGTACCAGATGGGAATTTCTTAGTATGTATTTATATGGGGCAGCAGTACATATTTGTGTGGAATAGAGAAAGGAAAGTGTCCAACATTGTAGCAGAGGGATGCTTTTTGCATAAAACCCTATTGCAGATTTGTTGTAGGTGGGTATTCAATAAATACTGAATGATATGATCTATTTGATGGAATTTTTAAGATTTAAATAAGTAATATTTCCCTCATGTGCTTATTTATCATCCATATGTCTTTTTTTGTTGGGCTGTCTATTCAAATCTTCTGTCCATTTAAAAAAACCCACCAGTTTTCTTACAGTTAATTTTGAGCATTTCTAATGTCATCTAGATACATGTCCTTTGTCAGATATGTGCTTTACAAGTGTTTACTCCAAATGTTCAGATTATCTTTTCATGCTTCTGCTGGTGTCTTTCAAAGATGAGATGTTTTTAATTTTGCTCAAGTCAAATTTATTGATGTTTTTTCCTTGTTTGCATTGTACTTTTGGCATTCTATTAAGAAATCTTGGCCTAACCCAGGGTTGCAAATAATATCTTATGTGTTTTCTTCTAAAAGTCTTATTCGGTTCAGTTCAGTCGCTCAGTCGTGTCCGACTCTTTGCGACCCCATGAATCACAGCACGCCAGGCCTCCCTGTCCATCACCAACTCCCGGAGTTCACTGAGACTCATGTCCATTGAGTCAGTGATGCCATCCAGCCATCTCATCCTGTGTCGTCCCCTCCTCCTCCTGCCCCCAATCCCTCCCAGCATCAGAGTCTTTTCCAACGAGTCAACTCTTCGCATGAGGTGGCCAAAGTACTGGAGTTTCAGCTTTAGCATCATTCCTTCCAGAGAAATCCCAGGGCTGATCTCCTTCAGAATAGACTGGTTGGATCTCCTTGCAGTCCAAGGGACTCTCAAGAGTCTTCTCCAACACCACAGTTCAAAAGCATCAATTCTTCGGCGCTCAGCCTTCTTCACAGTCCAACTCTCACATCCATACATGACCACAGGAAAAACCATAGCCTTGACTAGACGAACCTTTGTTGGCAAAGTAATGTCTCTGCTTTTGAATATGCTATCTAGGTTGGTCATAACTTTGCTTCCAAGGAGTAAGCGTCTTTTAATTTCATGGCTGCAGTCAACGTCTTCAGTGATTTTGGAGCCCAGAAAAATAAAGTCTGACACTGTTTCCACTGTTTCCCCATCTATTTCCCATGAAGTGATGGGACCGGATGCCATGATCTTCGTTTTCTGAATGTTGAGCTTTAAGCCAACTTTTTCACTTTCCACTTTCACTTTCATCAGTAGTTTTGGCTTTATGTGTTTATGATCTATTTTGAATTAATTTTTGTAGACTGTATGAAATATACATCCAATATTATTTTTTTATATGAATATCCACTTGTGGCCAGTAACATCTATTGAGTGGATTGTCTTTTCTCTACCACATTACCTTAAATCTGTTGCTTATATGGGGGTGTGCTTATTTTTGGAGTCTCCTGTCCCATTGAGGTATTTGCCCATCTTTACATCATTACTGTCATGAACATTCTGACTTTATAAGTCTAAAAAATCAGATAGTGTTCTTCAGCCTTGTTCTTGTTTTGCCTATTCTAGGTTTCTTGCACGTTTATATGAGTTTGAGAATCGGCTTGTCTGTTTTTACACACAAAGCTCTGCCGGGGTTTTTGTTGACTCTGTAGTTCAGTTTGAGGGAGAGCCGGCATTTTGACAATGTCGAGCCTTAGCCCTGAGCCAAGGGCATCTCCTCTTCAAAGTGAAAGGGGAGCCACTCAGTCGTGCCTGACTCTGCGACCCATGGACTGTACAGTCCATTCCAGGCCAGCATACTGGAGTGGGCAGCCTTTCCCTGCTCCAGGGGGTCTTCCCAGCACAGGGATCGAACCCAGGTCTCCCGCACTGCAGGTGGATTCTTTACCAGCTGAGCCACAAAGGAAGCCCAAATTATTTAATTGCTCTCAGTGTTGTTTTGTAGATTTCAGTGTATGGTCTTTACACACCTTCTGTCAGATTTATCCCTAAGTACTCTGTAATTTTGATGCTATTGTAAATGATACTGCTTTTTAAAATTTTCATTTCCTCTTGTTCATTACAAGCACAGAGAAATAAAATAGATATTTTTGTGTCTTGATCTTATGTCTTGCAGTTTTGCCAAACTCACTTATTAGTTCTAGTAAATTTTTTGTAGAGTCCACTGAATTTTCTGCATAAGCAGTGATGTCATCTGTAAATGAAGATAGTTTTATACTACCTTTCTCTTTGGATACCTCTCTCCATCTTTCTTCTCCTAGTGAAATCTCCAGCACTGTACTGAACAGAAGTGGTGAGAACAGTCACCCTTGTGTTCCTTGTGACCTTAGAGGGAAGCATTCTTTCTTTCAGCACCAGATATGATGTTAGTTACGTTTTTTGTAGATAATCTTCAACATATGGTTCCCTTCTGTTTCAGGTTTCCTGAGAGTTTTGATCAGTTTTTATCCTGGTAATTTGTATTTTCTCTCTTTTTTTCTTTTTCTTGATCTAGCCAGAGGTTTATCAATTTTATGGGTCTTCTTAAAGAATTCTCTTGGTGTCATAGATTTTTCTCTGTTGTCATTCTGTTTTCTGTTTCTTTCATTTCTGGTGTGGTATTTATGATTTCCTTTCCTCTGTTTCCTTTAATTTGTTATTCCTTTTCTAGCTTTTTAAGGTGGAAGTCAGGATTATTTGAGATCTTTATTTTCTATCATAGGATTTAGTGATTATAAATTCCCCAGGTTCTGTTTTCATGGCATTCCAGAAATTCTGCTATGTTGAGTTTAATTTTCATTCAGTTCAAAATACTTTCTAATCTCTCTTTTCATTTTTTCTTAGATCCATGAGTTATTTTTAAGTGTGCTATTTAATTTCCAAATTTCCTGGACTTTCCAGAGATCTTGCTCTTAATTCATCTCTCATTTAAATCCATTTTGGTTTGAAAACATATTTTGAATAACTTAAATCCTTTTAAATTTATCAAGACTTGTTTCATGGTACAGAATGTGGTCTCTTTTGGTAAATATTATGTGTATACTTTAAAAGGATGTAGTTCGCTGTTGTTGGATGTTTTATTTTGGATAATTCTAATTGTTGTGTTTTTAAGTTCATTGTATGTTAGTCACTCAGTCATGTCCGACTCTGCAACCCCTGGACTGTAGCCCATAAGGCCCCTCTGTCCATGGAATTCTCTAGACAAGAATACTGGAGTGGTTTGCCATTCTCTTTCCAGGGGATCTTTCTGACCTAGGGATTGAATCCGGGTCTTCTGCATTGCAGGCAGTTTCTTTACCCTCTGAATCACCAGGGTAATCTTTTCTCTTTCAATGTCTGATCTGCCGTTAGCTTTTTTATCTCAAACATGGTATAGGGTTTTAGACCATGCCTAGTTTCTCCCTAGAAATACGTTTAAATAAAGAGATGAATATACATCTTTAAAATATACCTGTCTCAAATTACTGCCTTTGGTTGGGTGTCATCCACCATGAGATCATTTGTATGGCTTCTGGAATCATCTGTCTGCTTTACCTGTAAGAGTCCCATGAGTTTTAACCTCATGCCTAGAAACCAGAATTTCTTTTGTCATCTGTTTACCTTTTTCTTGGTCCCTGGAGTGGTTTTTTTCAAACTTGTTTCCAACCATGTTTTTCCTGTCTGGCAATCAAATCTCATTGTGACAGGGTGGGGGCTATTCTAGCTTGCTCAAGTACACGCAGGGAGTCATGGCATGGGTGCAGTTTGAGAACTATATATATATATATATATATAATATACTTATTTTCTTTGAGAATGAAAAAATAAGATTAGATATTTTTCTAGTAATAACATTATCAAACATTAAATACAAGTTGATCTGTTTGAACCATTACATTATATTGTAATCTACATACATAGATTTTGAAGCTTAAATGTAGATAAAATTATATACAACTATGAGGTCTGACCATTTTAAATATTCTTAGTCAAAAGCCAGCAGTATTGGTTCTAGCTGTTTTATGTATTAGCAACTTACCTTTCCCAGCCGACTCTCACATAAGTCTTAAACTGGTAACGGTTTGCTCTTTATTTGGGGTATAGAATTGGAAGGATGTGCAGAATAACTGTAGCAGACCTCTGTGTTGTTGGTCTGTTGAGAATTTGCTAGATAAGAGTCTGTGTCACGGGGGTCAAACCAGGCGTGTAGTTTGGGCACATGGGAGTGAAACGCTAGCAGTTGGCCTCAGCGTGTTATGTGTAAATTGAGTGAAAACGGCACCTGAATATATTTGTGTGGTACCAATGCAGGACTCAGTGGTTACGGTTTATTGGTTGTCACTTTTCTCTTACAGATGTCCTATTAATTAAATGATTGAGAGGCAGATCATTTTTCAGATTTTCTGTCAGTAAGCCTATTGAAATAAGAAAACCACCCAAATTTGTTTTTAAATGCAGAGGTTTCAAAAAATAATATAGCTGTAGCATCCTATAATAGTTGTTAATGACTTTTATATTTGATGTCATCAAGATAACTCCTTTATTTTACACAGATGGAGAAACAGATCTAAAGAGAAATGTCTTGCCCATGGACACTTGAATTTGTATATTTTTTTCTAGGTTATTTTGCTTGCTCTTTAAAAATAGTTTCACGTGAATACAAATGCAGTCCACACATTTATTTTTTCACTCAGCTGTATGTCAAGCAGGTATTCACAGGATATAATGCGCTGGACGGGCTCCCGCCCGCACAGGGCCTGTCGTCCCGCAGGGAGACGGGAGGGAGAGGCAGGCTGTGGCACGCGGTGCCGAGTGCGGCGGGTGCTCCGCTGGCAGCTTCCTCAGCGTGTGTGACAGGAGCTTTCTGATCTATGATGCTGTAGCAGTGTTTTTCTTTATCTCATTTCTGCGTGGTATTTAGGGGTTCTTTTTCGGGTTTTGAGTTTGAGGACCCACACGTTTCTTTCTTTTGGAAGTTTTCCGCCCGTCATTTCCTCAACTGTTGCCTCCCTGCACCCTCTTCACTCTCTGCCTGGGGATAGAGCTCGCTGTGTCTCCCGCCATATCTCAGGGCTGGCTGTGCACGGGGCTCTGGGTGATTTCTTCACTGTCTTCTGTTCGTTGATACTCTCCTTGGCCAAGTCTAGACCTTCCATTGAGATTTTAACATCTACATGTTTTTATTTCACATATTTTTCCCATAATTTCTGGTATTTGCATTATGTTTTCTTATTTCTCATTTATCTCTGTGAACATGTAATTCAGGTTTCTTTCCTTTAGCTTTCCCAGTGTACTATGCATTTTGTGCTTATGTATAAAAACTTGAAACTCTAGATGATAAGAAAGTTCTTCATGGTTTGCAGTAAATACGCTTGATACATTACCTTCTAACAAGAGGAGGTGTGCAGCTGTCCACTAATTACTCACTTCACATGTGGCCATTTCTACAGCATCTGAATAGGTGAAGGCACACCAAGGATTTGTTTTATTTAATTTGATGTAGTATACTTATATATACTTGGGCTTTCCGGGTGGTGCTAGTCGTAAAGAACCCGGCTGCCAATGTAGGAAACATGAGAGATGCGGGTTCTGTCCCTGGCTCAAGAAGGGCCCCTGGAGGAGGGAGTGGCAACCCACTCCAATATCTTTGCCTGGAGAATGCCATGGACAGAGGAGCCTAGCGGGCTATAGCCCATGGGGTTGCAAAGAGTTGGGCACAACTAAAGCGACTTAGCACATGTATATACCTACATCATGTTTATTCTGTACAAGGCACTGTTCTTCTAAGGGCTTTACAAAGATTAATTCATTTGGTCCTCATATGAGCCCTCTGAGGTAGGTATGGTCGTTGTCACTCTCTTTTTATGGGTGTGGCACAGAAAAATTGAATGAGCTGCTCAAGGTTCCCTGGGTGGTGATTGGCCCATTGTGGAATGGTATTCAGATCCAGCCTCCACACCCATGCTGTTCACTCACTTGCTCTTTGCATGCCACTCAACCAGCTACTATCTCTTCAAGCCACATGTCCCTCGTAATGAATCTCACCCAGCTCCACTCCCTTTGTGTCTACATTCCTGTAGCACTTAATGAGTCTGCACTGAGCCAATTTTAGGTATTCTGTTTACTTTGTATGTCTAAATCATGTCTTCATTAATTTATTCATTCTTTGGAAAGTATTTAAGCACCTGTTACACGGTGGCTTTCAGTATAAATGTGGTATAAACACAGAGACACTCTCTGTGCTGCTTAAATCTCTCAAGCCGTGTGCTTCTGTCAGCCCCCATCACAGCTGTGGTCCAGGACCTCACTATTTCTACTACTGCAGCAGCCGACATACTGCTCTCCATGCTTCAGCCTGTCTCTTCCTGCCCTGGGCACTGCTGGTGGGGAAAAGTGTATGCAGTTCAGTGTGGTAGGTGCCATAGTCCAGGGAAGCACCCCTGATACAGTCTCATGGTGACAAGGAAGGTTTTTGTGGAAGAAGAAATGTCAAAGATGAGTCCTTGCAAAGTAAGAGTTAGGTGAAGATAAAGGCAGAGAGAGAGGTGCAAGGCCAGAACTCCTGGGGAATAGAAGAACACATGGCACGTCTGAGATACTAAGAAGAAACTCACTGTGCTGGAACTGGAAGTGTGCAGGCCAGGCAGTGAGAGAAGTCAGGAGTGGCCACGTCGCTGCTGAGGGTACTGAGATGTCAGTGCAGGTATAGAGTCCAGAGTTGAAGTTCTGTTTTAGTTAGGTGACCGTGTAGTTTGGTGAGGGAAGCTGGGGAGGAGACCACTAGTTTTAATTTGCTAAGTCATGTCCAACTCTTTGCAACCCTATGGACTGCAGCATGCCAGCCTTCTCTGTCCTTTACTGTCTCTCGGAGTTTGCTCAGACTCATGTTCATTAAGTCAGTGATGTCATCCAACCATCTTATCCTCTGTTGTCCCCTTCTCCTCTTGCTCTCAATCATTCCCAGCATCAGGGTATTTCGAGCAAGTCCGATCTTTGCATCAGGTGGCTGAAGTATTGGAGTTTCAGCTTCAGCATCAGTCCTTCCAATGAATATTCAGGACCGATTTCCTTTAGAATGGACTGGTTGGACCTCCTTGCTGTTCAAGGGATTCTCACAAGTCTTCTTCAGCACCACATTCAAGAGCATCAGTTCTTTGGCGCTCAGCCTTCTTCACAGTCCAACTCTCACATCCATACACAACTACTGGAAAAACCATAGCCTTGACTAGACGGACCTTTGTTGGCAAAGTAATGTCTCTTCTTTTGAATATGCTGTCTAGGTTGATCATAGCTTTTCTTCCAAAGAACAAACAAGTGTCTTAATTTTGTGGCTGCAGTCACCATCCACAGTGATTTTGAAATCTGAGAAAATAAAATCTGTCCCTGTTTCCATTGTTTCCACATCTATTTGCCTGAACTAATGGGACCAGGTGCCATGATCTTAGTTTTTTGAATGTTGAGTTTCAAGCCAACTTTTTCACTCTCCTCTTTCACCTTCATCAAGAGGCTCTTTAGTGCCTCTTCATTTTCTGCCATTAGAATGGTATCATCTGCATATCTGAGGTTGTTGATATTTCTCCCAGTAATCTTGATTCCAGTTTGTTATTCATCCCACCCAGCATTTCACATCATGTACTCTGAATATAAGTTAAATAAGCAGGGTGACAGTATACAGCCTTAATGTACTCCTTTCTCAATTTTGAACCAGTCTGTTGTTCCATGTCTGATTCAAACTGTTACTTCTTGACCCACATACAAGTTTTCTCAGGAGACAGGTAAGGTGGTCTGGTTTTCCCATCTGTTATAGAAATTTCCACAGTTTGTTGTGATCTACACAGTCAAAGGCTTTAGGATAGTCAGTGAAGCGGATGTGGATTACTTTTCTGGAATTCTCTTGCTTTTTCTATGATCCAGTGGATGTTGGCAGTTTGATCTCTGGTTCCTCTGCCTTTTTAAAATCCAGCTTGTACATCTGGAAGTTCTCTGTTCACTTACTACTGAAGCGTAGCTTGAAGGATTGTGAGTGTTATCTTGTTAGCATGTGAAATAAATGCAGTTATACAGTAGTTTGAACATTCTTTGGCATTGCTTTCTTTGGGATCGGAATGAAAACTGACGTTTTCCAGTCCTGTGGCCACTTCTGAGTTTCCCAAATTTGCTGGCATATTGTGTTCAGCGCTTGGACAGCATCATCTTTTAGGAATTGAAACAGATCAGGTGGAATTCCCTCACCTCCACTAACTTTGTAGTAATGCTTCTGAAGGCCCTCCCCTCTTGACTTCACACTCCAGGATGTCTGACTCTAGGTGAGTGACCACACCATTGTGGTTATCCAGGTCATTAAGACATTTTTCCTACAGTTCTTTTGTATATTCTTGCCACCTCTTCTTAATCTTGTGTTGTTGGAAGAGGGTGTTTGCTATGACCAGTGCGTTCTTTTGGCAAAACTCTCTTAGCCTTTGTCCTGCTTCATTCCGTACTCCAAGGCCAAATTTGCCTGTTACTCCAGGTGTTTCTTGACTTCCTGCTTTTGCATTCCAGTCCCCTATAATGAAAAGGACATCTTTTTGGGGTGTTAGTTCTGGAAGGTCCTGTAGATCTTCTTAGAACTGTTCAACTTCAGCTTCTTCAGCATTACTGGTTGGGGCGTAGACTTGGATTAGTGTGATATTGAATGGTTTGCCTTGGAAACGAACACAGATCATTCTGTCATTTTTGAGATTGCATCCAAGTACTGCATTTTGGACTCTTTTGTTGACTGTGATGGCTACTTCGTTTCTTCTAAGGGATTCCTGCCTACATATAATGGTCATCTGAGTTAAATTCACCCATTCCAGTCCATCTTAGTTCACTGATTCCTAGAATGTTGATGTTCACTCTTTTCATCTCCTGTTTGACCATTTCCAATTTGCCTTGATTCATGGACCTAACATTCCAGGTTCCTATGCACTATTGCTCTTTACAGCATCAAACCTTGCTTCTATCACCAGTCCCATCCACAACTGGGTGTTGTTTTTGCTTTGGCTCCATCCCTTTGTTCTTTCTGGAGTTATTTCTCCGCTGATCTCTGGTAGCATATTGGGCACCTACTGACCTGGGGAGTTCATCTTTCAGTGTCCTGTCTTTTTGCCTTTTCATACTGTTCATAGGGTTCTTAAGGCAAGAATACTGAAGTATTCCATTCCCTTGAAAGTTATGACCAATCTAGACAGCATATTAAAAAGCAGAGACATTACTTTGCCAACAAAGGTTCGTCTAGTCAAGGCTATGGTTTTTCCAGTGGTCATGTACGGATGTGAGAGTTGGACTATAAAGAAAGCTGAGTGCAGAATTGATGCTTTTGAACTGTGGTGTTTGAGAAGACTCTTGAGAGAGTCCCTTGGACTACAAGGAGATCCAACCAGTCCATTCTAAAGGAGATCAGTCCTGGGTGTTCATTGGAAGGACTGATGTTGAAGCTGAAACTCCAATACTTTGGCTACCTGATGCGAAGAGCTGACTCATTGGAAAAGACCCTGATGCTGGGAAAGATTGAAGGCAAGAGGAGATGGGGACGACAGAGGATGAGATGGCTGGATGGCATCACTGACTCAATGCACATGGGTTTGGGTGAACTCCAGGAGTTGGTGGTGGACAGGGAAGCCTGGTGTGCTGCGGTTCATGGGGTCACAAAGAGTCGGAAGCGACTGAGCGACTGAACTGAACTGAACTGAACTTCTTAATCGTTTCTGCTTCTGTAAGTCCTTGCCATTTCTGTCCTTTATTGTGCCCATGTTTGCATGAAATGTTTCCTTAGTATCTCTAATTTTCTTAAAGAGATCTCTAGTCTTTCCCCTTTTATTGTTTTCTCTATTTCTTTGCATTGTTTTCTTAAGAAGGCTTTTTTTTTTTTAATTTTTTTTAAATTTTATTTTATTTTTAAACTTTACATAACTGTATTAGATTCTTATCTCTCTTTGCTGTTCTCTGGAACTTTGTGTTCAGTTGGGTATACATTTCCCTCTCTCCTTTGCCTTTTACTTCTCTTCTTTTCTCAGCTGTTTGTAAGGCCTCCTCAGACAACCACTTTGCCTTCTTGCATTTCTTTTTCTTTGGGATAGTTTTGGTTACCACCTCCTGTACAATGTTATGGACCTCCATCCATGGTTCTTCAGGCACTCTGTCTACCATATCTAATCCCTTGAATGTGTTTGTCATCTCCACTGAATAATCATAAGGGATTTGATTTAGGTCATACCTGAATGACCTAGTGGTTTCCCCTACTTTCTTCAATTTAAGCCTGAATGTTGCTACAGGGAGCTCATTATCTGAGCCACAGTCATCTCCTGGTCTTGCTTTTGCTGACCAGATAGAGCTTCTCCATCTTAGGCTGCAAAGAATACAATCACTCTGATTTTGGTACTGACCATTTGATGAAGTACATATGTGAAGTTGTCTCTAATGTTGTTGGAAGAGAGTGTTTGCTATGACCTTTGTATTCTTTTGGCAAAACTCTGTTAGCCTTTGCCCAGCTTCATTTTGTACTCCAAGGCCAAACTTGCCTGTTACTCCAGGTATCTCTTAAATTCCTACTTTGCATTCCAATCCCCTGTGATGAAAAGGACATCTTTTTTTTTTTTTTCTTTTGGTGTTAGTTCTAGAAGGTCTTGTAGATCTTCATAGAACTGTTTGACTTCAGCTTCTTCAGCATTAGTGGTTGGGGCATAGAGTGGGATTACTGTGGTGTTGAATGGTTTGCCTGGGTAAGGAACCAAGGTCATTCCATTGTTTTTGAGACTGCACCCAACTACTGCATTAGGACTCTTGTGGACTGTGAGGGCTACTCCCTTTCTTCTAAGGGATTCTTGCCTACAGTTGTAGATATAATGGTCACCTGAATTAAATTTGCCCACACCAGTCCATTTTAGTTGGCTGATTCCTAAAATGTTGATGTTCACTCTTTCCGTTTCCTCCCGGACCATATCCAATTTACGTTGATTCATGGACCTAACATTCCAGGTTCCTATGAAGTATTGTTCTGTACAACATCGGATATTACTTCACTACTGACTCTTCCACAACTGAGCGTTGTTTCCACTTTGCCCCAGCCCCTTCATTCTTTCTGGAGCTGTTTCTCCGCTCTTTCCCAGTAGCATATTGGACACCTGTCAACTTGAGGGGCTTATCTTCCGGTGTCATATTCTTTTTGTCTTTTCATACTGTTTCTCAAGGCATGAATACTGGAGTGGTTTGCCATTCCTTTCTCCAGTGGACCTCACTTCATCAGAAGTCTCCACCATGACCTGTCTGTCTTGGGTGGCCCTGTAAGTCATGGCTTATAGAGCTTCATTGAGTTAGCAAGACTGATACATGTGATCATTTTGGTTAGCTTTCTGTGATTGTGATTTTTGTTGTGGAGGCTATTGAATTGTAGTTCCTGCTTCTTCTGTCTGCCCTCTGATGGATGAGGATAAGTGGCTTTTTCAGACTTCCTGATGGGAGGAACTGGCTATGGGGAAAACTAGGTTTTGCTCTGGTGGGCAGGGCCATGCTCAGTAAATCTCTAATGCAATTGTCTGCTGATGGGTGAGGCTTTACTGCCTCCACATTAGTGGTTTGGCCTGACTCCAGTCCTGGAGTCTACAGGCTCTGCCTGCTCAATTCTTTGTGACCCTATGGACTGTATTCCACCAGGTTCCTCTGTCCATGGGGATTCTCCAGGGAAGAATACTGGATTGGGTTACCATGCCCTCCACCAGAGAATCTTCCCCATCCAGGGATCAAACCCGTGTCTCTCATGTATCCTGCATTGGCAGCCGGGTCCTTTACCACTAGCACCACCTGGGAAGCCCTAGCTCCTATAGGCTCTATGGTAGCGCTAAGACTGGGTGATGATGGTCTGAACCAAAGAGGTGGTGCTGAGGATGAGAAAGGTGAGCAGATCGCAAGGAGATGATCACGAGATCAGAAGACTAGCACAGCAGTGCTGCTGGCTGCTAGGCTGTGGTGGTCAGGTAGAGGGCCAGATAGATGAGCCTCTGGCCCAGACGGAAGGCTGACATCCTTCACTTTGACAGAGGAGAGGAAGGTAGGGGAAGGATGGCGAGTTGGGTGGCAGATGTGCAAGTACGAGGTACTTTTGGGGCGTCCAGCTGAAAGTATCTGGAATTGAGTTTTGTCTGAATCTCTGGAGGAAAATCTAAGCCAGAGATAGAAATTTTAGAGTTGGTAACATATAGACAGTAAAGGATGCCCTAGGAATAGATAAAATTTTAGAATGAAGAGCGTGAGGAGAAATCAAGGTATGAGCGGACCCTAAGGAAGCAGAGTCTCCATGTTGCATGACTGTGTCACAGACACCTGTGCTGATGGTTACCCTTGGCGCTTGCTGCATTTCAGAGTATTTTACATCTTTCTTCCAGCCTCTTCTGCACAGAAGAGGCGCCCCTTTCATTCAGCTGTCCTTGTGCTTTGTTTGTGCATTGTTTGTGTTTGATTGTGAACTCGGTTGACCACGTTTCAGAAGCCTGTCTGTTTTAAAGCATCAGGAGGCTACTTCTGGATTCACAGCATCTGAGTATATGTGAATAACCAGTAGTGACTGCTGTTACAGGAACATCTTAATACTGTCTTTTCCCTCAGGGCTTTGGTTTTTGAATTAGGCTTAGGTTGGACATGACTGAGCGACTGAACTGAACTGAACTGAGCTAGGCTGATTAAGGCATAATGCTTGTGTATTGCTAGCTGTCGTGTTAGCTCTTACAATATATAGCAGAACCACCACCCAAATTGTGAAAGATATGCGCAGGTTAGTCGTCCAGTGCCCTAAGGTTCATCCCTCTCTGTTCCCTGAGAGCGAAGGTCTTGTCTTCAGATGTGCTGTGTGAGCCTTGGCTTTCCAGCAGGGTGCTCGTGGCCTCTCGGTGTCACTGCCTTTCTCTCTGGGCGCCAGTGGCCCTCCCATACCAACCTCCAGATGGCAGTTGTCATCCTAAATCTTAACTCACAGGTGTAGAGACTAGAATATTTTACCAAATGAAGTTTGAAACTGCCTTTGAAAAAATTATTCCTTAAAGCTCAAGATAATGCTGAGAGATTTTTGAAGAAAATTTGAGCTTTAAGCCCCTTACTTAAAAAGCATTTATTAGGAAAAACAGAAAAATTGTGGGGAGACTACTTTAGGTTTAAAGAAACTAAACAGGCATAGCAACCAAATATAATGTATAAACCTTGATGGAACCTGCTAGGAAAAGTTAGTAGCCATAAGCTGAGTTTTTTAAGACAGATGGGAAATCTGAAAATTGTCTATATTTTAGATGATAATTACAGAATTATGGCTAATAGTCTTAGATATAAAAATGGCACTATGGTTATAGAGGCGAATGTTCTTGTTCTTAGGACATGGACGCAGAAGTGTATAGAGGTAACGTGTGTCTGCAGCTTACTTTCAAATGGTTCAGCAAGGAAAAGAAACAAAATGGGTGTGTGTGTGTGTCAGAGAAAGAGGAAGAAAGCAATTGTGGCAAATTCTTTAACAGTTGTTGCATCTTGTTGAAAGATAATAGGGCATTCATTATACTGTTTTTTCAGCTTTTCTGTGGATTTTTTAAATTTTCAAAATAAAAACTTTTGGGAAATAATAATTAGGCCATTTTCTAATATGAGTTAAAGCTAGAGTTGATAAATAATTAATAAAGCTGGTTGATGAATTATCTAATGAGTTCATAGGTATTCAGACACTTAAAAATCTGATTCCAAATGTTTTAGGATTATGGTATCATTGGTTGATATTTATGTCCAGTTGTTGAAATAGAGTTCTGTTTTTAAATTGTTTATTGCTGATCATTGATGTTTCTCATTCATCTCATTCGAATATTCAAACTGTAAGTTGTGACTTGATTAGATTTCCTCTGTGTTGTATTTGAGGAGGTGTACTTCCTTTGTCTTGGTTTTCACGCTGTTGCATATCTGTGCTTGACGTGTTCTCAGACGTGTGGCTTACTCTGTCTCTTGTTGCCCTTTCTTCTGTGATGTACTAAAGAAGAGTCTTCAAACTAG
Organism: Bubalus bubalis; assembly: GCF_019923935.1. Classification (NCBI taxonomy): domain Eukaryota; kingdom Metazoa; phylum Chordata; class Mammalia; order Artiodactyla; family Bovidae; genus Bubalus; species Bubalus bubalis. The sequence continues at coordinate 163,415,776 of NC_059160.1, forward strand.
TGTGTCCAAGGCTGGGAGGCGTGTGCAGTTTTTCCAAAGGGCACACAAGCATGGGTGGGCTTAAGAGGATCTGTGTTCAGATCTTCCTTTTCCACATATACTTGAGCTAAAACTACTCCTATGAGTTTTCCACCTGCGTCTCCTCCTCTACCTGAAGAAAGGAGATGCAAGTGGGAAACTCGCTCAGCAGCATTGTCCTAGGAAGTAAAGATCTCAAGCCATCAAAGGGACGGTCAGAACTACTGTTTTGGGGAATGTCCTTTTACTAAATAATCAAATGACTGTGTGCCTGCCTGGTTATTTTATCTCTTCCTGTCTTATATAAACTATTATTTCTGAGGCTTCAGAAGTAGGGTATGGTGGCCTATGATTGCATGTTCTGAACTCAGATACACTGTAGATACAGGTTGGTATAAAAAATAACTTCATCTCTTCCATCCCCCCAAAATGCCATTCTCCAATGAAGAGTTTTTGAGGGAGAAACCTTTAAGAGCAAAGCAAAGGAAACTTCAAGTGACAAAATGGCATTTTTAAAAATGGTACTGATGAACCTACTTGAGGGCAGGAGTAGAGACAGAGACAGGGGAGAACAGATTTGTGGACAGTGCGGGGAGTTGTAGGGGGGAGGAGAGGGCGGGACGAGTTGAGAGAGTAGCACTGAGATGCCTACGTTAACGTTAACTTACAGAGAGTAAAGAGCTAATGGGAAGTACTGCCTGACACCGGACGCTCAGCCCGGTGTGCTCTGACAGCCTGAGGGGTGGGTTAGGGCAAGGACTGAGAGCAAGGTCGAAGAGGGAGGAGATGTGGTGTACTTACGGGTGATTCGTGGTGCTGTACATCAGAAGCCAGTACAACACTGTAAAGCAGTTATCCTCCTATTAGAAATAAATTTTTAAAAATGTAACTTATTTAAAAATAGCTGATCTTTTAGCTCTTCTTGGTTCTTAATCGCGCGGATGGTCATTAGCTGTAGAGCAGCAGTGCACATTTGAACAGCTGAAGTAGCACTTGCTAGTGAAACCAGTTGTTTTAAATGTGACTGGAATATTTTCTTGTCTATACCGTTTTTCAAGATATTCCAGGTAAAATATGAGGATAAAAATGTTTTGATATCTTTCTGATAAAATGCAAATGTTTTACTTTACTGAATGTCATTCAGTAAAGTAGTTAATACCTCTTTTACTGAGCTATATCATGAAATATCTATTTCAATTATACTTAGTTCTCATAAAATAATTTATACTTTCTACCTTCTAGTAATAAAAAAAGAAATTTTATTCTCGCTGCCAGACTGATTTATTTTTATCAATGTTGTAATTACAGTAAGTTATTAGTAATTTCACCTTGTATTTGCTCCACACTGTCTCATGTGGCAGAATGAAATTCATAGCCTACATAAGTTTTAGATCATAACAGAAGCACATGACTGAGTTCTCCTGGAAACCTGGTGATTGGCCCAAGCCTGACTCCTGCGTGACACCCAGTTTAGAATCTAGTTCTTTTCTGAATCTTAAGTCTGACTTGACTTTGCCCAAATCACACACGTCTTCATTCATACATTTCATCCTGTCCAGCACTACTTTAGCATTGACTTTTCCAGCATTGAGGAAATCTAACCTGCTGTTAATATAATTTAGATTAAAAGTGCCATGTTCTGTGTCAAGTATTCAAGGATCACTTAAATGCTTAAGAATGCTATTATTGGGAAACTGTGCTTTTTCTCTGTTTAAGTGGGTTCTTTATAAATTCTCTATAATGTGTATGTTCAATAGAGACTCCATTCTTCCTTTTCATTCTCCGTTCTCTTTCTCCATGGATGGGTGCTAGTGGGTAGATATGTAAAAGAGAAAAAGAGAAGTGAGTATCTCTGCCTCTGATGTGGCGTTTAAGAGATTCTGCTATGTGGTTGTTACCAAGTAGTTGCGTACCTGTCTGTATCCCATAGTGGAGTATGGATTCCTTACTGGTAGGGATGATACCTTCTTCATCAACAGAAATCCCTTGTAACTAAGGATGGTGCTATCCATGTTTGAATGAACATATACTCAATCTTTTATGAATGATAATTGTAATTCTTACACAATATTTATATTTTCACGTTAAGAGCAGGTCAAAAAAGTATAAGATGGCAGGTGGAAAAATCTGGCAAATATTTTCTTGTTTAAACTTCCTGACAATATATCTGTTACAGCTTCCATAGCTGTGGGATTCTCAATTCTTCTGTTATAAAACTGACCCATTCTCCAGGTCCCTGACAAGTTCAGTGGTTTGAAAGCTAAGTCATTTTAATTACTGTATGATGTACCCTTTATTAGAAGCATTGTGGTCTAGAGCAATGATACGATACTGACGACTTAAAAAATGCTTTTGAATGTGGCATATAAAGAAGAGGGTCCTGGGTAGAAAACTACCAGTGTCTGAGGACATGGTTTCCAGCTAACTGGAACCAACTGACCAGGTCAGGACTGACATTATAGAGATAATGTGTAAAGGTTCCCACAGGGCACTCCCTCAGGCAACCTGTTAATAGCTGAGGAAGTCCAGTCCTCCTGAAATGCTCAGATAAGCTTATAAGGTCAGAGCAAACGGGATATCTCATTCAGAGTTTTGGGCAACATTTGAGGGACCAAGTTTCGAGATTATGGGGAGTAAAAGTTCATCAGATGAAGGGTCTTCAGGGCAATGGCGGAGAATTCACCAGTCCATGAATGGGTGTTGACTGCAGGCAGGCAGGGTTATTGATACTTCCCTTTTATAATTCCTACTGCTTCAGGGATGTGTGATTGCATTTGTCTTAAGAGTTTGAAGGTCTTGGTTGGAATGTCAGTAGTAAGGAGAATACACATATCCTCAAGTGTGGACTCTGCATTTTGCCTCACTTTGGTCTCTCTTTTCTACATTTCATGATGCACCATGATCATAGAATCAAAAGTGCTCTGGGGCAGCCCCAACTGTGATGCAGAGTTCTTATGAAAACTGGAAGGACTTGCCTGACAACTGTTGCCTTGCCCTACTTCAGAATTCTTACAAAAACTTGGCCCTCCAATAATCAAGCCTTTCACCTCAACACCCAAAGGGAATCAGAATTCTTTATGAGGTACTTGGAATATGTGTGAGTCCATCACTTGTATTAACTGCCCAGGGAGGCTACTGTATGGAAAAATACCTTTACCTGTATACACGTAGGTTTTAAGGTCTTCAAGGATGGTTCTGTCGGTGGGAATTTTAAACCCAGCGACAGAGATATTTGAAAGGGAGGATATGAGTCAAGGAATAGATGATAGTAGTTGAGAGAGTAAGAACAAACAAAATGATAACTCAATAAATTTACTTTACAATTTAAAAAATAGAAGAAAATGGATTGGTGACCATGGTCATGATTTTCTTAAAACCGGAGAATTAGTTTATCACATAAAATTCATGTATCACTTCACAATTCCTTGTGCTTCTCTGATGTTTTGTCATGGGGAGAATGTTGAAAACCCTTAAATATATGTGTTACGTATATTTAAGATGTGTTCACCTAAGCCTTAGCTTACCAAGGAGGACGTGGAAAACACAGGAAACTGTGAAAGTCACTGTGTTCCAACATCTTCCCTTGTGAAGTTTTAGTTTCTCACAACAGTTACAGGCCCTTCTCATAAAAGTTCTCCCTTTACAATATATGCTCAGTCCCCTGTATCCATAGGCTCCACATCTGCAAAGTCAGCTGACTTTGGGTCGAAGATATTTGAGAAAAAAATTCCAGCAATTTCCCAAAAGCAAAATTGAATTTGTCATAGCTATTTACACAACACTTACATTATATTAGGTATTATAACTAATTTAGGGATGAGTTAAGATATATGGAAGGGTATATATAGACTGTATGCTAATACATATTATATAAAGAACTTGAGCATCTGTGGATTTTGATATCCGTAGAGGCCTGGAACTAACCCTCCATGGATACAGAGGGACAGCTATATACATATTATCATTCCTGGATTAAGGAGTAGAAGAAGCCTCTAAAACCTAGGGTAGATTTATACATGTATGTGGTCCATAAGAAAGAGTTTTAATAACCTGGTTAAATGCTAATGAAGTCATAATCCTGCTACCAGCTGACTGATAGTCTAGGGAAAATTGGTGTCCGTGGCGTGCTTTGTTAATGCCATCATGATGGGCTTCAGGGGTGGTGATCCAGCATATCAGGGACATACGTAAAGACCCGGGTTCTGTCTTTCCATCTGCTCTAGCATTAATGGGGTTTACTTCATCTCAAGGCAGACGTTTAGTTAGTTGTCAGCCTTCATGGCTGCACATGAAAGAGCGTGTTGCTTTCTCTGAGGGTGAGAAGGTATTCCCCGGATGCCTCCTGCAGATCTTACCTCCTGAGCCAGAAGAGGGTTCTTGCCAGTCCACCTACTCCAGGAAAAAAATGCTGGGGTCAGCATCCTGAGATGGTAACTGGGGAGAGAGGAATACTGAAGAGAATTGGGGCTCTGTTGAGGCTTCCCTGGTGGCTCAGATGGTAAAGCATCTGCTGGCAATGTGGGAGACCTGGGTTCGATTCCTGGGTCGGGATCCCCTGGAGAAGGAAATGGCACCCCACTCCAGCACTCTTGCCTGGAAAATCCCATGGACGGAGGAGCCTGGTAGGCTACAGTCCATGGGGTCGCAAAGAGTCGGACATGACTGAGAGACTTCACTTTGAGGAGGAAGAAGGGGAGGCAGGCTAATAATACTCGCTCTATTTATAATACTTATTTTATTTTAATGCTACTCTTTTGATGTCTATTATGCCATAAGGTTTTTGAGTTGGAACTGTTTTTTTATGTGGCCATATCAGGTGTCTTTCTTTTTTTCTGAGTAGTGTGACTTCTGTTTTAAGATGGCATAATGAAGCCAAATTTCAAAATATCCGTCCTTTTAGACTTAAATATGTGAACAACAAATGTATAAAACATTAGCAGAAATATGCTAGCAGCAAATTCAAAGAACACAGCTGATGGTCAGTGAGAGAAATGAAAAGTTTCCACAAATTCAGAGGGTTTGGCTCAGGGCCATTCTTAGCCTCTCACTGTGAAAAGCTCTATGAGAGAGAAGCATAGTGAGAAAATCCTGCAAAATCACTGTCGCGCATAGCGGGAGCGTGGCTGAGGACAGGCAGTGCGTGCTGCAGGACTCTGGGGTCTCCAGGAGACTCCCCTGGGCGCTTCTCTCACGTGACAAGACAAGCAAACTGGAGATCAGTACTTTAGATGTTCAGGCTGGGCGAGGAGAAAAGAAAGAATGACACTATACCCTGGTGCTGATTATCTGCATCAGTAAGCCAGGAGTTAGCAGGACCCCGGACGGAAGGTGGCCTTGATAAAGTCAGTCTCTGGAGCACAGTAAGTGGAGGAAGGGGCACATGAGCCCAGGGTGACAGGGCTCCCTTATCTCACTCATGATTGAGGTGGGGGTGTGCAGGGGGTTGTCAGGATTAGGAGGAAAGGGAGTGATTACAAAGGAACAACCGGATTCTGATGGGAATGATATCTCACAAGGATTGCGGAAATTAGAGAATGTTAGACTACATCCCTGGAGAAGGCAATGGCACCCCACTCCAGTACTCTTGCCTGGAAAATCCCATGGATGGAGGAGGCTGGTAGGCTGCAGTCCATGGGGTCGCTAAGAGTCGGACAAGACTCAGTGACTTCACTTTCCCTTTTCACTTTCATGCATTGGAGAAGGAAATGGCAACCCACTCCAGTGTTCTTGCCTGGAGAATCCCAGGGATGGGGGAGCCTGGTGTGCTGCCATCTATGGGGTCACACAGAGTCAGACACGACTGAAGTGATTTAGCAGCAGCAGCAGACTGCATCCCTGGGAGAAGAGAGCAGAGTGAGGCTGCTTGGAGCCCTAGCCCCAGCTGAGCTTTTTCCTTTATCACACTCCTGAACTTCCCTTCCACCCAGCACACCCACACAAAGCTGCTAGCAGCTGAGGATGTGGCTGGGAAGGAACGGGTTCACCAACAGAAGTGCTCCACAGAACGTCCTGTGAAGAATGTCCTGAGCCAAGCAGAAGACACGGCCAGGCCCCTGCATTCACAGCAAGGCAATGAGAAAGGCACAGTGTCTGAGGAAAAAAGATGCAGTCTGTTCTGGAAGAAATAATAATTGTCCTTCAAAAAAGAAGAGAATTTCTGCATGAGTTTTAAGAACCTGAGTTTCATAGAACATTGGCTCGGAAATGATGATGATAATAAAATAACAATGAGGTGGAAAGGGGAAAATGTGGAGCCAGGGAGACTCAGAGAGAACCAGTTTGCAGAACACACAGAAGCAATTAGGAATGGAATGGCCTTCCCTAGTGGCTCTGTGATAATCACTGAGTGACTAAAAACTACATCAACTACATCAACTCCTTACAGATCATTCTTTAGGGCTTCACTGGTGGCACGGTGGTGAAGAACCCACCTACCAATGCAGAAGACACGGGTTCAGTCCCTGGTCTGGGAAGATCCCCTGGAGAAGGTAATGGAAACCCACTCCAGTATTCTTGCCTGGAGAACCCCACGGACAGAGGAGCCTGGTGGACTGTGGTCCATGGGGTCTCAAAGAGTCGGACATGACTTACTGACTAAACAACAACAGCAAAGGAATGGAATAATCATGGCTGAAAAATTAACTTACTGACAGAGCGCAGTCCAGAAATTCAGTGAGTGCAGAAGAAAAAAAAAAAAAGATGGAAACAGGTGAAAATGAAGGTGTGGCCATTGGAGTCCCTGGAGGCAGAGCTGAACTAGAAGTATGGGCCTTCAGTTTTTCTGTTCAAGTTCCTCTTGGAATTAGTTTTTTTTGTTGCAGAAAACTGACCACTTTAGACAGCACTCATTTGGAAATGTGTAAGCATTGACAAATGGCAAAAATGAATGTTCATGTTCTTCCTAGAAGAATACCAATGAGATGAAAGATTTATTTATAGCCTGAGGGACCAGGAAAATTCCCCTTTGAAGCAATTTGTTTCCTGGCAGTGATACTAAAAGCTCCCCTCCCCCACCACACGACGATTTTCTGTGCTTTGCAGGAACTGGTCTTTGTTAAATGTAAATCCTGACCTGCTGAGCTCAGGGCAAACTGCTTTTCCTACAACCAGAACCCGCTTTGTAGGACAGGTTCTATGGAAAAAAAATTTTGTGTGTGTGTTCTGTCAGACATCTATGGTTAATCATTGACATTTTCTACATTAAAAAAAAATCTCTCAAGTCCGGGTGATAGGTTAGCTTGAAAGAAGAGCAAACAAATCCACAAACGTTTACTTTAGTTGACCAGAATACTGAACTTTTGTGTCTTGCATGTCACCAAGCATGGTTTAGAATCCTTACACTATAAATTTCTGTGGGGAGTAGTGGATGGTAGAGCAGAAATTGGTTGCTGGAATGGACTTGTCATGAATTATTCATTCACTACCTAGTTCCTGGGAAATCAGCTGGAGGAAGTAGTTAGTCCAGTGGATCACAGGAGTGGCATGCCGCGGGCTCCAGCAAGCCCTCACAAGTCCAGCAGCAGGGACAGAGTGCTTCTGCTGGCGGCTGTGGGGCGGCAGCCGCTGTGCACCGCAGGCGGGACCAGGGAGCATGCTGCTGGCCGAGAGCTTCCCGGAGGACTCCCTGATGCTTCTCACCAGAGATGAAGCTTCAGGTAGGAGGACTGCCCTGCTCGCAGTAGCCGGATTTCTCATCCATCTTAGGGATGCCATTAGGCCTCATGGAACAAGTCTGCAGAGAACTGGAGTTGCACCAAGGGTGCCTCATTGGTAAGGTCGCCAGCTAGACAGGCTTAGCAGTTTATTTCCACTTTTCAAGTATGTACTTTGTTTCTGAGAAAACTGTTCCTTGAAATTGTGAGAAGTATTCTTGCTTCAAATACACATGTAAGTCTATAAGTTATAGTGTATTTTTTAATGCTATCTTCTACTCCTGGTGTAAAAAACGTGGCTTTTTAAAAAAACACGGCTTTTTTATTGACTTAATATTGGTCATGTAATTTAAAATCATGGAACTATGGCTTTAGAAAATCATGAGAAAGACAACTTGGTTTATAACGTAAGTGCCTGCAGCTGCAGGGTCCATTGTGTTTTCTAGAGGAAAAGCACCTTGGTCCTTTCTGCCGGAGCATTCATTTTGGGAAGGTCTTTTAGCTTCTCATAAGATGGAAAATGCATAAGAGATGGAACAGTGACAAAGGGCCTTTGTTCTGTCTGTTGGTATTATTTACTGTGTGTTTGTGTGTCTGCGTGCGTGCACTGTCTCGCTCTTGCCCTATCTTTCTCAGTAAGCCAGACATGTAATTTCATTTGGCAGGGACATTCTAATGTTGCCATTTGCATGTCTGTCCTATTTTGTATGGATGCTCTGTCTATTAACTTTGCTGAGGCTATGAAATGCTCTTGAGCTGGAGGGACAAAAATAGTAGAGATACAAAAAGTCAGTCTCCAGGAATCTGGGCCAAATGGGGTATATATATTTGATAATGAAATACTGTTTATAGTTTGAAACTCTTAAGTAAGCAAACATCCCTTAAACACATGCACTGAGAGCTCCAACACAATCAGAGAAGATCAACAGTCTCCTTCTGCATCACTTCTTAAGCTCCACAAGAGAAAGGGATCTTTATTTTGTTCACTCATCATTCCCAAGGGCCTGGAACAGAGCAGGCATGTAGTGGCTGATAAATGTGTTCCCTAAGTGAGAACATTCTATACTAAAGAATGCTTAGAATCATTCCTACAAAGGTGGTGGTAGTCACAGTGTTACAATTTCTGTAACTTTTAAAGTAATAACTAGTATTTATTATTAGTCATATCTATATGGATTGTAAACTGGCATAAAATTACACATGAATTTGAATGCATAATATTCTGAGCCAACAAAAAGAATAAACTGAAGCAACAGTTACTTACTCGAGAATTCTCAAAAACCCAGTATCAGGGAAATTGTTTTATAATAACTTTTATAAAAATGTAGTCTGAATTTTATTGATAAAGATTTTTCAGCTGACTTCAAGGATTTATGTATTTTTGGATATATAAAGAGTTTTAAAATAGCAGGAATTAAAATTGTTCATTTTACTTTATATTCAAAAAATGAAAATTACTTAATGGAAAAATAGATTTGAAAAGGATTATTTTCATCAGTACATTATTAGGGATATAATCATGCCATGTTACATGTAACATTTTAAAAGGTATTGAATTTTTTTGTCTATGTCAGAGGCTTTTTAAACTATAAACCTGTTTATTCATAACTTCTAGGGTAAGTTTAAGACAGCAGTGTATGTGGTGCTGAGTGGAACTAAGCAGGGCAACTTATTTCTCATAGATAATATCACATTTGAGAGCTCCTTGTGCAATGAAAAGAAGTTATCTCTGTTAACCTCTCTCTCCTCCTCACTCCCACACAAACCCACTTTATAAAGAACAAAACTGAATCCAGAAAACCTGGATGAATGGCCCAAGAACAAATGGTTGGTTAGCTGATAGCGTTTTATGCTTGACAAACTCAAATTTTTTAGTTGCTTGTCACTTTATTGTTGTCACAGTATACGTTTAAAAAATGAGGCAGATAATCACACTATTATGAGTTTGGACTGTACGTCACTGAAGGCAACTATTTTGCATTACTTATTGCATTAGTCCATTTGTTGAAATACTGTTTTAGAAATTGCAGGGTTTTCACCATATTTTTTTCTGAGTTAAAAATGTAATGACTAAATGTGCCCTAAATTTTATTTTAAATTTGAATTTTTTGGTAAAATGATATTTTGTGCTGTTTTTGTTATTCCTTAAAACTGCCTAGGTTTTGCTTTTATTTTTCAGGTAGAGATTGTTGCCTAATTTTTCCAAATCCTTTTTACCAACTGTGTTAGTCTGCTTGGGCTGCCTTAATAAAACATTATGTGTATAGAGACAGAGAAGGATCTCTTTCTCTTTTCCTTCTCAAAGGGATAAGCAAAATGCGGTAAATCCAAACAATAGAATGTTATATAGCCGCAAAAAGGATAAAGTATTGATACGTACTGCAACATCAGCGAACTTTGACAGCATTATATTAAGTGAAAGAAACCAGACAGAAAAGGCCACATTATTTTTTGCCTGACTCCATTTATGTAAAATCCAGAGATAGGAAGCAATAAATGATTGTTATGGAGGGGCTTGAAAGAGAGGAGTGGGGTTTCATTTTAGGGGAATGAAAATGTTTTAGAACTAGAGAGTGAAGGTGGTTGCTGCACGCTGCAGGTGTACTAAATTTCACTGAATTGTGTACTTTAGAATGGTTGAAATGATCATTTTTCTGTGTGTTTCACCACATACAAAAAGAATGAAACAGATAAGATGAGCTTAAAAGCAGAAAAAATATTTCAGGAAAGGGTAAAATCATGATTCTCAGGAACACATATTAAGGAATTTATTCTAGTCATGTGATATGAAAGAACTAAGTTGATGCTTAACCAGTTCAAAGAAAGAGTCAAAAGAGCATCAATTTATGTAAAGGAAATATTGAGATAATTTCAAATGGAGATAAAACTGGTTTTTCCATGGGGGTGAGTGGTGGAAGTCCAAGTCACTCTCAGATAGGACATCTGTCAAGTATCTACAGTGTAGAAAGAATTGCACACAGCTCAATAGTTTTCAACTGAAACTCAACATTTTTTCCTTCTCTCTTTTGATAAAAAAATAAAATCTCATAGAAGAATTACTATTGATCAAAATTAAGATACTATTATATTTGGCCTAATGATTTATATATATATAGGCACTATATATACATAGGCACAATATATATAGGCACTATATATATATTATATATATATATATAGGCACAATAAAAGTGTTAATGTCTCTTACAGTCCTTCTTAAGTTTGCTTTGCTATAAGTTTTTCTAAGGAATATCAGATTGGATTTTTTAAAGCTTCATTAATTTTGGTCCTAACTTTAGGTAGCCAAGCCAAGAACTTGCTATCCAATTTCACCTACAGTACCTATAAAAATTTCTAATTTCTTGATATTTCATAAATATTTCAAGTTTTCTGGGTCTGCCAGGAAGTAAGTGGCTTTCCATTCTTATCTGTAAGGCTGGAAACCCTGTAAACCAGTCTTCCCAAAAAGGCTTTGCATTCATGGCTCCAAGAATGCAACCTAAGTTCCTGAAATGTGCCTCGTCATATCTGATTGAATGAACACCATCCTCAAATGTGAGCTTGGTTGCAAACTCAGTGTTTCCAATTATGTCCTGGTAAGAAAGAAGACAGATTCTTATTGAAACCTATGCAGATAACTTTATTTCTATGAAAATAAGAATATGCAGTAAGAGTTTCTGAATTCTGGAGGGCTCAGACAGGAAGAATAAGATCATTGACAGGAATTATTTTGTTTCAGTTTATGAAAGCAGAGTCTATTGAATTGTGAGTTAAAGGAAGGAGAAAGGGCTTCCTTATATATTTAGAAAATAGAACATTCAGACAATATCAAGAAAGCTTAAACAAGACTAACAATATTCCAGCAATTCATTTAACCTTATTCTATTAATTCTTATTCCATTGACTCTTGATACGAGTTCTGGAAGTCATGACCTGGTCCACTGGTGTGGTCTCAGGGTTGTTTAAACGATGCTGTCAGAAGGCTGTGCTGAAAAGTACCTGGCAGAGTCCTTTGCAGTGAGCCTCTGACACAGCCATATAGCCTGTAGCTGATTGCAAAGGGGCTTCAGGGAAACATCAGACTGAAATAAATAGAAAGTGTTTGTAGATGACAGAGACTTAAATGGCTCTGCTTACTCTGTTAGTGATCATTTTAAAAATGAAATATTTGATAGAATTTCTTTTGAGAAAAATGTAACTGGCAGGGAAATTTGGTTATTTCTCTCACATGCAAAGCATGATAATTAAGTCAACCCCCCAGTTTTGGAGAAATAATTATAAACATAATTAACTTTGTGTTCAAAGAATGCAGTGAACAGTATATCTGGTTTATAAAAATCAGTGAGCATAAACTTTGCAGAGAAAAAAATCTTGAGATATTATAATCCTTAGACATTAACATACCATGAATACAACACAGATTTATCAGGGCTGTCAAGTAAAGAGATTCAGTAAGCCTGGAATAGGTCCTAAACTTCCTGTATATTAATGAAACTCTATAGTAAGTGTTGGGAATCCCCAACTGAAAACCTTGGCTTAGATGATGCTAGATTCAAATATTTAAAGTAGTGACCAAGTTAACATTAAAAAAACAGAAATCATGTCTGATAACAACAATATAATAGAGCATGAGTATATCTCGCTCACGAATCTCTTTTCACTCATGACTTCTTATGGATTTTATCAGTAGTAACAAATCAAGTAAAACGAGTCTGTACCTCTCCCTTCATAGGATAGGGATACAAAAAAAGATACATTTTTGTCATTTTTCAGAGCCCCTTGGGAAATCTCAAAGACAGGTTTAGGAGCAAAAGATATCATGAAAATTTTTTTTGATATTATATGAGAAAATTTTATTTTTTTAATATAAATTTATTTATTTTAATTGGAGGTTAATTTTTATTGTAATTTTATTTTACATTTAGGATTTGATTTTGTGTAGACAAAACCCAGAAGTTTTCAGGAGATTTGAACATTTAAAAGAGAAATCAGATCATGGGTACTTGAAAAGCAATGACTACTCATTTTAAAATTGACGATAAACATTATCCACCACTGTGAGCTTAATCGCTTTGCGATAATTAAAGATTCTTCTGATACAGTTGATGGTCATATTAATGAGTGTGGTTTTTTTGATATTGCATAATACAATGTGTTAATCTTGGAGATTTGCATAATTCAGTGAGCCAGTAATTTCTAAATGGCCAGTGTGTGATGTTACAAAGTCATGCATGGTTAAGATATTGTTTCAAAGAAAGATGGAGCAGTTGATTTTACTGGAGTATTAAAAGTTCATTAATACCAGAGTCTGCATCCCAGGTGATTACTGAGTTTTTATGCAGTACAAAGTAATATCCATAGTTGTTTCATGGTTGTTAAAATGCATACTCCTTTTCTAACTTCATAACTGTATAATGCCAAAGAGTCTTCACTTCAGTCAAAACCATGTATCAGAGGAGATTGAATGTGTAAGTAGATTTGAGAATCCAGCTGTCTTCTATTAATTAGACAATAACAAGATTTATAAAAATATAAAACATGCTACTCTGGAAAAAATAGTTGGTTTTCATAGAAATGTTATTTAACTGGGTTTATTATTAATTCTAAATGAATTAAGAGATACCTATTTTTTAAATTGTCCATTTTAACTTTTAATATAGTAAATATCCATAGGTATAATGCACGTAAACAAAAGGTTTTTTGAGTTCTCAATAATTTTTTATGTTGTAGAGGAGTCCTGAGACTAAAGGTGCTGCTGTACCCCCGGGCGTATGCCATGGGGTATGCATGGCATATACTCCCGTACCCCTCGAGGGTGGAGGAGGGCAGAAGGCATGCTAGAGAATGGAATAGCAGCTGCATCAGGAAAGGAAAATGTGCTCCCAGAAAACATCAAGGGTAATATCTTTAGAACTGTCTTACATATTTACCCTTAACTGCAAAATAGTTTGAGAAAGTGAGAACTTTTGGTTCTTTTGTTGCTCAGAACAATGTTGGAGTTCTGCTGGAGATGATGGATTTTGGTTAGGTAGTTACCAGTGTCTTTTACACATAAACTAGGGTGTGTGTGTGTTTAATGACGTAACTGGTTGTGGTCAGAGTTTCAGGGAAGTTCTGTCATTTCACTTTTGTGCAGATTCCCCAAGACGTGCTTAGACGCCTCACTCCATGGTCTTCTTGTGAGCTCTCGGCTTCTTCAACGGTGTGTTTGGTCTCAGCAGGCTCGCATCTTGGCTCTGCCCCAGGTCCATTTCATTGGAGTCACACATAGACTTGCAAAATCATTGACAGAACTGATTAAATTGGGAAATGTCCCATATATTTCAACAGAGATTCTCTTTATCTTAGTGATTTGGTAACTTCTTAACATTAACAGAACTTTGCTTTCTTATACCCTTAAACTGTTTTTCTCAAACTTGTTTATCTATCTGTTTCCTGACTGATTTATTTATTTGTATTAACTCAATTATGAGCTCACTGCCATCTTTTAAAGAGAAATTTATTTACATTGTCAGGAGTCATGATTCACTTTTCTAAAAAATGAGTCAGATCCCATTTGGATTATTCTGGCCCAGGATTTACAATCAAACTTGAATCTTAAAATGTGGCCTGGAGGCCAGCAGCCTGGGAGTCACCTGGGAGCCCATTAGAAACACAGAATCTCAACTGCCCTCAGACCTAACGGTCTGCATTTTAGCAAGATCCCTAATTCAAATGTACCGAGTTTCGGAAGGACTGGTCTGAAAGAGGCAACAGATGAGAAGAGGAACTGTGTTCTGAGGAGTTTTCTTGTTTAATGTAGAGAAAAAGAGCCCATGAAGAGAGGCAGAGCTGCGAGTCAGCTGGGAGGTGTGTGGTGTGGCATCCCGTGCTTCTCTGAGGAGGGAGCAGGCAGAGGCTGTCCTCTGAAGATGGTGGTACCCACCGGGCAGTCACGGAATGTGCCAGAGGCTGTGTGAAGACAGCTTGCCAGGGTTCTCTCGCTCGGGCACTGAGGCTTAGATTCAGCCTGAGCTGCAGCGAAACGCTCTCTCTCTCTCTGTTATTCCTCATTCCAGTTCTTGATACTGGTGTTCGGTAAACTTTCCCTCTTCTCATTGGAAACCTGACGCTCTTTGACTGCAGGAGGGACGGCGTCGCCCGCGCTGTGCGCTGTGCGCGTGCGCGCGCGCTCCCTGCGTCAGCCTTCCTCCTCCCTCCTGTGCGCTCCTCCTCGGAACGCTGCTTCCAGGCGCTGCCGTGGCGCTGTCCCCCTGGCGCAGGCCTCAGAGCTGGCCTGGTTTCTGTCAGTGCCCTGTGCATGACTCGGTTGTTTGTATGTACCAAATATTGAGGCTTTAAAACATCTGTATCTTCCGGGGCTCTGGGGCCTGTAGAATACTGAATTGTTCTAACAAGGAAAACAGGATAAAGTTTACATCGTTAAGCTTATTTCTCAAGTTCATAGGTAAAGAGCAACTTCTAGATCTCAGTCTTGATTTATAATGTTACCTAGCTTAACAGCTAGGCTCTCCCCACTCAGTACCATTCCCTATGGAATGATGGATGTTGGAAAGGTCTAGGGCATGAATTACTGCTGCTTGGAACTTCTCTGTAGATCTCCAGACGGTGTTAAACTGGCTATTTCTTGTAAGGTAGCAGGTGATTTGATAGCGGTTATAATTGGTTTTCTGTACAAATATACAAAGCATATGGTATCTTTGTTTTAATTTAGTAGACTAAATTGAAATTTAGTAGTAAACCGCCCGCAGATGAGCCTTTAGGTTGGAATTGCAGCAGTGTCCTGTGTTTGTCCCCAGTGCGTTCTCGACTCATGAGTGAAACTTTGATGTTTGTAGATTCACCTTGCCTGTGGATTCTCATTTTCCAGAGAAATAGATATTGGTGATATATTGCCAACACCTTGAACATTCTTTATAATTTTATTCTTTTCCTTTACAGCTAGCTAAGTGATGAGCTTAAGCCCAAGAAACAGTTCATGAAACTAAACACTTAATAACATTGTCATATTGTATTACTTTTAAGAGATATGAACTTCTGTTTGGACTCAGATTTATAAAGTAAGGGAGAATATAATAAAATTATTCCCCAAATTACACAAACACCTTGCTATAAAGACAAGACAATATTGCCAAAACATGTGCTGAGTGGCAGGCTACTTGGGAGGTCTTGAAACATTTCTTCATAATCACTTTAGTGATACCAAGTGTACAGAAGCAAAGTGTACGAAAGTCAAAGCAATCTGTGACTTGATGGATTGAGGGGAAGGAGAAAATCAGAATTTTCTTGATGGCCAGCTTTCTTGAAGGAGAGCCTTAGTGGAATGGAATCAACTCTTCCTCAAAGGAGTTTTTACATGATCCATCCGCTCCTTTGTACTTCCTTCTGATAAAAGAATTCTTCCTCCGTCTCAGCATTTTGTGGTTTTTGCCGTGGTTATTGCCTGGCATGTGAACTGAATGGAGAATAGATAATCTTAAAAATACACATAAGATCGTCTCTTCCATTTCCAGTAGTTTTCTTTTTTTTTTTTTTTAACTCATTTTATTTAAAGCAAGCCTAAGTGGATGCAGGAAAGTTACTGTATTATTTTTAAAAATCATATTTACATTTGGAACCTTCTCTCTCTGTTTTTTTTTTTTTTTTTTTTTTTTTTACAATTTTATACTGTGGAATATTGCTGTATTCATTTGCTAGGGATATCATAACAAAGTACCATAGACTGGATGGTTAAAAACAACAGGAATTTATTTTCTTATTGTTCTGGAAGTTTTAAGTCCAAGATCAAGGTGTCAACAGGTTAGGTTTTTCTTGTGGACCTCTTTCCTTAATGTGTATATAAATGGCTATCTTCTTCCTGTGTCTTCTGTATTCGTATATCTGTGTCCTAATTTGCTTTTCTTATAGGGACATCAGTCATATTGCTTTAGGGCCCACCCTAATGGCCTCATTTTAGTAGTTTCTTCTTTAAAGACTTCCATCTCCAAATGTAGTCACAGTCTCAGTATTGAGAGTTAGGGCATCAACATAATTGAGATTGAGAGGCATTTAGTGGGGAAGAATTTGATAAAAGGACTGTGCAGCTTGAAGGTAGGGGAGTGTGAGAGGGAGGAGACCAGCAGGACTCCGTTGTCTCTACTCCAGGAGGAGTAGGCTTGAGGGAGTAGGTGTGAGCTGTGCCCCTGCAGGGCACTGGCGCTTTCCAGCCAGCCTTTGTGAGGAGCTTGGGCCTTGTTTTCTTTGTCCCTGTCCTATAGCAGCTCCTCACCACACGGACCGCATCACACACAGCTGGAACACAGTTCACCCCTCTGAACCTCCTCTTGAAGGCTTCTTAAGATATGTCTTGCCCTCGTATTTTTACAGTTAGCTCAAAATTTCTGTCCTTTTCTTATTAATAAGTTCCTTTAGGGAAAAGACTCTTGTTTTATTCATATTTGCCAAATTCTCCAGTGTCTAATAGCTGGCCCTGTACACAATAGTTGGTGCACAGCAGATTCTAATTGAGGGAACAATGTGTTAGTAGAATTGTTAGGTTCAGTTACTTGTTAGCCCATTTTAATCAAAACTTGATGCCTTAGGTAAGGTAAACCTAAACCTATTTGGTTTTCTTGCAGAATGAGAAGACTTTGGGACATTCCATGAGTCATTCAAGCAACATTTCTAAGGTAGGGTGCCACTGAAATATGTTATTTTTATAGCTTGGGGTTTTTATATTCTTTTCCTTCATATTTATACCTGGTGTGTGTTTTATACTCTTTTCAAGACATAAGGATCTCAATACATGGCTTTAATCTGCTCTGGAACCGGGTTATATGTGAGGTATATAACAGTTATATTTTTCTAGGGAGGCAGTTCTGAGCATGTGTTTGAGGGGAGTGAGTAATAGGAGAAAACCCTATTTCTTCCAGTAGAAATAATTTACTTTCAGGTAAAAATTCTCAGCTATCAGAGAATCTGTCGCCTCGATTAGGAATGCATTTGAGAGACAGTAACAACAGTTCTCCTGACTTAAATAATCTTGGATTTACGTGGTTCTGATGACAAGATGTCTGGAGGTGGATGCTTCGTGGCTGGTGTGTTGTTTCTCACAGATGTTGCCGGGGACCCAAGCTCTTTCTGCGTCCTGTGTGCCATCTTCCTTGGCACACTGTCATCCTCTTGTCTGACACCTGATGGTCTTGCGTTGGGAGCTGGACCTTAGCTGACACTCGAGCTGTGCAGTCTGTCAGCTGAGAGTGACCCTTTTCAGCCAGAAGGCAACAGCTTTCCCAGAAGCCCCACTCAGTTGCCTGACTTCTGCTCAGATCTCACTGCTGAGAACTGGATCACAAGACCACTGCCAGCTGGAATGTGGCCAGGAAAAGGAGGGCAGAGAGGGTGAAGCAGCCAGCCAACCCGATCACCTGTGGGATAGTCAGTTGGGTCGTCTGTCAGGAGTACATCAGACGCTTGGGGTGACCCCAGAGCCTGCAGGCAGCGTCTCCCATGCCAGTGAGCTCGCTCATGCGCCCTGCTCCTCTCTCAGCCCAGACACAGGCTCCGACCCACCCCTTGTTCGTGCAGGTATGTCTGGGAAGGTTCCTGGCAAAGGTGGACCTTCTCCCCAAATCTGTGTCAGGTCTGGACAGTATGGCAAAACCTGGCCTACTGCCTCAGGCCTTTAATTTCTTTAAAATAGTCACATTATATGCTACATGTTTTTTATTCAGATCACTCTGTATTATACTTTGGAATTAAAAGTAGAATGTAGAAAATCCTTTAAGACATTAATCGGTCTGTTCTTAGGCATACTTGTGATCTAACCATGACATTCTGCCACTGAATTTTGCATGAAAAGAAAATCCATAGTGCTTAGTGTGCCTGAACAGTATTTACAGAGTGCTTCTTGGTTCATTGCTGACCTGTGTGTGTGTGTGTGTGTGAAGTCGCTCAATCATGTCTGACTCTTGGTGACTCCATGGACTGTAGCCCGCCAGGTTTCTCTGTCTGTGAGATTTTCCAGGCAAGAATACCAGAGTGGGTAGCAATTTCATTCTCCAGGGGATCTTCCTGATCCAGGGATCAAACTCGCATCTCATTACGTCTCCGGTATTGGCAAGCAGGTTGTTTACTGCTGCGCCACCTAGGAAGCCTTCCCCCAGATCAGTGGGGGTGGCTTTAGCCCCCTCATATAAATACCTTTCAGTGAATACTGTCAGCTGTCCCAGCCTCCTTTTCTTCCCTTTGCTGTTCCTTCAGCCAGGAATGCAGGAGCTGTAGAACTGTGCAATGGTGCATCGTTAGTGTCAGAATAAAATGGCCAGTGTTGACCTCTGACTTTTTGAAGGAGCTGTCCAAAATGTTTCTCTAGACACAACTCTGCAACAGTGTCTAGAGGAACATTTTATGGGCTTGGCACAGACCTGGGGTGTGGGCCTTCTGAGGTACTTGGTGAGGGTTTTAGGGTAAGGTGAACAAAGGTTTACCAGCCATGTGACTTTGAGTAAGGACACTCCTCTGAACTTTAATTTTTTGAGGAGTAAAATTAGGATAATAATGTGACCTTCAGGCTTGTTGTGAGTCTTAGCGATAATGTTTGCCAGAAGCTGTGTGGCGGCTTCCTCAATGTTGTGAGTCAATAAATAAAGTGACTCTTGCTAAACTTGGTTCAGCCCTGGAGACCTTCAATTGATTGGATCAGGAGAGTCTTATTATTATTTCACTGCTGATTGAAGAATTGCAGGCAGGCTTTGTTTTATTGCATTTCACTTTATTACACTTTTGGAGGTTTGTGGCAACCTTGCTTCGAGGCAGTCAGTCAGCACCATTTTTCCAACAGCATCTGCCCACTTGTCTCTGCGTCACAGTTTGGTAATTCTCCAAATATTTCAAGCTTTTTGTTATTATTATTGTATTTGTTATGGTGATCTGTGATTGGTGGTCTTTGATGTTACTACTGTGACTTGCTGAATCAAGCTCAGGTGGTGGTTAGCATTTTTTAACAATAATGTATTTTTTAATTGAGGTATAGCTTCCCTGATAGTCCAGTTGGTAAAGAATCCACCTGCAATGCAGGAGACCCCGGTTCAGTTCCTGAGTCTGGAAGATCTGGAGAAAGGATAGGCTACCCACTCCAGTATTCTTGGGCTTCCCTTGTGGCTCAGATGGTAAAGAATCTGCCTGTAATGTGGGAGACCTGGGTTCCATTCCTGGGTTGGAAAGATCTCCTGGAGAAGGGAAAGGCTACCCACTGCAGTGTACCGGCCTGGAGAATGCCATGGACTGTACAGTCTATGGGGTTGCAAAGAGTCAGACACCACTGAGCGACTTTAACTTTGTTTTTTAGTTATAGTGTTACTTCAGAGTTAATGAAGAACTGTGAAAGCCCAAAGCTTTTTTTCCATAGTGCAGAAAGGAGATTTGGGCTTCTTGCATTTCAACAGCAGGAATTCCTGCACACTTCACTGGGATCAAAAGAAAACTTCAGGAGTGGGGAGTCTTGTTTGCGCACACAGCTAACTTCGCAGTGATCTCAGCACGAAATTTTGTTGCAAAAGCTTCCTTAAGTATGTTGCTGCTGCTGCTAAGTTACTTCAGTCGTGTCCGACTCTGTGCGACCCCATAGACGGCAGCCCACCAGGCTCCCCCATCCCTGGGGTTCTCCAGGCAAGAACACTGGAGTGAGTTGCCATTTCCTTCTCCAATGCATGAAAGTGAAAAGTGAAAGTGAAGTTGCTCAGTTGTGTCCGACTCTTAGGGACCCCATGGACTGCAGCCCACCAGGCTCCTCCGTCCATGGGATTTTGCAGGCACGAGCACTGGAGTGGGGTGCCGTCGCCTTCTCTGTAAGCGTGTTAGGGATGAGCAGGATGAACGGGGCTGGAGAGCAGAGGGCGGGGCTGCTGTGGCACTGGCTCCTGAGAAGCAGCGCCGTCTTGTTCTGTTTATAAAATAAGCCTGTTATTTGGGGCTACTTTTAGGCCAAGACGTGTAAAACTCTTGTCTTCAGTGTGGCAGATATACTTAAGCAGATGCTTCCTACCCTTGAACTAGAGGACACAAGGGGAGGTCAGTCTACGGACAGGTTATGCTACCCGAGGTTTTGTTTTTGTCAAGAGACGCTTCCTGCCGACTCGGCCTGTGCCCGGGTTTCAGGCTGGTCTGTGCTCATGTCACTCAATCACGTGCAGTCTGCGTTGCGCTCCGTTTAAAAAGCTTACAAAATGTTCTTCGTTACGTCGCCTAAACGCGTACTCTGTCAACCACCGCTGGTGCTGACTCTGCCCTTTGTGGTCTAGAGCTCTCACAGGCAGTGGGGTTTGGGAGGCTTTGTGTTGGAGAGAAGGGAGGGCGTGAGGTGGGTCTCTGCTGTCGGAGTGATGGGCAGCCTCTGACTGGTGGCCATCACTCCTGGGTTACTTGGAGCGTGAGCTGGTGGGGGCATGCACCCAGGTACTGATGTGGCCTTCCAGGGGACTCGGGTGGTCACAGAGGTTGCTCCTGGAAGGCCTGCCATGTAAGGGTGAGGTGACCTGACTCCCTGTCCAGGGGTATTGTACCGTTACGCCCCCACCTGCAAGCTGTCTCATCACCTGGCATAAAGTCCCCTCAACTGTCAGGTGTACAAGGAGGCCCAGTGCAGTGTTTAGGAGTATTACATGAGTTCAGATTTTGTCTGCACATAACTCTGTGCCAGACATTACGCTTTGAATGCTGAGCTAAACAGAGGAGAGAGGAACAAGCAGATGTCCATAAAATACCTTTAGGCAGAATCATGAATGGGAAAGAAAAGGGGCTAAGGTACAAAATTATGAGGCACCAGAGTTGGAAGGGCTGCTCAGGGAAGGTCTGGCTGAGGAGGGGATGCTTACAACAGGACTTAAAGGGTTGAAAGGAGCTGGCCAGGATGGGGTTAAACTGTAGTAGAAAACTGGTTTGTCACCTTCTTGGGAAATCCAGTGCTTTAGGTAGAGATAAAAGGAGGGTATTTGCAGCCTTAGTCAGTAGGAGTGATGGCTCTCCTGGACATCCAGTTGCAGGCGCCTGTAAACCCTGGGGCCGTGTTGGCTGGGGCTGTTCCGGTGAGGACCACTGTTGGGGGGGCCTCCCGGTGGTGCTAGTGGTAAAGAACCCACCTGTCAGTGCAGGAGACAGAAGTGGGTTCGATCCCTGGGTCAGAAAGATCCCCTGGAGGAGGGCATGGCAACCCACTCCAGTATTCTTGCCTGGAGAATCCCATGGACAGAGGAAACTGGCAGGCTGCTGTCCGTTGGGTCACACAGAGTCAGACAAGACTGAAGCAACTTGGCATGTTGTTGTTTAATCGCTAAGTCGTGACTGACTCTTTGTGACCCCATAGACTGTAGCCCGCCAGTCTCCTCTGTCCACGGGATTTCCCAGCCACGAATACTGGAGTGGGTTGCCATTGCCTTCTCCAGGGGATCTTCCAGACCCAGGGATTGGACGTGCGTCTTCTGCAAGGGCAGGCAGATTCTTTACCACTGAGCCACCAGAGAAGCCCTGAGGACCACTGTACTTTGACCAGAAATCCTTTAGAGGAAGATTAGGATTCCCTCGGGAGGCTTGAATTCACTCTATCCAAATGAAATTTTTTAAGATACAGGCACCAGCTTAGGCCGGGTTCACTGTGGGCGCTGTGCTTCCTCGAGCCTCTGCTGACACCTCTCTGGGAGAGTTATCTGCAGGACAGCGCAGCGCCCAGACACGGCATTAGCTTACCCCGAGGGGAGCACTCTCATTCAACTCTGGGAACTGGATTTGGTCCAGGTGACACAATTTCTTGAACAAGTTCACGATGAGCAGTGCTTCCCACAGGGAGATGGCAGTGGCAAGCTGGGCGTTGCTCACGAAGCCTGGAGCACGTGTGCCTCCTCCTCCCTGCGGCCAGGTGAGGTGACTGAGCTCCAGCAGTTTCCGAAGGCTCGTACCCAGCGGAATATTTTAGAGCTCTGCATAATTTTATTCAAGTATCTCAAGAATCATGTGCCTGCCTCTGGTTAATCACATATTCCTGGGGAGAGGTCAGATTGGACATATGTAATGAACACTTAAAATTATAGCTGTTCTCTTGTTTGGCAAGCAGAGCTTGCCTAGAGCTCTTGAATGTTTTCCTATTAGTGTTGCCATTAGCTAGGAATGAGGAGGAGCAGAATGTCACACGTCAGATGTAAACACAGCCTTAGGGTGGCGACTCGCTGGCCACACACCTTGATTTGATCGTCACGATCAAGTTCTCCTTCTGTTTCTGAATACACAGTTAACCAGTGATAGACAGTTTACTCAGACCTTTGGGTTAAGTATAAGGCAGATGTGCCTTTCTCAATTTATACTGAAGAAAGCAGCTATCTCAAAGACAATGTACTTATTTCATTCAATAGAAACAAGGAGAATGAATTGGCAGGGTTAATGGCGTCAAGAGGTGACAGCCTGCTTAATGTGTATCATGAATACCATGTAGCCTCACTTTGGGTCCTGATGATGCTCCATGGTCAATATCTTGCTATTTGGCTCTCCTTTTGCACAAATTGACTGACTGTATTTTCTTCTTCTTCCTCCTGATTTGTTACAGTTGAGTTTTTGGTTATAGCTTTAGACCAGCAGCTTTCAGTTTTGTTCTGGACCCCCTGGCAGAATAAGGGACCAGGCTAAAACTGGTTTCATAATAATATGAAGACATGATTTGCTTGTGTTACTCTCGCTGTCTCACAAGTGTACAGTGGTTTCCAGAGTCTGAGTGGCATGCAAGATGGTATCTTCTGTCTGTCACTAACAGCATGTGAGCTGGTAGTCTTGTGTCTAGGAGTTTCCAATCTTTGGTTGATGTAACCTACATAAACACACGCTCTTTGGGGCCCTCATTGGTTTTTCTTTCTTTCAGTGTGTAAAGTGACCCTGAGACCAACTAGTTCGAGAACCTCTGTTTTAGACATATTAATAGAGATGCAGTTGCTCCAGAGTGTCCTTGTTTTATTCATTCAACAAGTGTTCATTGAACACCTCCTGTGTGCAAGGCGCCATGCAGGACTTAACAGCAGCGACTTATGAACCAACGTGTTGTTCTGTAACATCTTCTTATAAACCTTGACGGTGCCAGGGAAGAAGTGAACAGGGTGCACAGATAGTGAATAATAGGGGTGGAAAGCCTTTTTTGGGGAGGAAGCCGAGGAAGGGCCAGTCATGCTGGGTGGGGTGTGAGAGCACCCCAGGAAGAGGCAGGGGTGGGTGAGATGCTAGGTGGAGGCCGGTGCCGAGTCACAGAGCAGAGAGGGAGGTGGGACTGGGATGTTGAGGCAGCAGTGGGGTTTCAGGCAGGTCTCTGAATATTCTTTTAGATTTTGGGTCAGGGAGGGCATGTGCTTAAAGGGATTACTGATTTCATTTGTTACCTAACATGTTGGCTTTAGAGGAAGAGCCTTAGTATTAAGTTTGAGTTCATCTTGTCTCCGAGTTCCTCTCAGTTGCAATTCCCAGGGCAAAGGTTTACCTGCCAGGTGAGTAGCCTGAGCAGAAACTTCTCATCCCCTGTGAGTGGACGGTGGTAGCCTGTTGGAACGGGGCAGTTCATCACAGAAACACCTGAAAGTTCACTCTGCAGACCAGCGAGCAGCAGCTAGGAGTATAGCTGGAAGCCTTCTCCTCAGTGGGGGCTTTCCAAGAATGGTGTGTCACATTTCTGGATCTCTGATTTTATAAGACCCTCGTAGCAGCCCTATGGATTGTTGGCCTGATTTTTAAATGATTAAATTCCTGTGCCGAGTGGTGTGCCCTTGGGAGGTGGTGTGCTTAGCCAGGTGGCCCCAGAACACACACAGACTGAGGACTTTGGAGTCAAAAGCCACTGCTTTTGCTACCACCTCAGAATTTTCTCCAAGAATTTTTGGAAATAAAAATGTATTTCAGTTATATTTGAAAAGTTAAATATTTAAAAGAAGTCTGTAGTAGTAAAGGGTCCTTTTGAGTAGTAAATGACTCAGAAACCCAGCCCTTCTACCATGGTATTTCTGGTGAATTCAGTTCAGTTCAGTTGCTCCATCGTGTCCAACTCTTTGCGATTCCATGGACTACAGCATGCCACGCTTCCCTGTCCATCACCAACTCCTGGAGCTTACTCAAACTCATGTCCTTTGAGTCGGTGATGCCATGCATCCATCTCATCCTCTGTTGTCCCCTTTTCCTCCCGCATGTAATCTTTACCACTATCAGGGTCTTTTCAAATGAGTCAGTTCTTCGCATCAGGTGGCCAAAGTATTGGAGTTTCAGCTTCAGCATCAGTCCTTCCAATGAATATTCAGGACTGATTTCCTTTAGGATGGACTGGTTGGATCTTGCGGTCCAAGGGACTCTCAAGAGTTTTCTTCAGCACCACAGTTCAAGAGCATCAATTCTTTGGTGCTCAGTTTTCTTTATAGTCCAACGTTCACATCCATACATGACTCCTGGAAAAACCACAGCTTTGACTAGATGGAGCTTTGTTGGCAAAGTAATGTCTCTGCTTTTTAATATGTTGTCTAGGTTGGTCATAGCTTTTCTTCCAAGGAGCAAGCATCTTTTAATTTCATGGCTGCAGTCACCATTTGCAGTGATTTTGGAGCCCCCAAAAATGAAGTCCGTCACTGTTTCCACTGTTTCCATTGTTTCCCCATCTATTTGCCATGAAGTGATGGGACTGGATGCCATCGTCTTAGTTTTCTGAATGTTGAGTTTTAAGCCAACATTTTCACTCTCCTCTTTTGCTTTCATCAAGAGGCTCTTTAGTTGTTCTTCGCTTTCTGCCATAAGGGTGGTGCCATCTGCATATCTGAGGTTATTGATATTTCTCCCGGCAATCTTGATTCCAGCTTGTGCTTCTTCCAGCCCAGCGTTTCTCATGATGTACTCTGCATATAAATTAAATAAGCAGGGTGACAATATACAGCCTTGATGTACTCCTTTTCCTATTTAGAACCAGTCTGTTGTTCCATGTCCAGTTCTAACTGTTGCTTCTTGACCTGCATACAGATTTCTCAGGAGGCAGGCCAGGTGGTCTGGTATTCCCATCTCTTTAAGATCTTTCCAGTTTGTTGTGATGCACACAGTCAAAGGCTTTGGCATAGTCAATAAAGCAGAAATAGATGTTTTTCTGAAACTCTCTTGCTTTTTTTATGATCCAACGAATGTTGGCAATTTGATCTCTAATGACTTGGGGGTCTTTACATGGTTACAATTGGAGCTTCTGGGAATGTGAATCCATCTTTGCTCAGAAACTATTGCTTTCAATATAATTTATTGAAAACAAGTTATATTTGCAAGTTTCCTAACAGTAGCTTAAAGACCTGCTTTGTGAGATGGGCCGTGGCAGAGCCCCTTCAGCTGGTGCTCTCCCTCTAGCAGCGCTGTGACATAGGCCCCTCATTATGCTGGGGATATATTGTTATTCACGTAATTCCAACCCTCTCTAAAAGGCCACCAAAGAAAAGAATTCAGTGTTTGTGCTACTCACCAGACAATACTGAGAGTCATTTGTAATGGAAATCATTTTAGAATTCAGTACACTCTCCTCCATGAATTCTATATTGTACATATTCTATATTGACTTTTTTAATGGTCAGTTTTAATTAATTGCTATTGAGAAAGCTCATTCTTGGCACAGCCCTTGGTCAGGAGCCAACATGTATTTATCAGCAGCCGCAGAACTGGCCTGTCCTTTTACTGTAGATCATCTTGGAAGTTGAATACAACTGGGTGTTTATTTTTAGAAATCAAGAATCTCTCAGAATGAAGCATTTCTTTTCACGGAGAAACTTCTGCGCTGAGCAGAAAGTTCGCTGAAAGGCTTCCTCAGTTTGTACGTTGCAGTGTCTAAACACCAAGTGAGATGCTATTTGGTTTTATTATTTGAAGTCAGACCTGCTGAGTGGCAGTAAGGACCCGATCTCTATCTCCTGCTTTGAGGGCAGGAGGGCAGAAGCATTTAGTAACTTCCTGAGCAGAAAGTAAAGGTAAGGTGGTCTGGTAAGCAGAATTTCTGAAGTGCCACCCCCCACCCCGCCCCAAGATGTCACACTCTGATGCCCGAAGCTTGTCAGTGTGATGAGAAATATTGCTGACAAGATCATTGTCAAGGAATCATGTGAGCTCTTAAAGGCAGAGAGCTTTCCCTGCCTGGGGGCAGAGACTGGAAGCAAGAGTGGGCTTGAAGATGGGGAAGGATGGATGGGGAATGCAGGCAGCCCCTGGCTGACAGCCAGGAAGTAAATGGGTCCTCAGTCCTAAAGCTGCTGGGAACTGCCTTCTGCCAGCGGCCTGAATGGACGTGGGAGTGCGTTCTTCCCCAGAGCCTCCGCAGAGAAGGGAGGCCCTGAGCAGAGGGTCGCATCGCGCTGTGGGTCAGATGACATATTTGTGGTTTTGAGCCACTAAGTTTGTGGTAATTTGTTAACAGGATAATAACAATCTGATACAGGTGGCAAATGCCATCTTTGTAGAGGAAAAACCTCTCTCTTGGTAGCTGTCAGAACTCTTCACTTCCAAAATCTCTATGCTGACAATGTAGCGTGCTTTCTTAATTTAGCCATATTCTTCTACAGGAGGAAATACACATGGCTCTCACAACACTCGTTTTGCGCTCGGGTTTTGTTTTTGGTGGAAGCACAGGAGTGCGGCGGCCTGCGCTACTGCTACTGACGTTCGTGTCCAAGCCCACAAGTCACGGCTCGCCAGCCCTCTGCCCCCAGACAGCTTTGTACAAGCCTTTTCTTGCATATGTGTAAAGATGAATTCTTAAAAGAAGAGTTGCTGGGACACAGTGCACATGCATTTGTAATTCTGAGTGAAATTGCCAAATTGCCATCTTAGGTGGGAGGTTTACCAGGTTGCTTTCACACCAGCAATGTGTGAGAGTGATTGTTAGCTCATACTTTTGCCAACGTGGGTATTTGATTTTTTAAAAAACTCTTGTTAATGACGAAGGCATTTCTCATTTGAGCTTTAATTTTTATTTCTCGTTGTGAGAAAGGCTAAGCATCTTCTTATGTTGTAAGAGCTGTCTGTATTTCCTTTCCCATTTTTTTGATTAAGTCATTGCTTGATATGCTGTCATTTGAGATCCGTTGTAAACACATGCCCTCTGTATCTCCTTCTATAGTCCTTCCTCAAGTTCCTCCTGGCTTAAAAAGCAGACAGGCCCAACCAGACCATTTCCTGTGGCCCTACACCTGGTGATGAAAATCAGGTGGGCAGATTCACTTTTAGGAGAGCACAAAATGTATTAAAAATAGCTTTGCTGGTAAACGCAGAAGGGCCCAGTGGAGTTCTGCAATAGAGAAGGAGGAGGAAGTGGCCGAGAGGGAGGTTGGAAAGTAGTGTAGTAAAAGGAGCAAGGGAAGGAAGTGAAGCAGAAAGCCGGTGGGGAAGGTTAGGGTGAGGGAAGGCGCAGCTGGTGTCCCTCAGGAAGGAAGTCCTCTCCAGTGCCACGTTGCTGAGTTCCTTCCAGGGACCGAGGACGCTACGTGGCGAGTCTGTTTCGACAGGCCCCCCAGTGGTGCTTTGTCCTCTTAGAGGGAAGCAGAGGTGGAGGGGCATGCCACCTTCTACCAGGGACATGTGGAAAGTTTTCTGTTGGCTGTAAGTGCTTGGCAGCCTTGATAAAATCATTTGGAACAGTGAGTTGATAGAAAAGCCACCATTAAGTGACTTGAGAACAGCAAAACAAACTTGTCATTGCTGAGAAATAAGAGCAACCGGGATTCATGCCTAGACAGAATCCAGAGGTTTGTTTGGGCATAATTGATTACAACATCTGAAAAAAAGGGGATTTTTATGAACATTTTTTTGCAGTGAGATTGCTTTACATTCTTTTTCATGACTGGAATGTCTCTTGTTTGAGAACCAACCAAGAACTTCAGGAACAGAGGGCTTCAGTTTTCTCAATACATTTGAATGTTCTCGTTATGAACATTCACACCTCTTGTCAGTAACTGCAGAGTCGTGTGTGGTTTGATCCTCCCTCGAGGAGGGGAAAGTATGTTCCCCGTGTTGTGTGGGCACAGTCTCCTTCTCCCTTAAGCCAGCACTGCCCCACAACCTCCCACATGTTACCCCACTCGCTGTTGCTGTCCGGAGGGGCTAGGGAGCTCTTGGCTGAGCGTCTGAGAGGGGACTGCAGCTGCTTGACTTACCTAGACCCCCCTGGTTGGACCCTGGAACTGTGTTTGAAGCTGTCTTCCTCATTTCATTGTCGCCATTAAATCCTTGTGGGTAGGTCGATAGATTTTACTCAGCCTGGTACCAGCAACAAGTTGAGCCCTTGAAAGATGCTGTCGCTGTGCTCGGGGATCATTCTGCAGGAGGCCTGGTCCTGACCTTCACCACGTGCTCTTCTCTAGCTGGTAATGCAAGGAATGGGCTGTGATGGCCCTGTGAGTCTTGCTCATTTTCTTGCTCTTGAGAAGGATAAGGCATTTGTTGGTTTGTATGTATGTAAATTAATAGTTTCCCAAAGCCTCCTGATCTCATAAGAATGGAGAGTTTGCCTCTGCTAGTGGGAGGCTTGTTGAGGCTTGGATGTTGCCTGCTGAGAGCGTCTTGTGCTGTCCTTTGTGGGATCAGAGGATGGAGTGAGCGTGGGGCACAGATAGAGGCAGACGGAGCCGGGTGGCAGGGCCGCTGCGAGTGCAGACACGACTGTGGGAGTCCCCGTGGCACGCCTGAGACAGGAGGCCCACGGGAAGGGTGGCGGACGTCAGGGGCGTGGCAGTCTGGCCTCCTCAGTGCAGGCTTTCGCTCCGCCCTGAGGCTCTTCCCTCCTGCTGCTAAGCCGTGCCCCCTTCGGGGCCTGGGACGGTGTGCCTTGTTCCCCTGGATGCCCCTTTCTCGTGTGAATTACTCGAGGTTCAGAATAGCAGTAAGAGAGCATCTGTCTTGATTTCAGCTTCCCATCTGACCCCTGCCTCCTCTCAAGGACACTGACCCTGGGAGCATCGCGTTCTGCGGATAAGACCCAACTCTCCTTTCACAGGGTCTGCCTTCTCTGCAGAATCAGACCGTATGTGTGTTTCCTGAGGCTCCGGGCCTCAGCATGCAACAGGGAAGGTGATAACAAGACGTTGCCTTGTGTCTGGATGAGCACGCCCTTGGCCGATCCTCATGTGGCGAGGGCGCTTCCTTCTCTGCCTTAGTCCGAGCGACTCAGCTTGACCCAGCAACCTCGAGGAAGCAGATCTGAGGGCCCAGGGAGGTGTGTGAGGGCACAGGGCGTGAACCGACCTTCCTGTCCTCCCTTCCCCCCAGGTCTGCTTGGGGAGGCTCATTCTCTACACCGTGACCGGGTTTTGGCCCCGCCTACAGATCCTGAACAAAACTGGTCACCCTCACAGGTTAAAGAAGGGAACGAGAAGTTCCAGGAGGCTGTCCATCTCAGAGTAGGGTTGGGACTGAATATCAGAGACCCGGCCGATTGTAGGAGCTAGGGACGTTAGTGTGGCCCTCCTTGGCCCGCCTCCCTGTGATGTAACAGTAAATGCTCCCTGTTCCCATGTCGGGAGAATAGAGGAGCCCGTGACAGCTGTCTGGGAGGAGGGCACAGGAGAAAGTGGGGTGTGGGCAGTGCGTAGCTCATGCAACGGGAATGTAGTATCAAAGTGTTGAGAGCCCCCCCCCCCCTTGTTTTAGAAAGAATCATAACCAAGAAGTGAAAGATCATTTGGGGGAATGTCATATTTCTGGCTCCAAATAAACGTTAGATTCTTAAGAACTTTGACCAGAAATGCTTTTAGAAAATAAATGTGGATTCTTTGGTGACTCAGAAGATGTGATTGTTGAGTAATGCTACGTAATTTTGGCATATACACGTGGCATGATAACGTGTAACTTCACGGATCAAGTCAAACCCAAGGTTGACTTGGGTTTACAATGATGTTTCATCTCCATGTTGAGGAACAGGAGTCACTGTGCAATGAACACCTCAGGCAGAGTGCCGGTTCTCTCTGGTTCTGTCCAGGCTGATGCACATGCTAGGCAGGGGGGTTGGTGTTGCAAGTCAGGGGTTCCTTAGCTGCAGTGCTGGGATGAGAGCATGCCCTGGGGGCGACACTTCGCAAGAGTGGGGCTTTCCAGAATCAAGGGACAGGGCCTGGGGCGGGTGGGGAGGACATGCTGGCTTGGTGTCAGACTGGTAACAGACTCAGTGGTAACAGACTCAGTGCTGTCTCTGCGTGGCCCCTGAGGTTGCACGGAGCAGCTGCTCCCTCAGAATAGCTGTCCTGAGGAGGGAAGAGCGCACTTGCCGCTGCGGGGGCCGAGGAAGCTCAGGACTCAGTCTTGATGAGGCCTCGCAGGTGCCCCGTAGGGGCTTGAGTGGATGTTGGGGGACGCCCAGAACAGTCGTCCTGCAGCCACAGCTCAGCTGTACTCCCTGTTCGTATTACTCTCCTCTGCTTTTCTTTCCACCGTGGTATTTCCTCACCCTCCCGGATCTTTTCTCTAAGTTTGGCAGTTCAGGGAGTCTCCCCTTTGTGTAAGGAGCGCTGGCAGGGGTTTGGGGGTTCATGGACCCACTGCCAAGTGGTGAGGGCTGTTGTGTCCTGCCAACCTCCACAAGGATGGCCCCAGACACGGGGGTAGAGAGTACCGGCCGGGGAAGTAAGGCCGCAGGGCCCAAGGATGGCCGCAGACACGGGGGTAGAGAGTGCCGGCTGGGGAGTAAGGCCACAGGGAAGGCGCCTCGCGGTCCTTTTGTGTTTGCAGGTACCTGTGGGCTCGGTTTCTCGGCTTATGTACGAGCTAATTTCAGTTTAGGTGCTTAGAAGATGAATGCCCATTGAATCCATACAAGGTGGATGCTGCTGCTCCACGCTCTCAGGTATTCTTGTCTACAGTTTTACCTTCATCTGAGAAAAGAAGAATGCTGCTTGTTCTGTTCTTGCCTTGGCTCGTAGGGACCTGATACGAGCACGGCTCACTGGGCCGTGGGCAGCAGCAGGCCCAGTGCCATTCAGGAGGTGGTGTTCGTGGCCCCCTGGCTCTTCCTAACACTGACCAGAGCTATGTGTTGCAGGCTGCGGGCTCCTCGGTGGCGTCGGCTCCAGTGTCCTCCTTCCCTCGCGCTTCTGTCACGCCCTCCAGTCAGGACATCTGCAGGTAACACTCTGCACGCTACCGTGGCTCGTTGCATCCTGGGGACGCGCGTTAATGTCTGCAGATTCTTGAGTCTCCCTATGCCTCTGCTCAAACAGTCAGCCTGGTTTGATGTGCTCTGTGCTCACCAGGTTACCATGCGAGTCTCATTTCTTCACTCTGGCGTCTGCTGTCTTTAATACCGTTTTACTTTCTGTGCTTTTACCCCCGTTCTCTGCATCCAGCGCGGTGTTTTCTGAGTGTTGTCGCCACAGTCCCGTGCCGTCTGCTGTTGTCTTGAAAGCTCCTCCCTGCCAGAGTCCTCTGACCCGAGGGCTCACTGTGACAGCTGTCTGTCGAGACACAGTGCAGGCGTCAAAGAGGAATTCCTGTGGTTCAGAGTGGGTCCAGGCCTTGAAGCCTACTAAGAATACCAGAGCCAGAAGAACGCTCAAGTTCTCAAAATCCCTAAACGATGTGGGTGAGAACGCCCAGGATGCCTTGGAAAGTTTTGACTATGTGGAGAGAACCTGCTCTGAAGGGAAATTGGTACTCCCTCAGGACCCATGTCTCAGAACCAACAGGTTCCACCAGAGAGAAAGAAGAATACTGAATCGCAAAGCCCTGGGCAGTTCCAAACATTCTTGTGTTTCATCCCTTTCTGCCAATCGTTCAGCAGCCTCAGAGGCAGGAGCCAGCAAGGGGGGCACACATGTCCTGCTTCTGGACGAGAAGGCGGATGGCGAGGCCCTGTCCCGAAGCCGGAGGCTGCTGCGGTACCTGCTCTCACTCTCGCGCGGCTCGAGCAGCAGCAGTCTGCACCGTTTCCATGAGCTGGAGAGCCGCGCCAGCAGCCCACAGCCTGCCAAGTCCTCCAGCAGGCTGGCTGGGAGCGCCGGCTTCTGCTCCGATGAGATGGGTGATGACGACGTCTTTGAGGACAGCACGTCTGCAAAGCTGAGGAGCAGGCTGCTGCGGGCACCCCTCTGCTCCGCGGAGAAGGACAGTGACCTGGACTGTCCTTCCCCCACCTCTGAAAAGGGCCCCCGCCTCTCCCCTGTGTCCACAGCAGGGGATGCCTGCAGGTTGGTTTGCCGAGAACCAGCATCCTGGCCACCTCTGCTCCCCGTAGCTCCACGGCCTCATCTTGCTTTAATATGTGAAGTTTCCGGAGAATGTATAGGCAGTTGTACACAGTTACAGATTAATAGTTTTTCTCCAGAAGAATAGATTATTGATTCATTTGAAAATCCAATTTCTATGACATGGGTCCCCAAGATAGTCTCATAGATGGTAAAAGATGAAGAAGCTACACATATTAAAGGCCAAGCTGACTCTTCTCAACCAAAAAAAGTAGCGTTTGCATAAAGAAAGTGGAAGAAGGAATAGTACCTCCAGTCTTCCAGCTTGATGGTCTAGATGTTAAGTGTTGGCTTCCCCTCTGGGCCTCGTTTGGCCCCCTGCTCCACCTGCAGCACCACGTGCGGGGGAAGGGCTGTCCTCCAGCAGCTGCTTCCTTCCTTCTCTTTAACTTGGATGCAGCCACCTCTGCCCAGGTCCTCACCCACTTCCCAACTTTATCTTCCCGGGTGTAGCATCCTTGTCAGGCCACCAGAAGCTTTCAGAATTCCCTTTTGTTGCCACTCTTAGCCTTCTTCTCCATTCTAACCTTTCCACAGCGTCCCCTCCTCAGGATCAGCTATCATTTCTTTCAACAGCTGGGTCAGATGCCGCCCTCATAGACACAAACAGCTGAGAGCCTGGGCTGGGCCAGAGCCCAGCTCCTTTTAGGCCAGGTATCCCTACCTGCTCTCCAGCTACGGGAAAAGGCCCTTCTGTTTCTCAAAAGTCTGTTCAGTTTCTTGAGGTTAGTGCCTACATCCTGCTGCATGCACCCTTAGAAATAATGATTTAAATTTCTCACTCATTGCTGAGTGGTCCTGAAAAAGAAATGAAATGGAAGTATCTTATAATGGTTTTTCAGGTCCAGGAGAAGCTCTGTGGTTCCTCTGTTTACTTGCTGATAGAGGATGGGAATATGTAGTGTGGTGTGTGAAGGTGAGGTCAGTGATTATAGCTAACAAGCAATGTTCATCATTCCAAGTTCCTGGTATTTTTGAAAGGTAGAGTGCTGGTTTTGTTTTACACAGGAAGTTTACCTCTGATTATTTTAACGTCATAAGTTCTGGAAGATGCTTCCACATTGCCTATTAGTGAAATTCTAAAGTCTTACCGAAAATGACTGCTTTGTCATTTCTTATATCATTTTTTCCTCTCTGATGCCAAATGCCATCCAGACTTTCCCTGTTGGTGCGGTAAGCTAGAAAGTTGTAGTTTGCAGTAGCTGTTTTCTTTTGTGTTTGTATGTTTTGTGCTTATAGTCATTTTGTGATGTTTATTTCTGAACATTTTCCTTGGGCGGACTGACCTTCCCCTGAAGCGTCGTCTTCCCTGTTGTGTGGCCCTGCTTGTAAGGACCGACTTTGCTTCCGCCGCAGGATCTGTCACTGTGAAGGGGATGACGAGAGCCCTCTGATCACGCCCTGCCGCTGCACAGGGAGCCTCCACTTCGTGCATCAGACCTGCCTGCAGCAGTGGATCAAGAGCTCTGACACGCGCTGCTGCGAGCTGTGCAAGTACGAGTTCATCATGGAGACCAAGCTGAAGCCGTTGAGAAAAGTGCGTGCAGGCCGCCCTCGGCAGTGGCTCAGTCTCGCAGAGATGAGCCCCTGGAGTCAGCACTTGGGACTGGGTGGGCCACGGCTGACTTGGGTCCACTTCTTTTGGAAGTGGAGGCCAGTGTGTACATTCGTGTTACTGGTGCTGATTTCCAAGTCCTTCCTCACAGGAAAAGGCTCTTTCTGACCGTTCAGTCATGTTTTCTTTTTCCTTGAATCTAAGACTGCTTGCTCGTCTGTATCAGTCGTTTGGCCCTGGCCCACACACCGTTTTGTGAAGTCTTGGTCAGCATTAGACTTCACGTGTTTTAACTATCCAGGCCTTGCCTCTAGTTAGGACCACATTGCGGAGATTAGTGCCTCTCCTGTGCGAAGCACAGCCTAATGTAGTAAATGTATTTTTATACACTTGTGACAAATATTTGCTAGATAGGAGCTGGGGGCAGATGGGAGAGTAGGGACCATGGGCATTACATGAAGCACAACTCTCGTCAGGCCTCGTGTCCTTGCTTTTGCTGAGAGGAGCCTTGTCCGGCACTCCCCTCCTGTGTAAAGACTGGCTGCTATATGTGTCTTTGTCCCCAGCATATGGAGAGGTTTTGTTTGGAAGAATAAAAGGCTTGTTCTTATCTCAGAACTTTACTACATAAATTGCAGGGAGAATCACATAACCAGGTAGTAGCACTTAATGTGCCAATACAACGCTAACTTCCAGGGAAAGCGCGGGTCAGATATTCAGGAAGGAAGTGTTCGTTGTGGACTGAAGTGCTGGGGAAGCAGAGTGGGGCAGCACCATAGAATGTTTGGTGTTGAAGCAGTTCTTGAAAGATCACTCGGACTTAGAGGGAAAGTGAAGGAGTCTAGAGGGGTCGCATTGTCTCCAGAGGAAAGCATCTACCTAAAGGTGGGCGAGCATTTCAGAGGAGGACGAAGGCTGAAACTGAGTATATCTTAGAAACTCAGGGGAGTGTTTTAGGAGGGAAACCAAGTGAAGATACGCTATCACACCGCAGCAGAAAGCAGTCTAGATGTTAGAGAAGGCAGGCCCAAGCTACTTTAAAAACAATGCTCTTCCCCACAAAAGCTTTATCATTTATCAGGTACCTTACTCCATCCTGATCCCTCGATCGAGTCTTAGGGCACTGTGGCCAATACAGGTGGTCCCCAAGGCTCTGCTTTCAGCTTGTCCTGCATAGAACCATCTGGAAAGGCTGTGGCTGGGGCCAGCAGGGCATGTGCAGTGCTCACACTCGTTCTTTTCTCTACCTTTATGTGCTTTCTGCTGATTCGGAAACCAGTAAATGAAAATCTGGCTATTTGGAGTAAATCAATGAGCTCCTAGAGGAGATGGGACTGGGACAGACTGCTTGTACCAGGAACTCTTAGCATCGATTTCACGGTGTTGCTGCCAGAGTAGCAGAGGACCAAAGAGTGAGCGCCTGCCGCCATCACCTTCACTCCATAGTGCCTGCCCATCTGCTAGCGTGCTGTGGTGCCATCCGCCCCCTTCTTCCCCTCACTCACGCCAGTCAGCAGCTCACGGAAACAAAAGCGTGCCACCTGGGTCTTGGCCCAACATGCTGTTTTCATCTGGACCAAAACCATAAAATCTTTTTATCAAGCCAGTGAATGCCTGCTTGCAGGAATAAGCAGCCAGGGGGACCGGATTGCTGGTGGTGATTCATAGATCATTTCGATCCCGGCTTCTCTTCATTGCATAGAAAGTTGGCTGTCGACAGAATACCAGAGCCTGGTATCTGGTTGAAGCCACGTGGTTTAAAGGGAATGACTCAGTGTCTGGGGAAATTCATCTAGCTTGGGTGAGGGGTAGCGGGGAGGGAAGCCAGTCTCACCATCAACAAAGCTCTCACCCCGGCGTAGCCCCGAGGCCGGGAGCCTGCGCCCCTTAGCCCCTGGGAGCCTGCGCCTCACGGCTGTCTGCTGTCTTTCCAGTGGGAGAGGCTGCAGATGACATCCAGCGAGCGCAGGAAGATCATGTGCTCCGTGACCTTCCACGTCATCGCCATCACCTGTGTGGTCTGGTCCTTGTACGTGCTCATCGACCGCACTGCCGAGGAGATCAGGCAGGGGCAGGCAACAGGTACGTGGTCAGAACGAAAGGTGTGCCCAGCCAGGGTATCCTGAATGGCACAGTGGATCTTAGGATGAGGGTATTACTCCAGGTTGATTTCCAAGTCTGACCTTCAATGTCTGGGCTTCTGGAGGGAGGTATCCATTATGACGTGCCATACATCCTTTTTGGATGTTTCTTGTGCTGTGCTGGTACTTTGTATAACCCAGTCAGGGGATTTCCCTGGCAATCCAGTAGTTTAGACTTTGCCTTCCAGCGCAGGGGGCACAGGTTTGATCCCTGGTCAGGGAGCTAAGATCCCGCATGCCTTGCGGCCAGGAAGCAAAACATAAAGTAGAAACAGTATTGTAACAAATGCAATAAAAAGTCTTTAGAAGTGGTTCATACTAAAAAAAAATCTTTAAAACAAACAAACAAACAAACAAACAACCCAGTCAGGAGAGATGGAATCATGGAGAGAATTCCACGAATGCCCCTGGAAGCACAGGATGGAAGGGCCTGGACGAACTCGTCCATGCCTCCTCCACAAAACTGCATTTGATGAGTTAAGAATCTGCGGCTAGGACAGGTTCAGAAACTGTGTTTCATTTACTTCATATCTTAAATAAGATCTGAAAGTGAAAGTGAAGTTGCTCAGTCGTGTCTGACTGTTTGTGATCCCGTGGACTGCAGCCTACCAGGCTCCTCTGCCCATGGGATTTTCCAGGCAATAGTACTGGAGTGGATTGCCATTTCCTTCTCCAGGGTATCTTCCCAAACCAGGGATTGAACCCGGGTCTCCCACATTGTAGACAGACACTTTACCGTCTGAGCCACCAGGGTGCTGATAGGCTAATCGGGTTTTTTTCCTTCCAGGAATCCTAGAGTGGCCCTTTTGGACTAAGTTGGTGGTTGTGGCCATTGGTTTTACTGGTGGACTTCTGTTCATGTACGTTCAGTGCAAAGTGTACGTGCAGCTATGGAGGAGACTCAAGGCTTATAACAGAGTGATCTATGTCCAAAACTGTCCAGAAACAAGCAAAAGGAGTATTTTTGAAAAACCTGCACTACCAGAGCCCAACTTTGAAAATAAAGATGGACGTGGAGTCTGTCATTCCGATACAAACTCTTCTTGTTGCACAGAGCCTGAAGACACTGGAGCAGAGATCATTCACGTCTGATGGCACGGAGGCTGTAGCCCCTGGACAGCTGAGGACAGCTGAGGGAAGCTGTTTACTGCCATTGTACACATTTTCTTACGGCCTTTAATAGCATAGACTGGGCAGGTGACTATTTTTAATGGCTTCTCTTTTTTCTAAACCCTCCTTAGTGACTCTCCTGGAAAACCCTCATGTCAGCTGTGCCCGGCTGGGTTCTGCTTCTGCCAGCGAGTCTACAGGAAGGGAGGGTGGACGAGCCTGTGGCCCCATGATGGGGTGCTGGCTGGGTTCTGGCTCGTAGCCTTGAGCAGGATGAGAGAGCAAGATGCCAGAGCTGAGGGGGGAATGGGAGCAGGCGGCACCTGGCCCTGCCGCACCTCTTCTGGTCGGCAGGCCCCACCTCCCGCCCACTAGCTGAACTGTTGGGGGGGACCAGCCCTGCGGAGAGGCTTCTCCACCACTAAACAGGGCCTGGGGAGGCTGCCACTGCTTCAGTTCCCGAGCAGACGGGCCGTGGTGCTCTGTGCGTGGTGGTGAGTGATTCACTAAGCAAAGCAAAGCACTTTACAAAAAGAGAATCTTTATTTTGTGATACGTGTGTCACGCGGGATTGACATTTGAAAGGACGTCTCATTTAGACACCTTCCTTTCGTGACCCTGATTGTCTCCTTCACACTGTAATAGATCTGAAGCCCTTTTTGCCTTATATATGCTAAGAAATGTGATTCCACTCTGTGTCCATAAAAGGGACTCGTAAAGCAGAACAAACAGGTCGGAGGCATTTTTCGTAACATTTTGTGGGATGAATGGATGGTAAATGGCAGTTTGAGTGTAATCTTGTGGTTTTAAGCCTGTTTTATGACACGTCTTCCTGTCACAGGGCTGCCCTAAACGTTTCTTTTTTTGTCAGTCCTGAAGAAGAAGGGTTCATGAGATCTAAATGAAAGGAAGTTGAGGTATCAGAACAAAACGGAATATTTAAAAACTATTCCTTTACAGACAGAGCTCTCCGGTTTGTGCTGACTTCACACTGAAGAAGCAGGCATGTGTCGCCCAGCTGGGGCGCGTGCTGAAGGCGCTTTCAGGGGCCCGTGCTCCTGGCGCCTTCCGTGGGCCGCTGCCCGGGGCAGAGAGGCAGATGGGCTGCCTCTGGCTGAGGGCCAGGACTGAGCAGAGACTGCCACGGCCCACCGCGTCCCGCTCCCAGCCACAGCCCTACCCATTTGCCGCCTTAACTGGGCTGAACCCCTGGCCCTGCTCTCAGTTCATTCTGTTGTCAGGGATTATCTCCTGTACCATTTTTTCATAAAACCAAAATCACTACCATCAAATGGCCTTTGTACCTTTAAAAAGGTCTGCTTAAAATTCTGTTTTTAAAGACCAGTTTCATCATACCAGACAAAAGAGAGTCAACTCCAGAAAAACAGCCCAGGGAGTTCTGCAGTATGAGATGAGTGTGCCCAGGCACTTACTCTGTGGGCAGCTCTCTGGATGTCTTGGGTGGAGGCCCCGGGTCCTGCGCTCCATCCTCTGAGCCTCAGGTGTTTCATCCAACCTGTCAAGAGTAAGGAGCAAACAGAAGACGATTCCTCTGCATTTCAGCGTGGAATGGTTTGTTTTGAAAGCCTCAGGGGAGGGCTTTGCCCTGCCATGGCTCCTCTGGCCTGGCAGGTGCTGTCCAGCCATAGCCCACCCTGGAAATAGGTCCACTCGCCCTCTCCGTCTCCCAGGCCACATCCAGCGTGTGCCCGTGCTTACTGTGCCCCAAAGTGCAATTACCTACGCCCCTCCCAGCCTGGGGACGCCAAATAGCTACAGGCTGTCTGCTCAGGAGAGCCGCATCCCAGGTCTGCCTTGCCGGTGCCCTTTAGGAACTGCCCGGGCAAGGGCCCTTGTCCCTCTTGATGGCAGGTGAGTCTTCAGGGAATACTGGATTTCTGAGTGGGCACCATTCCCCCTCCCCCAGTGGAGCTCCCTGTGCTGTCCCTGAGAAGCACGGAGACTTCTGATAGAGAGGAGAGTGTGCTCAGGTGGGGATGGCCCCAGGACAGCCCAGCCAGTGTGGCTGGTGCCCCCCCCGTGGCAGAGGTGGCTTCATAACCAGCGCCCTTACGTTGCTCCGTGGCCCACCCAGGCGCTCACGGGAAGCGCGCTCACACCATCCCGTCACCTCCAGCCGAGCTCCTGAAGGCCTCTGCCTGTGGATGGTCTGCCCATGTCCTCCTTGTCTTTCCTGGGTTGGCACACACACAGCTTACCCATGGCCGTTTTCTGTCCTCGCAGGGTCTGTTGACCGCCTCTGACCCCCAACTAACCCCCGCCCCCGCCCGCAGGCCCGACCGTGAGGCGCGAGGCCGGTGAAGGCGCTCTGCTGCCACCTGGTGCGGGCTGCGGACCTGCCGGGCGTTGCTTTGAAGAGTTAATTATTCCCCATTTCCTCACCGTTTCGCACCTGACTGAACAAATCATAGAAACGTGGGGTAAGCTTGCAGGTCTCAGGGCCCGGAGGGCTGGAATCTGAAGGCCAGGCGAGGGGGAGAGGGAAGCAGCCTGTGGTGTCGCCAGCCAACCATCTCTGACTCGGCCTCTGCTTCCCCTCAAACTGTAGTTCCACTGAAGCACTTTTGTGGCTGAGTTTAAAATTTTACTGAAAATTATAAAAGATCGCTTCATCCTCCAGACCTGTACGGTCTCTTGCCTTTTTTTTTTTTTTTGCTTCGGTCCACTCTTTTCAATCTTATGGGTCCAGTTTCAAAACCTGCAGCTGTGCCCTAACCTGGCTACAGACATACAGGCCCCGGGCAGCTGGGCGGGTCCGAAAGCCTCGTGTAGAGCTGCCCCCCTGACCGGTGGTCGGCCCTGGAGCCGGAGGAGGCTAGGGCACACAGGATAAATGTCCACGATGGCGTGGATTTCGCCTGACGCAAACACACTTCTGAGATACTTTCTCTCTTGCATCTGATCTGAAGTTTGCAGCTTCTGTCTCTAGCCCAAGGAAAGACTGAAACATAGGGAAACAAAAGCGTCTGTCTTTGTTTTGAAAGTAATGAAATTGTGCAACTCATCACCTATTCAGATGCAATGTTTATAGGATGTTGATTGTTAATAAAGACCAAATTTACACTGGCGTGTGTGGTGTAGTTTCTAACAGGCACTTCACACTTGAAGTTTTCCTCAACTTAGAAACTTTCTAGTTATCTAAATGTCTAGTTTTGTATCATTTTGTGTATGTTCACTGTTTCTCAGTATTACTGCTTGAATAATTCTCTGTATGGGTGGGGGGGGGGTGTTTGTACTATACACGGAGTGTCTAATTGCAGCAATAAAGCATTTCTTTAAAAAGGAGCTTTGCCACGCAAGTGTTTTCCTGCCAGGAAGCTGGGAATATTGGCAGGCACTCCAGTGGTCTGATGCCCTTTCCGGGTTCCTCTGGCTTCTGTATCAGAGAAGGTCATGCAGCTCGGTCTGTCCCTGTAAGGGAGGCTGGATCCCCCAGATGCTGGCAGTCAGTGGAGAGGAGTAGGTTCTGGAGAGTGTGTGATCATGGGAGCGAAAGCTGAAGTCATTCTCACAAATGTGCGTGTTCCAAATATCCGGACTCTACTTGGACTCACCGCACTGAGGAGAGCCAGACTCAGGTTCAGGGTGTGTATGGCACC
Source organism: Bubalus bubalis (assembly GCF_019923935.1). Lineage (NCBI taxonomy): Eukaryota > Metazoa > Chordata > Mammalia > Artiodactyla > Bovidae > Bubalus > Bubalus bubalis. Next base: position 163,457,107 of record NC_059160.1, read on the forward strand.
ATGAGCATTGAAGTGGTCCATGGCTTAACTAGCCTCCTTTTGTTAAATCACTGACGGATGCAGTGCAGCAGAGTGAGGAAGTGCGGCAGGGCGGGCAGCATTGCTGGCGATAGCTGAGCCTAGCTGCGCTTCCCGGCTCCTGGCGAAAGGCTGTCGCTGAACCACAAAAGACGCCAGGAGAAGAATTCAATCCAGGGCCAGAGACGGGGCTTCATCGCTCAGAGATTTTGTGTTTGTTAAACTATAAAATACAGAAAGCTTCTGACATAGGCATCAGAAGGGGGCAGAAAGAATACCCCCCTGCTAGTCTTTAGCTGGATGTTATATAGCTACTAGCAGTCTGCTAATTAAAGAAAGGAAATGTCTCAAAACTCAGAGAATGGCACCAGGTGAGTCATCAGTTCAGTCGCTCAGTCGTGTCTGACTCTTTGCAATCCCATGAATCGAAGCATGCCAGGCCTCCCTGTCCATCACTAACTCCTAGAGTTCATTCAAACTCATGTCCATCGAGTCAGTGATGCCATCCAGCCATCTCATCCTCTGTCCTCCCCTTCTCCTCCTGCCCCCAATCCCTCCCAGCATCAGGGTCTTTTCCAGTGAGTCAACTCTTTGCATGAGGTGGCCAAAGTATTGGAGTTTCAGCTTTAGCATCAGCCCTTCCAAAGAAATCCCAGGGCTGATCTTCAGGATGGACTGGTTGGATCTCCTTGCAGTCCAAGGGACTCTCAAGAGTCTTCTCCAACACCACAGTTCAAAAGCATCAATTCTTCGGCGCTCGGCCTTCTTCACAGTCCAACTCTCACATCCATACATGACCACAGGAAAAACCATAGCCTTGACTAGACGGACCTTTGTTGGCAAAGTAATGTCTCTGCTTTTGAATATGCTGTCTAGGTTGGTCATAACTTTCCTTCCAAGGAGTAAGCGTCTTTTAATTTCATGGCTGCAGTCACCATCTGCACTGATTTTGGAGCCCCCCAAAATAAAGTCTGACACTGTTTCCACTGTTTCCCCATCTATTTGCCATGAAGTGATGGGACCGGATGCCATGATCTTCGTTTTCTGAATGTTGAGCTTGAAGCCAACTTTTTCACTCTCCTCTTTCACTTTCATCAAGGGGCTTTTTAGTTCCTCTTCACTTTCTGCCAAAAGGGTGGTGTCTTCTGCATATCTGAGGTTATTGATATTTCTCCCAGCAATCTTGATTCCAGCTTGTGCTTCTTCCAGCCCAGTGTTTCTCATGATGTACTCTGCATAGAAGTTAAATAAGCAGGGTGACAATATACAGCCTTGACGTACTCCTTTTCCTATTTGGAACCAGTCTGTGGTTCCTTGTCCAGTTCTAACTGTTGCTTCCTGACCTGCATACAGATTTCTCAAGAGGCAGCTCAGGTGGTCTGGTATTCCCATCTCTTGAAGAATTTTCCACAGTTTACTGTGATCCACGCAGTCAAAGGCTTTGGCATAGTCAATAAAGCAGAAATAGATGTTCTTCTGGAACTCTCTTGCTTTTTCCATGATCCAGCAGATGTTGGCCATTTGATCTCTGGTTCCTCTGCCTTTTCTAAAACCAGCTTGAACATCTGGAAGTTCACAGTTCATGTATTGCTGAAGCCTGGCTTGGAGAATTTTGAGCATTATTTTGCTAGCGTGTGAGATGAGTGCAATTGTGCAGTAGTTTGAGCATGCTTTGGCATTGCCTTTCTTTGGGATTGGAATGAAAACTGACCTTTTCCAGTCTTGTGGCCACTGCTGAGTTTTCCAAATTTGCTGGTATATTGAGTGCAGCACTTTCACAGCATCGTCTTTCAGGATTTGAAATAGCTCAACTGGAATTCCATCACCTCCACTAGCTTTGTTTGTAGTGATGCTTTCTAAGGCCCACTTGACTTCACATTCCAGGATGTCTGAGTTATCACACCATCATACTTAGCTTGGTCGTGAAGCTCTTTTTTGTACAGTTCGTCTGTGTATTCTTGCCACCTCTTCTTAATGTCTTCTGCCTCTGTTAGGTCCATACCATTTCTGTCCTTTATCGAGCCCATGTTTGCATGAAACGTTCCCTTGGTATCTCTAATTTTCTTGAAGAGATCCTTAGTCTTTGCCATTCTGTTGTTTTCCTCTATTTCTTTGCATTGATCGCTGAGGAAGGGTCTTATCTCTTCTTGCTATTCTTTGGAACTCTGCATTCAGATGCTTATATCTTTCCTTTTCTCCTTTGCTTTTCGCTTCTCTTCTTTTCACCGCTATTTGTAAGGCCTCCCCAGACAGCCATTTTGCTTTTTTGCATTTCTTTTCCATGGGGATGGTCTTGATCCCTGTCTGCTGTACAATGTCACGAACCTCCGTCCATAGTTCATCAGGCACTCATCAGATCTAGGCCCTTGAATCTATTTCTCACTTCCACTGTATAATCATAAGGGATTTGATTTAGGTCATACCTGAATGGTCTAGTGGTTTTCCCTACTTTTTTCAATTTAAGTCTGAATTTGGCAATAAGGAGTTCATGATCTGAGCCACAGTCAGCTCCCGGTCTTGTTTTTGCTGACTGTATAGAGCTTCTCCATCTTTGGCTGCAAAGAATATAATCAGTCTGATTTCCATGTTGACCATCTGGTGATGTCCATGTGTAGAGTTTTCTCTTGTGTTGTTGGAAGAGGGTGTTTGCTATGACCAGTATGTTCTCTTGGCAAAACATTGTTAGCCTTTGCCCTGATTCATTCCATACTCCAAGGCCAAATTTGCCTGTTACTCCAGATGTTTCTTGACTTCCTACTTTTGCATTCCAGTCCCCTATAATGAAAAGGACATCTTTTTTGTGTGTTCGTTCTAAAAGGTCTTGTAGGTCTTCATAGAACCGTTCAACTTTTTCTTCAGCGTTACTGGTTGGGGCATAGACTTGGATTTCTGTGATATTAAATGGTTTGCCTTGGAAACAAACAGAGATCATTCTGTCGTTTTTGAGATTGCATCCAAGTACTGCATTTCGGACTCTGTTGACCATGATGGCTACTCCATTTCTTCTAAGGGGTTCCTGCCCACAGTAGTAGATATAATGGTCATCTGAGTTAAACTCACCCATTCCAGTCCATTTTAGTTCGCTGATTCCTAGAATGTCAGCGTTCACTCTTGTCATCTCCTGTTTGACCACTTCCAATTTGCCTTGATTCATGGACCTGACATTCCAGGTTCCTGTGCAATATTGCTCTTTACAGCATCGGACCTTGCTTCTATCACCAGTCCCATCCACAGCTGGGTATTGTTTTTGCTTTGGCTCCATCCATTCTTTCTGGAGTTATTTCTCCACTGATCTCCAGTAGCATATTGGGCACCTACCGACCTGGGGAGTTCCTCTTTCAGTGTCCTATCATTTTGCTTTTTCATATGCCTCATGGGGTTCTCAAGGCAAGCATACTGAAGTGATTTGCCATTCCCTTCTCCAGTGGACCACATTCTGTCAGACCTCTCCACCATGACCCACGTGTCTTGGGTGGCCCCTCACGGCATGGCTTACTTTCACTGAGTTAGACAAGCTGTGGTCCGTGTGATTAGATTGGCTAGTTTTCTGTGATTATGGTTTCAGTGTGTCTGCCCTCTGATGCCCTCTAGCAACACCTACCGTCTTACTTGGGTTTCTCTTACCTTGGACGTGGGGTATCTCTTCAGGGCTGCTCCAGCAAAGCACAGCTGCTGCTCCTTACCTTGGACGAGGGGTACCTCCGCACGGCCGCCCCAGTAGCTCCTCTCGGCCCTCCTGCGCCTGCGCAGCCACCGCTCCTTGGACATGGGATAGCTCCTCCCTGCCGCGCTTCTGCGCGCTCCGTGGCAGCTGGCGCGTCATGGCGGGGGGCGAGGCAGGGGAGGGACGACATAAAATGATTGATTGACAAGACTCTCAGGAAAGGCAAATTTCCATACAAATAGCTGCATTAACTTAGATTAGGAGAGCAATGTATGAGTATAACATACTGGTTTGTCAAGTTAGTTCTGAGCCTTTAGGCCAAACCAACTTGAAGACAGAGTCTGGGGTAAATGCATAGCACGTTAACATAGCTTAAGATAAGAAAAATGCATCCTTAGCTCAAGGTTTGAGAAAAGTTAAGTTTGGGTGGAGCCAGGTGTCGTTATGGCAACAGAGTTTTAAGAGAAAGCTCTTTTTAAATTTGTACAGATAAGGGGAAAAATACAACACTCATTTGTTTCCTCCTGCCCCTTAAGAGAGAAAAAGTGTCTTAACACTCGCAGCCTATTTCCTCCGTCTGGAGACCCCTGGCCTTCCTGCCTGTTACCCTCTTGCTCGCGGCGCTTCCCTGAATAATGCCCATGTGGTTGATCCTCCAGTCTCAGGAATGCAAACCACTCCTGGGGCTGGGAGTGCTGAGGGTGGGCACCTGGCTTCACCTGTGCTCACGAGATGAAAGGAGGGAGGCCAAGGTTGCCCCAACATACTGTGTGGGTGAGCCAGGAGAATTGGCCCCCAAGTTCAGGGCATCACAGAGGGCTGCCAGGAGACTGGGGAGCTACGCAGGGGGGTGCTTTGCTGGTGTCCTTGCCTAACTTGGGAGAACAGGTCCCGGGAACTGAGCGCGGCTGTGGAAGCTCCTAGAGGAGAGGATGGCCGCAGAACAGCTGAACCTGCTCAGGAGTGTTCTTGCATGAGGGACAGAGACTAGTGCCCCCCGGGCTCACGCGCTCAACTGTTGGTGGGAGGGAATGTTGGGAGCCTGGAGCTGGAAGAGAAATCCGTAAGAATGTGAGGAGGGGGCTTCCCGTGAGGGGCTTTGATTCTTTGGGGACCCAATGAATTTTAGTGAGTTTGGCTGAACAGACGCCAAATAAGGTCTTGTTGCAGCGAGGCTTTGAAACAACGCCAGCCCCAAGCCTCTTCACCCTTCGATGTGAGCCACAGAATTGTTGCAGGAAGGTGGACGCCTTCCAGGGCCTGAAACTGGGCTCTTGTCTAACACTCGGAAATGAATTGTCCGAGGAGACACATGTGCTGATAAAGAAAGAGATTTTATTGGGAAAGGGCACCTGGGTGGAGAGCAGTAGGGTAAGGGAACCCAGGAGAACTGCTCTGCTGTGTGGCTCGCAGTCTCGGGTTTTATGGTGATTGGATTAGTTTCCAGGTGGTCTCTGGCCAATCATTCTAATTCAGAGTCTTTCCTGGTGGCGCACGCATCGCTCATCAAGATGGATGCTAGCAGAGGGATTCTGGGAAATGGACGGACACGTGGTGTCTCCTTTAGACCTTTCCCGGACTCTTCCGGTTGGTGGTGGCTCATTAGTTCCGTATTCCTTATCAGGATCTCCTGTCATAAAACAACTCATCAAATGGTTACTATGGTTTCTGGCCCAGGGTGGGCGGCTTCAGTCAGTGTGCGTCCCCTAACAGGATGATGGGTTAAGTCACACTGCTAGGGGAGCCTCCAGTCCTCCAGGTCAGGGGGTGGCCACTGGTGCTCGCAGACCTGCCTCCTGTTTGGTAAATACACTAACAGACACAGTCTTGTCCCTTCGTGCACTTGCTGTGTTCAGCTTATTTCCTGCTACACTGTCAGATCCTTTGTCCTGGAAAGCCTACAATATTTACACGCCCCTTTATAGAAAAAGTTTGCCAACCCTTGGTCTGTGTGATGGTGCCCCTGGAGTTGGTGCACAGCCCACGTGGTGACAGAGGTGTAGACGGCCCTCTTCTAGGGCCTGTCCTTTCTCCCAGCCTCAGAGGTGCCCCAGTGACCAGTTGTCCGGCTATGCATCTCTGTTGCTGGTTCTGGAAAGAGCTGAGGTTAGTTCAGGAGTAAAAGGAAGAAGGGATCAGCCTGCTGTCCTGAGCTGAGAGCTTCCCTCGGCCCCTCAGCTGTCAGAGAAGCCTCGTCTGGCCTGCCTAGCCAAGCTGCTTCTGGGACCTGAAACGAGAGAAGCAGAGTCCAGGCTCTGTGGGGGCATCTCAGGGTTCCCTCTGCATGAAGTACGTGTCTGGAGGTCCACTGGTCCAGGGAGCCGAGCCGGGCTCCACTTTGGTTCCCTCGTCCAGCTTCCACCCTTTCACTCAAGACACACAAAGCCAGGGTCTTGGCAGAGGGGAGCCGGCCTCACTGTGTTGCCTGGCACCAGTGTTGGTGGGGGGTGGGGCAGGGGGTAGACGGGAAAAAGACAACATAGGTTGTTGCGAGAAAGAGTAGTCTGTTACCCCCATTCTCGTACTTTTCTGTTGTTAAATGCCCTGTTACAGAACAGTGATGAGAGTAGATGGTAGCTCTTGTTGGGGGTGATTTTTTTAAATTCATTTTTAAATTGAAGGATAATTGCTTTACAGAATTGTGTTGGTTTCCGCCAAACATCAGCATGAACCAGCCATTGGTATAGTTTGTCCCTCCCTCTTGAACCTCCCTCTGGCGGGGGTGATTTTGTGGATTGGTTGGTTCATAGCAACAAAAACTTGGTAACAATGTCCCTCCTGATTTTTCCTGCAAAACGTTTCTGGTCCATAAAATCTAGTCACCTGAGAGCCCTGGTCCTGGGGCTCCTTCCACAGACATAGGAAGTGTCCTGAAGGAAGTGTGTTCTGAAGGAAGTGTAGGAACATTGTGGGCAAAGAAGAGAGAAAAGTGCCTTTTGTCCAAATGGAATGGGGGCAGCTTTTGCCTAGATGGGATCACAAAGATTATGGCTTTTTTTGTGTGGGGAGGGGATGTGAGCTGTTTGGGGTGATTGGAACATAGCATGTTGGAGACTTGTTTAGAGCAAACTCCTTTATTTTTATGACAACCAGTTCTTAATTCATTCAACAAGAATTTATCTGGATACCTACTGTATGCAAGAGATTGGACTAAGCATAAATAGAACAGAAGATCATCTTCCCATTTCTCAGCAAGAACATCCATTAGTCGTCTTGCTCTTCTGGGCTGCCTACTGTGAAGCGCTGAGCTGGGTGTAAGGACTGGAAGGGGCACAGTCCTGTTCCGTGTAGGAAAGGTCCCTGCAGTCTTTACACACACTGATCAAAGTATGGCATTTGCTAAAGACTGAGGAACAAACAGGAAAATGCTCCAAAGCTGAGCTACATTGTGGTCCAATCTGGGAAGTGTTTGGTTTGAAGCCAGGAGCCTGGGTCCCTCAGGCCACTTCCCAGGAATCTGAAGGCCCACCCCTTGGTGCCCCCAGGAGCCTGCCCAAGCAGGCAGGCTGCAGTCTGGGGGCCGAGCCCAGCCTCGAGCAGCTGGGCATCCTGCAATGAGACGGGCTCAGGTGGCTTCTCAGATGGCCACGCTATTGGGAATCCGGTCTGGGGACAAGTAGTAATAAGGCAGCTTCTTGTTCTTGTTGCGCTCGGCGATCACGCTGACGATGGAGTCGAGGTTCTTACGGAACCGGGCCATGGCCTCCTTTACGGGCTTCTCGATGAAATGTTCCTCTGGGTACATGCCCAGAAACAGCTGAGAGCCAGACAGACAGAGATAGGTTAACCTGTGATGAGGTGATGTAAACCGACAGGACTTGTCCCACCACTAGAGCCCAGCCTTTGGGAGTCAAGGCCTGTGCTCATCACCGCTCCCCGCATCTCCACCCCCTGCCACCTGCTGAGAGCACCCAAGTATGCTCTTGGGCTGGGGCCTCACAGATCAATGCCCTGCTGCAGGGAGGCTATAAGGACTGGTAATGGCTCAGGCAGATGTGGAGGCTGGGCTGTTCCTGGCTGTGGTGGGCACGTGGCCCAGTCCCCAGGCACCCTGCCACCTGGTGTTGGGGCCACGGGGGCACAGGGCCAGTCTGACCTTTTCTGCAGCCCAGGTTGGCCACAGCCAGGCTCTGCTGGGGTGGTGTGCCCATTTGCACATTCACACAAATGTCTTCAAATTGAACCTAGGTGTATCTTTTAGAAACAAAATCCGAGAATGTTAAAATTGAAAAGTTTCATAGCCAGGGCTGGGCAGGGTGGGAGAAGTGTTCTGCACTGTTGACGGGATGTTGGATTCAGTTTGTGGAGGGCCATTCAGTCTCAGCATTCTTTGACCAAGAAATTCCTCTACAAGGAATGCACTGGTTCTGTTGAACACATGTGCTGAGACCTATGTGTGAAGATGTCAGGGGCCGACACAAAGGTCCCCAAGCAACACACGGCCAACAAATGCCGGTGGGTCTGGGGCCAGTCCAACCGGCCAGTCATTCTGGGCGGCACCGAGCTAACACCGGGGGTGGCGTCTGAGAGCCAGCTTTGGGCCTTTGGAATTAGGTTCAACAGGTTGTATGAGTATGTCTCAAAAGACACCCAGGAAACTCAGCCCTCACCTGTGGGGTGCCAGGGAGAAACCCACATGGAAGAGCTTTGCCAACAGTGGGAACAGGTTGGGTGTGCCCTTGTGGGGAGCGTCACAGTGGAGCAGTGACCCCTGCTCTCCTGCCCCACCCCACTCTGAGCTCCATCCAGACTCTGGCCTGAGGACCTCACAGGTCCCTCCAGCCTTGCAAGTCAGGGTTCCTGGCCAGCAGGGGTCCAGCCTGAGCCCTGAATCATAAAACCCTGGGACTGAGGAAGGCGTTAAACCCAGCCTCACCTCATTGTCCTGGAACTGGCTCAGAGCCCATACTGCGCCCAGATGCCAGCAGGAGCGGCCGCGGTCAGGCAGCGTTTCCACAATCTGCTCGATGGTGACCACACCCTTGGCCGTCGGTGGCGGGGCGCGCATGGTCGGGGGTGCGTTGGGGATCCAGGAGCACCAGTCATACTGCAGGGACAGCCACCGACCCAGCTGGGTGCCCCTGTAGCGAGTGCAGCCCTCGCCCAGCTTTGCCTCCCATGCTGCCTCCCCGAGCCCCCTCCTCCAACCCCAGCGGGGCTAGGGAAGCCCCCTCCCTCATACTGGCATCCAGTGCTTAGCACAGAACAGAACTCCACTGGCCACTGGGAGCACCAGACTCCTGGCCCCTACGCCCCTCCACCCCTCCACCCCCGCTCCTGTGGAGGAAGTGGGGCGGCCCACCCAGGGCCCTCAGAAGCAGCTGAGTTGGCCCTGGCCTTCTCCCACCCAGAGGGCTTGCCCCGTCCTTGCCCACCTGGCCGAAGTTCACCGCCGCATGCTGGGCTGAGGCCGTGAAGATCACCACGGTCAGGTACTCACACAGCTTCTCCTTGGTCTTGATGGACTTGGGGAAGCCTAAGGGAGAGCCCTGGGCTGGCTGAGGCCCCACCCCCAGGAAGGGCCACTCGATCAGCAGACACCCACTCCACCCATACAGGTCCCTGGGTGCCCACACACCAGTGTTGGGAGGGCCTGGGCATGAGCAAGACGCACTGGAAGAGCATGGCTGCTTGGCCCGGTGTTCCAGTTGCTTTTCCTCCCTTTCCTGGCTCTTGGAAAGCCCCTGGGATATCCCCATTGCGCACAATGAAGGGCAGGGGTCCCCTGGGAGCTGTGGGCTCAGCACCAGGTGCTAAGATGGAGGCCAACGGCCAGCATCACCTACAGCAATTCAGTGGCACAGGGGAGAGAGAGGAGAGGCTGCAGTGTGGAGCGCAGTCCCCACCTGAGGCCTTCTTGCCCCGCATGCCGTACATATAAACGTCTTTCACGAAGTCCTGTAGCTCCTGGTCCTCCTCCACCACCTGGTCGCTCTCGTAGTAGATGTCCACCACCTCAGCCACGAACCTGGCTCAGGAGGAGAGGCCCAACCAAGAGTGGGTGACCAGCCAGGGTCTGCAGAACTGGCCTCTTGGCCCCATCCGTGACCCCGTCACTTCTTGATGTCTGGATTCAGGTCACACTCTCCCCCAACCCCGTCCAACCTGGCACAGCCCCGTTCCCCCATCACTGCCCCGACAATGGAGCCAGGCCCCCCGGCCCACTGAGTCAGCGGTCCAGCACCCCCGTCATGACCGTCAGAGCCCCGCCCACTCCTCCTGCAGCCCCTCAGCTCCCGCTGCCCAGAGCTGACCCCCCAGGCCTGGAGCTCACGTCTTGATGGCCTCCCACACCAGGAGCCCGTCGTCCCGGTAGAAGTAGTAGGGAATGTCTTCCGCGTTGTCCATGCCCCGGGCCTTGATGGCCTCGGGGAAGCACAGGGAAGTGTAGGTCAGGTCCTGCATGGCCCTCTGCACCATCTGCACATGCCCACCGCCCCCGGTGGCGTTGGCCTTGAGCAGGAGGGGAGGAAGCGCTGTGAGCCGAGGCCAGTTCCTCCAGGGCCAAAGCTCAGCATGAGAAACTGAAAGGGCAGGGAGATGTCCGGGCCCACCAGAGCAAACCTATGTCCAGTGAGGTGGAGTTGGAGGGACATTTAACTCGGAGCATGCCCAGGGCAGCCCCAGGAGGAGGTTATGGGGAGGAGCCTCGTCCTGATCCAAATATGAGGGGCTGAGATGCAGGAGGGAGGGGTGAGCCCCCCACCCGAGTGGTGCAGTGAGGACGGCAGGCAGAGTGAAATCCAGGCCAGAGCACCCCCTGCACCAGGCCTGCCCTCGTTCTGAGCACAGGCTGCCCAGGGCCGAGCATTGCCCTCAGAGACCCGATCTTCGAGCATAAGACGGGGGTGCACACTGGACCCCAGGACACACACCACTCTGCCGAGAGCCTCTTGTGTGCCGAGTGAGGGCTGTGGCCGTCATCCCAGCTGCAGACATGCTGGCACACAGGCCTGCAGGCAGGCATGCACGTGCTGAGTGCTCAGGGCACAGTGTCTTCCAAGGAGGACTTGGGGGCTGGGACCAGACACTGGTCCACGGTGGGCGTTTGACCCGAGCAGGACCAACAGAGTTGCTCCTTGGTACTTTCTATTTGCATGGAAGATGATGTCATGTGTGGGATCGTAAGCTTGGAGCTTTCTGTGATGCCCCCGCTCCCACTGGGGGAAGCCTGTCTGCAAAGCCTGTCTCAGACAGTGAGGCCCACACAGTTTAAAGAGAGGCAGAGTGCCAGCCAATGGGCTTGTACCCTGGGGACACTGAGTCCCGGGCCCCGTGTATGAGGCACCCTAGAGGGCAGGGGGTGCCTGGGGGCTTCGGGCCCAGCACCAGGTACTGAGGTGGAGGCCACGGGCCAGCGTTGCCCAAGGGAACTTGGAGCAGGAGCTGAAGCACCCGGACGTGTCCAGGTGTGTGAGATGACACAGTCCCATTCCAGCTGTAGCTGGCCTGAGATGAGTTTTGTCATTTTCCACCCAAATGGTGACCCTTGGGATGGTCTGGCTGGCTTACTAACTGGAGGTGGGAAAGGAGCAAGGTTGGGGGTAAGGCTGTGGGAGGCTCCAGGCTCCAGAGGGGTCACAGCAAGGGGTATTGCCTGAGAGGGCGTGATGGGCAGGTGGGGATACAAGGCCCCACTGAAGGGAAGAGTGGGCTGGGAGTGCCCATGGCCTGGAAGGGAGGAAGGGTGGGAGGCTGTGCTCAGAGTGATGGGCGGCAGAGTGGGTGGGGAGATGCAGGAACCTAGTGTGGGCTGCGGGGGCAGGCAGGCAGGGCTTACACCCACATGCCAGGGGGAGGGGAGGGGAGGGGTGGGAGGAGGTGACAAGAACACCGTGGTGAAGAGGAAGACAGGGTGGATGGAAGGGGCGGATGCCAGCCAGAGAACATGGGGGGGCTTCACTCGGAGCGCACCCAGCCTCCCACCCTTCCAGGCCTCCACCCAGGTGGTGCCTAGGGGGCTGGTCTCCGGAGAGGAAATCCGGGCCTCAGGTCGGGTGGGGGCCGCCGAGGCTCTTCGGGCACTGGGGTGGGCGGGAGGAGGCCCTCACCTTGTCAAAGAGGCCGTACTCGCAGATGAGCTGCTCCCGGGCCTTGGTGTTGATGGCGATGGTGAACCGCACGTGCGCCACCAGGAGCTGGCGCAGCCACAGGGGTGGGCCTCAGAGGGGGCCGGGGCAGGGGCTCCCCACCCGGCCTGCGCCTCCTCGGGGTCCCCAGGCCCCCAGCCCCACCCCACCCCAGTGCACTGTGGAGGAGTGATGCCAAGGGTCACGGAGGGAGAGAAGCTGGCGTGTCGACCTGCACTGCTGCGAGCTGCTGGCATGGCAGCCTGGGGACTGCCGCTCAGCAAGAATGATCGTGACGAAAATGACCATCACCACCGCTTACGCAGAGCGTAACTGTGCGCTGGGCACTCTGAAATTCTCCGACTGTGTCCACTATTTCAACCCTGACAGCGATCCTAGGGGGCAGGTGTGCTATCTGATCTCGGTGTTACAGATGGGGAAATGGAGGTAATTTCAGCCCGCAGCCACTCCAGCAGTCAGTGTCCGCAGGACTCAGGAGAGAGAAGGGCAGTGACAGTGGGGCTGCCCGCTGGGATCAGGCAGAGCAACGCTGAACTCATTGTCTCTTCAAACTCTGCTCCCTCCCCCAAGGCCAGCCACAGCCAGAGCAGGCCCAGACCCCGGCTGCGCCCGATGTCCTCAGGGCCCAGCAGGCTCTGAGCTGCTCTCTCCCTGGGGCTGCCTCCCCTCCTCCCCAGCCTCTCCCAGCCACAGTCCTGCGGGGATGTTGGTACCCCTCCTCCCTTCCTTCTGTCCTCTCCCCCTAGGTGAGGCAGGAGCTTGTTGTACCTTGAAAATGGGGTGCACGGCAGGCAGCTGGCGGTACATGGCGATGCCAAACACCTCAGACACCAGATGTGTGCGCAGAAGGTGGGTGATGGTCTGGTGGACGTGGAAGTCACTGGAGCGCACCCAGATCTTGGCCAGGAGCCAGTCATACTTTGCATCCGAAGGGAGAAAAATGGGATTCTCTTCTCCCGGCACCTGGTTGAGCTGATGCGTTGCAGAAAGAGAAGGCATTGCAATATTTTGCTCCAGGCTGTAACTGTAGGAGAGCCTGCCCTCTCAGGAAATTCCAGGAGAATCCAGATTTCTTCAACAGAGACTTTGAATCATGAGAGGATCACGAAGGAGGGCAGAAGCCCCAGGTTTGTAACAATTTCTCCTCCCGGCTGCATCATTTACTACCTGTGGGACCCTGGACAACTTAGCCCTTATGAACTCCAGCTTCCCTGTCGTTAACAAGGGCACGGGGTCTACTAGCCTGGCAGTTACCAGGGGAAGCGAATGGAAGGGTGCGAAGGCAGCACAGGGTGAGCTGTGGTGTGTGGAGGTGTGGGCGGTGGCCCTCCACCTGCTCCCCATCTCTCCCCTCTCTCCTGGTCCCACCCACTGCTCTGCAGCTGCTCTCTGGTCTCCTGATTTTTCCTTCCTTGGCTCTCCTCTTAAATGCTGCTGCTCCCCAGACTCTGTCTGGGTGCTTCTGAATCCCCTTCTTGCCCTTGATTGATTAGACTGGTGGGGACTGGGGGACAGTGGGGGGGACACGAACTCTGGAGCCAGATGGCCTGGCCCCAGTCTCCGTTCTGCCGCTGACTGTGTGCCCTGGTGCCTCGGTCCCCTTATTTGCTTAAAATGATCAGTAGGTGGACTGCCTGTCTACTCAGAGGGTGTAGTGACATTATGTAAATAAAGGCAGGCTTTCTGCTCTGAAACCCTGATGGCCAAGTGTTTCAGAATCCAGGATTTTTAGGATTTTAGCAGCGTGTACACATCATTATGTGACAGCTGTCTTCCTCGCCCTGGGTCTGCGGCAACACAATGTTTTACACTCAAACATGTAATATTTCTGCTTGAAACATACACCTTTCACACTGAGTGGGAGAAAGCCTCTGAAGTATTCCCTTCTATCAGGAAGATCCCCCTGGAGGAGGAAATGGCAACCCACTCCAGTATTCTTGCCTGGAGAATCCCACAGACAGAGGAGCCTTGCGGACTGCAGTCCACAGGGTCGAAAAGGGTCAGACACGACTGGGCGATTGAGCATGCGTGCACATTGCTTCAGAGCAAGCTTTACTGCCAATGAATCTGCTACAGATTTTTTGAGAATCTAAGAGTTTAGATTTCAGAATTGGGAGTAAGATATTGTGGACTGTGCGGGCAAACCTTTGGGTAAACTTGGCATGTGGTTAACCTCTGGCAAAACCAGCTGCTATCATGCCCACGGCGCCCAGTGCCCGGTCCATGACTGACTCAAAGTGCTGTTTGCTGAGTGCTTGTCTGCTGTGCCCTTGGGGGCCCTGTGGAGCCTCCCTCCTTCACAGACCCACACCTGGCCCTGGCCTTGGTGTGGCTTCCTGCTGCTTGCGTAACATCTCCCACAGCACTGCAGTGGCATGACACCCTGAGAAAGCACCTGAGCCAGGAATGGGGAGACAGGAAGCTCTGGCCCTGCCTGTCCCTTCCCCAAACTGCACCCCTCTCCTCCTCCATCATCCTCGGTGGAGACAAGAATCCGAGAGCATCTCAGGACTGGCATGGCTCCTGACCGCCATGGTCCTCCCTGGCAGCCACAGCTAAGAGCTCATCTCACAGCTTCACCTGCTCAGGCCCTACTGGTGGTTTTTTTTTTTTTTTTTTAATTGAAGAATAACTGCTTTACAGAATTGTGCTGTTTTCTGTCAAACCTCAACATGAATCGGCCATAGGTATACATACATCCCCTCCCTTGTGAAGCTCCCTCCCATCTCCCTCCCCATCGCACCCCTCTAGGTTGGTACAGAGCCCCTGTTTGAGTTTCCTCAGCCCTACAGCACACTTCCGTTGGCTACCTATTTTGCATATGGTAATGTGAGCTTCCACGTTACTCTTTCCATACATCTCACCCTCTCCCCCCTCTCCCCATGTCCATAAGTCTATTCTCTATGTCTGTTTCTCCACGGTTGCCCTGTAAATAAATTCTTTGGAACCATTTTTCTAGATTCCGTATATACGTGTTAGAATATGGTATTTCTCTTTCTGACTCACTTCACTCTGTATAATAGGTTCTAGGTTCATCCACCTCATTAGAATTGACTCAAATGCATTCCTTTTTATGGCTGAGTAATATTCCTTTGTGTACATTTACCACAAGCTCTTTATCTATTCATTTGTAGATGGACATCGAGGCGGCTTCCATGCTCCGGCTGCTGTAAATAGTGCCGCAGTGAGCAACGGCATACACGTGTCTTTCCAACCCTGGCTTCCTCAGGGTTTATGCCTAGGAGTGGGATTGCTGGGTCATATGGTGGTTTTATTCCTAGCTTTTTAAGGAATCCACATACTGACTTCCATAGTGGCTGTATCAATTTACATTCCCACCAACAGTGTAAGAGCATTCCCTTTTCTCCACACCTTTCCAGCATTTATTGTTTGTAGTCTTTTTGATGAGGGCCATTGTGACCAGTGTGAGGTCATTGTAGTTTTGATTTGCATTTCTCTAGTAATGAGTGATGTTTGGCATCTTTTCATGCGTTAGCCATCTGCATGTCTTCGTTGGAGAAATGTCTGTTTAGGTCTTTCCCCCACCTTTTGATTGGGTTGTTTGTTTTTCTGGTATTGAATTGTACGAGCTGCTTGTATATTTTGGAAATTAATCTTTGTCAGTTGTTTCATTTGCCATTATTTTCTCCCATTCTAAGGGTTGTCTTTTCACCTTGCTTACAGTTTCCTTTGCTGTACAAAAGCTTTTAAGTTTAATCAGGTCCCACTTGTTTACTTTTGTTTTTATTTCCATGACTTTAGGAGGTGGGTCATAGAGGATCTTGCTTTGATTTATGTCATCGAGTGTTCTGCCTATGGTTTCCTCTAAGAGTTTTATAGTTTCTGGTCTTGCATTTAGGTCTTTAATCCACTTTGAGTTTATCTTTGTGTATGGTGTTAGGAAGTGTTCTAATTTCATTCTTTTACATGTAGCTGTCCAGTTTTCCCAGCACCATTTATTGAAGAGGCTGTCTTTGCCCCCATTGTATATTATTGCCTCCTTTGTCAAAACTAAGGTACCCATAGGTTCATGGGGTTATTTCTGGGCTTTCTATCTTGTTCCATTGGTCTATATTTCTGATTTTGTGCCAGTACCATACTGTCTTGATGACTGTAGCTTTGTAGTATAACCTGAAGTCAGGAAGCTTGATTCCTCCAGCTCCATTCTTCTTTCTCAAGACTGCTTTGGCTATTCAGGGTCTTTTGTGTTTCCATATGAATTGTGAAATTTTTTGTTCTAGTTCTATGAAAAATGCCACTGGTATTTTGATAGGGATTGCATTAAATCTGTAGATTGCACTTGGTAGTATAGTCATTTTAACAATATTGATTCTTCCTACCCAGGAACATGGAATATCTCTCCATCTGTTTATGTCATCTTTGATTTCTTTCATTCAGTTCAGTTCAGTTGCTCAGTCGTGTCTGACTCTTTGTGACCCCATGAATCGCAGCATGCCAGGCCTCCCTGTCCATCACCAACTCCTGAAGTTCACTCAAACTAATGTCCATTGAGTCGGTGATCCCATCCAGCCATCTTATCCTCTACCGTCTCCTTTTCCTCCTGCCCCCAATCCCTCCCATCATCAGAGTCTTTTCCAATGAGTCAACTCATCACATCAGGTGGCCAAAGTATTGGAGTTTCAGCTTTAGCATCAGTCTTTCCAATGAACACCCAGGACTGATCTCCTTTAAGATGGACTGGCTGGATCTCCTTGCAGTCCAGGGACTCTCAAGAGTCTTCTCCAATACCACAGTTCAAAAGCATCAATTCTTTGGTCCTCAGCTTTCTTGACAGTCCAACTCTCACATTCATACATGACCACTGGAAAAACCATAGCCTTGACTAGATGGACCTTTGTTGGCAAAGTAATGTCTCTGCTTCTTAATATGCTGTCTAGGTTGGTCATAACTTTCCTTCCAAGGAGTAAGCGTCTTTTAGTTTCATGGCTGCAATCACCATCTGCAGTGATTTTGGAGCCCCCCAAAATAAAGTCTGACACTGTTTCTACTGTTTCCCCATCTATTTGCCATGAACTGATGGGACCAGATGCCATGATCTTAGTTTTCTGAATGTTGAGCTTTAAGCCAACTTTTTCACTCTCCTCTTTCACTTTCATCAAGAGGCTTTTTAATTCCTCTTCACTTTCTGCCGTAAGGGTGGTGTCATCTGCATATTTCTCCCGGCAATCTTGATTCCAGCTTTTGCTTCTTCCAGCTCAGCATTTCTCATGATGTTCTCTGCATAGAAGTTAGATAAGCAGGGTGACAATATACAGCCTTGACGTACTCCTTTTCCTAGTTGGAACCAGTCTGTTGTTCCATGTCCAGTTCTAACTGTTGCTTCCTGACCTGCATACAGGCTTCTCAAGAGGCAGGTCAGGTGGTCTGGTATTCCCATCTCTTGAAGAATTTTCCACAGTTTACTGTGATCCACACAGTCAAAGGCTTGGGCATAGTCCATAAAGCAGAAATAGATGTTTTTCTGGAGCTCTCTTGCTTTTCCCATGATCCAGCAGATGTTGGCCATTTGATCTCTGGTTCCTCTGCCTTTTCTAAAACCAGCTTGAACATCAGGAAGTTCACGGTTCACGTATTGCTGGCTTGGAGAATTTTGAGCATTACTTTGCTAGCGTGTGAGATGAGTGCAATTGTGTGATAGTTTGAGCATTCTTTGGCATTGCCTTTCTTTGGGATTGGAATGAAAACTGACCTTTTCCAGTCTTGTGGCCACTGCTGAGTTTTCCAAATTTGCTGGCATATTGAGTGTAGCACTTTCACAGCATCATCTTTCAGGATTTGAAATAGCTCAACTGGAATTCCATCACCTCCATAGTGTCTTATAATTTTCTGTGTACAGTTCTTTTGTCTCCTTAGGTAAGTTTGTTCCTAGATATTAATTATTTTTGTTGCAATGGTGAATGGGATTGATTCCTTAATTGCTCTTTCTGATTTATCATTGTTAGTATATAGAAATGCAAGTGATTTCTGTATATTGATTTTGTATCCTGCAACTTTGCACTTTGCTAAATTCACTGATTGGCTCTAGTGGTTTTCTGATACTATCTTCAGGTTTTCTATGTCCTACAGGTGTTTTGATTCGGGGCTGGTCAGAATGCTGGGGTGGGGAGCCCGTGCCATCCCAGGGCAGGTCCCCCCCCAGAGCCAGGAAGTGCTCAAGGGCATCTTGTGGAGTGGAGCCCTTTCTGCCAACTATGGTCAGCCCTCCCCACACTGGCAGGAAGCCCTGTGTTCTTGCTTGTCCTGCCCACCTTGCAGAGTCTTAAGCAGGCAATCCCAGGCAGAGCTGCTGCCTTTCCCTCCTGGAGGCTTGTTGGATCCACCCAGGAAATTGTCCCTGAGCCCTGGCTACTGAGGATGGAGCCGCCCAGGATGAGAACCGGGCTGGGCCGCCTACCTGGATGGCAATGGGGACAATCTTGTTGGCCAGATTCTTGTACAGCAAGCAGATGGGCGCGGCCAGGAACTGCAGAGTGCAGGGGTCTGTTTTGTTGGCATCGATGCCATCCAACAGCTTAAAGTCCACAATGAAGATGTTCCCTTGCTGCAGGAGGTAAGAGGGAATACATCCAAATCAGGTTCAGTCTGAGACGGGCCCAGGAATCGGGCCCAGTGGGAGGGATAGGAGGTCCAATCAACATAGTGGAGTTCAGAGATTAGAGTTCTTGGAGTCCTCTGACTCCAAGGCTGATTGACAGAAGTTTTCATAGGCTGTGGTGGGGCTCAGCAAGGTGAAGAAATGCCAGGGGCTCCTAACACACTTGCTGTACCTGAGTCTGCCTGACCCTCATGAAAGATGTTGAAAGACCACCCACAGTGACAGTTAAGAGAGAAGACAGAATTTGGATGAAATAAATGAGAGAGTGATGCTGCAGGATTCCACTTACAAGAGTTCCAAGCTGGGCAAACTCAAGTGTCAGAGTCAGGACAAAGGTTGCCCCTGGAGGAGAGTTGGAAAGGCAGCAGCAGGGAGGTTCTGAGGTTCAAAAGCGGGCATCCGCCATGCCAGGAGGGGGTCGTCAGGGCTGGCGGACCCTGAGGTCTCCAGGGAGGGTCTTCAGGGGTAAGGAGGTCTACAAGGGTGGGGGTGGGGTCTGCAGGGGTGGTGTGTGTTCTGTGTCCTGGTGTGAGGTTCTGGCATGGCAGGGTAACTTGGTGCTACCAAGCCATCATTGAGCTTGCTGCCACTCTTGATTCCTGTAGATATCATACTTTAATATAAAACAAAAATGCATGTGGGGAAGGTAGCAAGCTGCGCATTCCAGGTTACACCTGAGTCCCCCGCGTGTCAGTCACTCAGCCGTGTCGGACTCTGTGACCCCATGGACTGTAGCCCTCCAGGCTCTCTGTCCATGGAATTCTCCAGGCAAGAATACTGGAGTAGGTAGCCATTACCTTCTCCAGGGGATTTTCCTGATCCAGGGATCGAACCTGGGATTTCCTTCATTGCAGGCAGATTCTTTACCATCTGAGCCACCAAGACGGAGCCTAACCTGAGCGTCGTGAGGGCTCCTTTTGCAGGGCCGGGGCCTGCTCAGGACAGAGCTGGAAGATTCTGGGTGGAGGACAAGTGGTGCTTCTTCTAAAGCCTCTCGTGTTTTAAGCTAGAAATGGAGGCAGGGGTTGCGATCCGGTTGGGGAAGGCCGTCAAGGTGTATGTGGTAGAGACCTGTCAACAGGTGCTCAAGTCAGCTGCGTGTCCATAAGCCTGCCAGCAGAGGGCGCGGGGTGACCACAGCGCACAGGCTTCAGGCCCGCCAGCTGCAGCGCCCTGCAGCTGACACCAGTGATGAGCTCTGAGCATCGGCCTGAGAGGCACCTGGGGCAGGAAGGGGCCAGGGCGGGGGCAAGAGGTAATGGTGCCCTTGGCCAGTCAGGGCAGAGGGAAGGTGGGGACAGGCAGCCTCCAGCAGAGTATGTGATGGTCCCTCGGGACACCTTGGCCAGAAATTGGAGACACCCAGGCCTGGTGGGTCATGGGCCTGGCTGGGCTTCTGAGATGGGCTGGACAAATGGACTTCCAGAGCAAAGCAGCCATCAGTGACCACTGTGCAGAAGAAATGTCTGCCAATCAACTCTTGAGCAGACCAGATTATTTAACCTGATGAATGAGAGGCTAAAGGGAGACCCTGGGAACCTGGAGGCCTGGGATTTGGGGCTACCTATGGGGCATTTCTCTGTCATTCCAGGCCACCTCCTCTCTCTGGCTGTGATTTCATCCTTCTGGAAAGTGAGGAGTCAACCATATCTCAGTTCTGATATTCTAGGTTCTGTAGAAGATATGGTGGTCTTGCTGTCCTCTCCTTTTGCCAGCATTCTCCATTCTCCTGGCTGCAGTGACTGGCTCAGGGAATTGTCTCACAACTCAAACTGGACCCATGACATTTGCTGAAAGTGTCGGGAAATAGGGACTTTTTTTCTGGGGTTCAGCAGTGTTTGCTAAAATGATGGAAGGTAAATCTGAAGCTCTTAGCGGCCATATTTACCTCCACATAAGGACACCCTCAGGAAAAAAAAAAATTCCAACAGCAGCAGAAAATTGATAACTGGAGAAATGAGGCTAATGGATCACCTGAGTCTTGGACCCGCTAGTTCAGTCTGCTCTATGCTGCTGCCCCAGCCAAGGCATTTCTTAGACTAAACTGGTTTTAACTTGAAACCACAGAATCCTAATATAAAGTTTAAGAACTAAAACACTCTTGAAGAGTTGTGACAATGACTCAAAAACAACAATAGGGGTAGAATTTACCTATTCATATTGCAAAAAAAAAAAAAAATTTGCATAGGTAAAGAAGAAAAAAAAATTTGGAGTTTTAGTTGGCCACAAATCTATGATCTCTGTAGATCATAAGATGCTGCCAAAGAGAGGTAGCAGAAAAGATTGTGGGGATTGAGAACTACATTGTAGGGGATGGAGCCATGTACACGTAAGAGATGGGGGATGGGGCCATGTACGCGTAAGAGATAGGGGATGGGGCCATGTACGTGTAAGAGATGGGGGATGAGGCCATGTACGCGTAAGAGATAGGGGATGGGGCCATGTACGTGTAAGAGATGGGGGATGAGGCCATGTACGCGGAAGAGATGGGGGATGGGGCCATGTACGCGGAAGAGATGGGGGATGGGGCCATGTACGTGTAAGAGATGGGGGATGAGGCCATGTACGCGTAAGAGATGGGGGATGAGGCCATGTACGTGTAAGAGATGGGGGATGGGGCCATGTACGTGTAAGAGATGGGGGATGGGGCCATGAACGCGTAAGAGATGGGGGATGAGGCCATGTACGCGGAAGAGATGGGGGATGGGGCCATGTACGTGTAAGAGATGGGGGATGAGGCCATGTACGTGTAAGAGATGGGGGATGGGGCCATGTACGTGTAAGAGATGGGGGATGGGGCCATGAACGCGTAAGAGATGGGGGATGAGGCCATGTACGCGGAAGAGATGGGGGATGGGGCCATGTACGTGTAAGAGATGGGGGATGGGGCCATGTACGCGTAAGAGATGGGTGGTGCATGTCTAAGGATCCAGTCAATGGTAGCTATTGGAGTACTGCTTCACCCTGAAGCCACAGCTGAGCACCAAGACCATTACTCACAGGAAAAGTGGCCACTGTGGTGACAAGGACTCCTGAGTGGAGGCTGATCCCCCTGCTAGGGTGGCTGGCTGCTCGGTCCCTTCCGGTTCTAGGATTCTCTGACTTTCAGGGTTCAGTGCTTCTCTGACTTGAAGCTTGAAATCAATATCACGGAATCAACGTTGCCAGGTCCAGCCATCAAGTCTACAGAGAAGCACTGCTGTGTGCGCCTACATGCGTGGGGGTGTGTGCTGTCACCTGTCCATGTGACTAGGCAGGAGCCCTGCCTGGGGACCTTACCTGGGCAGGCGGCCCTCTGGAGTCAGGCGGGCAGGGTGTGAGGGCTAGGAGGTCTATCTTCAAATGGCACTGACCATCCCTCTCTTGCCAGGCTCCTAAGATGAGCCGAGCAAGCTACACGGGGTGCCTAGAAGCATCAGAAAGCCCCCTAGACACCTGAGGGGCGGCTGGCAGGAGGCCTGCTCATCCTGGCTCTAGTGGGAAGGGGCCAGATGACGAGAGACTAAGGGCCATTCCCAGAGCCTCAAGCTCCCGGCATGGAGGTGGCTGACACCAAGTCCCACCAGAGGAGGAGGTTTGAACCCTTTCTGTCTCAAAACTAGATGAGTCTTGGAACTGGAGAGAGCTGGTCCTGCAGATGAGGGCCAACAAGAGGGGTGGGAAGAGGGCGAGGACAGGAGCAGACCAACACTTCTAATTAAAAAGCCAGAGTCCCAGCGGTTTTCTCCTGTTGTCTTGGTTTTGTTTTGTCCTGATGTAACATTAGCTTTTTCTCCAGTTTCTTTACCTTTGCAAGGTGGGTAACAATTGATGGTTCTGCATGTAAAGCATCTCTCACAATACTTGACTCGTAACAGGCCCTTGTTAGAGGGAGCTCTTTTAATTATGATAGTGATACTGAAAACATTGATCTTATGCTCTCAGACCTGAGCATCGTGGAGAAATGTTACTCTCAATTCCCTCACCTATGTTGGACAAGACCATTTTCATAAATGCTCAGGAAAAGGAAGAGCCCACTTCACCAAAGGCAGCCAATCTGACCATCAACAAGAGCCCGGAGATAGTGGCCCGGAGGCCAGCAAGCATGGGCCAGCAGTAAGTGGTTTCTGACTGACTGAGTGTGACCTGGCCATCTGAGCTGCCTCTGGCCCAGGCCACTGTCTCCAGCCGACCAGGTCCCACCTCGAGACCAGGTCCTACCTCGATCTCCTGCTCCAGGGTGAGCTGCCGCTCCAGGCTGCACTCCACCATCTCTGTGGTCACCGGCAGATTGTCTGGCAGCTTCAGACAGCGCTGGATCATCACAGGGTTGCAGCCGTTCAGGAACTGGTAGCCAAACATGAGGTCTTCCTGCCAGTGATTCATGACCCGCTCTGCGGGGAGAGAACTGCAGCTCAGCCTGAGCTCTGAGCCAGGCTGAGGTCATCTTGATGCAGACCAAGGGCCAGAGTCCCAGCTGGTACTCTCTCCCAGGTGTTCACTGGATAGCCCACCATGCCAAACTTCTTGACCACTCAGTCAGGCCAGGGCACCGCCCCATCCTCCCTGAGCTAGCCTTTAGTGGCTCAGAAGCAACAAAAATAGACAAATGATACTGTATCAAATTAAAAAACTTGTGCATGTAAAGGAAACAGCAGAGTGAAAAGTCAACCTACAGAACAGGAGAAAGTGTTTGCAAACCATATATCTGATAGGGGCTCCTCTTCAAAATATATAAGGAATTCCTACGGCTCAATAGCAAAACACCAATAACCCAATTAAAAGGGGGCAAAGGATTTGAACAGACATTTCTCTGAAAAAGGTATAGAGATAGCCAGCAGGAATATGACAAAATGCTCAACATTACTAATCATCAGCAAAATGCAAATCAAACCACCATGAGCTACCATCTCACACCTGTCAGGACACTGTTATTATTACTTTTTAAAGGCAAGTATTGGTGAGGCTGTGGAGAAGCTGGAGCCCTTGTGCAAAGTTGGTGGGAAGGCAGGATGCTCAGCTGTCATGAAGAACAGTGTGGAGCTTCCTCAAAAAGTTCAAAATAGAACGACCACATGATCCCGCAATCCTATTTCTGGTTATTCATCCTAAAGAATTGAAATCAGGATCTCGAAGAGATATCTGCATCCCCATGTTCATTGCAGCACAATCCGTTGCAGCCAATATGTGGAAACCATGTAAATGCTCATCTACAGAGGGATGAAGAAAATGTGGTGTATACATCCAGTGGAATACTATTCAGCCTTAAAAATAAGTACATGTGCAGTATATCACAGCATAGATGAGCCTGGAGGACATTACGCTCAATGAAAAGAGCCAGTCACCGAAGGACAAATACTGCATGATTCTACCTACAGGAAAAGTCGAAATTAGTCACACTCATAGAATCAAAGAGCAGCACAGGGACTTCCCTGGCAGTCCAGTGGTGAAGATTTTACTTTCCAGTGCGGGGGGTTATGAGTTCAATCCCTGGTCGGGGAGCTAAGATTCCCATATGCCTTATGGCCAAATAACCAAAACATAAAACAGAAACAATATTGCAAAATATTCAATAAAGACTTTTTAAATGGTCCACATTAAAAAAAAAATCTTGAAAACATCTATACAGAAAGCAGCATAGCGTGGTGGTGGTTGGGAGGGGGTGGGGGGCTTAGTAATCCGTGAGCATGAAGTTTCAATCAAGCAAGATGAATAAGTTCTAGAGATCTGCTGTGCAACACTGTACCTACAGAAAGAAAAAGAGCCCAGGTCCTGTGCCCAGGAAGGAGGGGGGCCCGGGATGCAGGAGAAGGAGGGGAGCAGGGGGCAGCCTAGGGAGGAGTCGGTGAAGGCAGCTGTTCCCTGTGCCTGCTTCCTTACTGTCTCCTAACTTTTCTGTTGCTGCATGGTTCATCCTATGCCATCCCTGGCAGGTATACGATGCTACTGCTCTACCAAACACATCCTAGTCCAAAGGAACCCATTGTTTCTTTCATGTAAATGCTTAAAAAACCACTCTAACTCCTGCCTTTTTTTTGGTTAAGAAGCATAAAAAATGATTTATGTAAAGAAAAGATTCTGATATTTTCAAGACTTTTGATGGTGGAATGAGGTTGAGGGTGCTCAGCCTTGAACATCCAAGGAGTGGACACCTCTGGCCAGGGGAGGGGTCCCCCGGAGAGGGCGCTGTGTGGGTGCAGGCAGTGCCAGCCTGGGGCACAGGGAGGGCCCGGGCTGGAGCAGGGGGGCAGCCCTTTCCCATGTCCAGGCAAGGCTCCCCCAGCACCACGAGAGCGTCCCAAAATACACTCACCAGAAATAGTGTTGCTGATCCTGACAAAGATTTTCTCAAAGTCGGCGAAGTCGCTCCAGGACGACTGGAACATGTGCATGAAGCGGTTGATGAACAGGTTCTCCATCCTGCAGATCGAGACATGGTGGCCCCCTTGCACACGCTCTGGCCTCGCTTCCCCCTGAGAGTCCCTTTGCACCTGGGTCTCATGGCGCCTCTAGGGGCCTTGAACCCGGGGCAGCTCCAAGGGGCAGCTGATTGGCCTTGTGGAAAGCAGGACGAAACTGGCACGCATGCCCATGTGCTTCCTCTGCACTCCCTTCAGAAGGAGCCCAGTGGTCTGCCCTCAGCAACAGTCTACAGTGCTCACGCCTCCATTCAGGCATCAGACTTGCTGCTTCCCCCGATGAAGGCAAGCTTCCAGGGACCGAGCACTTGCTGCTTCCCCCGATGAAGGCAAGCTTCCAGGGACCGAGCACTGCTGTTTCCTCTGCAGCTGCTCTCCTGGGTCTCCTGGATTTGGGAGGATGAGCAGTTCGGTGGAGCATAGCCATCCTTCACTGTCTGCCTAACTCTGGCTCTCTGCCTGGTGCTGAGGAGGACACAGCTTTCAAATACTCATTACACAGGAGAGCAAAGTAACCCAGGATAGGAGCTTACTAAACTCAAAAGGCAGGCTGCAGGCAACAAGGAGAGAGATCTGAGAGGCCTGAGCAACCCGGGGGGCTTCCTGGAGGAGGCAGCTGTGGGATGGGTGGGGAAAGGTGGAGAAGGCAGGAAGGGGTATCCCAGGCTTTCCTACATAACCTAGGCAAGGTGCACGACGGAGCTGTGGGAACCCTGGCCAGTGCTCATGGCGGCGGTGGCGGCCTCATTTCCCTCTCTGGCACACGCAGCTGAGAATGACGAGCAGTCACCCTGCTTCCTTCCTGCCGGCCAGTCTTCCAGGGTCCAGGCCTCCCCACCGGCTCTGTCTCTTTGATCCTGACTTGGTGGTGTTGGCCTGTGTGGTCTCCCCATTTGGAGTGCCGTGTGCCCCTCTTTCTCCTCCTCCTGAGCATATGGGGTGAATGTTTCTGGAGGGCTTGCCTAGTGAACCCCACTTCTCCTCTGATCTCGTGAAGCTTCCCCTTCCCCACAGGCCTGTGATGCTACTTCCACGTCGCTGATGGCAGGTTATGTACAAACACATTCACATGAAAACCTGCCTGCTGCCCATGCACCAGGAGGGTGAGGTGGGTCTGCATTGCTCCGCTGGGCCTGGGCTCTGGGCAACAGTGGGCTCAGGGTGCGTGGTCATAGCATAGTCAGGGCCTGGGGTGGGGGACCTTGCCGGTGCTCCTCCAGTGGGCTGCCTGTCCTGCCCACCCATCTTCCCCAAGGGCGCCTCCCCCAGAAAGCAGCCCTTATGGAGAGGCCCCAGCCCCCTCCTTGCATTTATTCCTGGGGCAGTGGGCTGGCGGGGACTGAGCATGTCCGCAAATGTCTGGGAATCCCGGAGCCTCCTCACGCCTTCCAGGGACTGAGGTTTGGGTGTTTTGTCTGGAGTGAACCTGGCTGACGGGTACAGAGGGCTCTGAACAGCATCGTGGTGGGGGGCAGAGGGTGGGTAGGGGACACCTGTGAGCATGCAGGAGGGCAGCAAGTCCCAGCGACCAAAGATGGGGACTCAGCAGACAAGCGGCAGGCTCTGGGGCCCCTCCTGGCTCTGCTGGTCCCAGGAAAGGCTTGATGCAGAAAAGGACACCCCTGCCTGAAGACTCCTGTCCGGGTCCTGCCACGGTTTAGCAAATGCTGCTCTTGTTGGTCCCGGACACCTGGAGGCCTGGGAGCCCACTCTGCTTGAGGGCAGGTCCTGGGGCCACGAGGCCAATGACCTCAGCGAGTTAGAGGAATCAGCTGCCTATGGATGGTTGATACACTGTGAGGCCTGGAATGTGCTAGAGCACAGCCTGGGCTGTGGTGGCGCACACAGTGGGTGCTCAGCGCCTCGGAGCCTGAGAAGAACCCTGGTGTCATTCTGTCTATTATCACCAGCAATGATGCCGGCCCTTCATGGGGAAGGGGCGCTTTTACCCACATGCCTGCTGTACGCACATGCTTGTTGCAGCCTCACCACTGCAGGCAGGCCTCCAGGAACGCCCCCAGCTAAGCTTCTACCAGCCATGTTCCTCCTTCCTCACCCAGCACCCAGCCCTCCTCCTCCAACCTCCTTTGTTAGCTGAGCTTCCTGGGACAGGAATCCTTGTTAAGGTGGAGGACTAAACCTCTGATATCTCTGGTGTCTGGGTGTGGAGAGCCCTTCCCAGGCCTGTACAACCCTCCCTGCCTGGAGGATGGCCAGCGCCACACATTGCCCTGGAAGAGGTCTCGGGCCCCGGGGCGCCTTGTGGGGGATTGGGAGCATGTCACAGCCCCACGTGGTCGCGGGTCTCCCTAGCTGGTCTCTTTGACCTTAAGACAGAAGCCCGGCACCGAACACAGGGTGGGGTGTGGTAGGACTACCCAGAGGAAGCCAGAGATCCAGGAAGAAGAGGAGTTAGGAGGAAAATTATTTGCAAGTCATCTATAGGCAAAGTATTGTTACATACTCACAGACAACTGGATATTAGGGACTTTAAAGACGTGTTATCACACAGAGCAGAACCTGCGGCCAGAGAGGGCACTGGCTCGTCTGAGGTCACACAGCCAGGTGACAGCAAGGACAGGTAATGGCACGGCCAGGTAAAAACAGAACCAGATATAGACACAGCCAGGCGGGAACTCACATGGAGCCGCTCGCTGGCCTGGGCTGGGCACCAGCTGTGGGCCCTGCGCTGACAGAGGCGGGAGCTCCTGCTTCCTCCGCCCCCTCCACCCCTTTCCTTCTTTGAACAGCTTCTCCATTTCCCATTTCATGGTTTTGCTCTTTGGGGTGGGGGGCCAAGCTTACTGAACAGGGCTAGCCCCGTTCCAGGCAGAGCAGGTGGCTCGGAGGAAACTTGCCAGTTACCCAGAAGTGGTGCAGAAACCGACCTGTCCAAAGGCGGAGGTTCAAGAGGGAAGGGCCCTGAAGATCTCCTCCCTGGGTCTGTTTTCCATAGTAAATGCCAGCGAGGTTAGCTGAGGGCAGAGTGGCGCCTCTGTGGAGGGAGCTATGGGGAGGCAGGCCAGGGCCCAGGTCAGGTCAGATCAGGGACCTTCAGGGCAGTAGGGCTGCCACATGCAGTGTGGACAGCTTTTCCCCTCTGACCACAGAGGGGATGGACCAGAGGGTCTTGGAGCCCCAGCTCCACTGCTGGGCTCTGGACACAAGAATCCTGAGTGGGGCTGGAGTCTATATGCAAGCGCAGGCCAAGGCCAAAGAGGACAGTTGAGATGGATGCAGGTCGCCAAGCCTGGCTGAAGATCCTAGCCCCATCTCTTCCCAGAAGTGTAGTTTCAGGCAAATCCTTAACTTTCTATGCCCAGTGTCCTCATCCATGAAATGGGTATAATGGTTGTCCCTGCCTCACAGGGCTGACATGATATACAAAAAGCATTGGTATGTAAAATGAGTTCAACAAATATTAGTGACTAGCACCCTGGTTATCACTTACTGTTAATATTAATATTAAAGTCTGTAGCCTTAAGCTATGGTGTTCTGGGGGGACCAGTGGATAAGCTCACAATCCAGGCTACGGCACAGCACTTGCCCCCTCCTTCCTGGGGTCCTGCTGTCTAATTCACTCATCCCTTTCTTGCTTCACACTCAGTTCACCAAGGAATCTGTATGTACTGGTTCCTCTTTGCTTCCTCGCCTCTGCTGTCCCTGAGTGCTCTCCTCCAGGACACTGGGGGTCACATCCTAGTCACTGTATCCACAGAGTCAGCTCTAAGCTCCCCTCACCTCCCCAAAGCATCTGACAAACCAACTTCTCTTTCCTTGACACTAAAATACTGACCCCCATGGACCTCATCCCCGGTGAGGGTGCTTCAAACCCTTAGTCCTGCAGCCTCATCCCAGTAAAGGCTGGGATCCTTGCCCCATTCCCTGCACTGGCAGCCTCACTCCCACTTCCCCACACAGGCCCCCGGGTCCAGTCCTCACAGATCACGGAGTTGTCACTGCCCTGAATGCCACCCCTGTCCTCCTCCAATCAGCCTGGTGAACTCCTATACATCCTTCAAGACCCAGGTTGGGCTTCCCTCTTAGAAAGCTCTTTCCTGATGCTGCCTGCTCAGAGCTCCCTCCCTGCCTCCCGCTTCCCCAGTGCTCCTTTCCTAAGGAATATCCATCACATGCCATCGCGATGAGCCGCCCGCAGCTCTGTCTCCACTAGACTCTGAGCTTCTTGGACTGCTTTTGATGCATCTCAGGCCCCCACTCCCAGGAGCTCAATAAACATTTGTCAAAGGGCGAGCAGCAGATGGCCTGCTCTGGGCCAGCTTCCACGGGGGTGGAGGGGGCCCAGGGGAGCCAGCAGATGGGCCGTGACAGAGCCTCAGGTGGCAGCTTGCTGGCCAGTCTCCTTCCCTGCACTCAGGGAAAAGGCGGTCCCCCCAGTCACCCAGAAGGGAGCTACTGGAGGCCACACCCCTACAGTGTGCTAGGCCCCCCCACAGCGGCAGTGCCCGCATGACTTCATTTCAGTCTCACAATTCTAGCAGTTAGGCAGCATCGGCCTTACTTTATAGTCAGAGAACTTTAAAGTCAGGAAACTTAAAAGCCTCTCCCAAGATGGTGCAGCTAGAATCTGAAATGGCCACTGCTTTCCAGGCTCTAGATAAGGTGACCCCTTGCTTGTAAAGGGTACTTAGAGATGAGTTAACATTTGTTATAATTTTAAGAGATTAATCGCTTTCCCCCCAGGGTCGCCATGAAGGTTAAAGCAGACAGTCCTATGGAGAAAGCACCCATACCTACAGCCTGGCACTGACTTGGGGCGTGGTAAGCGTCAGGCCCTTATTACTCTCTTCCTCGCAGAGACACAGCCTCAGGAAGACAGATAAACTGGGTCTCTCTGATATGAGGGCTTCCCTGCAGAGCTTGCTTGTCAGGCTGTGTGTGTGTCTGTGTAGGGTTTTTCTCAAATGTCCCCAGGAGCAAGACCTGGGGGTGTGGCCTCCCACCCTTTCTTTACAGAAGTGCAGAAGTTCAACCAAATGAGGCAACTTCTCGAGGGGAGAAGCTGTGTAACTAAGCACACGTTGCCACAGAGGCTAACTAATGAGCCTGTCTGCCTCGTGGTTACGCCAACCCAAGGCGAGGGCCCACCTGGGGAAACTCTCACCCTGGCGGTAGGGACTGGCTGGCACCAGGAGGTGCTGAAGCTCCTCAGGGCAGTGCAAGGCTTGGTCGGGGAGCACGTCCACGGTTTCGGGTTTTCCAGATTTGCACGACGGGGAGAATTCCCTAAAGCGTCAGTGTAACGATTCAAAGACCCCTCCACTAGCCCCGGGGTGGGCCTGGGGCCCCACGTTGGTAACAAGCACCTGAGGAGTCTTTGAAAACCGTCAGCAATTCAGCTGCCAAGAAGGAGCACAGAAGTCAGATCTCTGCCATTTATCAGCAGGAGCTATCGGGCAAATATCTGACTTCCTTCTTCTGCAGATTCCTCAACTGCAGAATGAGGTTAAGAACTGTGCCCACCTCATGGGGCTGCAGTGAAAGACGAACAGAGGTGCGTCTGAGCCATCTGGCATGCTGGCCTTTATTACTGCAGGACCCTGCTGTTAGGGGACAGCTTACGCCTTGTCTACCCTGGAACTGGTCCACAGGGAGATGAGACACTCCAAGTAAAGACCTTCACTCTGGGCTGGAAACAGCTCAGTTTGGCATCTAGAGTCCTGTGTGCTGTAACTTTGTTTAGATACAGGTTCCCCAGGGATTGCGCATTCAGGATCCATGCTATGACCAAGAGGTAATCAAGTGATTTGAGATGAGTTGCTCAGCAGAGCTGCTCCCTCAGCCCAAGACCCCCATGAGGGGAGGAATGGGAGTCCCGCCTCCGGCCCCAGCTGCTCAAGTTCTTGCACACTTACGCTTTGGAGTAGTTCAGAACAAAGTCCACTCCTTTCTCACTATCGAACTGGATATCTCGGGGTAAGTCCTTGTGGCATTTGGCATCGATACTCAGTGGGAAGCCAGGGTTCCACTCCATCCATCTGAGTGTGAAAGCGGAGGAGAAAAAACAGAATTCAATGTCTGGCCTCTGGACGGGCCCCTCAGGCTGAAGGCTGCTTATCAGGTGACCACGTTGTGGCTGAGTGTGTGCCAGGTGAGGTACTGGGATGCCTCCCACGGTCTGGTAGCCCCCCACCTTGCTGGGTCCTGAGCCTCCCAGTGGGAGGCCTGAGGTCTCCTAAACCTGAGGCTGGGCTTCCAGCAGAGGACTGGAAGGTATGGGCATACAGAAAGCATCAGAAGACCTCATTTTTTTGAGGTGACATTCAAGGGCGATGCCCGCAGCCCAGAGCTGCCTTGCTGTTAACTGGAGTGGGAAGCGGTGTAGGCTGTTCCCACATCTGACCTGGACGTCCAATGTCTCACCAGCTTGGTCAACACCCTTGTATTGTGTGTGGCGGTCAGGGGAAAGGGGACAGTGGTCATGCCTTCACACACAGGGCACAGGCAGCAGGGTAGTTGGCAAGGACCTCCAGGCACAGACAGCTGCCAATAGCGGGTTCAGTCAAAGAGCTCCCCCTCAAACACAGGCCCTGTACTCTACCCAAAGTACCAAAGTCTATACCAAAGTCTTTAGAGTCTGTTATCCTTGAAATTTATTCTGCAGCACTGGGCATTTAATTTTTTTTTTTTTTTTTTTTTTTTGCCATGTCTCAGGGTTTGTGGGATCTTAGTTCCCCAACAAGGGATCAAACCCAGCCCCTTGCAGTGGAAGCTCAGAGTTTTAATCACTGGACTGCCAGAGAATTCTCTAAATCTTTAAAAAATTTTGTTTACTACAGAAGCAAACTAAACCAAAAATCTGTTAACTTCTTTAGTGCAGGGAGAACGATCTTATATTTGTTTAAAAACCAAAATTTACATTCTGGGATTTCAGCTTTTCCATTTGTAGTCCTAACTATCTTTACTTTTTAATCTTTCTTATGAGAGGGAAGTAAAACACTGAGTGTACAGGTCATTAAAAAGCCTTACGGCCCTTTAATATCATGTTGCATTTTTACTGTCACAAAAATTCCCAGTGTTTTTTGAGGCATTCTGCGCAGGTGCAGGAGGGCCGAGAGGAGATATCCCACATTCAAGGTCAGGAGGGGCGACCTTGTCCAAGGTAAGGAGCAGCGACCTCGTCCAAGGTAAGGAGCAGCAGCTGCACTTTGTTGGAGCAGCCGTGAAGAGATACCCAACGCCCAAGGTAAGAGAAACCCAAGTAAGATGGTAGGTGCTGCGAGAGGGCATCAGAGGGCAGACACACTGAAACCATGATCACAGAAAACTAGCCAATCTAATCACACTAGGACCACAGCCTTGTCTAACTCAGTGAAACTAAGCCATGCCATATGGGGCCACCCAAGACGGGCAGGTCATGGTGGAGAGGTCTGACAGAATGTGATCCACTGGAGAAGGGAATGGCAAATCACTTCAGTATTCTTGCCTTGAGAACCCCATGAACAGTATGAAAAGGCAAAATGATAGGATACTGAAAGAGGAACGCTCCAGGTCAGTAGGTGCCCAATATGCTACTGGAGATCAGTGGAGAAATAACTCCAGAAAGAATGAATGGATGGCACCAAAGCAAAAACAATACTCAGCTGTGGATGTAACTGGTGATAGAAGCAAGGTCCAATGCTGTAAAGAGCAATATTGCATAGGAACCTGGAATGTCAGGTCCATGAATCAAGGCAGATTGGAAGTGGTCAAACAGGAGATGACAAGAGTGAACATTGACATTTTAGGAATCAGCGAACTAAAATGCACTGGAATGGGTGAATTTAACTCAGATGACCATTATATCTACTACTGTGGGCAGGAATCCCTTAGAAGAAATGGAGTAGCCATCATGGTCAACAAAAGAGTCTGAAAAGCACTACTTGGATGCAATCTCAAAAATGACAGAATGATCTCTGTTCATTTCCAAGGCAAACCATTCAATATCACAGTAATTCAACCCTATGCCCCAACCAGTAACACTAAAGAAGCTGAAGTTGAACAGTTCTATGAAGACCTACAAGACCCTTTAGAACGAACACCCAAAACAGATGTCCTTTTCATTATAGGGGACTGGAATGCAAAAGTAGGAAGTCAAGAAACATCTGGAGTAACAGGCAAATTTGGCCTTGGAATACGGAATGAAGCAGGGCAAGGGTTAAAAGTGTTTTGCCAAGAGAACACACTGGTCATAGCAAACACCCTCTTCCAACAACACAAGAGAAAACTCTACACATGGACATCACCAGATGGTCAACATGGAAATCAGACTGATTATATTCTTTGCAGCCAAAGATGGAGAAGCTCTATACAGTCAGCAAAAACAAGACCGGGAGCTGACTGTGGCTCAGATCATGAACTCCTCATTGCCAAATTCAGACTTAAATTGAAAAAAGTAGGGAAAACCACTAGACCATTCAGGTATGACCTAAATCAAACCCCTTATGATTATACAGTGGAAGTGAGAAATAGATTTAAGGGACTAGATCTGATGAGTGCCTGATGAACTATGGACGGAGGTTCATGACATTCTACAGGAGACAGGGATCAAGACCATCCCCATGGAAAAGAAAAATGCAAAAAAGCAAAATGGCTGTCTGGGGAGGCCTTACAAATAGCAGTGAAAAGAAGAGAAGCGAAAAGCAAAGGAGAAAAGGAAAGATATAAGCATCTGAATGCAGAGTTCCAAAGAATAGCAAGGAGGGATAAGAAAGCCTTCCTCAGCGATCAATGCAAAGAAATAGAGGAAAACAACAGAATGGGAAAGACTAAGGATCTCTTCAAG
Organism: Bubalus bubalis; assembly: GCF_019923935.1. Classification (NCBI taxonomy): domain Eukaryota; kingdom Metazoa; phylum Chordata; class Mammalia; order Artiodactyla; family Bovidae; genus Bubalus; species Bubalus bubalis. The sequence goes on from NC_059160.1 coordinate 163,490,678, forward strand.
AAAATTAGAGATACCAAGGGAACATTTCATGCAAAGATGGGCTCGATAAAGGACAGAAATGGTATGGACCTAACAGAAGCAGAAGACATTAAGAAGAGATGGCAAGAATACACAGAAGAACTGTACAAAAAAGATCTTCATGACCCAGATAATCACGATGGTGTAATCACTTACCTAGAGCCAGATATCCTGGAATGTGAAGTCAAGTGGACCTTAGAAAGCATCACTACAAACAAAGCTAGTGGAGGTGATGGAATTCCAGTTGAGCTATTTCAAATCCTGAAAGATGATGCTGTGAAAGTGCTACACTCAATATGCCAGCAAATTTGGAAAACTCAGCAGTGGCCACAGGACTGGAAAAGGTCAGTTTTCATTCCAATCCCAAAGAAAGGCAATGCCAAAGAATGTTCAAACTACCACATAATTGCACTCATATCATATTCTAGTAAAGTAATGCTCAAAATTCTCCAAGCCAGGCTTCACCAATACATGAACCATTAACTTCCAGATGTTGAAGCTGGTTTTAGAAAAGGCAGAGGAACCAGAGATCAAATGGCCAACATCTGCTGGATCATGGAAAAAGCAAGAGAATTCCAGAAAAACATCTATTTCTGCTTTATGGACTATGCCAAAGCCTTTGACTGTGTGGATCACAATAAACTGTGGAAAATTCTTCAAGAGATGGGAATACCAGACCATCTGACCTGCCTCTTGAGACATCTCTATGCAGGTCAAGAAGCAACAGTTGGAACTGGACATGGAACAACAGACTGGTTCCAAATAGGAAAAGGAGTATGTCAAGGCTGTATATTGTCACCCTGCTTATTTAACTTCTATGCAGAGTACATCATGAGAAATGCTGGGCTGGAAGAAGCACAAGCTGGAATCAAGATTGCTGGGAGAAATATCAATAACCTCAGATATGCAGATGACACCACCCTTATGGCAGAAAGTGAAGAGGAATTCAAAAGCCTCTTGATGAAAGTGAAAGAGAGTGAAAAAGTTGGTTTAAAGCTCAACATTCAGAAAACTAAGATCATGGCATCTGGTCCCATCACTTCATGGGAAATAGATGGGGAAACTGTGGAAACAGTGTCAGACTTTATTTTTTGGGGCTCCAAAATCAGTGCAGATGGTGACTGCAGCCATGAAATTAAAAGATGCTTACTCCTTGGAAGGAAAGTTATGACCAACCTAGATAGCATATTGAAAAGCAGAGATATTACTTTGCCAACAAAGGTCCGTCTAGTCAAGGCTATGGTTTTTCCAGTTGTCATGTATGGATGTGAGAGTTGGACTGTGAAGAAAGCTGAGAGCCAAAGAATTGATGCTTTTGAACTGTGGTGTTGGAGAAGACTCTTGAGAGTCCCTTGGACTGCAAGGAGATCCAACCAGTCCATCCGAAAGGAGACCAGTCCTGGGTGTTCACTGGAAGGACTGATGTTGAAACTGAAACTCCAATATTTTGGCCACCTCATGTGAAGAGCTGACTCATTGGAAAAGACTCTGATGCTGGGAGGGATTGGGGGCAGGAGGAGAAGGGGATGACAGAGGATGAGATGGCTGGATGGCATCACTGACTTGATGCACATGAGTTTGGGTGAACTCTGGGAGTTGGTGATGGACAGGGAGGCCTGGCGTGCTGCATTCATGGGGTCGCAAAGAGTCGGACATGACTGAGCGACTGAACTGAAGTGTTTGCCCAGTAAGCCTCTCATTATCATTAGAGGTGAACAGGAAATGGATATGAGCACTCTTATAATCACTCAGGGTGCTTTTGATAAGTGTTTTCTGTTGCATAGAACCATATGTTTCCTGCTATTGGTTTACTTACAGTGTTCTATTTTCCTAGACATTAAGGAAGCCTTCTTTTTTTGTTGTTTGTATTAACACCAATGCTGGGACATTAACCAGAGTAAAAATGTGGGTGAATGCACAAATATCAACCAATTTATTGTTTTTTTTCCTTTGTTTTAAAAAATGATTCGAGGCATCTCCAATATATTTCTAAAACTAAGACAGTCATCTGGTAGCCCCACTGGTATTAACTACCAATTGTGGGCACATGCATGCTCAATCGCTCAGTCATGTCTGACTCTTTGCAACTCTGTGGACTGTAGCCTGCCAGGCTCTTCTGTCCATGGGGTTTTTCAGGCAATAATACAGGAGTGGGTTGCTATTTCCTCCTCCAGGGGATCTTTCCGACCCAGGGATTGAACCCCCCTATCCTGTGTCTCCTGCACTGGCAAGCAAATTCTTTATCACTGTGCCACCAATTACTGTTGGTCAAATCAATTTAAACATTACTAAACATTTTCTCTAAGGCACTGGAAGTCCAAGGGCTCTAATCAATTTTAAGAGCTTAGTGGAGCTGGATTTTTTTCAGTATGCAAGCACTGAGCCAATGAGGGGAGAGGTGCCAGGTAACGCGTTCCCAGTTTTTTTAAGTGCAGAGTTTACCTGGAGCACATTTCCTCAGGACCTCCCTGACTTCCGCTGACCCCAGCCTCCGAAATGCTTCCACCTTGGGCGGTCATGAGACCACAGCCTCTTGGTGCATGGAGACAGTGCAGTTTGCCAGCCAGTTTACAGCTGGCACCTGAACCAAACGCTTATGTTCCTTCCACTCAAGGCCTGGTGCCTGCGAGACCTGGCAGGCTGACCTGGGCAAGGCCCAAAGACCTTCACAGCCATAGATAAGTAGGCAGAGAGAAACCACACTCCATTGGGAAGACCATGTTGAACAATCAATTGGAAGGAAAAAGCAGAAAAGACATTTAATTTCTTAAAAAAGAGAGAGAGCTAGAGAGGTCTTAAGGAGATGTAATTAGAATCTAAAAAGACTTTCTGCAACCATAACACATGATTTCTGAACTGAAAATTCCATAGAAAAATGGGAAGAGAATACCAGTCACTGTGAGATCTGATCAGTCTCCTGGAAGACAAAGTCTATTCATTATCTGATTGTTGAGCACCTGTTATATGACGGGAACTGCCCTGTGCCAAATGGAAGAAACTGTAACACCGATATACACAGAAATGGAAGCCATGGAAAAAAACACAGGAGACATGAAAGTTGGGTATACAGGCTTTGATATGTGGAGAGCCAGAGTTCCAAAGGACAGAGAGTAATATCTGGAGGAGTAAAAATCAAAGAAATTGGAGAAAAACATCCTTAAGCTGCTGCTGCTGCTAAGTCGCTTCAGTCGTGTCTGACTCTGTGCGACCCCATAGACAGCAGCCCACCAGGCTCCCCCATTACTGGGATTCTCCAGGCAAGAACGCTGGAGTGGGTTGCCATTTCCTTCTCCAATGCATGAAAGTGAAAAGTGAAAGTGAAGTCACTCAGTCGTGTATGACTCTTAGCGACCCCATGGACTGCAGCCCACCAGGCTCCCCCGTCCCTGGGGTTCTCTAGGCAAGAACACTGGAGTGGGTTGCCATTTCCTTCTCCAATGCATGAAAGTGAAAAGGGAAAGGGAAGTCGCTCAGTCGTGTCCGACCCTTAGCGACCCCATGGACTGCAGCCCACCAGGCTCCTCCGTCCATGGGATTTTCCAGGCAAGAGTACTGGAGTGGGGTGTCATTGCCTTCTCCGTCCTTAAGCTGAAGAGACCTCAATTTTCTGAGTAAATCCTATACAGAAAAAAATAACAAAGGAAAAAAAGACATTCCTAGATATATTCTAATTATATTGTAAATGCCAAATAGGAGAAAGTTGGAGGAAGGAGGGGAGCAGAAGGAATGGATATGGAGGAGGAGAGCTGCTCCTACCAACTCACAAACTTCCAGAAAAGGAAACTAAGGAACTAGCATTAGGCTTCCTATTGGCCACAGTGACGACAGGGAGGCAGCGTAGGCTGTTTAACGGACGTCGTTCAGATAATCATTTAAGCCTCTTACATCAAGTCGAGGAATTAGTGAGGGCAGGAGAAATACTTTTGTGGGGAGGGGTTGTGGAGACAAGCAGGGAATGGGGCATCACATTGCCCACTTTTTCATATATTAACTGAAAGTGTGTGTGTGAGCACTCAGTTGCTTCAGTCATGTCCAACTCTTTGTGACGCTATGGATTGTAGTCCGTCGGGTTTCTCAGTTCGTGGGATTCTCCAGGCAAGAATACTGGAGTAGGTTGCCATGCCCTCCTCCAGGCGATCTTCCCGACTCAGGGATCTAACCTGCGTCTCCTGCCCCTCCTGCATTGCAAGAGGATTCTTTGCTGCTGAGCCACCAGGGAAGCCCCATATTAATTGAACAAATTCAGCTAAACAGACATGATGTTAAAATGAACCATGAAGTTACTGTTTATCTCAAAACAGTAGCTAATATATTGAACAAATAAATAAGCAAAGAGTGTTTATCAGAAAACAAGATATTGAACAAATAAGAATATCAAAGGCATTTTCTAAAACATTAAGACTTAGAAGGGATGTTCATCCTTGCTACTGTTACTTTGTTCTGGCAATAAGAAAAAAATGATCACTCATGTAAATAATGTAAGCTAAGAGACAACAGTATCATCATTTTTATAACATGATCAAATAACCAGGCAATTAAAAGACTCACTTAAAAATAATTAGAACCAATAAAGTAGTTCAGCAAGGTATCAATACAAAGTAAATAGTGAAAAATGAGTAATTCATCTTTATCCCAGCAGTATTCATTAAAAATGGAAAAAATATCCCACTTAGAATGGTAACAGCTACAGTTTCCATTGGTATAAAGCGACTAGAAAGGTGAAAGCACTTCATGAATAAAACTAGAAATTCCACTGAAGGATATCACATAGATCTAAGTGGGTGGAAAGATGGAACATTATTAAAATGCCAGCATGGGACACATTTATTTGTAATTCAAAGCAATTCTCATCATGAAAAACTAAAAAGAACAGTGAGATAGCAAAACAACCATTCACATTTATTAGAAAGTTCTGATCACCAAAAGATGATGCTGGGTCATGGGGTAGAAAAACAGACCCAAGAAAATAGCTAATCCTACGTAGCTAGCAGCTAAAACTAGTTAACACTCACCCAGTGCTTTCTGTGTGTCAGATCCTTGATGTGTTTTCATAGTGTGACCTGTTTAATTCAAAGCCCTAAGAGGTGGTCTTATCATTTCTCCCACTTCACAGATGGGGCAGTTGAGGTGCAAAGAGGCTGGACAGCTTTCACAGAGGCAGTAAGTGGGGCTGAGCCCAGGCATCGACTGCAGAGCCTGCACACACGCTTGTCACGGCAGCTCCGAGTGCCGTGGGGTCATCCCAAAGCAGCAGGAAGAAACTTATTACTTAACAAATGATACCAGAAACACTGACTCTGATTTCACATCATGTATAAAAGTACATAGCGGATGAATTAAAAGCCTAAAGTCAAGAACAAAATTATAAAAATATTAGAAAAATATGAGTACTTATGTAACCCTGGGATGGGGAGGGCCTGCTTAAGCAAAGCAGGAAACCCAAAAGTTACAAAGAAAAAGAATGCATATATTAAGAAAATAAAGAGCTAAAATCTGCGGCAAGAGCAACAGAAGATAAATGACATACACTATACATATAACAAAGGGATGCTATCCCAATATATGAAGACCCCTTTAGATTAATAATAAACTCATAGAAAAATAAAGTGTAGAAACAGGCAATTTGAACAAGAAGCAAAGCAGAGGCTAAACTCACCAGTGGTCAGAGGCATGCAGATTAAGACAGCAGTAGGCTCTTACTTCAGGGTAAGGGCCTTTTGTTTTGTTAAAAATTTGAAAAATTGATGTCATCAGGCATTAGCGAAGGTATAGGTAATAGTATATTTCATATAACATTGGTGAGATTGAAAACTGCTGTAAAAGTTTGGGAAGAGAGTTTTGTCATTATTTCTTAAAGTGAAAAATGATGATGTGACCCAGGTATGTGAGTTCTGGAAATTAATCTGACAGTAATTCGAGCACCAGTACATCAAGATGTTTGTATGAGGTTGCTTCTTGCAGCACTGGTTTTAATACAAAGTATAATCCAGTGTACAAATGGGAAACAAACCGAATGTCCATCAGTAGGAGAACGGTTGAATAAACTCTCATACCGTCACATAAAGCAAGAAACAGAGGCAACTTAAGGATGAGGAAAGCAGTGAGATGCTATTGCACACACATTATACTGACAAGGATGAAAATGTGTCAGGGTGTAAAGTGGGTGGATGATGTAGGGAAACAGCAACTCAGGAACAGCTCCTGGGGTGAAAACTGGCAGAAGCCTTTTGGAAAACAATAGGCAATATTTAGAAAACTTAACACGTGGTCTGCAACCCTGCGGTCCGCTCCTGTGTCTGTTCCCTGGAGCAACTCATTGAAGAAATCAGGAGCCAAGATGTATGAGGAGACTTATTGCACTGGGTGTGACAGCCAGAAATTAAAGACTTCCGACATGTCCACCAGCAGGGGAGTGGGGAGCATGATGGTATATTCACACGACGGTGTGCTACACAGAAGCTACATGCAAGAGTACTGGAGTGGGGTGCCATTGCCTTCTCCGAAATGAATGGACGGCACCTATCAATTGGCAGCTGTCTGCAACAGAATAACGGGGGAAGAAAAAGCAAGCCATGGAATGATTAAATGATGTAGACGAAACCCCCCTACACTCTCGTTTGCTCTGTGTGTGTGTGTGACTGTACACCACACATGCGGTCACAGTGAGAGAACATGGGTGCTGCGTTATGCGCTGCGTGGGCTTCTCCATCTTCCAGCTTGGCTGAGTGAGTGAAGAGAACCAGCTGAATTTGCCAGCCTCTGATGTTCTGGAGACTATTCTTAGCTGTTAACTTTACTTTCAAACTCTTATCTGGAAGCCTGAGGGTTCATGTGAAAGAGGAACTCTAAGAATACGCAGACTGTGCAAAGTTCAGTGTTTCCTAAACGGAAACAGAGGAGGAGGTCTGAAAAGAACAGATGAGCAGAAAGAAGAAGAAAAATAATGATTAGATCTACGAAAGGAGCAGACAACCTCATCAGAATACCCTCTGCCCCGTGTCCCTGTGCGCTCGTGCGTGGTGTGTGCTCAGTCATGTCCGACTCTTTGCAACCCTATGGACTGTAGCCCGCCAGGCTTCTCTAGAGCCTGTCAAAGCCCCATCCCTATAAGACAAACACACCACTGAATCCACCTCTCCCTGGGGAAGGGGTGTTTCCCAAAGGAGCTTCACAGAGCCCTCCTTCTTCAGGACATTGAGGCCTACATCAAATTCTCTCAGGAAATCTTGGGTTAAAAAAGATCAACCAGGGATCATTACTCCAAAACGTCTCAGAATTCTCAGTGCTTATGTGCACCATGAACGTCCAGGAGGAGATTGTGATAAACAGTTTCCCAAACTTGTTTTACCATGGAACCCTTTTCTGGAGAGAAAGTTTGGGGACCAATGCTCCAGGGTGCATTTTGGAAAATACTGGTTTAAGACAAAATGCCTGTTATAAGAATTAACATCTTAGTCTGAATTAGTGTGGAACTGATAAAATCTGCTGTCCACTCTCTTAATTGCACATAAACTCGCAGATTCTCTGCTGCTGCTTAACTCACCATAGCATAGGACTCCTTCCTTCCACAAGCACGTGGAGTACTTGCTGTAGGGGCTTTCCACTGTGGTTGAAATGGGAAGGGAAGGGGTATGAGGACAGCAGCCCCCTAGGATGGGAATGGGCGGCGCAGCGCTCTTGGACAATGCCTTGTGCGCTGCATCAAGCACAAAAGTCTCAAAGCTCACATGTTGCCTGAGCTGAGAGGCTTACTCACAAATACTCTGCAACAAGTCGCAAATTCATAGATCCTTAACATCACACATGCACGCTCAGGGGCTCAGCTGTGTCCAACTCTTTGTGATCCCATGGACTGTAGCCCACCAGTCTCCTCTGTCTATGGTATTTTCCAGGCAAGAATACTGGAGTGGGTTGCCCTTTGGGTGATCTTCCTGAACCAGGGTCGAACCCACATCTCCTGTGTCTCCTGCATTGGCAGGCGTATTCTTTACCACTGTGCCACCTGGGAAGCCCTTTATTCTCCCATATGTGGTACTAAAATCATAAAAGTTTTATTAAAAATTTTTTACTATGAAAAAGAATATATAAACATATGTGTGTGTATATATATATATGCACACACATACTCACATATGAAAAATGCACAAAACATCTGTGTAAGCAACATCCAGATCAAGAATCAGAACACTGCCAGTAGTCTCAGCCCCCCACATGCCCACTCAACCTCCCCAATCACCTCAACTTTGTAATAATCACTTCCTGCTACTATTTATTGTTTTACTGCTATACAAGTTTCCCTAAACAATATAATTTCAAACCTCATGAATTGACCAGACACGTGGCTGGCTTCTGCTCAGCACTGTGTGTGTGAGGTTTGTTCCTGTTGCTCTGAGTGCCAGCAGCTCATTGCTCCTCCTTGCAGCGTAGAGCTGTCATAGTTTATTCATCTCTTCTACTCTTGATGGGCATTGGGTGGTCTCTGTTGCTTTGCTCTCATAAATAACACCACTGTGGCCGTCTCTGTGCATGGGTCCAGGTGCAGATGCACACCTGGATTTGGATCCAGGAGTAGAGCTTCTGAGCCACAGATCATAATGTAGCTTGACTTCCATCAGATGTTACAAAACTGTGTTGTGCAGAGGTTGTTTCAGTTTTCAGCCCTGTTAGCAGTGCCTGAGCCTTCCCACCCCGCACGCCGTCTTTGACACTTGGGCCTTGTCAGGTGGTTTCAGCTCTGCCTGTGTGTGTAGTATAGTAGAAGCAATAGCTCATTCTGATCTTTTCATTTCTCCGACTACAAATGAGGCTGAGCACCTTTTTGATGTTGCTGTTCACATTTTGTGCAGTGACTGCAAGTCTCTTTTTTATTTTTTTACTAAACTGACAATCCTCTTCTTGCAGATTTGTTGAGATCCCTGGTACACACTGAATAATAATTCTCATTCATCATTCTGTGAACTGCCTTCTCAGTCTCTTTGTGCTATTTTGTAGGGAACAGGACTTCCTCACTTTCAAATAGGTGAGATTAGTCTTCCTTTATGGTTAGGGCATTTTGAGTCTTATTTGAAAAATCTTTTTTTCCCTGAGGTCATGAAGAAGAATCTTTTATGGTTTAAAAGTGTTAACAGTTTTGCCTTTAATATCTAAGCCTACTCAATCCAAAAATAAGTTTTCTGAACACCATGATGCAGAGTTCAGTTTAGTCTCCTTTTCCTCTTTCTCTGCCTCTTTCTTTCCATTCTGCATGATGCTTAATAGCCCCACACCACTCACCATCAGCGCCTTTGTAATACATCAAAATGTATTTATAATATATCAAATATATCTACATGTGTATGACTCTTTCACTTTCCATTCTGTTTCATGGAAATGTAAATTTTTGAAGGAAAGGGCGATAGAGCTAAACATAATTTTGAGACTGGGGAATCAGTGGTCTCAATGGGGATTTCTCAACCACTGGGCAGGAGTGGGTCTCTGAGAAGTGGGGGAAGAATAAGGAGCTAAGAGATGCTTTCACAAACTAGGAAAGTTAAAAAATAAAAGATACTATTCAGCTTTGGCAAGTATTAAGTGAAATGGATGCCCACACACTGATCCTGAAAACTAGCTGAAAGATTTTTGAAAAGAAATTTGTCAACACATACTAATAATTTATACTATTTGATTTAGCAGTTTCACTCCTGGGCATCTATCCTGAGGAAATACTTAAAAATGCACACAAAAATGGAAAGATAATAAAAGCTCCATTCACTCAGAATTCCACAAATTCCCATTAAATTATAGGCTGCATACAGCCCATTGAGCATCACTTTCCAGATGTGAACTCTTGCTCATGTGTATTATTTTTTAAAACAGTTGTACTAAGAGACTTCCATGGTGGTCCAGTGGGTAAGAGCCCGCACTCCCAATACAGAGGGCCTGGGTTCAATTCCTGGTCGGGGAACTAGATATCACAGGCTCCGACTAAGAGTTCGCGTGCCACAACCAAAGGTCCCGTGTGGCACTACAAAGGCCTGGCACAGCCGCATAAATAAATAAAAGTGAACATGAAAAACAGCTATACTGAGATATAATTTTCTCATCCCTTAAAAATTCATCTAATGAAATTCATCCAATAAAATTCATCCCTTAAAAATATCCAATTATAAGGTTTTTATATTTTCAGAGTTGTGCAACCATCACCATAATCTAATTTTGGAGTATTTTCACCCCCAAAAGAAACTTTGCATCCAACTAATAGTCATTCCCCATGACCCATTCCCAACTTTCAGCCCTAGCTGATGACTGATCTAATGTTTGTCCATAGACTTGCCTATTCTGGAAATTTCACAAAAAGAGATTCACATAACATACAGCCTTTTGTAAATAGCGTTTGGCATAATGTCTTTGAGACTCATCTATAGTTTAGCATGTATACATAATTCAATGCCATTGAATGGATGTCCCAATGCCCACTGCATTGGAAATCCAGAGTCTTAACCACTGGACCACCAGGGAAGTGCCTCATCTAAGTTATCTAACAGGTTGGTATACAGTTATTCATTCTATTCCCTTTCATTCATTTTAATTTTTGTGAGGTTGGTATTGATGTTCCCTCTTTTCTTTCTAATTTTAATAATTTGAGTCTTCTCTTTTTTCTTGGTCTGTTTGCTAAAGATTTGTCAGTTTTCTTGTGGATCATGTATCACATTTATAACTTAAGTATGATAAAAAAAAAAATGAAGTAACTCAGTCATGTCCGACTCTTTGCGACCCCATAGACTGTAGCCTATCAGGCTCCTCCATCCATGGCATTCTCCAGGCAAGAATACTGGAGTGGGTTGCCATTTCTTTCTCCAGATCTTTCCAACCCAGGGATTGAACCCGGGTCTCCCGCATTGTAGGCAGACGCTTTACCATCCAAGCCACCAGGGAAGTCATACTTTATGATAAGTATGATAAGAAGACATAAAAAGTGAGGGGGTAATCCCTACAATGGGAAGTGAGAGAATGCTGTCCCATTGCTTCCAAATGTCAATATGGTTGATTCCACATCTTTCATAACTCTTTGACCATCTCTGCTTGGAGTGGTGGTAAGGTGGAGCTTGGGTATTGAGGGGAATTGAAGGCATCTGGTGCTTTAGTCATCACATACCAACACTGATGGGCCATAAGTGGTGGGCAGAGCTATGCCTCTGAGACAGAAGAAACCATGGCTCCATGGCTGTTCAGTCTCACTGATACTCACCGATACTGCTTTTGCCGTGTCTCCAGTTCTTTGCGTCTGTGCTGCTTGAGAATGTGGATTTGGTCATCACAGGCCAACTTCGCTGTGAAGAAAGCACATGTGTGAAATGAGCCTAGAGAAGGACAGAAATAACATCCAGTGTTCAGGTTTCCCCCAGAAACCTGCTTGTGCCAACAGAATACGGTGCATGTTACATGGGCCAGCTTCCAGAGTCAGGTGTGAAGAAACTGGCAGCGTCCACTTTCTGACTCTCGGAAGCCCACCACCACTTAGGAAGCATGAGTCCCCTGAGACCACCAAACTGTGAGAAGTCTAAGCTCTATGGGGAAGCCTCAAAAATGAGATGCCATGTGGAGAGCAAGAGACCGCGGAGCCCCGAAGCTCCAGCCACGTGAGAGAACCATCTTAGAAGTGGATTCTCTAGCCCTCCCCCCTCAGCTCACAGAGGAACCACCCAGCTAAGCCCTTCCCAAATTCCTGACCCCTAAGGTCATGAGCAAGATAAAATGGCTATTTAAAGCCACTAAGATTGCCACAGGGCAATGGATCTGTGAGACATGCTGGGTGGCTTCCATGTGCCCCTCCAGATCCACCCTTCATCTTGTCCTATCCCTGAGGGTCCCTGATCAGTGCATCAGTGGGCTTCACTTTGGGTCAAGCCACTGGGAACCCTGGCTAGAGAGTGGAGGGCGTGGGACAGTGAGGAGAAGACATTTCTTCCCCAGCCTCTCTGTAGTGTCTCCTCAGACTGTCTGCATCTCTGCTGAGGGCTATAGCTCCTCCCAAGGCAACTCTGGCTGCAGGACTCTCCCCTTCTGAATTACTCTGGCATTTTTTCCCTCCCCCACCCAATTAGGACTAGCAGTGCTAATGGCCTTCCACACTGGCCTATGCCTTCTAAATATCCCAGTTTGAATGTGCCATATATATATATATTTTTTTTTTTTTTTTGCTGGAAAGAGATTTGGGGTCTGTGGGAAGAAGGACTGGACTATACAGCTGAGACCTTGGGTGGCAGGGGGCAGGAGGAAGCGGAGCTTGCAATTTCAAAATCTTGGTAGAAGAGAAGTGCCCTGTCTGTGACCTTTTCCATGGTGGCCACCGAAAGACAGAATGACTTTTGTGATCTTTTCCCTGCCATGAGGACAGAAGGTAAAAATCTTTCTTGCCCCAATCATCTAGTTCAGAAATGCTCCTGAAATTTTCTTTCTTGAGTTAAATTCCAGGTCAGAAACAAGGGGATGTGGTCTGAGGGTTTAAGAGCACCAGGCACAGATTTGAATCATGTTAGGAGGATGGTGAGCAAGTGGGGAGGTGCATTGTTCAGAGGGGAAGCGGCCTGAGCTGACCCCACCATCTCGTCTCTCTCTTCCACCTCCAATCAAACTAGCTGTGTGTCTCTTACCAAGAATGGCCTCGTGAGGAAGCGTCAGATTGGGGTCTGCACATTTGAGGGTCTTGCATAGAGGGCACATTTTAGGTTCTTCTCTCTTTCAGCAAAGAAGTGAGACTTCAGGTTTAATGATTGGTGACCACTAAGCATGAGCCTTGCCCGTGATTCCTCTGAGCTGGCGCACAGGTACTCCTGGTCACCCCCTTCCTTTCCCTGGCCTGAGTGGGATCCCTAGGAGCCCAAGCCCCACTGTGACCTCCCAGAGAGAAGAGCCAAGAACTAAACTGGAGAACCATCCATCCAGGGACACGTCCTAGTGGTATGTGCTACTAGAGATCCTGGTTACCCTCTGACAAAAGTGGGGGGCTCATAATCTTCCCCTGAAGGACTGTATGGCAGAGGCGGGACATGGCTGGATGGAGCTTGGAGCCTGTCACTCCACCCTCTGAGACCGGGATTTATCAGTACCCAGAGGAAGTCACATTTCCTGCAGGTGCATCAGGGCGCAGAGCAGGTGCTCAGCCATGGGCGGCATTGTTATTATTCCCGTGGATACAGTTCTTCGGGGATAGAGGGCCAAAAACCCTCTCATTTCCTGGAGGCCCAGGAGGTGGGCGGGGACTGAGCCGCTCACCTTGCCCATCTCTCAGGACGATCTCGCCCTCGCCCGATATCCAGCGGTAGCAGGGGAACTCGATGTAATCCCCACAGGGCGTCTTCACCGTGATATACTTCAGGTACCAGTCGTCATGGAACCAGTACTTGCGCTTCTCGATTTTGATCAGTTGGATGTCGCCCAGTTCTTCATCCACTGTCACATCGTAAGAATCAACCTGAGGAGGAGAAAAGGCAAATCAGAGTCTGGGAGCCCCTGAGCCTTTGTATCATCCTCAGCTCATTTAGCAGAGATGTCTGCTGATGTCTGCCCTTGGCATGGCTCTGTGCTGTGCCCTGGGTGACAGAGATGGCCGAGTCCCCCAGCTCTGCCCTCGGGAGATGGAAGTGAGTAAGTGACCGCGCTGCTTGGAGGGAGACCTTCTGCTGTCTTCACAAGGCCCAGGATGGGGGAGGTGGAGTCTCCAGGCAGGAGTGCCTCCTCCAGGCCAGGCTGTGAGGGCCTCTGCAGCTGGCCCCACTCACAAGGGCAGCAGGCTGCTGGCCCTGCTTCCCTATAGGGCTGGGTGAGGCAAACTGGTCCTTGTGCACAGGGGCGACTGGCAAAGGGCTCACTGCTGCTGCTCTCAGTTCCACAGGCACTCTGGGAGGACGGAAGGTTATGACCTGTGTCTCAGATGCAGACAGTGGGACTCAGTCCCACTCCCACTACTAATTGGCAGAGCTGGACTTCCAGTCCAAGCCTTTCCATATGTCTCTCATTATCAGCGGGGCAGATAACTGGGTGAAAATGAGGAGGCTCGGGTGAAAGTGAAGTCACACAGATTCAAGTTGTCCCGGGACCTCTGCAGTTCCCTGAGCCACAGTGATGCCAAGAAAATCAGATGAGTGGTTCCCACCATGTCAGAGGCATAGTGGTGGGCTGAGGCTGGCCTTGCTGTCCCAGGCCACGCGCAGCACTGCACCCCGGGCTGCTGCCAGGCTCCCGACCCCAGAAGACGAGCCGGCACGGCGGCAGTGCTGCTGGAGGCCCTCCTCTCCATATGTGTAGCTGGAGGAGAAGACTGGGGCTCGAACACTCAGACTCAGTGCCATCTGCCGCACTTTCTAAGCCAGATTTCACCCATCTCCGAGGTTTTTCCTTAGCAGAACTTAAAGAGTTCTCAGTGCAATAGTGAGATAAGTAGAGGGGACGGGTGTTCATCGTGCACAAGACCCTGTGCATCCCCACTTCCATGCTCGCCCTCCAAACCCCAGGGCACCCCTGGGAGGACTTCTTAAGAAGAGTGGGAAGTTGGGTATTTTCAGCAAACCCTCTTGCTTCGAGCACAGGGAGCTGTTTCGTATCTTTACTGCTGCGGATGCTAGACGCTTATGGTCAGAAAGCGGAAGCCTCTTGCCAGTTCCCTGTGGTCTGGACCTTTCCTCTCCCTCCTCCCAGCTCCTCTGGTCACCCAGCCCCTCACTGGGACTCCTTTCCCAACCTGGGGCCTGCCGCCTTCTCCCCAGGGATTGACAATCTGTAGTACAGACAAGCCCCTCCCCGCCCAAGGCCCCACGGGCTGGGGGTCACGTTCTCTGTGTACTTCTCTGTGATCCCTGCTCTCTCACGAGACACACCGTGGGACGTGGGACGGGAGGGCTCTTTTGCCTGAAGGGTGGGGCATCTGGCAGAACAGGGACCCACCACATGGGCTGGCTATTCTGTTGCCAGAAACTGTTTCTCACTGAGAACCCAACTGAGGCCGAGTGAGGCCTGCAGGCATCTTGCTGCTGGCAGCGCAGACCCCGCAGAGGGAAGTCAACATGTGGTGAAGTGCGGTGAATCCTGGGCCCCGGGTGGCGGCTCCAGGGGAAGTGGCTTTCCTGCGGCTCCGTAGGGGTGGGGGTCGGGGGCTGCAGGTGTCTGGGGGCTGATGCAGGAAGGCTGAGGTGAAGGGGGAGAGAACAGCCACTGAGCCATGAGCATCTGAGGTGGACATTCTCAGGGATGTGGGATGGAGCCCTGGAAGCCTCTCCAGGGCGATTCTCAGAGGGAGGGCCAGACGTCCAGCTGTGGGTGGCGACTGATAAAGAAGAGACGAAGTAGCTTCTTTGAGGGAAGGGAGAGCAGGGTCACCCTGTCTCGCCTATGTCACAGGAGAATGGACCCTTCAGGTCCCCCGGGCCCAGTGGCCCCTACAGGTACCTGGTGGGAGGCCCTGAGCTTCACCTGGGATGGAATCAGTGGACAGACTTACAGGGACTCAATATGCTATCTGACAGGGAGGGGGCAGGACAGGCCTGCGCGTCTGGCTGGTCTCTGGCTGGCCCTGCTTTGGAGCAGTGCCCCAGGAGGTGAACGAGGGTCTGAGGAATTCAGTCCTCACTCGGGCTGTCTAGGGACAGTCTGGTGACTGGAAACTGGTTTCTGGGGGAGTTGCTGCTGGAGAGTCACAGAGGATAGAGGGGGCCTCCAGGGAGATCTCAGGGTCCTGTCCATCAAACAGAAAGTCAGGTCTTAGGAAGGAGCAAAGAGCCGGAGGTGTAATGACCTTCCTTCCTCCTCTCCCTGGGCCGCTGTGCTGGATGGGTACTATGCTTGTTGACTCATTAACATCACGTGTCCGTTCTGCACAGTCTACAGTGCCAGCAGTGGGTGGTGCAGCACACACTAAATACAGCACATGTGCCTGGCCGAGCAGATGCTCATCTCATTTTTTAGCTGGAAACTGAGGCTCAGGCTGAGGTCAGGCAGCTACCATGCTAGTAAGTAACTGGTGGCCCCATGATTAGAACCCATACCTGTGTGATGGCCCAGTCTGGGTTCCTCTCACTTCTCCCGATGATCACATCACGGGAAAAACCTTGGCCTGGAAGCCAGGTGACCTGGCTTTGAGCCCGGGTTCAAGCCCTCTATGGAGTATGAAGGTAATGTGGAGTGGGGTGGAGGACATGGAGAAGCTTCTTATGAGATGGCATTTGAGGTAGCTCTTAGGAGTTGGTAAGATTTTGGAGGTGGGCTGAGTGGAGAAGGGGAATGAACAGGGCATTCTGAATGTGGAGAAAGGAGGTGAGGAATTCACATGTGGGAGAGGGAGTCTGGTGCATGGAGTTCCTGGGGCAGAAGTGGTGGGTGCAGCAGTCAGGCACTGGAGAGAGACGTGGAGGCAGGGAAACCTGATATTCACTAGCCTCCTTTCTCAGAAGGGCCAGCTTGCTGATTTCATCCAGTTGCTCTCAACTCAACATTGGACACACAACCCTAAGGCTTTGAAATATTTCAGCAAAGTGTTAGTTGGTCAGTTTTTGTTTTGATCTTTATATTGGCATTTAAAGAAAGGTTCCTTTGTCTCTGCCCCAGATTCCTGCTACAGGAAGGACAGAGAACAGTCATGATGTGGTCCAGCCTGGACGGCCTGTTGTGGAGGGGGCTAACGAGGGGCTGATGGGGGGTGGGAAGGGAGAGGAGGGGCCTGTGGAGCAGAGAGAGGGAGGTGATTAAGGGGTGGATAGGGAGAGGCTAGTGACTTAGCAGAAGCAGCAGCAACAGGGCAGAGAGAGGGAGAAAAGGGGCAGTGGTTAGGGAGATTAAAGAAGCAAAGAACTGGGGAGCTGGGGGAATCTAGGAGACAGCAGAAGGGAGAAACTGGAGCAGAAAAGACGACAGAGATTCCAGGCATTGGGGAACTGTGAGGAGAACGGAGCAGAGGAAGGAAGAGAAGGAGGAAGAAGAGGCAGAACGCAGGGAATAGATGGCGCAGAGAGGGCAGGTGAAGGATAGACTGAGGATCAGAAGGAAATATGTTTTCTTCAGATTTCCCAGGCAAGAATACTGGAGGGGTTGCCGTTTCCTTCTCCAGGGGATCTCTCCCACCCCTCCCCCAGGGACTGAACCCGAATCTCCTGAATTGCAGGCAGATTCTTTACCATCTGAGCCAACAGGGAAGCCCTTATTCTTCAGTAATATAGTCTTTCTGGGAAGGCAGTATTCTAGAATATATTCTTCATGAACATATTGTAAGAATATTCACTGAAAATATTTAATAAGTGAAGCTGTAAGACTTGTTCACACTCACTGACTACATTCAAGGAGATATACTAAACAGCACCCTATGGCCTTTTGCTTTCCTAAAAGTGCTGCCAGGGAATGAAAAAGGCTCAGGTTAAGATTTCCCAGAAGTCTTCTGATCTGTGAAAGTCATCCCACCTGGACTTGAATTACTTTAAATGGACAGAGTCAAAGAAACATCAACTTGTCTTGACAGGAGAATCTCACCTGTGAAAGACTCTGATTCCCACTCCAGTCCTGAATCACTCTGCAAAACTCTGATGAGAATAACCAGTGATTTGTGACTCAATTTATTGCAGGGGAAAAAAAGCAGTCCTGTTCATTACAGGGACTGAATTTTGAGTGAGGGGAGTGTGGTGTTGACCTGACAATGACCTGGAAATGTCTGAATTGGTTGCCTGGAAAAAGTCTTTATTGTTGTTACCATTACTGTTATTACTATAATGACTGTAATGCTTTTCAGGGTAAATGGGATAGCATTATCTTCTCCGAAAGTATTTCTTCTAAGATTTCTCCCTCACCTTTACCCCGAAGGGACAGATTGTCCTTAAAGAGACATTGTCTGGAGAACCAGGAAGTAGCTCAGGGCTGTGCAAGACCAAGTGTGGAGTAACTTTGCATCAACGCGAACTTTCTCAAAGGCTGATTTTTTTTCAAAGAGCCTTTGGAGACAGCAAGTCCCCTGCAGTGCCCCTCCTGAAGTGCCCCTTCTCACCCCAATGTGATATGCAATGTGATATCACATTCAAATGTGATATGCAAATCTCTCCTGAAATTTGCTTCTGGGACTCTCACCGAGGTGTTTAATCACAAT
The DNA here is from genome assembly GCF_019923935.1 of Bubalus bubalis. Lineage (NCBI taxonomy): Eukaryota > Metazoa > Chordata > Mammalia > Artiodactyla > Bovidae > Bubalus > Bubalus bubalis. Next base: position 163,508,796 of record NC_059160.1, read on the forward strand.
GTCATTTGAATGAATTCTCAGGGTGGGGAAATAATGAACAGAGGTATGCTTTCATCTTTCTTCCAACGCCCAGTGTTCTGGTCACATCCTTATCTCCCCTCTGAGAAGCCACACCCAGGTGCCCCATGCTGAACAGCATGAACACACCGATGCGTAGTGTATGAAGGAGAATGGACCCCCTGAAGACAGATTATAAAGATCAAGCAGTCTGCACCCTGTCCTCCTCGCGTATTGGTGGAAGCCACAAAATAATGGAAGTAAATAATGGTGCTTCAGAAATAGCTGAGGGTATCATCACCCCAAATGGATGATTCATTAGCCCTCCTGCACCACAATCCTCTCGGCCAGGTCCCTGGTTGGGGAAACCAAACAACAGGAGGTAGTTCTTATACTCAATGCCTAAAAACTTTTCCAGAAGGGTACTCTCTAGCCGCATAAGTATGCTGAACTTGGCTAAATGTCAGGTGGACTTCCAGAGCGAGGTTCTGAGGCACCTGGGTAGGAATCAAGCCCATTCTGAGTCTGGAAAAGGAGTGGACTATTACTGGCTGACTTTAGGCTCTGCAGACCTAAAACAGGCTTCATGAATATTACCCAAGAAGTGTTTGGTTGAACCATATGAAATTGCCAGTTTTATTTGTCAAAAATAGTCAACTATGAGTAATTCCTTTTGGTTCAACAAAATAATGAAGATGTAAAAAGACAGCTTCATAAAAGCTAAATCTTTATGGTCCAGTTCAGAAGTTGGGAGTGGCACAAGGGAACAGATATTTTCTGGGTACCTGTAGTGTGTTGGGACTATCACCACATTTAATGAGCACTTAAGTAATGATCATTTAATAAACCCAGTGGACTGGGCACCAAACACCTGGTAAGGACCAGTTGTGAGCACCTCTGTGCTCACAGAGAACGCTACAGGCTAGAATTCACTCCCAGGTCAGCACTGGGAATCCACTTCTGAATGAAACCTTATTGCAGCGCGAGGCACCGCAGACTAGAGGCGCAGTCAACACGGGGTCCCTTTGCTTCCTGTACTCCCAGGGCACCAGGGTTTCTGGTGAGGTGGGGAAAGGGGAAGCCCTCCTTCCTCTTCCTCCTCTGAGCACTCACAGCCTGGGGGAAATGTTCCCCGGTGTACACCCTACTGGGAGCCAGTGAAGACCTCCAGGTTTGCAAAAGTCTTCTCCTGGCCTCGGTCTCTCGTTCCTTCGCCCTGCATCCCTCTGGGAACCTGGCCTGGGAGTGTGAACTGCCCAGGTGTGGAGACATCAGCTAGTTCCACACTGAGCCAGCGGCTGGGACTCCTAGACCAACCTGAAGCCAGGACTCCTAGATTTGCACTTTATGTCTGGGGAAACTGACGCCCGGGATGGGGGCGGAGCGAGCTAGTGATCAGGCCCTGGTGGAACTCAGGTCTCCGGATTCCTAGCCCTCCTCATTCTCCCCACTGCTGAGGCGCCATCTATGGAGTCCCACGAAGTGGGCGCAAGTAATGGTCACAGCACTTGCCCAGTTAAGGATTCTCTTAACTGGGCAAGTGCTCAGTTAAGTGCTCAGCCCCTCGCCCCCAAGCTTGGGTCCCAGCCACCCCGATGGGTCCTGGACGCGCCCGCACCCCGCCCCGCGGCCGCCCCAGCCCGTCCCGGTCGCGCGCCCTCACCGCGCCGCGCTCGAAGTCGTTGTAGAAGGGCTTGTCCAGCAGGTGCTTCTCGCTGCAGCCCGCGGAGCCCACGAGGCTCAGGTAGATGTAGTCGTCGGTGCCCGCGAACCACTGGCTGCCGGTGGCCACGGTGACGGTGTAGGAGGGCATGGCAAAGGGCAGCGGGGGCCGCGGGGCGCGGGCGCAGTCAGCACGGGGAGCCTCGCGCGCCTCAGCACCTCTCCCCCCGGCTCCGCAGCTTCCTCAGTCCCAGCGCTCCGGGTCCTCGCCGCCCCCGCCCCGCCCCGCCCCGCCCCTGGGACCCCCGCCCCGGGCCCGCCCCGCCCCGCCCCGCCCCTGGGACCCCCGCCCCGGGCCCGCCCCCGCTCCGCCCCGCCCCCGGGCCCGCCCCCGCCCCGGCCCGCCTTCCCTCAGATCTGACCCCGCCCCGGGCCCGCCTCGCCCCCGCCCCGCCCCCGGGCCCTCCCTCCCACAGCTCTGACCCCGCCCCGCCCCCGCCCCACTCCCGCCTCCGCCCCGCCCTCCAGCAGCTCTGACCCCGCCCCGGCCCGCCTTCCCTCAGATCTGACCCCGCCCCGGGCCCGCCTCGCCCCCGCCCCGCCCCCGGGCCCTCCCTCCCACAGCTCTGACCCCGCCCCGCCCCCGCCCCACTCCCGCCTCCGCCCCGCCCTCCAGCAGCTCTGACCCCGCCCCGGCCCGCCTTCCCTCAGATCTGACCCCGCCCCGGGCCCGCCTCGCCCCCGCCCCGCCCCCGGGCCCTCCCTCCCACAGCTCTGACCCCGCCCCGGGCCCGCCCTCCCGCAGCTCTGACCCCGCCCCGCCCCCGCCCCACTCCCGCCTCCGCCCCGCCCTCCCGCAGCTCTGACCCCGCCCCGGGCCCGCCCTCCCGCAGCTCTGACCCCGCCGGACTCGCCTAGGGCATCATGAGCGTCACCCGTCCCTGCACCTCATGTCCTCGACTTGGCGTGTGTTTTAGCAGTCAGGGGACTGACTGCACCTCAGCGGCTACCCCTCCTCGCTCTCTCTGTCCCTCCGTTCACTCATTCCGTTTCTCCGTCATTGTTTTCACTCTTCACCCTTCCTTCCTGCCTAGGCCTCCCTCAGTCCCGAGTTCCTGTGAGGCATTAGGGCTGGGCTCCAAGGACCCCTAGAAAAACCAGACATAGCCCCTGCTCTCACTGAGGCCCCAGGGGGAGTGGGAGGCGGCGCGACTGGGGCAGTTCTGTGATTCTTGAGAGCAGGGGTGTTTGGGGAGTCTAGGGCGGGAAGAGGAGCCCAGGTGGGGCGTCAGCAAAGCTTTTTAGGGGTGACACCTGAGTTGGTACTTTGAGACTTCCGTGGGCATGGGCTTCCTCCACAGCCTTTCTGGAATGTCACAATAGGCCGGGTGTAGGTGGGCATTGAGGGGAGTCAGGTGCCAGCCACACTCAGGCCTGGAGATGGTCAGTGTGTAGTGGGAGGCAGGGCAGCCAGAGAGGGAGGGAGGCCAGGACAGGAAAATTGGAATCCGGACACTTAGGAGGGTGTATGGAGGGGGCTAGAGCTCAGAAGGGTTGCAGGAGCTTCAGGGCAGGGAGGCTGGGCGTGCAATGGGACTTGTTGGAGATGGTTTGGGAGTGGAAGCATGGCCGGAAGTCTAGGGAAGATGATGTGGACTCCATAGCAAGGATGTTCCAGGAGTTAGAGCTGGTTTTGGAAAACCCGCTGCCTGGCAGAGTTTTATTTATTCATTTATCTATTTTAATTATTTTTTAATCGGCTTTGTAACTGATGATGGGCAGAGGCCCGGAAGGGATGGTAGTAAAAGGCTTTCTGTGTTAGAGGGAAACTTCCCGCGGTGGTCAGCTTTCTAACTGCTGTGTCCTGATCTCAGAAGTCTTCTGTATTCCCCATGCCTCCCCCATGCTGCTGCTGCTGCCGCTGCGTCGCTTCAGTCGTGTCCGACTCTGTGCGACCCCACAGACGGCAGCCCGCCAGGCTCCGCCATCCCTGGGATTCTCCAGGCAAGAACACTGGAGTGGGTTGCCATTTCCCTCTCCAATGCATGAAAGTGAAAGGTGAAAGGGAAGTCGCTCAGTCGTGTCCTACTCTTAGCGATCCCATGGACTGCAGCCCGCCAGGTTCCTCCGTCCTTGGGATTTTCCAGGCAAGAGTACTGGAGTGGGGTGCCATCGCCTTCTCCATACCTCCCCCATACCCAACTGCAAAACTGACTGTGCTATGCATTCAGTAATGAGTTGAGCTAAATTTAAAAATAAATTCATTCCACCTGAGGTGGCGGGTCCTTCAAGTTGCCTGTTTTGCACAGTCACTTTTGGAGACAGGCAAAGCGGCAGGCTAAAGATAGATTTCTCATTTCTGGGAGCTGAGACTGCCTGGTGGCAAGTTCTGCTTCCTCCTCTGCCTGGTAGGACCACCACTCTGGGCAGAGGGAGAGAGTGCGCACCTGCCGTTGTCTACAGGTGGGAATGAGGGCAGATTTCAGTAGGACTGGTTTTATTTATCAGAGGACAAATACCAGAGGGATTCTCTGGGAATCAAATCGTAGGACGTGAAAGACTGGCTACAGTTGAGATAGGGTGAATGATGATATCACAAAAATGGGATCCAGCTCCTGCCAGCCAAAATGTGTGCTCCAGGGAACTCTGGAGAAGGTATGCAGGGTGGCTATGGAAATGTTCTTCAAATCTAAGAATAAAATGGCCATTATTTTTTCTAGAAAAAAGAAATACAATATGTTTCTTGATGAAAGTAATGAACTGTCTTTGTAGGATATAGAAGTTTGATACACAAATAAAACTCATAACAATGTGCAGAAAAAGCAGTGAGTAAACACTAATTGCATTATATATATTTACATTAAGAGCACACTGTATGTGTAACTTCCTGTCATATTTCTATTCTCCTTACTATTGTAAGATATTTTGTTATGTAGTTTCATGTCTTAAATATTTTGTCAACTGTGTAATATTTAATTATAATTATATGGATATACCATCATTCCCTTAATTAATCCATTTTTATTGGGCATTTAGATTGCTTTCCTTCATAAATAATGCTGTAGTACATATTTTGTGCTTAAGACATTAAGTTTTTCTTAATATAGGGACCAACGTGTATGAACATTTTGAAACCTTTGTAACATGTTATTAAGCTACTCATGCCCTTTACTCTCATGCAGAAAATGAAATGAAATGTCTGTTTCAACAGAAACTTTGCCATCTTGGGATAGTTTCCAAGATATCTCCGTCTTGTCCTTGCTGCTCTGCCCTGGCTCAGTCTTTCAACATCTTCTGTATGGATTGTAGTGACTGTGTCCTATCTAATACCTTTATCTCTAGTCTAACTGCCAGCCCCCACCCCATCCCCCAATTCTCTGTAGCATAGGTGGAGTCATGTATTGCCTTACTTAAAGTCCATCGTGGTTTGCTTTTTTCCTTTTGTCCCTTCCTTCCTTTCTTCTTTATTTTTACAGCTTTATTGAGATGTAATTAGCATGCCATGAATTTCACTCATTTAAAGCATTTGTGTCAATGCTGTTTAGTAATGTAATGTTCAGAGTTCTGAGACTTTCACCACAGTCAATTTCAGAATATTTTCATCACTCCATTAGCAGTCACTTCCCATTGGTGGTGGTGGTTTAGTCGCTAAGTCGTGTCCGACTCTTGCGATCCCGTGGACTGTAGCCTGTCAGGCTCCTCTGTCTATGGGATTCTCCAGACAAGAATACTGGAGTGGGTTGCCATTTCCTTCTCTCCTCCTTCTTCCAGTCAGGGCAAACAAATCTATTTTCTATCTTTGTAGATTTGCCTGTTCTGGACATTTCCCATGAGTGGAATCATACAGTATATGACCTTTTGTGACTGACTTCTTTCACTTAGTATCATTTTTTCCAGGTTGATCCATGTTGCATCATGTATCAGTACTTTACTCCTTTTTGTTGCTGAATAATATTCCATTTTATGGATATACCAGATTGTGTTTATCTGCTCATCAGATGATGGAAATTCGAGTTAGGGCTATTGTAAATAATGGTGATATGAACACTCAAATGTTTGTGTATACATATGTTTTCATTTCTCTTCAGGAAATAACTATGAGGAGAATTGCTGGACCATTCCCCTTGATCCAGGGGGTCCAAATAATTTGATGTGTGTATCATTTTGAGGAAATGCCTGGTTGTTCTCCAAAGTGGTTGTACCATTCTGTGTTTTCATCAGCAATATACAAAGTTCCATTCTCTCCATATCCTCATCAACACATTATATTCTTTGTGAAGGGGTATCTCATTGTGGTTTTGATTTGTTCTTTCCTAATTGCAAATGATGATGAGCATCTTATCTCATGCTATTGGTCACTAGTATATATTCTTTTGAGAAACATATATTTAGATCTTTGAGTCATTAAAATGTTTAGCTTGTTTATCTTTTCATTATTGAGTTGTATGTGTTCATACATTGTGGATAGAAGCCCCTTATCAACTCTTTTATAGATACTTTGTTGCTTTCTTTTCAGTTTTTTAAATGGTTATATTTGAAGCACAAAAGTTTTTAATTTTAAGTAAGCCCAAGTCATATATATTTTATTTTGTTGTTTGTGACTTTAGTGCCATACCCAAGAGACTGTTGCCTATGCTAAAGTCACAAAAATTTACTCCTATGTTTTCTTCTAAGAATTTTTTCATCTGAGTCTTCATTTAGGCCTATGGTCCATTTTGCTAATTTTTATGTATGGTGTAATATAGGGATCCAAATTCATTCTTTTGCATATGATTATACAGTTGTCCTGGACTGTTGAGAAGATTCTTTCTCCACTGAATTGCCTTGGCATCTTTGTAGAAAGTGAATTCAGCATAAATGTAAGGGTTTCTTTGTAGACTATCAATTTTATCCCCTTGACCAATATGTGTGTCTCTGTCACTGCCACACTGTGTTGGTTACTGTAACTTTATAGTGAGTTTTAAATTGAGAAGTGCGAATCTGCCCTTCTTCTTTATTTTCCAAGAATGTTTTGCCTACTTTGTGTCCATTGCATTTTCATATAAATTATAGGATCAACTTGTAAATTTCTGCAAAAAATAAAAGCAAACTGTAACATGATTACCACAGTTAAGCCAGTAAACACATCCCTTAGTTCATTAGTTACTTTTTTTTTTTTTTTGCTGCAGCAAGAACACTTAAGGTTTACTCTGTTAGCACATTTCAAGTATACAAAGCAGTATTATTAACCATAGTCACCATGCTGTGCATTAGATGTCTAGAACTTATACATCTTATAACTGAAAGTTTGTACCCTTTGACCAACCTTTCCTGATTTTCCCTACCACTGCTCTGGGTAACTACTGCTGTACTCTCTGGCTTTGATGTGACTTTTTAAGATTCCACATAGAGGTGAAATCATACAGCATTTGCTTTCTGTGTTTAGTTTGTTCTACTTATCATGATGTTCTCTGGGTTCATCCATGTTGTCACATGGCAGAATTTCCTTTTTTATGGCTGAACGCTATTCCATTGGGTCACACACACACACACACACACACACACACACACATATGTATGCGTATATCACATTTTCTTTACTCATTCATTCATCAAAACTTAGGTTGTTTCTGTATCTTGCTATTGTGAATAGTGCTTCAATGAACATTGAAGTGCAGATATCTCTTCAAGATCCTTTCATTTCCTTTGAATATATACCCAGAAGTGAGATTGCTGGATGATATGGCAATTCTACTTTTAATTTTTTGAGGGACCTCTCTACTGTTTTCCATAGTTTCTACACCAATTTACATACCAGCAATATACAAGGATTCCCTTTACTCCACATCCTGACCAACACTTATCTTTTTGATAATCCTAACAAGTGTGAGGTGGTATCTCATTGTGGCTTTGATTTGCATTTCTCTGCTAAGTGATGCTGAGCATCTTTTCATGTACCTGTTGACCATTTGTTCATCTTTGTGCAGCTTCAGATCCTTTGCCTATTTTTAAATTGGACATTTTGTTTTGTTTTGTTTTTCTACAGAGTTGTATGAGTTCCTTGTCCCTTGTGTAGCTTAAAGGTTAACCACATGGACTGTAGCCCGACAGGCTCCTCTGCCCATGGAATTCTCCAGGTGAGAATACTGGAGTGAGTTGCCTTTACCTTCTCCAGGGAATCTTCCCAACCCAGGGATCGAAGCCAGATCTTCTGCACTGTGGGCAGATTCTTTACCATCTGAGCCACCAGGGAAGCCCCTCTTATCAGATATGTGGTTTACAAATTTTTCTCCCACTTGGTAGGTTGCCATTTCCTTCGGTTGGTGGTTCCCTTTGCTGTGCAGAAGCTTTTAGTTTGATACGGCCCTATTTTATTTTCACCTTTGTTGTCCTGTGTGTGTCATATCCAGAAATCATTGCCGAGACCGATTTCCCCCTATGCTTTTCCACCATGTTCTCTTCTACAGTTTTGTGACTTCACATCTTACATTTAAGTCTCTAATCTATCTTGACCTGATTTTGCATATAGTGTAAGATAAGGATCTGACTTCATTTTGCTTGTGGATATCCAGTTTTCCCAACATCATTTAATGAAGAGGCTATTCCTTCCCCATTGTGTGTTCTTTCTACCCTTTTCTTGGGTTAGTTGACATGCATATACATATATATATACACACACACACACACACTATTTCTGAACTCTCTACTCTGTTCCATTGATCTGTGTCTGTTTTTATGCCAGTATCATACTGTTCTGATTACTATAACTTTGTAATATAATTTGATACCAAAAATACCTCCATATTTGCTCCTCTTTCTCAAGATTGCTTTGGCTGTTTGTAGTTCCATATGAACTTTTGGATTATTTTCTTTATTTCTGTGAAAAGTCCTATTGCAATTTTGATACGGATTGCCTTGAATCTGTACATTATTTTGTGTAGGTTGGAAGTTAGTCCCTTATCAGATATATGTATGTATATAAATCTTCACAATTTTAATTCTTTAAATCTGAGAACATAGAATATCTTTCCATTTTTTTGTGTCTTCAATTTCTTTTATTGTAATCTTACAGTTTTTGGTAATCTTTTGCCTCCTTGGTTAAATTTATTAGTAGGTATTTTTTTTCTTTTGGCATCACTGTAAATGGAATTGGTTTATAATTTTATTTTCAGATTGTTCATTGCTAGTTTATAGAAAAACATTTGATTGATGTGTATTAATTTTGTATTCTGCAAACTTGCCAAACTTGTTTATTGATTCAAATGGCTTTGCATGTATGTGCATATTCCTTTTATTCAAGATTGTGTCATGTGAGAGTACAGATACTTTGCTTCTTATTTATCTTTCTGAATGCCTTTTATTCTTTTTTCTTGCCTAACTGCCTTGGCCAGAATCTCCAGCACAAGACAGAATTTAAGTATTGAAAGCAAGCACCCTTGTCTTGTTCCTCATTTAATACATGTGTCTTTTAAATCAGTTAAAAGAAGAAAGGAAAAAATATATGCTTGTACTGAATTAAACTGTATTTTATAATTACCTATATAACTAAATTTACTTGTTCTCTTGGTTTTTATGGGTGGGTTCAAATTATTATCTGATATCACTTGCTTCATCCTGAAAAACTTGTTTTAGTGTTTCTTTTAGGGTTAGCCTGCTACCTATGAAGTCTCTCTGTGAATGTCTTTATTTCACCTTCATCTTTGGAAAGTAGTTTTGCTAGATATATGATTCTTTTTATTATTGTGTACAAATACATAAACTAAATTTATAATAGCAATTTTTTTATTTTATGAAAGTTTCTTTTTATTGTCATAAAACACATATAACATAAAATTTACTACCGTTTGCATAATTTTTAGGTGTACAGTCAGTGGCTATAAGTACATTATGATGTTTTGCCTTCCTCTCCAGAACTTTTTTAGCTTTCCAAATGGAAACTCTATCTATGAAACAGTTACTCTCTATTCCCTCCTGTCTATGGCCCCTGGCAGTCACCAATTTATTTTGTTCTTACCAACTTGAGGTATTCTAGTACCTCCTGGATGCGAATCATACAGTAGTTGTCCTTTTGTGTCTGGCTGGCTTCACTCAGCATAATGTCTAACGTGTGTTGCAGCATGTGTCAGTTCATTCCTTTTTTTAATGCTGAACAATATTCCAGTGTATCGTATTTTGTTTATCCATTTACTGTTGATGAACATTTGGGTTGTTTTTACCTTTCGGCTATTGTGAATAATGCTGCTATGGACATTGGTGTAAAATATCTGTTCCAATCCCTGCTTTCAGTTTTTTGGGATGTATACCCAGAGTGGAGTTGCTGGATCATATGGTAATTCTGTGTTTAACTTTTTTGAGGAATCACTACTGTTTTTAACAGTGGCTGGAACTTTTTACATTTCTACCAACAATGTACAGGGTTCTGATTTCTCCATATCCTTACCAACAGCTGGTTTAGTAGGTGAGAGGTGGTATTTCATTGTGGTTTTGATTTGTATTTTCCTAGTGATTAGAAATTGCTAGGAAAGGAAAGGAAATTGTGATGTTAAACATGTTTTCATGTGCTTGTTGGCCATCTGTATGTCTTGAGAGAAATTTCCGTTTACGTTCTTTGCTCTACTTTGAATTGCATTGTTAATTTTTTTTTTATTGTTAAGTTGTAGGAGTTCTTTATTCTGGATATTAATTCCTTATCATATATATGATGTGTAAAGAATTCTTTCATTTCATGAGTTATCTTATCATTGTGTTAAAAACATTCTTTGATACACAGAAGTTTTGAATTTTATCTATTTATCTATCTCTATTTTTTCTTTTGTTGCCTATGCTTTTGTTGTCATATTCAGTAAATCATTTGTCAAATGCAATGTCTTGAAGATTTTTGCTGTTTTCGTATGAGAGTTTTATAGTTTAAGGTCTTGAATTTTGGTCTTTGATCCTCTTTTTTCATTTTTTGATTATAATAGTGTGTTAGTTTCATGTGTACAGTGAAGTGATTTGATCGTACATGTATACGTATGTATCTATATTCTTTTTGAATTCTTTTCCTTTATAGTTTATTACAAGATAGAGTATCATTTCCTGTGCTAGCTGTAAATCCATGTTGTTTATTTTATATATAGCCGTGTGCATCTGTTAATCCCATACTCCCGATTGATCCCTCTCCACACTGACCCTTTGGAAACTGTAAGTTTGTTTCCTATGTGTCTTTGATCCATTTTGATTTAATTTTTGTATGTGGTGTAGGATAAGTTTTCAACATATGCTGATATCACACTGTTTTGATTACTTTGGAATAAGAATTTAAATCAAGAATTGTGGTGCTTCCAGCTTTATTTTTCCTTTGCAAGATTATTTAGCTATTCAAGGTCCCTTGCCATTCCATATGAATTTTGGGATGGACTTTCTGTTTCTGTAAAAAAAAAAAAAAAAAGAACATTGTGAGGATTTTAATAGGGGTTGGATTGAATGTGTACATTGTTTTGGGTAGTACTGTCATCTTAACAAGATTAACATGAGATGTTTGTTTCATTTATGTGTCTCTAAATTTTTTTTTCAGCTGTCTCTATTTTTTTTGTAGTTTTCTGTGTACCAGTCTTTTATCTCATTGGTTAATCTTATTTCAAAGTATTTTATACTTATGGATGTTATGGTAAATGGCATTGCTTTCTTAATTTCCTTTTTAGATAGTTCATTATTTTTTGGATATGCAACAGATTTTTGTGTGCTGATTTTTTCTGTGGTTGTACTTTTTAATATATATATTTTATTGGAGTAGAGTTGACTCACAGTGTTTCAGGTGCACAGCAAGGTGATTCGGTTACACAAATGCACATGTATTATTTTTGAAATTATTTTCCATCATAGGTTATTACAAGATACTGACTATAGTTTCTTATGCTATATAGCAAACCTTTGTTGCGTATCTATTTTTTAATTAGAAATCTAGCATTCTATTCATACTAAGTCAAACAAGTGGAATCAAAATGTCATAATTTTTTTAGTTAGGTAATAATTCATGTTTTCTAAAATATATATCTTCATGACCCAGATGATCATGTTGGTGTGATCACTCACATAGAACGAGACATCCTGGAATGTGAAGTCAAGTGGGCCTTAGGAAGTGGGCATCACTACGAACAAAGCTAGTGGAGGTGATGGAATTCCAGTTGAGCTATTCCAAATCCTGAAAGATGATGCTGTGAAAGTGCTGCACTCAATATGCCAGCAAATTTGAAAAACTCACCAATGGTCACAGGACTGGAAAAGGTCCGTTTTCATTCCAATCCTAAAGAAAGGCAATGCCAAAGAATGTTCAAACTACCACACAATTGCAGTCATCTCACACACTAGTAAAGTAATGCTCAAAATTCTCCAAGCCAGGCTTCAACAATACATGAACCGTGAACTTTCAGGTGTTCAAGCTGGCTTTAGAAAAAGGAAGAGGAACCAGAGATCAAATTGCCAACATCCTCTGGATCATCAAAAAAGCAAGAAAGTTCCAGAAAAACATCTATTTCTGCTTTATTGACCATGCCAAGCCTTTGACTGTGTGGATCACAACAAACTGTGGAAAATTCTTCAAGAGATGGAAATACTAGACCACCTGACCTGCCTCCTGAGAAATCTGTATTCAGGTCAGAAAGCAACAGTTAGAACTGGACATGGAACAACAGACTAGTTCCAAATAGGAAAAGGAGTACGTGAAGGCTGTATATTGTCACCCTGGTTATTTAACTTATATGCAGAGAACATCATGAGAAACACTGGGCTGGATGAAGCACAAGCTGGAATCAAGATTGCTAGGAGAAATATCAATAACCTCAGATATGCAGATGACACCACCCTATGCCAGAAAGTGAAGAAGAACTGAAGAGCCTCTTGATGAAAGTTGAAGAGGAGAGTGAGAAAATTGGCTTAAAGCTCACCATTCAGAAAACGAAGATCATGGCATCCGGTCCCATCACTTCATGGCAAATTGATGGGGAAACAGTGAGAGACTTTATTTTCTTGGGATCCAAAATCACTGCAGATGGTAACTGCAGCCATGAAATTAAAAGACACTTACTCCTTGGAAAGAAAGTTATGACCAACCTAGATAGCATATTCAAAAGCAGAGACATTACTTTGTCAACAAAGGTCCGTCTAGTCAAGGCTATGGTTTTTCCAGTGGTCATGTATGGATGTAAGAGTTGGACTGTGAAGAAAGCTGAGCACCAAAGAATTGATGCTTTTGAACTGTGGTGTTGGAGAAGACTCTTGAGAGTCCCTTGGACTGCAAGGAAATCCAGCCAGTTCATCCTAAAGGAAATCAGTCCTGAATATTCATTGGAAGGACTGATGTAGAAGCTGAAACTCTAATACTTTGGCCACCTGACAAGAAGAGCTGTCTCATTTGAAAAGACCCTGATGCTGGGAAAGATTGAGGGCAGGAGGAGAAGGGGATAACAGAGGATGAGATGGTTGGATGGCATCACCGACTCAATGGACAAGAGTTTGAGTGAACTCCAGGATTTGGTGATGGACAGGGAGGCCTGGCATGCTTCAGTCCATGGGGTTGCAAAGAGTCAGACATGACTGAGTGACTGAACTGAAATGAACTGATACATATATATGTGTAGGAAAGCTTTCTACTACACTTGATAAAAGCTTGAGAACGAACATTAAAAAAAAAGAGATGGAGAAATTGGAGAACATAAACTAAATGAAAGGGGAGCACTAAATATGAAATAGAAAAAGTGAAACAAACTAGATAAAAGTAAAAGATCATCATATAGTCCAGTTGTTTTAAGACATGACTGCTCGTTAGAAACATATCTGGAGCTCTGGTGAAGAAAAGCAATAACTGGGCATTGTATTTTTCAAAAATTTCAGGATAATTCTGATATGTATCTAGATTTAAAAAAGTGATTACAGGTTTTCCTCTTAGATCCTAGTTTTGTTGATATAGAGTTCTATTATTTTTCTGTTGACCAATCACAATACAATGGTATTAGTGAGTAATAGTTATATAATCATGTTTATCAGTTTCACAATCAATAGCCAGACAAAAATAAAAGAAAATTACAATTGCAAGCCGTAATGGGAACATGATTAACAATTTAGGATAATTGCATACAATGTGAAGGGGGCGGTCCAGCAGAGTGATGTGGTAAGTGGAAGTGCATACATGTTTTTTTTTTTTCATCCACCCAGTCAGTCTATGTCATTTGGTTGGTGCATTTAATCCATTTACGTTTAAGATAATTATTGATATGTATGATCCTGTTACTGTTTTCTTAATTGTTTGGGGTTTATTTTCTGTAGGTCTTTTCCTTCTCTTGTGTTTTCTGTCTAGAGAAGTTCCTTTAGCATTTGTTGTAAAGCTGGTTGGGTGGTGCTGAATTCTCTTAACTTTTGTCTGGAAAGCTCTTGATTTCTCCGTCAAATCTGAAGGAGAGTCTTGCTGGGTAGAGTATTCTTGGTAGTAGGCTCTTTCTTTTCATTACTTTAAATATATCATGCCATTTCCTTCTGGCTTATAGAGTTTCTGTTGAGAAATCAGCCGATAGCCTGATGGGAGTTCCCTTGTATGTTATTTGCCATTTTCCCCTTGTTGCTTTTAATATTTTATCTCTGTCTTTAATTTTTGTCAGTTTTATTACTGTGTTCTCAATGTGTTGCTCCTTGGGTTTATCCTTTCTGGGACTCTCTGTGCTTCCTGGACTTGGTTGACTATTTCCTTTCCCATGTTCAGGAAGTTTTCAGCTATTATCTCTTCAAACATTTTCTCAGGCCCCCTCTCTCTCTCCGCTGTCTGGGACCCCTATAATGTGAATGTTGGTGCATTTAATGTTGTTCCAGAGCTCTCTTAGGCTGTCTTCATGTCATTATTTTTTCTATATTGTGTTCTGTGGCAGTGATTTCCAGGTCATTTTTCTGTTCTTCTGTCTCAGTTATTCTGCTATTGATTCCTTCTAGTGTATTATTCCTCTGTTTGTTCTTTAGGTCTTCTAGGTCTTTGGTAAACATTTCTTGCATCTTCTCAATCTTTACCTCCATTCTTTTCCCGAGATCCTGGGTCATGTTCACTGTCATTATTCTGACTTTTTTTCTGGAAGGTTGCCTGTCTTCACTTCATTTAGTTGTTTTTCTGGGGTTTTATCTTGTCCCTTTCTCTGGGACATAACTTTCTGCTTTTTTCATCATGATTAACTTTCTGTAAAATGGTTTTTGTTTTGGCCACTGTGAGACTGTGCTTCTTGCTTCTTCTGGCTGCCCTCTGACAGATGAGGCTAAGAGGCTTGTGTAATCTTCTTGATGGGATGGACTGGTGATGGGAAAAACTGGGTCTTGTTCTGGTGGGCAGGGCCTTGCTCAGTAGAGCTTTAATCCAATTATCTGCTGAGGGACGGGATTGCACTTCCTCCCTGTGGTTGTTTGGCCTGAGGTGACCCAGTCTACTGTGCTGTGGTCCATGGGGTCGCGAAGAGTCGGACATGGCTGAGTGAATGAACTGAGCTGAACTTACAGGAGTAGTCTTTGAAACCTGCCTTTGAATTTTGTTTAAACCTAGAAAGTCTCTCCTTAACTGTCTCCTTATGTAGTTTCTCTTACACATGTCTAGTTGGTCTATGGTTTCGACTGTTGTTCTCATAAAGCTGTCATCCTCTTCTTAATTGCTTACCACCAAAATCTCCCCTGTTTTTGAACAGAATAGGGTTGAACTTCCCCACGCTCTCTTCCAAATAAAGTTAGCCCTGTGAGCAGATTCTCCATGCCACTGCTCTTGACCTGGGTTGGAGACAGTGGCGTACTTTTCTCAGATGGATTTCCTTAATTATGAATAAGGCAGTACCCCTTGTTCTTCTGCATCTCCAGGTATGGAACCATTTCTTTTGGCATGGAATTTCCACCCTATGAGTGATCCAGGGTGAGATCATTCAAGGTCCATTCTTCTCATTGGCTGCACCTGGGATAGAGTTTGTGTTCTAAGAGTAGAGGTTGAGTGGAAAAAAGGAGCTTCAAGACTTTTCTGCCAAGCTTGCCTGGAACAGACCTTTTGTAATGTAGAGCCAGATGAGATGAGAAATGGTGATTTCCCTCAAGGTGAAACTGTAACTCTAGTCTGGGAGCTGGGTAATAGGGCAGGCAGCCCTATCTTCATGGCCACACATTGCCAGAGTAGAATTTTGGTTTCACTGGGCTGGGTGGAAAGGAGGGAGAAAGCAGGTCAAAGCTTAAATGTCGCAGACTCTCACTTCTCTTACTGAGATCAATAGATTTTCTTGGATAAATGTGTCTTCATTTGCTACATGCCTTTAGGACAATTTCCACTCACTTTAATATTTTTTGTTTTGTTTTTAATTTTCACCAGTTATGATTGTTTCACTCTGGAGAATGTTTGTGGAGCTCTTCATGTTGTTGTTCTGGAAATATTTATTTATTTTTTTAAAATATATATATATTTTAAATTTTATTTTGTATCCGTACTCCCATAATCTGAAGAGTGAATTCCTTTCTTTTTTTTTTTTTTTCTCAAATGAAATCCTGTAAGGAAACAAAAGAGAAGACAATCTGGTTGAATATAAAGTGAACTAATGTTCTTGGCTTTTCTCTTATTTCATCCCTTCCCCCCACTCTTGTCCTCTAGGTCATTTATGCAAGTGCAAACACTTTGAGAATCATCTGCCTTTAAGATAAAGTATCTACTTTGTGCATTGGCCCTTCACTCTCTCTCCCTACCTGCCCTCATCCACTCACTGCTTTACATTTCCATGTGTATCTGAAGGAGTTCCTTCAGAGAAACAGAGCCAGAAGGATATGTGTACAAATAAAGAGATTTATTACAAATATGGGCTTATGTGATTCTAAGAGCTGGGTAAGCCTGACTCTTGTGGGTCACGCTATCAGGAAGGCAGGTTGGAAACTCTCAGGCAGGTGCTGATGCTGCTGGAATTTCTGTTTTCTTAGGGAAAACTCATTTCTGTACTTAGAGCCTTTCAAAGGACTGAATCAGTTCCATCCAGATAATCCAGGATAATGTTTTCTGACATAAAGTCAGTTGATTGTAGATATTAATTATGTCTTCAAAATATCTTCATAGAAACACCTATGAATGAGTAACTAAGTACTGTAGCCCAGCCACGTTGATGAATAAAGCTGACCTACTCTGCTTCACCTGTTCTGTTCTTTCTTGAACACTCTACATTTTCTCGTCCCATGAAATTCTGGCACATTTCCTTCCCTTGGTAGGAAATACTCCTATTCTTCTTTGTCTCTGGATTTCCTCCTCCAAAAACCTGCACTAATGTTATTTTTTCCATGGATCCCTTCTTGACTTCCCCAGGCAGAGTTAACTGCACGTATTCTGAGTTCTCACGACTTTGGCTCTTGCCACAATCTGGCGTATTGCCTCTCCATCTTGTCAGTATTTTCTATTGTCTCCATCTCCTTTCAAATAAGGCAATGGCACCCCACTACAGCACTCTTGCCTGGAAAATCCCATGGACGGAGAAGCCTGGTGGGCTGCAGTCCATGGGGTCGCTAAGAGTCGGACACGACTGAGCGACTTTAATTTCACTTTTCACTTTCATGCATTGGAGAAGGAAATGGCAACCCACTCCAGTGTTCTTGCCTGGAGAATCCCAGGGATGGCGGAGCCTGGTGGGCTGCTGTATATGGGGTCGCACAAAGTCGGACACAACTGAAGTGACTTAGCAGCAGCAGCAGCAGCCATCTCCTTTAACATATTCTGAAGTACTTGAGGGCAGGGATTGTCTTATTCATGTCTTGGTCTCCAGCACAATGCCAGTCATAGAGAAAATGTAAATAATTCCTAGGTAGGCTCTTACTGGAGAGCCTGAAATTTGCTAAGAAAGTATGTTTTTTTTTTTTTTTTTTCCTCATGATGTGCGGCATGTGGGATCTTAGTTCCCCACCCAGGGATTGAACCTACATCCCCTGTGTTGGAAGTGTGAAGTTTTAACCACTGGACCACCAGGAGAGTTTTGGAAAGTATGGTTTTTGTGGTTGGCAGAGCAGACAGGCAGCATGAACCTAAACTCAAGAGAATAACTCTAACTTCCCCTCTAGTTGATCACATGATGCCATGAGTCATGGAGTGGAACCGGTGACACGTCCACAGGAAGCCCTGCAGTGATGGCATTCCTGCAGGACAACAGCCCTGGTGTTCTAGCTGGCCAAGAGCATCACTGGGCTCGGGTCCTTTGAGCAGTCCTTTTTCTCTGGAGGATGTTTTGTAGGACCACTCTGTCTTCTGGCTCCAAATGTTTATAGCTCATTTCAATTCCTCCTGACCCATTTGCTGTTAAACAGAATAGTTAAACAGAATTAAACATTGTCTACCACTGAGCACTAAAAAGAAATGCTCATTCATTGGGGATTTAGAGAAATAAAAAAAAGAAGTCTTGTCCAGACATCCATCCCCGCACCAGAGTCTTAGGATAGATGTCTTCAAAATTCTGACCAACTTCCCCTCAGGGTAGATATTCTCAACTCCTCCCAGCCTCATTGTTTATTTGTTGCCATTTGTTCTATCCCAGGAAGAATAAGAGGGATAAAACTAAGTCTTAAGACTCATGAGTGTCTTTCTTTGTAAGGATCCTGCTGAAAGGATCCTCCAGAAAGAATGAAGGGATGGAGCCAAAGCAAAAAGAATACCCAGCTGTGGATGTGACTGGTGATAGAAGCAAGGTCCGATGCTGTAAAGAGCAATATTGCATAGGAACCTGGAATGTCAGGTCCATGAATCAAGGCAAATTAGAAGTGGTCAAACAAGAGATGGCAAGAGTGAATGTCAACATTCTAGGAATCAGCGAAATAAAATGGACTGGAATGGGTGAATTTAACTCAGATGACCATTATATCTACTACTGTGGGCAGGAATTCCTCAGAAGAAATAGAGTAGCCATCATGGTCAACAAAAGAGTCCGAAATGCAGTACTTGGATGCGATCTCAAAAATGACAGAATGATCTCTGTTCCTTTCCAAGGCAAACCATTCAATATCACAGTAATCCAAGTCTATGCCCCAACCAGTAACGCTGAAGAAGCTGAAGTTTAATGGTTCTATGAAGACCTACAAGACCTTTTAGAACTAACACCCCAAAAAGATGTCCTTTTCATTATAGGGGACTGGAATGCAAAAGTAGGAAGTCAAGAAACACCTGGAGTAACAGGCAAATTCGGCCTTGGAATACGGAATGAATCAGGGCAAAGACTAATAGAGTTTTGCCAAGAAAATGCACTGATCATAACAAACACCCTCTTCCAACAACACAAGAGAAGACTCTATACATGGACATCACCAGATGGTCAACACTGAAATCAGATTGATGATATTCTTTGCAGCCAAAGATGGAGAAGCTCTATACAGTCAGCCAAAACAAGACCAGGATCTGACTGTGGCTCAGATCATGAACTCCTTATTGCCAAATTCAGACTTAAATTGAAGAAAGTAGGGAAAACCACTAGACCATTCAGGTATGACCTAAATCAAATCCCTTATGATTATACAGTGGAAGTGAGAAATAGATTTAAGGGCTTAGATCTGATAGATAGAGTGCCTGATGAACTATGGATGGAGGTTCATGACATTGTACAGGAGCCAGGGATCAAGACCATCCCCATGGAAAAGAAATGCAAAAAAGCAAAATGGCTGTCTGGGGAGGCCTTACAAATAGCTGTTAAAAGAAGAGAAGTGAAAAGCAAAGGAGAAAAGGAAAGATATAAGCATCTGAATGCAGAGTTCCAAAGACTAGCAAGAAGAGATAAGAAAGCCTTCTTCAGCAATCAATGCAAAGAAATAGAGGAAAACAACAGAATGGGAAAGACTAAGGATCTCTTCAAGAAAATTAGAGATACCAAGGGAACATTTCATGCAAAGATGGGCTCGATAAAGGACAGAAATGTTATGGACCTAACAGAAGAAGATATTAAGAAGAGATGGCAAGAATACACAGAAGAACTGTACAAAAAAGATCTTCATGACCCAGATAATCACCTTGGTGTGATCACTGGCCTAGAGCCAGACATCCTTGAATGTGAAGTCAAGTGGGCCTTAGGAAGCATCACTACGAACAAAGCTAGTGGAGGTGATAGAATTCCAGTTGAGCTATTTCAAATTCTGAAAGATGATGCTGTGAAAGTGCTGCACTCAATATGCCAGAAAATTTGGAAAATTCAGCAGTGGCCACACGACTGGAAAAGGTCCGTTTTCATTCCAATCCCAAAGAAAGGCAATGCCAAAGCATGCTCAAACTACCGCACAATTGCACTCATCTCCCATGCTAGTAAAGTAATGCTCAAAATTCTCCAAGCCAGGCTTCTGCAATATATGAACCGTGAACTTCCAGATGTTCAAGCTGGTTTTAGAAAAGGCAGAGGAACCAGAGATCAAATTGCCAACATCCGCTGGATCATCAAAAAAGCAAGAGAGTTCCAGGGGGAGGAGCTAAGATGGCGGAGGAATAGGACAGGGAGAACACTTTCTCCCCCACAAATTCATCAAAAGAACATTTAAACGCCAAGTAAATTCCACAAAACAACTTCTGAATGCCAGCAGAGGACATCAGGCACCCAGGAAAGCAACCCATTGTCTTCAAAAGGAGGTAGGAAAAAATATAAAAGACAAAAAAAGAGACAAAAGAGGGAGGGACGGAGCTCCATCTGGGAGAGGGAGTCTTAAAAAAAGAGAAGTTTCCAAACACCAGGAAACATTCTCACTGCCAAGTCTGTGCCGAGCTTTGGAAGCACAGAGGGCAACATAACAGGGAGGAAAAATAAATAAACAATTAAAACCCACAGATTACCAGCCCTATGGTAACTCCCCCAGCGGAGAAGCAGCACAGACGCCTGCATCCGCCATTAGCAGCAAGCGGGGGCTGGGCAGGGAGGCACTGCGTGGGCTTCATCGCATAGAGTAAGGATCTGGCCTGAATACCCTGAGCGCTACCTGAGCAAAATAATTTGGGCTAGCAAACCAGACTGTGGAATATCTACCACGCGAAAAGCCAGCCCTAACCTAAGACACCGCCAGGCCGATGCACGAAACAAAGGACTGTACAGAGATAGCTGGCTGCAGACCATCCCCCTCCAGTGACAGGCAGCCAGAGCTGGAAGGGGGCAATCGCAGCCCCAGAGAGACATTATCTACAAAACTGTAAGCAGGCTTCTTTGCTAACCAAAACTTCTTGGGGTTCTGGACAGTCAATATCCGCCTGAGAAGATGCACCGGTTGTACACCCAGATAACCGAGTGGCAGGGAGGCGATAAGTCGCAGCAACCGTGCTCGCCAAACACCTCATCACCTGAGCTGCTCGGACCTGGGAAGGGCACAAAACGCAGGCCCAACCAAGTCTGTGCCTCTGAGGACTACCCGAGTGCCTGAACCTGAGCGGCTTGGACCTGGAAGGTGCAGGCAGCCCAGGGCCGACCGCGGATTGTTCCCAGCAGAGCAATCTAGAGCCTGAGAAGTGTGGGCAGGGAGGCTACACGCGCCGTGAGCGGGGGCAGACCCAGTGTGGCTGAGGCACTTCAAGCACACGCCAGTCTTATTTGTTTGCAGCGTCCCTCCCTCCCCACAGCACGACTGAACAAGTGAGCCTTAAAAAAACAAAAAAAAAAAAAACGGTGTCCACCACCACCCCCTTTGTATGAGGGCAGAAACCAGACACTGAAGAGACCAGCAAAAAGAAGAAGCTGTAACAGAGGGAATCACCTTGGAAACAACAGGCAATAGATTAAAACCCCGTGGTTAGTACCGACTACATAGGAAGGGGCCTATAGATCTTGAGAAATATAAGCCGGAACAAGGAACTAGTTGAAAATGAACTGAACCCACAATACCCACAACAACATCAGAGAAAGTCCTAGATATGTTTTTGCTATTTTTACGATCATTCTTTTTTTTTTAATTAAAAAAAATTTTAAGTCCTCTATTACTCCTTTAATTTTCACTTTTATAACCTACTATTACTTTGCAAAAAAAAAAGACCCTTTTTTTTTTAAAAAAGCAAACTTCATATATATATTTTTTATAACTTTTGTGACCTTGTTTTTTTTTTTTCCTTCTTTTCTTTAACATTGTATTTTTGAAATTCCAAACTCTGCTCTAGATTTTTAATTTTAGTTTTTTGGTATTTGTTATCAATTTTGTACCTATATATATATATTTTATAACTTTTGTGACTTTTTTTTCCTCTCTCTTTCTTTCTCTTCATCTTTTCTTTAACATTGTATTCCTGAAATTCCAAACTCTACTCTAGATTTTTAATTTATGCTTTTTGGTATTTGTTATCAATTTTATACCTATATTTTCTTTATAATTTTTGTGACTTTTTTTTTTTCTTTTTCTCTCTTTCTTTTCCTTCTTCTTTTCTTTAGCATTGTATTTTTGAAATTCCAAACTCTACTCTAGATTTTTAATTTTTGCTTTTAGGTATTTGTTACCGATTTTTTACCTTTAAGAACCCAATCTTCAGTACCCATTTTTTACTAGGGAGTGAGATTACTGGCTTGACTGCTCTCTCCCCCTTCAGACTCTCCTTTTTTCCCCACCAGGTCGCCTGTGTCTCCTTCCTAATCCTTCTCTACTCTACCCAACTCTGTGAATTTCTGTGTGTTCCAGATGGCGGAGAACACTTAGGGAACTGATTACTGGCTGGATCTGTCTCTCTCCTTTTCATTCCCTCCTTTTATCCTCCCGGCCACCTCTGTCTCCTTCCTCCCTCTTCTCTTCTCTGTATAACTCCGTGAACATCTCTGAGAGGTGCAGTTGTGGAGTGCACATAAGGAAGTGATTACTGGTTAGTCAGCTCTCTCCTCTATTGATTCCACCTCATCTCATTTGGGTCACCTCTAACTCCCTCCTCCCTCTTCTCTTCTCCATGCAACGCTGTGAACCTCTCTGGGTGACCCTCACGGTGGAGAAACTTTTCATCTTTAACCTAGATGTTTTGTCACTGGTTCTGTATAGAAGGAGAAGTTTTGAGAGTACTGTAAAAATAAGACCA
Source organism: Bubalus bubalis (assembly GCF_019923935.1). Classification (NCBI taxonomy): domain Eukaryota; kingdom Metazoa; phylum Chordata; class Mammalia; order Artiodactyla; family Bovidae; genus Bubalus; species Bubalus bubalis. The sequence goes on from NC_059160.1 coordinate 163,531,444, forward strand.
ATAACTGGAAGCAGGAGGCTTAAGTCCAAACCCTGACTCCAGGGAACATTAATTGACAGGAGCTCATCAAACGCCTCCATACCTACACTGAAACCAAGCACTGCACAAGAGCCAACAAGTTCCAGGGCAAGACATACCAAGCAAATTCTCCAGCAACACAGAAACACAGCCCTGAGCTCCAAGATACAGGCTGCCCAAAGTCACCCCAAAACCATAGACATCTCATAACTCATTACTGGACACTTCATTGCACTCCAGAGAGAAGAAATCCAGCTCCACCCACCAGAACACCGACACAAGCTTCCCTAATCAAGAAACCTTGACAAGCCACCTGTACAAACCCACACACAGTGAGGAAATGCCACAATAAAGAGAACTCCACAAACTGCCTGAGTACAGAAAGGATACCCCAAACTCAGCAATTTAAACAAGGTGAAGAGACAGAGGAATACCCAGCAGGTAAGGAACAGGATAAATGCCCACCAAACCAAACAAAAGAGGAAGAGATAGGGAGTCTACCTGATAAAGAATCCCAAATAATGATAGTGAAATTGATCCAAAATCTTGAAATCAAAATGGAATCACAGATAAATAGCCTGGAGACAAGGATTGAGAAGATGCAAGAAAGGTTTAACAAGGACCTAGAAGAAATAAAAAAGAGTCAATATATAATGAGTAATGCAATAAATGAGATCAAAAACACTCTGGAGGCAACAAATAGTAGAATAACTGAGGCAGAGATAGGATTAGTGAATTAGAAGATAGAATGGTGGAAATAAATGAATCAGAGAGGAAAAAAGAAAAACGAATTAAAAGAAATGAGGACAATCTCAGAGACCTCCAGGACAATATTAAATGCTACAACATTCGAATCATAGGGGTCCCAGAAGAAGAAGACAAAAAGAAAGACCATGAGAAAATACTTGAGGAGATAATAGTTGAAAACTTCCCTAAAATGGGGAAGGAAATAATCACCCAAGTCCAAGAAACCCAGAGTCCCAAACAGGATAAACCCAAGGTGAAACACCCCAAGACACATATTAATCAAATTAACAAAGATCAAACACAAAGAACAAATATTAAAAGCAGCAAGGAAAAAACAACAAATAACACACAAGGGAATTCCCATAAGGATAACAGCTGATCTTTCCATAGAAACTCTTCAAGCCTGGAGGGAATGGCAAGACATACTTAAAGTGATGAAAGAAAATAACCTACAGCCCAGATTATTGTACCCAGCAAGGATCTCATTCAAATATGAAGGAGAAATCAAAAGCTTTTCAGACAAGCAAAAGCTGAGGGAATTCAGCACCACCAAACCAGCTCTCCAACAAATACTAAAGGATATTCTCTAGACAGGAAACACAAAAAGGGTGTATAAATTTGAACCCAAAACAATAAAGTAAATGGCAACGAGATCATACTTATCAATAATTACCTTAAACGTAAATGGGTTGAATGCCCCAACCAAAAGACAAAGACTGCCTGAATGGATACAAAAACAAGACCCCCTACATATGTTGTCTACAAGAGACCCACCTCAAAACAGGGGACACATACAGACTGAAAGTGAAGGGCTGGAAAAAGATTTCCCATGCAAATAGAGGCCAAAAGAAAGCAGGAGTAGCAATACTCATATCAGATAAAATAGACTTTAAAACAAAGGCTGTGAAAAGAGACAAGGTCACTACATAATGATCAAAGGATCAATCCAAGAAGAAGATATAACAATTATAAATATATATGCACCCAACATAGGAGCACCACAATATGTAAGACAAATACTAACAAGTATGAAAGGAGAAATTAACAATAACACAATAATAGTGGGAGACTTTAATACCCCACTCACACCTATGGATAGATCAACTAAACAGAAAATTAACAAGGGAGCACAAACTTTAAACGATACAATAGACCAGTTAGACCTAATTGATATCGATAGGACATTTCATACCCAAAAAATGAATTTCACCTTTTTATCAAGCGCACACGGAACCTTCTCCAGGATAGATCACATCCTGGGCCATAAATCTAGCCTTGGAAAATTCAGAAAAATTGAAATCATTCCAAGCATCTTTTCTGAACACAATGCAGTAAGATTAGATCTCAATTACAGGAGAAAAACTATTAAAAATTCCAACATATGGAGGCTGAACAACACGCTGCTGAATAACCAACAAATCACAGAAGAAATAAAAAAAAGAAATCAGAATTTGCATAGAAACGAATGAAAATGAAAACACAACAACCCAAAACCTGTGGGACACTGTAGAAGCAGCCCTAAGGGGAAAGTTCATAGCTATACAGGCATACCTCAAGAAACAAGAAAAAAGTCAAATAAATAACCTAACTCTACACCTAAAGCAACTAGAAAAGGAAGAAATGAAGAACCCCAGGGTTAGTAGAAGGAAAGAAATCTTAAAAATTAGGGCAGAAATAAATGCAAAAGAAACAAAAGAGACCATAGCAAAAATCAACAAAGCCCAAAGCTGGTTCTTTGAAAGGATAGATAAAATTGACAAACCATTAGCCAGACTCATCAAGAAACAAAGGGAGAAAAATCAAATCAATAAGATTAGAAAGGAAAATGGAGAGATCACAACAGACAACACAGAAATACAAAGGATCATAAGAGACTACTATCAGCAATTATATGCCAATAAAATGGACAACATGGAAGAAATGGACAAATGCTTAGAAAAGTACAACTTTCCAAAACTGGACCAGGAAGAAATAGAAAATCTTAACAGACCCATCACAAGCATGGAAATTGAAACTGTAATCAGAAATCTTCCAGCAAACAAAAGCCCAGGTCCAGACGGCTTCACAGCTAAATTCTACCAAAAATTTAGAGAAGAGCTGACACCTATCCTACTCAAACTCTTCCAGAAAATTGCAGAGGAAGGTAAACTTCCAAACTCATTCTATGAGGCCACCATCAGCCTAACACCAAAACCTGACAAAGATGCCACACACAAAAAAAGAAAATTACAGGCCAATATCACTGAGGAACATAGATGCAAAAATCCTTAACAAAATTCTAGCAATCAGAATCCAACAACACATTAAAAAGATCATACATCATGACCAAGTGGGCTTTATCCCAGGGATGCAAGGATTCTTCAATATCCACAAATCAATCAATGTAATACACCACATTAACAAATTGAAAAATAAAAACTATATGATTATCTCTATAGATGCAGAGAAAGCCTTTGACAGAATTCAATATCCATTTATGATAAAAACTCTCCAGAAAGCAGGAATAGAAGGAACATACCTCAACATAATAAAAGTTATATATGACAAACCCACAGCAAACATTATCCTCAATGGTGAAAAATTGAAAGCATTTCCTCTAAAGTCAGGAAGAAGACAAGGGTGCCCACTTTCACGATTACTATTCAACATAGTTTTGGAAGTTTTGGCCACAGCAATCAGAGCAGAAAAAGAAATAAAAGGAATCCAAATTGGAAAAGAAGTAAAACTCTCACTGTTTGCAGATAACATGATCCTCTACATAGAAAACCCTAAAGACTCCACCAGAAAATTACTAGAACTAATCAATGACTATAGTAAAATTGCAGGATATAAAATCAACACACAGAAATCCCTTGCATTCCTATACACTAATAATGAAAAACTAGAAAGAGAAATTAAGGAAACAATCCCATTCACCATTGCAACGAAAAGAATAAAATACATAGGAATATATCTACCAAAAGAAACTAAAGACCTATATATAGAAAACTATAAAACACTGGTGAAAGAAATCAAAGAGGACACTAATAGATGGAGAAATATACCATGTTCATGGATCGGAAGAATCAATATAGTGAAAATGAGTATACTACCCAAAGCAATTTATAGATTCAATGCAATCCCTATCAAGCTACCAATGGTATTCTTCACATATAGAACAAATAATTTCACAATTTGTATGGAAATACAAAAAACCTCGAATAGCCAAAGCTATCTTGAGAAAGAAGAATGGAACTGGAGGAGTCAACCTACCTGACTTCAGGCTCTACTACAAAGCCACAGTCATCAAGACAGTATGGTACTGGCACAAAGACAGAAATATAGATCAATGGAACAAAATAGAAAGCCCAGAGATAAATCCACGGACCTAGGGACACCTTATCTTTGACAAAGGAGGCAAGAATATACAATGGATTAAAGGCAATCTCTTTAACAAGTGGTGCTGGGAAAACTGGTCAAACACTTGTAAAAGAATGAAACTAGAACACTTTCTAACACCATACACAAAAATAAATTCAAAATGTACTAAATATCTAAACATAAGACCAGAAACTATAAAACTCCTAGAGGAGAACATAGGCAAAACACTCTCCGACATACATCACAGCAGGATCCTCTATGACCCACCTCCCAGAATATTGGAAATAAAAGCAAAAATAAACAAATGGGACCTAATTAAACTTAAAGCTTCTGCACAACAAAGGAAACTATAAGCAAGGTGAAAAGACAGCCTTCAGAATGGGAGAAGATAATAGCAAATGAAGCAACTGACCACCAACTAATCTCAAAAATATACAAGCAACTCCTACAGCTCAACTCCAGAAAAATAAACGACCCAATCAAAAAATGGGCCAAAGAACTAAATAGACATTTCTCCAAAGAAGACATACAGATGGCTAACAAACACATGAAAAGATGCTCAACATTACTCACTATCAGAGAAATGCAAATCAAAACCACTATGAGGTACCATTTCATGCCAGTCAGAATGGCTGTGATCCAAAAGTCTACAAGCAATAAATGCTGGAGAGAGTGTGGAGGAAAGGGAACCCTCTTACACTGTTGGTGGGAATGCAAACTAGTACAGCCACTATGGAGAACAGTGTGGAGATTCCTTAAAAAACTGGAAATAGAACTGCCTTATGATCCAGCAGTCCCACTGCTGGGCATACACACTGAGGAAACCAGAAGGGAAAGAGACACGTGTACCCCAATGTTCATTGCAGCCCTGTTTATAATAGCCAGGACATGGAAGCAACCTAGATGTCCATCAGCAGATGAATGGATAAGAAAGCTGTGGTACATATACACAATGAAGTACTACTCAGCCACTAAAGAGAATACATTTGAATAAAAAGAATACATTTGAGGTGGATGAAACTGGAGCCTATTATACAGAGTGAAGTAAGCCAGAAAGAAAAACAGCAATACAGTATACTAACGCATATATATGGAATTTAGAACGATGGTAACAATAACCCTGTGTACGAGACAGCAAAAGAGACACTGATGTATAGAACAGTCTTTTGGACTCTGTGGGAGAGGGAGAGGGTGGGATGATTTGGGAGAAGGGCATTGAAATATGTATAATATCATATATGAAACGAGTCACCAGTCCAGGTTCGATGCACGATACTGGATGCTTGGGGCTGGTGCACTGGGACGACCCGGAGGGATGGTATGGGGAGGGAGGAGGGAGGAGGGTTCACGATGGGGAACACATGTATACCTGTGGCAGATTCATTTTGATATATGGCAAAACCAATACAATATTGTAAAGTTAAATAAAATAAAATTATTTAAAAAAAGCAAGAGAGTTCCATAAAAACATCTATTTCTGCTTTATTGACTATGCCAAAGCCTTTGACTGTGTGGATCACAATAAATTGTGGAAAATTCTGAAAGAGATGGGAATAACAGACCACCTGACCTGCCTCTTGAGAAATTTGTATGCAGGTCAGGAAGCAACAGTTAGAACTGGACAAGGAACAACAGACTGGTTCCAAATAGGAAATTAACTTCTATGCAGAGTACATCATGAGAAACGCTGGGCTGGAAGAAGCACAAGCTGGAATCAAGATTTCCGGGAGAAATATCAATGACCTCAGATATGCAGATGACACCACCCTTATGGCAGAAAGTGAAGAGGAACTAAAAAGCCTCTTGATGAAAGTGGAAGAGGAGAGTGAAAAAGTTGGCTTAAAGCTCAACATTCGGAAAACGAAGATCATGGCATCTCGTCCCATCACTTCATGGGAAATAGATGGGGAAACAGTGGAAACAGTGTCAGACTTTATTTTGGGGGGCTCCAAAATCAGTGCAGATGGTGACTGCAGTCATGAAATTAAAAGACGCTTACTCCTTGGAAGGAAAGTTATGACCATCCTAGATAGCATATTCAAAAGCAGAGACATTACTTTGCCAACAAAGGTCCATCTAGTCAAGGCTATGGTTTTTCCTGTGGTCATGTATGGATGTGACAGTTGGACTGTGAAGAAGGCTGAGCACCAAAGAACTGATGCTTTTGAACTGTGGTGTTGGAGAAGACTCTTGAGAGTCCCTTGGACTGCAAGGAGATCCAACCAGTCCATTCTGAAGGAGATCAGCCCTGGGATTTCTTTGGAAGGAATGATGCTAAAGCTGAAACTCCAGTACTTTGGCCACCTCATGTGAAGAGTTGACTCTTTGGAAAAAACTCTGATGCTGGGAGGGAATGGGGGCAGGAGGAGAAGGGGACGACAGAGGAGGAGATGGCTGGATGGTATCACTGACTTGATGGACGTGAGTCTGAGTGAACTCCGGGAGTTGGTGATGGACAGGGAGGCCTGTTGTGCTGCGATTCATGGGGTTGCAAAGAGTCGGACACGACTGAGTGACTGAACTGAACTGAACTGAGCTCCCCTTCCCCCACTTTCTCCCTCTTTATGCTTTTCAGAATAGGACCAGACTCTAGCTGATTGGTCCCTCTCCTCTCCCTCAAGGTGTTAAGTAAGAAGCCGCGTGGGGAAGCCCACACTGCATTACTTGCCTTATGCTCTCCTTTCCTAAGACTAGGGCAGGTTTCCTATCTGAAGCTCAGTTTAGCTACTCTATTTATATGCTCCGAAGGAGAAGCTAATGAAGGTTTCTTCCTTTGGAACCTCCGGACTAAGTACAAAGATACATTTTGACCCATGAAGGACAAGATTCAAATAGAATATGTGATTAGTGTGTTTTTTCAAAAAGGAGAATAATTCAAATTGTGATTAGCATGTTTTTCAAAAAAGAACAAGTCACAGTCTCAGACTGAAATGTTTCTAAATTTTTTTTTTTATCCCAAGATTAGGTAATCACAGAAGACTATGTCTATGAGCTCAGATTAACAAGCATAAGAGAAATAATTTACTCCAAAAATCTGAGCATCTCTCTGTTTCATCAGAGTCCTGCCCTAATGCCATCTGAAAGGACCACAGGCTGTCTTTATCTCTTAACACCCTTATGAACTTTCTTCATTGCATTTACTTAACATTGTCTTCTGTATCTCCCACTAGAGGCTGAGCAATGTGGGATCTTAACAGTTCTGTTCACTTTCATACAAGTGATCCCCATGATGACTTGTAGTGATAAGTAGGTAGGTAAAAAGGGAACTAATAATTTTTTAGGTACTCTGTGCTAAGAAATTTTACATACTCGAGCTTCAGTATTCTTTTACCCCGCCCCACCCCTGCAGCAAGTAAATAAATTACTCGGTTTTACAGAGAAATAAGCCCAAATTAAAATATCCCCTGAATAGCAGTGTGTGTATGTTTGTATATATATGGATGTGTGTGATTTAAATGTCTCAAGTATGGGAGAAGTGCAATCAGTATTCAAGAAAGGTCCAAGAAATCTTAAAGAAAAATCATCCTGTATGATTAGAAACCCAGTACCTGAAAGTGTCAATCATGTGTGATGTTAGCTAACCTTTACTTGGGGTTGCAGGCACTGCCAGGCACTGTGCTGAGCGTCTTATTTGGGCAGGTACTATTCCGACCCTCATTTTACAGATGGCAAAACTGAGGTGAAGAGGGACCGAAGAACATTCCCGGGGTCATATAGCTGGTGAGGGATGGAGCTGGGGTTTGCCTAACCACAGGATCCTAGTTCTTAACCAAAGATGTGGGTGAGAAGGTAGGTGTGATTTATAAAATGAATGAAAAATAATATTTTCCTTCAAAGGATTAGATTTAAAGTTAAAATTTTTTTGATCCGCAAGACTAATGATAATAGTTTCAACTAACATTTGCGTAACACTTCATATAATACAGAGCATTTTCATTTAACAGGACTTTATTGTGCTTCTCTTGATGGCTTTGAGAGGCGGCAGAGGTGAATTCTAGTTGTTACTCTCAGCTGACAACTGGGAAGAAGTTCAGAAGGGTGAAGTGACTTCCCCTGTAAGGTCTATTCCATGAGGCAGTCATGATGGAAGAGTTCTCACCAGAAATGGAATTGACTGGCATTTGATCTTGGATTTTCTAGACTCTAGATCTGTGAGAAGATTTTTCATTTCTGTTCTTTAAGCTGCCCAATCTATGGTATTTTATATGACAGCCATAGCTGAATAATACAATATAATTAGTATTATAATAGTAATATAACACCAAATTTCGTATGATAAAACTGCAGGAAGTATAAGCGCAAACAGATAAATTCAACTCATTTCTTTTAGAAACAATAAATGAATCAAGAAATATAAAATTTTGCAAAATTAAGTAAGAATGATGATAGAGGAAAAACCTATTTATAAAAGTTACAAAAAAGATAAAATAACTAGAAATATACCTGGTAATACATGTTCAAGATTTATATGTCAAAAATCTTTAATCTTTTACTAAGAAATATGAAACAGGAGATTAAAATGGAAAGACATGGTTAATGGTTAACGCTTAGAGAGGAGGATCAATATTGTGAAAATGTCTAATCCTTTTAAATTGATTCATAAGTGTAACATTGGTAAAGCTACCAAGGTTATATTTGAAACTACACTAGGTGATTTTAAAGTTCCTGCTGGGTAAAGATAAGGTAAGAGTCAAAAACATTCTGGATACTATGTTAGTACATATCATTTCCATACAATAAATAAAAGTTTGATAATAAAGGAGAAATAGGCAGATAAGAATTGAGAATTTCAATATAATGGTGGAAATTTGAAGGAAGATAAATACTGCATTTCAAAGCAGTAGTGAAAAGATGATTTTTTTTTTTCAATAAATGGTTAGAATAATGGCTACCATCTTCCTATCTTAATGCTTGGCTGAATCACAATTTAAAAAAACTTTTGGTAAAGTACACGTTGTGTGCGCTCGTGGCCTCTTAGCCATGTGTGCCTGTCGTCCCGCCACAGGAAGTTCAGCAGCACCGCATGCTGCCGCTGTCGCCATCCCTGTGCAGAGCCTTTTTGTCTTCCCAATCTGAAACTTCATACCCATTAAACAATGACTCTCCATTCCCCTCTCCTAGAACTTGATTCGGAGAAGGCAATGGCACCCACTTCAGTACTCTTGCCTGGAAAACCCCATGGATGGAGGAGCCTGGTGGGCTGCAGTCCATGGGGTCGCTGAGAGTCGGACACGACCGAGTGACTTCCTACTTTCACTTTCCACTTTCATGCATTGGAGAAGGAAATGGCAACTCACTCCAGTGTTCTTGTCTGGAGAATCCCAGGGACGGGGGAGCCTGGTGGGCTGCCGTCTATGGGGTCGCACAGAGTCAGACACGACTGAAGCGACTTAGCATAGAACTTGATTACAACAGTTTTGCTTTCTATTTTTATGAAGGTGGCTGCTCTACGTACTTTATATAAGGGGAATCATAGAGCATTTGTCCTTCTGTGACTGGTTTACTTCAGCCAGCATAATGTTTTTAAAGTTCATTCACGTTGCAGCATGTGCCAGAATTCCCTTCATTTCTAAAACTAGTAATATTCCACGTACGTATGCATCAAATGTTTATCCATTCATCTATAAATGGACACTTGGGATGCTTTCAGCTTTTGGCTATTGTGAATAATGTTGCTATGGTCATGTGTGTACAAGTATCTGTTTGAATGTTTGCTTTTGCTTCTTTTGAGAATATACCCAGAAGTCGAATTGCTGAATCACATGATAATTCTATGCTAAACTTTTGAGGAACTGCTGACTTATAGTTTTAGGTATAAAATAGTAGACCTCAAAATTGCTAAGTAGAAACACTATTTTTTAACATTCTAGAGTAAAGAATGCTTTTCCCAGCAAGAGAGAAAAGCCAAAACTCACAACAGGAAATATTTTTTAATTTGACTACATGAAAAGTTCAAAATTTCTATACACACAGATAACACACATAGATATACACACACTAAACAAAAGCTATTTGTAGTATGTGGTAGATAATAACTTCTAAATATAGCAAGACTCCATGCAAATAATTGGGAAAAATAATAGCTATGCAAATTGAATATGTATGAAAAGCTGTTCAACCTTTCTAATTAAAGAAATAGAATATAAAGCAAGAACTTATTTTTTCACTTAGCAAAGATGAAATACCAAAATAGTATGGGTGTAGTTGTAAAAACATTTCCTTGCTTGGCAATTAGGCAATATGTATCAAAACTCCTTGTCATAGAATTTTAGTTCTAAACATTTGTCTTATATTGCTATATTTATTGTCCTATAACCACAGATTCCACAGTTGCTTAGTGATGATTTTATATTTAAATGAATTTCATCCTTACTCTTAGTATTTTTTCTTTTTTTTGCCATAGCTTCTTCATTCTGAGTCCTTTATTTTGATTCATTCCTAGACAACTGCAACTTGCTGTCAGGCAGGTTTTTTTTTTTTTGTTGTTTTTGTTGGTGGTTAAAAATAAATTCTTAACAACTGTATTGAAATATAATTGACATACAACAACCTTCACATATTTAAAGTTTACAATATGAAAAGCTCAGGCACAGGTGAAACCATCACCAGAAACAAGAAAATTAACAAATGTATTTATCACTATCAAAAGTTGCCCTATGCTTTCTCCTAATCATTCCTCATTCCTTCCCCAGGCAACCATTGATCTGCTTTCTGTTACTACAGAATAGTATACATTTTTCTAGAATTTGTATATAGATGGAATCATGTAGTATGTACCCTTTTTTCTTCACTCACTCTGATTACTTTGAGTTTCAGCCATATAACTGCATACGCACCTGACCTGCCCCTTGAGAAACCTATATGCAGGTCAGGAAGCAAGCAGTTAGAACTGGACATGGACCAACAGACTGGTTCCAAAATAGGAAAAGGAGTACGTCAAGGCTGTGTATTATCACCCTGCTTATTTAACTTGTATGCAGAGTACATCATGAGAAACGCTGGGCTGGATGAAGCACAAGCTGGAATCAAGATTGCCGAGAGAAATATCAATAACCTCAGATATGCAGATGACACCACCCTTATGGCAGAAAGTGAAGAGGAACTAAAAAGCCTCTTGATGAAAGTGAAAGAGGAGAGTGAAAAAGTTGGCCTAAAGCTCAACATTCAGAAAACTAAGATCATGCCATCTGTTCCCATCACTTCATGGCAAACAGATGGGGAAACAGTGGAAACAGTGACAGTCTTTATTTTTTGGGGCTCCAAAATCACTGCAGATGGTGACTGCAGCCATGAAATTAAAAGACGCTTACTCCTTGGAAGGAAAGTTATGACCAACCTAGATAGCATATTGAAAAGCAGAGACATTACTTTGCCAACAAAAGTCTGTCTTGTCAAGGCTATGGTTTTTCCTGTGGTCATGTATGGATGTGAGAGTTGGACTGTGAAGAAAGCTGAGCACTGAAGAACTGATGCTTTTGAACTGTGGTGTTGGAGAAGACTCTTGAGAGTCCCTTGGACTGCAAGGAGATCCAACCAGTCCATTCTGAAGGAGATCAGCCCTGGGATTTCTTTGGAAGGAATGATGCTAAAGCTGAAACTCCAGTACTTTGGCCACCTCATGCGAAGAGTTGACTCATTGGAAAAGACTCTGATGCTGGGAGGGATTGGGGGCAGGAAGAGAAAGGGACGACAGAGGATGAGATGGCTGGATGGCATCACTGACTTGATGGACGTGAATTTGGGTGAACTCCAGGAGTTGGTGATGGACAAGGAGGCCTGGCGTGCTGTGATTCATGGGGTCGCAAAGAGTTGGACACGACTGAGTGACTGAACTGACTGACTGACTGATTGTATATTCTTTTTATTTTTGAGAGATTTTCAATTGTATCACTGTTGTTTATCCATTTGCATGTTGATAAACATTGCAGTTTTTTTGATGGTTAGCATTTTTAGCAATAAAGTATTTTATTATTTATTTTTTAACTTTTAATTTAATTTTTTAACTTTACAATATTGTATTGGTTTTGCCATATATTAACAGGAATACACCACAGGTATACACGTGTTCCCCATCCTGAGCCCTCCTCCCTCCTCCCTCCCCGTACCATCCCTCTGGGTCGTCCCAGTGCACCAGCCCCAAGCATCCAGTATCGTGCATCGAACCTGGACTGGCTACTCGTTTCATATATGATATTATACATGTTTCAATGCCATTCTCCCAAATCATCCCACCCTCTCCCTCTCCCACAGAGTCCAAAAGAAAAACACCAATACAGTATACTAATGCATATATATGGAATTTAGAAAGATGGTAACGATAACCCTGTATACGAGACAGCAAAAGAGACACTGATGTATAGAACTTTTAATTTTATATTGGAGTATAGTTGATGACAATGTTGTGATAGTTTCAGGTGTACAGCAAGGTGATTCAGTTATACATATACATATATGTATTCTTCTTCAAATTCTTTTCTCATTTAGTTGTTATATAATATAAAGCAGAGTTCCCTGTGCTATACAAAGGTCCTTGTTCGTTATCCGTTTCAAATATAGCAGTGTGTAATGTCCATTTTAAACTCCCTAATTATCTCTTCCATCCACCCTTAAACATTTCATTTTTGTTCCAGTTTTTGGCTAGTAAAATGAAGCTGCATGAACATTTATATACAAGTTTTGTAAGTTCTTATTTCTCTTGGGTGAATGCCCACTTGAATGGGATGCTAAGTGTTTAAGAAACTGACAAACCAACTGTCTTCCAAAGTGATTATACCATCTTCATTTTTATCAGCAGTGTATTTTTAACACTTAGTATAGTTGTTTTAATGTTAGCCATTTAGGTGTGTATGGTTATCTCATTGTGATTTTAATCTGCTTTTTCCTAATGACATTTACATGTTTTCATAGGCTTATTTGTATATTTTCTCTGGTGAAGTATCTGATCAAATCTCTTGTTCATTTTTTTTTTAATTCGATAGTTTTTTTGTCCTACTATTGAGATTTGAGTATTCTTTTCCATTCTGTATAAAAATCCTTTACCAGGAATGTGATTTAAACATATTTTATCTCAGTCTGGGATTTGTCTTTAACAGTTTTTTGTTTTTCGAAGAGCAAAACTTATATAGTTTTGATGAAGCACAATTTATTAATTCTTTTTCTTTTATGGATCATACTTTGGATATTGCATTTAAGAAATCTTTGTCTAATCAAAAAAATTAAAAAACATTTTCCTGTATTTTCTTCTAGAAGTTCTATAGTTTTAGGTTTTTATACATTTGAGTCTCTGATTCATTTTGAGTTGATTTTTATATATAAAGTGTGGTATGAATCAAAGTTCATTTCTTTGCCTATAGATGTCCAGGTTATCCAATACCACTATGCTTGAAATGACTATCCTTTCTCGACTAGACTGCCTTTGCACATTTGGCCAAAGTCAATTGCCTGTATATGTGGTATAATTCTTCCATTCTATTGATTTATGTATTTATCTTTTCACCAATAGCACATTTTATAAGTTGCTGAAGCTTTACAATAAGTCTTGAAGTAAGGTGGTGGTAGTTCTCTAACTTTGTTCCTTTTCAAAATTCTCTGGCAATCCTAGGTTGTTTGTAGATTCGTGTACATTTTAGATCTTATTGAGAAATATCTACAAAAACAGCCTGCTGGACCTTTGATTGGGATTATTTTAATCTGTAGATCACTTTGCAGAGAATGAATCAACACTACAGAATCTTTTTTAATCCACAAATAGCATATCTCTTCGTTTTATATTTTAAGCAATATTTTGTATTTTGGTGTATATATATATTGCATGCCTTTTGTCAGATTGATTTCTATATATTTTATATATTTAGGAAAATTATTAATTTTAATTTCTAGCTGTTCATGGCTAGCACATTGAAATACAGTTAATTTGTATATACTGATCTGGTACCTGCAACACCCCTAAACTCACTTATTAATTCTAGAAGGGTTTTTATTTGCTTTCAGATCTGTAGGATTGTTTCCACATGCATTCAACTTGTCTGTGAAGGCACATATGTTTTTGTCTTTTTCCTGGTCTTCAGAGGAAAGTATATAGTCTTTCACCATTAAGTGTGATATTAGTTGTAGGAATTTCATAGAATTCCTTTATCAGAATGAGGGTGTTTCCTTCTATTCCTTGTTTGCTGTGAGTTTTCATCACAAGTGGATGCTTCATATATTGGATTTTGTCCATTTTTTTCCTGCATCTATTGAGATGATCATGGTTTTTCTTTTTTAATTTGCTTATATGGTGAATGACACTGATTAATTTTTATTTGTTAGGACAATCCTGCATTTCTGGGATAAACCCTACCTGGTCATGATGTACCATACTGTTAATATATTGGTAGTATTTGATTGACTAAACTTTTATTTTACTTAGAATTATTATACCTATTGTGCTTTGGGTTTACTGAACATATTAGGTCTGTGAGTTTATATTTTTCATTAAGTTTGGAGAAAATGTAGCCATTATTAATTCAAGTTTTTTACATTCTATCCTACTTTTCATCTACTTATGGGAAGTCGCTCAGTCGTGTCCGACTCATTGCGACCCCATGGACTGGAGCCCGCCAGGCTCCTCCGTCCATGGGATTCTCCAGGCAAGAACACTGGAGTGGGTTGCCATTTCCTTCTCCAGCAGATTTTCCCGATCCAGAGATTGAACCCTGTTCTCCCGCATTGCAGGCAGTCACTTTACCGTCTGAGTAAGTCCCTTATCTACTTACGGGGTTTAATCAAATACATATTAGTTTGTGTGAAGTTTTTTTTTTTTTTTTAATAACTAACTGTTGCACTAATCTTAGTCCCTGCCCCCTGATTTGTGCTTAATTTTGGTAGATTCTACTGTTAATTTTTTCAGTTCATTAATCTTTTCTCCTGTAATACCTACTATGCTGTCAATTCTATTCATTGTATTATTGATTTCTGATATTTTAGTTTACATCTCTAGAAATAAATTTGTGTCTTTTTTTACATCTATGTCTCCAGATAGTATGCTTTTCTCTAGCTTCTTGAACATATGGAATGCACTTTTAATTGTTTTAATATCTTTGTCTACTAATTTTTGTCATTTCTGAACTGATTTTGGTATGTTTTCTTTACTATGTAACCAAAAGTGGGGTCTGGCTGCTCATTTCTCAAAAGCCAATAGAGAGGCTAGGTTGGTGGAAGGGAAAGTTTGCTTTATTTTGGATGCCAGCAACCGGGGGATGGGTGGCTGCTGATGCTAAGTCGCTTCAGTCGTGTCTGACTCTGTGTGACCCCATAGATGGCAGCCCACCAGGCTCCCCCGTCCTTGGGATTCTCCAGGCAAGAACACTGGAGTGGGTTGCCATTTCCTTCTCCAATGCATGAAAGTGAAAAGTGAAAGTGAAGTCCCTCAGTCGTGTCCGACTCTTCGCGACCCCATGGACTGCAGCCTACCAGGGTTCTCCGTCCATGGGATTTTCCAGGCAAGAGTACTGGAGTGGGGTGCCATTGCCTTCTCCAGGGGGATGGGTGGACACCTCTCCAAAGACTGACTCCCTGCTACTACAACCAGTGGACAAGAGCTTTTATAGGCTGAGGGAGGGGGCTACCTGCAGAAACAGCATAGTCAGTTCTGACAGTCACCTTGAAGTTAGTCATCGATGGTCTGTTCCGTTTCATCGTGATTGTTTTAAATATAGTTAATCTTCAGTTCCCGGGTCAGTTTGTTCCCATTTCCTTGAGGCCAGTTGGAATTGAGGCAGCTGATGTCATGGCTGTGATCTGGGCACCATGTAGCTAACTTCTTCCACCTGGTGGGTGTTTCAGTATCTATAAGACAGCTCCCGGGGTATGGCTCAGAATAGTATCTATAGCCCTTGAGAAAGGACTAAATGTCCTTAACTATGGTTAATGACTAAGCTATTATTATCTAGTTTTGTTGGACTGTTTTCCTTAGTTTCTGCATTTTATTACTTCTCTGATTAAACTCATTCTTTGGCTAAAGTTTTTCCACAGACAAAAGACAGGCAGAAGACATGGAAGGCAAGGACCATAGAGTCCTGCTCCATTTCAGGAATGGGTACATGTCCCTACTTCTTGGAGTATTTGGTATGCAAATTATGACTGAGATGAGAATTATTTTAAGATTCTATGGAAATCTTTAAAAATTAACAATATTTGTCATTTTATTCTAGGGGAAAATGAGCCTTTCTTGATTCTTCGGCTGGTTTTTCATAGAACCTTGACAGAGGACAGGATTCAACAAAGACTGAGGATTAAAATGCAGAAAGATTTCAAAGTGGGAAGGAGTCTCTGCTAGGATGGAATTTCTCTTCTCAGGAAAATACGAGGCAGTAGTTGTATGGGAGGGAAAAGCAGAAGAGGAAGGACTTGAAGAGCATGAAAGGTGCTCAGGGCTATGGCTGGGTGATAAGGAATCAACCAAAAGTTAAAAATTGTATTGTTTTAAGAGCTGGTCCAATCTGAGGTTAGGCAGTGGTATTGCCAGGCAGGACTCCTCATGATGTTCTGTAGATCCCTAAGTTTGCATGAGTTTCTAAGCGTCTGCTTGGTCAGAAGGCTCCCCTGGCTACTGTCTCATAGCACAGATCCTGTTCTCATTTAGTCAGACATGCCGCACTTCTGCTCGACACTCTTCTCTATCAGATGGCAACTTCAGGAGGTCCTGCTTCACGTTTCATCACTCTAGGACTCGTTCTGGATCCTGCATAAGGATGTTAGAACTACTGCATTCGCTTTCTTACTCTCCTAACTTTCATTGTGGATCCTTTGCCTCTCTACTTTCTTCACTTTTGTCCTCCTTCCTGAGTGACTGTCTAATCATTCGTTTTTCCTGTTTTCAACCTCTGTTTAGAGAGTAACATAAAATTCACTCTGACTGCCAGTCTGTTTTATAAATTTGCTATTTTCTGTCTTCTCTTGCTTATTTGTGGCAATTGTTAATTTTATACAAAAATTTATTCTCCTTTTTTTTCTGTACATATGACTTCCGAGCTTTGGCTACATTTCCCAGCTACCCTTGCAGCTAGATGAGCAAGTTACTAAATTTCTGCCAGTAAAATGTGGCCAGAAGTTATGAGTGCAACATCTTCCTTACTTGCTTAAAATAAATTACTTTCCCTAGGCTGCCTATCTTTTCCCTTACTTCAAGCTGACTTGTAGAGGTTATGGCAACTTTCATTATAGTGAAGGGGATAACAGCTTAGGAGGTTAAGAATTATTGACCTGTGGGTCCCTTAATGACTTAATGGAGCAAGGCTATCCCATCAGTATGGAAACCACCCCATCATTCATGCACACTTCAGATTGTTGAGTGAAAGAGAAAAAATTAGGCCACCACATATTTGGGTCTCTTCATTGTAGCAGTTTACCCCTTAACTAATACACATTTATTCCCGAATGGTAGTATATCAGTAACATCATAGAAAAGGGATTCTTTGTTTATATATCTTTATTATTATTGTTATCTCTTTTTGAACATTTGAATCAGAAGTCTGAATTGGCCCTTGTATGAACAGTGATGACAGCCAAGTACCCAGCAAAGAGACATTTAATGTAATTGCTCCTTCAGGGTCCACTTAGAGAAATAACTGGGAACATCTGTCTCCAATGTCTCCCACAGGCAGTGACAAACTTTGCTAATGAATCACAAAGTCTTGCCAATATCAGCTTAAGTAGGGAAAGAAAGCTTTCATCCTGTCTAGACTGCCCTTGACTCAGATTACACACTGCCTCAGGGTTACCATGCTTCCAACCTTGATTGCAGTTGACAGAGAAGGGACACCTGTACTTAAAATCCACAAAGCTGAAAGAATTTTTTCACAATAATTCACAATATTCTGAAGGTGGTTCATTCTGCTCATAGTAAGTCTGCTTAGTTTGAATCATTAACAATGTAAAAGATCTAATTTTTTGTTCAGCTGATCCAGAGTCAGTAACATTTGTGGATTTCTCACTGTGTACAAATACCACTGAATCAATAAGTGAAATAATGGAGCAAATAGTTTGACAAAACTGGCTGAGCGTTTAGGGTTTGCATTTCCATGCCTTGCTTATAATAAATTGTCATATACATGGTTGGTTGATTTTTCTTGACTTTTTTTTTGACATTTGGCAAGATTGGATTCAGCAGGGCAACTAACAAATTACATAGCAAAAAATTCTACGCTAGAATTCCAAAGCCCTGTACTGGATATCAACTTCATCACTGCTACTCTGTGTGACTAGGATACGTCACTTAGACGCCTTTGTGATTTTATAGTAAATAGGTTGAACTGGGTCATCTTCAAACTAGCTTTCAGATTTAAACCTGAACATGTGAGATTTTGACATTTTCTGATTTTTAGTTTCTGTTCTTGGAATATGTTTATAATAAGAATATTTACCTTCCTATGTAATAGGACATTGGATTAATTATATGGTGTCTGTGAACATCTTTAAACTCCTTCAGAGATGAAAATGATGGAAATAGTCAATTTACTCTTTGTTAGTTAAATATCTTAAAATAGTAATAACTCTCCATTTGTAAAATTAAAAATAGTAAATTGAAACTAAAAGTTCACTAAAAATAAATTGCCTTCCACAGAAAATTCAATGTACCTTTTTGCTAACCCCCGCACCTCCCCCCCCCCAAAAAAAACCTCAATGAAGTAAGTTTTTAATTTCAGGAATTCTGAGGACACTGCATACTGTTTCTTTAAAGTGATTAAATCATCCAAGATGAATTTATATTTTCATTGAAAATGGAGTGCCAAGTGGCCTGGTGAGTGTGGAAAATGACCACTGTTTAAAAGCCCTATCACCTTGCGTTTGGGGACCCATGCTGTCTGAATGTAGAATGTGTGAAAACTTGACTGCTGGTACCTGAAATCTGCTTTTCCCCTTGCATCTTTGTAATAATCTTGTGATGCTTGATGAGAATTAAAGCCAATGCCCTACGAACCTCAGGAGAGAAAAGTTTCCAGGAGAGGAAATGACCAGCTGAGGTCCAATAGAGATTTTAAGGTCATTCTCACAGAGAGAGTCTTGGTGCCCTGACTCTTTGATCTTTCTGTTAATCAGTTGGATGGAGAGGTGTCCACCTGCCTTGGAAATTACAGTAAAAGGGCAATTATCTGAGATGTCATTCGTTCTTTGAATGTGAATCAGTTTTTTTGAAACTTCCTTGTACTCAGTACCTGTTCAAAACTTCCATTTATATTGTAGTTTATTTAAATTTTTGAAATCTTGATTCTGGAGCCGAGTTCAGAGAAGGAACAGGTTTAAAGTTTCCTTCATGGTTGGCTCTCTTGGTGCTCCGCTGACGGTGTGTGATAGGCCTGCACACTGCTGCTCCATGTCTGTCTCCCCCTAGGCGTGGCCACAGCATCTTGAGTCTCTGGTTTGTGGTCTGTACTGTGGAGTGACTGAAAGTGATAACTGGAGGCATCAGATGGTTAGAATTCTAGGGAGGACACTAGTGGGAAATGCAGAAACCTTGTCTAGTGACATCCATGGGGGCAAACCCAGCGCTGTTCCTTTTCAGCCTGGATCAGCTTTTCGGGCTCATAGGAGTCCCTGGACTTAAACAGGAATCACTCACCAGATTGGTGCGGAGCAAAAACAGTTTCAGAGGAAGCAAATATTATCTCCAGATCCTCAACACAAACTGGGCAAAAGTAGTATATATTATTTTTTTGTCCCAAGAAAAAATGAAGTAAGCTGAATCACATTGTGTTTATTATATCCACCAAGCTGGTTAACTGACAGGGTACTTTGCTGCAGAGAAGAAGAGGGTGGTGCTCCATCATTTGCATCTGCTTTGAACAGACTCCACACTAGCTTAGCCTATTGCGCTGAGTCAGAGGAATTTTATTCTCGTCTTGAAAAAAGCAGTTTTCACCTTACAAAGATGGTGATATGATTCAACTGTAGGTGATATTTAGTTATTTCGTGTAAACCTTTCAATGCTTCAGAGATAATTGCATTCATTGAATTTTGATAAAAAACAGAACACTGAATTGAAAGTGAGCATCTTCCTTTAATTAACTATTTTAATGAATAAAAAGTTGAAAACAAGGAAGAAACAAATGTGGTTATACATTTCATGTTAAACAATACAGAAGGTACCCAATGTTGAGAATAGAAAGGATTCTGCTTTTACTTATACTTAACTATGTACTCAGTCACTCAGTCGTGGCTAACTCTTTGCAACCCCATGCCTGTAGCCTGCCAGGCTTCCCTGTCCATAGGATTTTCCAGGCAAGAATACTGGACTAGGTTGCCATTTCCTTCTCCATACTAGACTATTCTTCAACATTATTTCAACAAACATATCAGAGGGCCCACCTGTTCCATGCCAGGCATTGGGTTGAGTGCCCCAAAAGGATGCCCAGAGAGAAATGAGGCAGATATACCTACCATAGGGCAGATATTTGGATACCTTGATCACGCAGTGACTTGTAATGGACTCTACAATAGAAGTGAGTTCTGGATCCTGAAGGGCTACGAAGGAGAAAATGGTCCTTTGTTTCTAGGGAAGGGATATTTGAAAAGTGTGGGGTGCTGGTAAAAGAGCTGGCTCATGAGAAGGAGGGCATTCCTGGCTGAGTGGGTTGCAAGGATGAACGCACAAAAGCCTGGTGTGGTTCATGCGTTGACAAGGCTGGGAGCTGTGAGCGTGGTTGGGCTTTGAGGGGTGAGACCACTGGGAAGACATTGGCTGAAGAGGAGGTGGATCCAGGAGTAGCAGGTGGGAGCCTTTTCTCTGTCAGTGATGGGGAGCTACAGAAGAATTGTTAGAAAGAGAATTCCATGATATACATGCCTTTTAGAAATGTTAGTAAATGGAAAAATCAGAAAATACAGAGCAGCAAAAACAAGGACAGGAAATCAACTGCAATCCATCCTCACTGTTCAAATTCGAGTCTATCACTCACAAGCTGTTTTTTTCTACAGGTACGTATACAGACATGCTTTTTTAAAACTCAAAATGATCAAAAGTTGTACACACTTATTTTGAACCTTTTTCATTTATTTTCACAAGCATCAGAGTTTCATAAGCATTCTAAAGCTTCATTCTGATAAGTACACTGCAATATCAGTGTATCATACAGACTCATCTTTAAGAGTATAGGTTACTTTAAAATTTTCGCTATTATAAATAATGCTGTAATGACAACTTGAAGATCCTCTTATTTCTTTAGGATAAATTCCCAGAAGTGAATGTTGTGGCTCAAATGAAATATGAATTGTAAGAGGCTGATATCTTGGCACCTGTGCTAATGTTAGTCAATATCATGCATTCTAATTTTGCCAAATCATGGCTGATAAAGAGTGGATTATTTATTTAGCATGCATTTCTTTGAGGTTGAGTGATGCTTCATGAGTTCAGTTGGACATTTTTACCTGATTTTTATGAATGGAATGTTCTACCCTTTGCCCATTGTTATATTTTTGTGTTTATCTTGACTGAGTCTTAATACATCTATTAATATTGCTGTGCATCATGTTGGGTATGAATGAAACGGGATAGCAGCTTTCCTCAGGACACCTTGCTTCTCTCTCTAGCCCTGAAATCACATGAAGCTGTGGTTGGAGATTCACCTCATGGTCCCGGAACCCCTTTCAGCCTGAGGACCATGAGTAACCAGACCCTGGTAACAAAGTTTGTCCTGCAGGGTTTCTCAGAGCACCCAGAGTACCATGTGCTCTTGTTCAGCTGTTTCCTCTCCCTCTACTCTGTGGCACTCACAGGAAATATTCTTATCATTTTGGCTATCGCCTTAAACCCCAGGCTCCGTACCCCCATGTACTTTTTCCTCTTCAACTTGGCAACTATGGATATTATCTGTACATCTTCCATCATGCCCAAGGCACTGGAGGGTCTAGTATTAGAGGAGAACTCCATCTCCTATGGGGGCTGCATGGCCCAGCTTTACTTCCTCACGTGGGCTGCATCTTCCGAGCTGCTCCTCCTCTCGGTCATGGCCTATGACCGGTATGCAGCCATCTGCCACCCGCTGCACTATAGCACCGTAATGAGCAAGGCCTTCTGTGGCACGCTGGCCGCAGGTATATGGGCACTGTGTGCCTTCAACACGGCCATCCACGCTGGGCTGATGCTGCGCTTGGATTTCTGTGGCCCCAATGTTGTTGCCCATTTCTTCTGTGAGGTACCTCCTCTGCTACTTCTCTCCTGTAGCTCCACCTATGTGAACAGCATCATGATTGTCCTGGCTGATGCCTTTTATGGTATATTGAACTTCCTGATGACCATCGTGTCATATGGCTTCATCATCTCCAGCATCCTAAAGATGCAGACAGCGGAGGGGAAGAAGAAAGCCTTTTCTACCTGCTCCTCACACCTTATTGTGGTGTGCATGTACTACACTGCCGTCTTCTGCGCCTACATAAGCCCTGTCTCCAGCTACAGCGCAGAGAAGAGCAAGTTGGCTGGTGTACTATACACCATGTTGAGTCCTACTCTCAACCCCCTCATCTACACTTTGAGAAACAAGGAGGTCAAAGCAGCTCTCAGGAAGCTTTTCCCCTTCTTCAGAAATTAACCTGTGTCTTTTGAAGCTCTTGTTTGAGACTGAAGTTTAAGTGAGAATTGACCTTTCTATGAAGGATCTGGTGAGTGAGCTTCTGGCCTGGAAAGTAAGTAAATTTGTCTCTTCTACCCAAAAGAATGGATGAGCTTCCAATTCTGGGGCCCTTAGGCTGGCTGACATGAAGACTGTGGTTGGATGTGAGCCTCCAGTACGTGGGGTCTCATGGTCTGACCCCGAAGTAATGTCGTTACTAAGTTGGCAGGGAAACTAAGATTTCCGGGAGAAGAGAAGGCGCCTTGTCTTGTAGAATTACAGCTGTATGGAAATGTTTTCCTTTTTCTTTTTCTTTTGTTTGTACCATGTTCAGACTGTAAATCTTGCAACGACACCAAAGCTTTAGGTGTGTGGACCTTAAAAGAGTTAGGCAGCGCATGTGGGCCTTCTAGCGCTTGGAGAATTTCCAGGCTGAAGAATTTCTTAAAGGTGACCACCTGCTCCTAAGGAACCTACTCCTGCTATCTCACCCCAAGTATTTCCTCCAGAGCCAATTAGACTTTAAAACAGTTTCTGATTCTAATGAAAACTGTTGCTGTTGTTTTTGTTTCTCTCTTTTCTTCTCAGTAACACTCAAAGTGAAACACACTATTTGGATCGTCACTTTGTTTCGACAGCTTTGTTGAGATATAGTTTATATACAAAAACGGTGCACGCTACGATGTATACAGTTTGATGAGTATGACACACGCAATCACTACTTTGTTTTGAACGTAGAAATTTCAGCTTTAAAATCTGAGCTAAGCATTTAGAAAAATGCCTGTGATTTCTTATTCTTTCTTGTCTTTGTTCTCAAATCATGAGTACCTGACCTACCTCATTGACCTGGAGTGGGGACTACTGCTATGATTTAGCTTTAAAAGTTACACAGCTTTGCAAGAAGGCAATGCTACCCTCCTATTGTTGCAGAATACTACTGGGTGGAAAAATCCTCTGTGTCTAATGGGACTGAAAGATCGATTCTCTTTTTTGTGCCCCATTAAAAACAATAGGAGCAAGTCATGACTATTTAGCTGAATCCTTGGGATTGAAGAAAAACACATATTTTTTGCTATTGTATATGGAGACTGAGAGTAGAATTTGATGTTGATTTATAAGGAATGAGTTGTCCATGATTCTTCATCCAGTTATTCTCATTGGCATTCAACAGAAGCACAGTGATGTGGGGCATGAAATTCAAGAATTTGATAAACCATAGGCCGACTGAGGCATTGGTACATAGGTTGGTAGGGACTGAGTCTAATCACCTCTAATGGAATTCTGACACCCAAATAGCATGTTCAGGCCCTCAGTGACTTTGCAATGAATCGGGCCTTGAAAACTACCACTAATGCCTCAGGGTGTTCACTGATTTTCAACATGCATCAAAGAACATATGTTGTGTTTTTCATCTTGGTTGCTTATTTTCTACATTTTGTAATGGATTAAAAAGCAAATTAAATGCTTAGACACTTATTGAGTGTTTAACAGAGCATTACTCATTTGACAAACAGCAATATGAGACCTGACTTACATCCTTAGAAAACTGGTAACCTAATTAAGAAGACACTAGTACCCATATTGATGAATATAAAAAGAAAAGGCGTGAAGAGAGCTGCATTACAGGGTGTAGTGTAATGGTGCTGAAGATGCACAGAGATGTGTGTCATGTAGAAAGAGCCTTGACCTGGGAGGAAGAAGATTTGGGTTCATATTCAGGCTCTTTCAGATCACTCAGTCCATCTGAGCTCTAGTTTACTTGTAAGAATAATGAGGACAATAAGTCAACCTAAAGATGGAGCCGAGACTGAATGAGAGAACTTAAGCCAGAGGTATTAAGTCCTATGTGAGTTTAAAATGTTGCTATTGATGAATGACCACCAAGGATAGGAGCGGCCAAGGAAGTCTGGATGTCACAGCTCCTCACCCCTGCCTGTCTCAGAGTGATGTTTGCAGTGGTTAGCTGGGAAGGGTGAGTGGGGGCTAAGTGGCGTGGGACCAGACAGAAAGGGGCCACTGGGCCTGCAGAGGATTTGACTGTGAAAATGACCTGGTGAGGAGAAGCAGTTGGGACGGATGAATGAGAAACCATTCAGTGGTCCCCGATGTAAAGTGGATCCTGTTTATCTCTGGAAGCCTCAGTCTCCTGAGGGACACCACCCCTACTCAGGAAAGGCCAAAAAATGGAGCTCCTTGATGGAGATAGATCAGCAACCTTTCTTTAGTCCTAGATTCTCTCCCAGCTCCCAAAGCCCATCTTCTTTCAGACCCAGTTTTTTTTTTTTTTCCTGCTCTTTAAATTCAACAGGTCCATTTTTTGTTTTCAGGCAAACTTTTCACTTTCCTGTTGAGTTGAGTCCTCTGTCTTAGGTTCTGTTATCTTATCTGTCTGAGCAACTGATCCTTCTCTCTATAGCCCTTCTGGTACAGATAGCACATCCCTCCCTGCTGAGTGTTGTCTTGCTTGGAGTTTGCCTTCTCAGAACAAAGGATTCTTCTTCTTCTTTTTTTTTAAACTAACCTTGCAACTGAGACTTTGTTCTTTTTGTGAGAACTGGCACCAATGTGAGAGCTTCCCAGGTGGTGCCAGTGGTAAAGGACCCACCTGCCAATGCAGGAGACGTGGGTTCAATCCCTGAATCAGGAAGATCCCCTGGAGGAGGGCATCGCAACCCAGTCCAGTATCCTTGCCTGGAGAATCCCATGGACAGAGGAGCCTGTCTGCCTCTGGTGCAGAGGGTCGCAAAGAGTCGGACATGACTGAAGCAACTTAGCATGCATGCATGACACCGATGTACCTCACTTAGCTGATACAGAGAAGTGGTTCTCGCTTTCATGTGTTGTCTCTTAAAATTATTAGTCTTCGTGATTTGATGCAGATAAACTCATGATCCCACAGGCATCCAGCAGGCAAGCCCTTTCTATGACTTCACAGTATCAGTCCTCTGAAGAGTCACAGAGAGGAACTGATAGACATTGCACTTCTTCCCTTTTCTCTGCTTTTTGTCTTCGATAATAAACATCAGTCAGGGGAAAAGGAGACCATGTCCTTCTTAAAAATGATTCACCAACCATGAGCCCTTGCCTTTTTGGTTTCCCCAACTCAAGCAAACCTCCTGCAAGTGATAGGAATCGGACTGGCCTACCAGCACCAGCAACCACAAAAGGAGGGTCTGCTGATGAAAATAAGATATGGGCCTGTGGTGCATCCAGCTCCCTGTCTGTGGAGGCTGCTTCAGGAACTTCAGTCTGAGCCACATTCCTGACCTCTGAGCCAAGACAATATGGTAGGCACATGGTTGTGTTTTAGGCTGGCTTTCATTTTTCTTTGGGGTTTGTCAACCTCAACACGATGGGCATTTGAGCTGGATCATTGCTGTGGTGGTTGTCCTGTGTGTTGTAGGATATTTAGCAATATGGCCTCTACCACCTAGATGCCAGTAAGACAAACCCCAGGCTAAGACAATTAAGAGTGTCTTTAGAGATGCCAAATCTCCTTGGGAGGTGAACGGGGAGGAAGAAAAATTGTCCCTGGGTGAGAACCACTGAACTACAGCCAGCCAGAGATGTCCTCTCTCACACTGGAAGCATTCATGACTGCTGCTCTGCTGCTTTTGCCACTATGACGACTGCAGCCGACTAATGTGAGAGTCTCTGTATGTCTGATCTGGGATGAGGTTCTCCCACAATTTGTCTCTGGTTTTCCAGCAATGCTGTAAGAGGCTAGGTAACATGGCCAAGTCACAAAATGAATGGGTGTTGGAGATAGGATTTGAAAGGAAGCTCCATGAATTAAGAGCATAAGCTCCTAAACATCAACATATATTATAGCTTATCCTGGACTCCAGCTTCTGGTACTGTCCTTGGTTGTGACAATAAGGTGTTAATAAGTAGAAAACCTGTTGAAGCTCCTGGCCAACGGTCCTGGAAGAGCAACCTTTTTGAAAGTTTTTGGAAAATGCTACTACACTAGCTTCTGCAAAGGACACAAGATTCAGAGCCTACTAGCTTTTGTCAGATGTATTGAGTTGGTACAGTGCTGTCTGCCACTCAGTTAACAGAGACAGCATACCTGAGCCACTTTCCCAAATGTGGATTTCTTAGAGCTCTGTGCAGCAGGAGCAGGCATTTGTTTACAGAGAAAGGGCACTCCAAAAGACTGGAGAAGTCCTATCACAGTTAATTTTCATTGCATGAAACAGATTCTTAGTTTATCTTTTCCATTTACTCTGAGAACCCCTCTTCTCTTGGAAAAGGAGGCTGGAGGGATTACTTTTATCAAAGGCAAGCAAAAGGTATTTGGCCCACTCCTCCTGGAAGAGGACAAAACCCAGAAGAATGGCTAGACCTATGTCCACCACTGCCAGCTAGGGTGAGCCCAGTACTCTCCTCAGAGGAGAGCTCTACCCATCAACCAGCCACCACAGCTGGATTGTACTATCCGGGCAGCCTGGCTAGAGTGCTCCTGGTATTTTTTAGAGAATCATACTTGGAGGAGGGGATTTGGGCTCCTGAGAACAACATTCTTTACACTGGCTCCATGTCACATTCAAGAACTAAGTCGTGATTCTGTCTTGCTTTGTTCCTTTTGAGGGGTGAGCAAGCCTCCTGCTTTTAGCATGCTGTTATTCCATGCATCTGAGTCTCAACATGTTGGTGTTGTGACACCGAGTTGATCTGCCTCTGTGTGCTCCTATATGCTTTCTTTTCCTTTTTAAACACTTGTGCTCAGACTATGATCGACTAGTCAGAAAATTGAGGACTTTTAGAATGCTTCATTTTCCTGAATTGTAATGAATTATAATCAACAGAGACTTTCTTTTCCTTCTTTCCTTCCCTTCTTCCTTTCCTTATTTCTTTCTCTTCCTTGAATGCAGAGAGTTAACACCTTCTTCAGTTCATGAAGCATTATCATTATTCATCCATGCAAAAACTCTGTTACATTTTTTATTTATCAATATACTCAGTTTTATCCCCTTTTAGTGCATCCTTTCTCTCTTCCATATACAACCATTTTAATATAGATTTTAAAATATTTGTGTTCTTGTGAAAAGATATATTTGTTTTTTATGTATATATTATTAATTTGTGTAAATGATATTTTATTTTTCTCATTTCTTTTTTCACTTGGCACTATTTTTAATATAGTCTTGGAAATCCATAACATAGCAATCAGAGAAGAAAAAGAAATAAAATAAATCCAAATTAGAAAGGAAGAAGTAGATTGTCACTGTTTGCAGATGACATGATACTATACATAGAAAATCCTGAAGACACCAACAGAAAACTAGAGCTTATCAATGAATTCTATAGATTTTCAGAATACAAAATTAATATACAGAAATCTGTTGCATTTCTATACACTAACAATGAAATATCAGAAAGAAAAATTAAGGAAACAATTATGTTTACCATCACATCAAAAATAATAAAATACCTAGAAATGAACCTCCCTAAGGAGGCAAAAGACCTGTACTCTGAAAATTATAAGACACTGATGAGAGAAATTGAATACAACACAGACAGAAAGATATATCATGTTCTTAGACTGGAAGAATCAATATTGTTAAAATGGCCATACAACCTAAGGCAATCTACAGATTCATGCAATCTTTATCAAAATACCAATGGCATTTTTCACAGACCTAGAAAAAAGAATTTTAAATTTTGTATGGAAACACGAAGACCCAGATTAACCAAAAAAAATCTCGAAAGGGAAGAACAGAGCTGGAGAAATCATGCTCCCTGACCTCAGGCTGTTCTACAAAGCTACAATAATCAAAATAGTATGGTACTGACACAAAAATAGACATACAGATGAATGTAATATGATAGAGAACCCATAAATAAATCCATGCACTTATGGTCACTTAATCTACAACAGTTAGAACCAGACATCAAACAACAGACTGGTTCAGAATTGGGAAAGGAGTACGTCAAAGCTGTATATTGTCACCTGCTCCTTTAACTTATATGTATGGTACGTCATGTAAAATTCAGGGCTGGATGACTCACAAGCTGGAATCAAGATTCCTCGGAGAAATATCAATAACCTCAGATTCACAGATGATACTACTCTAATGACAGAAATCAAAGAAGAACTAAAGAGTCTCTTGATGAGAGTGAAAGAGGAGAGTGAAAAAGCTGGCTCAACACTCAACATTCAGAAAACTAAGATTATGGCATCCAGTTCCATCATTTAATGGCAAATAGATGGGGAAAAAGTGGAAACAGTGGCAGATTTTATTTTCTTGGGCTCCAAAATTACTGCGGATGGTGACTGCAGCCACAAAATTAAGGCTCTTGCTCCTTGGAGGAAAAGCTGTAACAAATCTAGACAGCATATTAGAAAGCAGAGACATCACTTTGCTGGCAAAGGTCCATGTAGTCAAAGCTATGGCTTTTCCAGTAGTCATGTATGGATGTGAGAGTTGGACCATAAAGAAGGCTGAGTGATGGGAAATTGATGGTTTTGAATTGTGGTGCTGGAGAAGACTCTTAAGAGTCCCTTGGGCAGCAAGGAGATCAAAGCAGTCAACCCAAAAGGAAATAAACCCTGAATATTCATTGGAAGGACTGATGCTGAAGCTGAAGCTCTAATAGTTTGGCCACCAGATGCAAAGAGCCAACTCATTAGAAAAGACCCTAATGCTGGGAAAGATTGAGGGCAGGAGGAGAAGGGAGTGACTGAGGATAAGATAGTTGGATGGCATCACTGACTCAATGAACATGAGTTTGAGCAAACTCCGGGAGATAGTGAAGGACAGGGAAGCCTGGCATGCTGCAGTTTATGGGGTCGAAAAGAGTTGGACATAACTTAGTAATTGGACAAGAGTCTACAACAAAAGAAGGAATTTATAATGGAGAAAAGACAGTTTTTTCAATAAGTGGAGCTGGGAAAATGGGACAGCTACATGTAAAAGAATGAAATTGGAACATTCTCTAATACCATATACAAAAATAAACCCAAAACGAATTAAAGACCTAAATGTAAGACTGAACACTATGTAACTCTTAGAGGAAAACATAGGCAAAACACTCTTCTGACATAAATAACAATATTTTTTGATTCATCTCCAAAAGTAAAGGAAACAAAAATAAACATATGGGACCTAAATAAAAACTTTTGCATAGTAGAGGAAACCATTGAAAAAATGAAAAGACAACCTACTGAATGGAAGAAGACACTTGCAAATGATATAACTGATATCCAACATATATAACTGCCGGGAGCCCGCATGAGGACCTCCACCCGTGGCAAAGGTCATGAGGAAGGAGGCTCGACATACACAAAGGCAGGATGGAGCCTCAGGAGTCCCCCTGGAAATTCTTGAGCATCTACCCCCAAAACCAGAGTCTGCCTACTTTACTACTTTGTGCTCTCACCTACACCTCTGACTTTATGGGGGGCTGTCCCCACCACCTCTTTCGGAGAAGGAGTTAACTTAGAGCTCCAGTTAATAATAATTCCTGGACATGATAGGAGTGCTTCAACCTACAAACTCCTCTGAAGGTTCTCTAGCCTGCCTGACAGGCTTGTCCGGCCACATGTGATTGCTCACAGCCTCCCAACCATGAGAGGCATGAGGTGCTTTAAACCTGCTAAAAACAGGTTCTTTAGAGAAGTTAGAAAACTATTAGCATAAGTATAGTGGGCTGATTAGAAATTGTATTGGTGAAGGGTTTTTCATTTGTTGAGCCAATGTTTACTGCTAAGTCTCCACATCTCCTGCCCTTATACACATTAA
Source organism: Bubalus bubalis (assembly GCF_019923935.1). Taxonomy (NCBI): domain Eukaryota; kingdom Metazoa; phylum Chordata; class Mammalia; order Artiodactyla; family Bovidae; genus Bubalus; species Bubalus bubalis. The sequence continues at coordinate 163,561,901 of NC_059160.1, forward strand.
TGAATATATAGAAGAAATAAGTATTAACCTTTGATATTAATCACGTTAGACCTTAGGCTAAGCAAATTCTTTCCTTAATTAAAACCCACTACACCCTCACCCTATAGGAATGTAACTTTATCTGGTACCTTCGGAAGGTGGCGTCTGTTTTAAGAATAATAACCCCTGGAGAAATAAGTGTTGACTGACCGCTGTTACAAGGAGAGGGTCATAAATTGTCAGCAGGCCCCCTGGCCAGAAGATGATGTAACACCCCTAAGACCTCTGTATACATCTTTATGAAGCACCTGACTTTAATAAAAGTCAGGACTGCTGACCCTATATGACTTTTTGTATAACACCTCAGTGTATAAAAACAGACCCTGGAAAATAAAGAATTGGGATCAGTTCCTCGAAAGACTGGTCTCCCCATGTCGTTCTCTCTCTCAAACTCTGGCTGAGTTTCCATCTGGAGTGCAGAGCCCGCCAAGCTTACTAATTTTGCCTGGGCTTCTAAGATCCGACCGGGGAGGCCTCAGTGTCTCCTCTCCTTCGGGAGAAAGGAAGGACGCCTGCGGCCTACGTAAGTGGTGCAAGCTTCTAGTCTTGAAGTTTTATTGGTTTCCCGCGTAAACCAAGCTACTCAGCCTCTTTTCTCCACTGAATTTACCTGCTGAGCTATCCTCATTCTATTACTCTTTATATCTCTAATTAATATCTAATTAAAACCAGTATATTTGCTGACGCCGTCTCTCCTTTGAATTTCCCTGGATCCACCGGGGCTGGACCCTGGCATATAACCAGCTCATACAACTCAACATTAGAAAATGAAACAGCCTGATTAATAAACTGGCAGAACTGAGTAGACATTTTTCCAAAGGGGAAATGACAAATAGGCCTATCTGATGACAAATAGGCTCATGAAAAGATGGGCAACCTTGCTAATCAGAACTGAATAGACATTTTTCCAAAGGGGAAATGACAAATAGCCTATTTGATGACAAATAGCCTGTTTGATGGAGAAGGCAATGGCACCCCACTCCAGTACTCTTGCCTAGAAAATCCCATGGACAGAGGAGCCTGGTAGGCTGCAGTTCATGGGGTCTCTAGGAGTTGGACACGACTGAGTGACTTCACTTTCACTTTTCACTTCCCTACATTGGAGAAGGAAATGGCAACCCACTCCAGTGTTCTTGCCTGGAGAATCCCAGGGACAGGGGAGCCTGGTGGGCTGCCATCTCTGGGGTCGCACAGAGTCGGACATGACTGAAGCAACTTAGCAGCAACAGTAGCCTATTTGATGACAAATAGGTTCATGAAAAGATGGGCAACCTTGCTAATCATCAGGGAAATTCAAATCAGAACCACAATGAGATATTATCTCACACCTGTCAAAATGGCGATCATCAAAAAGAACACAAATAACAAATACTTGTAAGGATGTGGAGAAAAGGGAACCTTTGTACACTGTTGGTGGAAATGTACATTGGTGAGGCCACCAACGAAAACAAAACTAGTGGTTACTGGTTACCCAGCTTGAGAAAGCAGCACCAGTGATCACTGTCACCCAGGCTCTTTTCTGGGAATGGATCACCTCTGCATTCTAAGGCTAAGCCTTTCCCCTGGCGCTGGCCACCTCAGATTCATTACATGGAGTGAGCTTGGCCAGAGTGTTTCCTCAGCTTGGGCTGGGTCATGCGGTGAGGGAGCGTGGGAAATCTAGGGACCACTAGGGCAGATGTCTCTCAACCCCACACTCCTCATGAGCTGAGTCTAGGCTTCTCTAGCTCTTCCACCTTCCCCAGTGGTCCTCCAAGAAGCCAGGAGGGTTTGTCTCGTCCATGTGGGGCCCCAGGACTGGGATGCGCAGTCTGGTGCTTGACCTGCTCAGTCCCCAGTGCAGATAAAATCTCGTTTTCTTCTGAGTCCCCTCCTGGGAACAGAGGTCCCGACTGTCTTTTCTTCTTCTCCTGCCCAGTGAAGTGTGTCTCTTTCTTTCAGTGTTGGTTGTGTAGGAGCCCTTCTGCTCGTTTCCAGTTACTTTTCCCTGGGAATTATTGTACACAGTGATGTATTCTTGATGTGCTCGTGGAGGGAAGTGAGCTCCATGTGTTCTTACTCCGCACCTTGATCTCTCCTCTCTAGTTTTCAAATGCACGAACATAGTGTATCTCTTTATTATTTTGACCTTCTTTCCTTTTCAGTAGCTTGTGGTTTTCATGACATAAGTTCTACATGTTTTATTGGATTCACACAAAAGCGTTTCATTTCTCCTGAGTGATGGTAAGTGCTTTGTACTTTGAGTTTCGATGTCCACATGTTCCTTGCTGATGTACAGAAATTCCTCACTCCTTTTCTCATCTTTTTAGACTTCAAAGATAAAATCGTTAGATCTTGTAAAAATAGTTCCACAGGCCCATGTGGCTGTATTTAGATTTTTTTCAGCCTATTTTCTTTTTGTCGCTCCTACTGAATAATTTCTACTGTTCTATCATTTCACTGATTCCCTCTTTCCCTTCCATTGTGCTGTTGAGTCCATCCATTGAATTTTTAAAAATTTTAGCTGATGTATTTTTCAGTTCCAAAATTTTCATTTGGTTACTCTTTATGCCTTCTATTTCCTGACTGAAATTTTCTAAAAAATTGTTTCAAGTATGTTTTTAATTTATTGTTGAAGCATTTCCCATAATGCCACTTTAAAGTCTTTGTCATGTAATTCTAGTATCTCTGTCATCTTGATACTGGTGTTAATTTTGTATTTTTTTCTTTTGAGTTGAAATTGTCCTTGTTCTTGTTATGACTAGTTACTATCAACCGAAACCTGGACATTTTTTGGTATTAAGTTATGAGACCCTAGCTCTTACGGAAATGTTTTGTTTTATTTGGTATCTTTAACACTGCTATGACAGAATAAGGGGGAATTTTACCTTATTACGGCCACGTATGGATCCAAATTCTCCATTTGACTTTACAGCTCCACCTTAGTAACATAATGCAATGGGACTTTATAAACTCCAGGAGGATTATATGTAGTCCACCACTGAAGATTTTCATGGAGGGAAATCCAGACCTTTGTGAGTCAATATTGTTATATTTGCATACATAATGAAAGACTAACTATAATGTGTGTGCTATAATTTTATATTTCCAGCAATGCCCAATTAGCAGTCACCAGGGATCCTGGAGCAGCCTTGATCTCTAGAAGGTTTTGGTCTATCTTCTTCTAATGAGGTCAGGTGTGCCCACTGGTCCTAGTGGATCCTAAGTGGGGTCAAGAGACAGTCCAGTGCTAAAATATAGATGGTAAAATTCATTTCACTTTCATCGCTGCTCCCAGAGACATGTGCATTTTCCTAAAACTGGAGAGGTGGGGAGTGGTAATGTATTTTACCTGCCCTGCAAGTCATTTTCAAGAAATTTTAGAGAAGTTTGTATACCAGGGACCAGTTTGAGAGGAGGCTGCTGTCTCCCACAATTCCCCATAAAGTTTCCCAGCAAGTGACATCTTCTGCTGGTGGTAGCTGAGGTAGGAGCAGAATGGGAGTCTGGGAAACTGGGAGCCTGCAAGGAGAGTATGATAGTTTTTTGAAATTCCTAGAGAACTCACTCCCAGATTCCAGGAGTGTGTCGAGGGCAATATATGCTCTTCTTTCTTTCCCAGAATTTCATCAGGAAAGATTGCCATGGAACTGTCACTTTGGTTTATCCCAATTGTGGAAAACTCTGGATTCATATGAAGAAGAATGTTTAGCAGACATGATACACGTGTTGAAATTTTCTCTGGGGCAAATTAGGGTTAGTTCAAATACAGGTGTTTCCCTTTCTTCTTCCCTCCTTCCCTCCTTTCTAGTCTCTTTCCTTCCTTTCTTCTCTCTCACTCTTTCCTTCCTTCCTTTATGCCTTTCTTTCTTTTCCTTCCCTCCCTTCCTTCTGCCTAAACCAGCATCTTCCTTTGTTACAAGAGTAGAGGACAAGTCTCTGGTTATTGTTACATGTTGTTGAGTACATGACCTTAGTGTGATTGGATGATTCTGTAATTTATTTATTTTAAACTAAAGAGAAGTCTGCTTCTCTTTAAGCTGATCTTACATACTGGGCTGTATCAGATGGCTAGTTCAGAGATCAAAGATGAACATTAATTGCATGAGAAAGACTCACGTAGAGAAATTTATGGATTAAAGAGTGAAAGGTATTAACTTATTTAGGTAGACAATTGGAGAGAAAATGAATCAGAAAATAATTGCAAGAGTCAAAGCATGCACTCTCTTTTTGTCCTCACCCTGAGTGAAGTGTTTGACTCTTTGTGACCCCCATAGACTGTAGCCTGCCAGACTCCTCTATCCATGAAATTCTTCAGGCAAGAATACTGCAGTGGGTTGCCATGTCCTTCTCCAGAGATCTTCCCAACCCAGGGATCAAATCTGGGTCCCCTGCATTGCAGGCAGGTTTATTTATTTATTTATTTTTTACCATATGAGCCACCAGGGAAGCCCCAGTTTCCCCAAATATATAAACTCAAAGCGTCAAGAAATACTGAATCTCCCCTAGACTGACCACTGTGTGAGTGTTAGGTCGCTTCAGTTGTGTCTGACTCTTTGCCACCCTATGGACTGTAGCCTGCAGGGTTTCACTGTCCGTGGGATTCTCTAGGGTTGCCATGCCCTCCTCCAGAGGGTCTTCCTGATTTAGGGATTCAGGGATTCAGGAAACCTGTGTCTCTTACACCCCCTGCATTGGCAGGTGAGTTCTTTACCATTAGCGTCACCTGGGAAGCCTGCACAGGGCAAAGGAAAAATTCTCCTCTTTACTAGCTAGTAGTCTCGGACTTTGTAGAAAACTGGCCTTGGTTGGATCTCCAACAATCTGATCAGAGTCTGTCTGTTAACCCTTCTAATCTGACTCACTTTAGAAAGCTGCAACTCAGACCACCAGAACTTTTCCTGAAGGTGGTGCTGTAAATACAGATGTCAAATCCTAAGTACATCAAGGGGGGATTTTTTGTGTGCAGTGAGACTCCATGACCATAAATTTTTTTAAGGCTATAATTTTCCTTTTGCCATATCCACCTTGTAGATGCATGGTATGAGAGATATCTTACCAGGAATATGTTGCATAAGTAGATACACAACTAAAAAGACTTTTTTCTTCTTGGCAATAGACTATTTAGGAAAATGGCTAGCACTGTTAAAATGATTTTATGAAAACTTGTAGCTACATGCAGTTCTTGTCTATCCAAGATTTTAGGCTGTGTCTCTGTAAACATAATCAAAGATAGAAATCACTTATATTTACTTATTAATGGACAAAACTATACATAAAATATAATGTTTAAAATAATAAACACATCTAGTCACCATGCCTACATTATTTTACATATGTAATAAAACAAGGTTCCTCATTCCTTAGTCATGACACTGCATAGCACAAAGTTTATGAAGAAATGGAAAAGTCATGAATGGGGATGCAAGAAACAGGACAGCAGCTCGGGAATTCACGTTCAAGGGGTTTCCTGCCGCCCAGCACCTGGGGAAGGTCCTCTTCTCGGTGCACCTGCTGATGTATCTGGCCTCCGTCGCAGGAAACACACTCATCATCACCATTACCCGGGCTGACCATCACCTCCAGGCACCCGTGTACTTCTTCCTCAGCAGTTTTTCCTTTTTAGAATGCTGTTTTACAACCACCGTTATTCCTAAATTGCTGGCCATCTTTCTGTTGGGGAGGCAAAAAATTTCCTTTGCTGCCTGCATCACACAAGCCTTTCCTGGGAGCAACTGTTTTCTTCCTAATGGCTGTATTATCCTTGGATCGGTATATGGTCATTTGAAAGCCTCTTTATTATCCAACCATCATGAACCCAAGGATGTGTTCCCTTCTGGTCACTGCCTGCCTAGTTTTGGGGTTCTCCCTCATGGTGGTTTCAGTTACAAAGCTTTCTCAGTTATCCTTCTGTGGCTCCCATGTCATTCCTCACTTCTGTGATTTGGGGCCCTTGATTAATCTCTCTTGTTCTGATATCAGGTCTATTGAAATGTTGGCCTTTGGCCTTGCTTTGTTTATCCTTTCAACATCCTTCATTATAACCATCATTTCATACAGCAACATAGTCGTCACAATCCTGCATCTCCCATCAGCCAAGGAGCGACAGAAAGCTTTCTCCACCTGCTCCTCTCACCTCATTGTCCTCTCTCTGATGTATGGCAGCTGTGTCTTTATATACATGAAACCAAAGGGAACAAATCAACTCGATTCCAACAAGGGGGCCTCCCTTGTGAACACAGTGGTGACTCCGCTGCTGAACCCTGTCATCTACACCCTGAGGAACAAGCAGGTCTACCAGGCTCTGAGGAACGCCCTGACCAGGATGCGATTACAGAAATAGAACCACAGACTCTCGGAGGGCAAATCCACCTTTTCCACCTAATGCAATCTCCCTCCTATTTCTGGAATCTCATATAGATTTGGAAATATGTTTTCTAAGGTTCTGCTTATTTCTTATAATAGGGACTAGTTTGTCTTATGAATGTCCACTATTTGAAATTACTAATATTCTTCATATTGAGATGAAAAATCTTCCTGGACCTTCTTCTATTCATTAGTTTTTGAAGTGAATTAATTTTAATTTTGGCTCTGCTGGGTCTTCATTGCTTCATGCAGACCTTCTCCAGTTATGGCGAGTGGGGGCTGCTCTCCGGTTGTGGTGTGGGCCTCTCCTTGTGGCTGTTGCAGAGCATGAACTCTAGAGTGTACAGGCGTCAGCAGCTGGGGCACGTGAGCTCAGTACTTGCAGCTTGCGTGCCCTAGAGTGCAGGCTCACTAGCTGTGGCACATGAGCTTACTTGCCCCACAGCATGTGGAGCTTTCCTGGATCAGATATCAAATCTGTGTCCCCTGCATTGGCAGGTGGATTCTGAACAACTGGACCACCAGGGAAGTCCTATTCATTTGTTTTAGATCAATAGCATTCAGTAAATTTTAATGAAGAATCCAACATACATAATTCCATTTGATGCATGTGGAATCTCAATGTTGGGAAAATGTGGCTTTAAGTATCTACTTGTGATGAGTGCAGGGGGATGAAGAGTAAAATTCGCAAATATTAAGAATATCAAACTGGTTCAGGGATAGATGTGACATAGTCACTATATTGAGTTTTTTATTTTATTTTATTTTATTTTTAAACTTTACACAACTGTATTAGTTTTGCCAAATATCAAAATGAATCCGCCACAGGTATACATGTGTTCCCCATCCTGAACCCTCCTCCCTCCTCCCTCCCCATTCCATCCCTCTGGGTCGTCCCAGTGCACCAGCCCCAAGCATCCAGTATCGTGCATCGAACCTGGACTGGCAACTAATTTCATACATGGTATTTTACATGTTTCAATGCCATTCTCCCAAATCTTCCCACCCTCTCCCTCTCCCACAGAGTCCATAAGACTGTTCCATACATCAGTGTCTCTTTTGCTGTCTCGTACACAGGGTTATTGTTACCATCTTTCTAAATTCCATATATATGCATTAGTATACTGTATTGGTGTTTTTCTTTCTGGCTTACTTCACTCTGTATAATAGGCTCCAGTTTCATCCACCTCATTAGAACTGATTCAAATGTATTCTTTTTAATGGCTGAGTAATACTCCATTGTGTATATGTACCACAGCTTTCTTATCCATTCATCTGCTGATGGGCATCTAGGTTGCTTCCATGTCCTGGCTATTATAAACAGTGCTGCGATGAACATTGGGGTACTCGTGTCTCTTTCCCTTCTGGTTTCCTCAGTGTGTATGCCCAGCAGTGGGATTGCTGGATCATAAGGCAGGTCTATTTCCAGTTTTTTAAGGAATCTCCACACTGTTCTCCATAGTGGCTGTACTAGTTTGCATTCCCACCAACAGTGTAAGAGGGTTCCCTTTTCTCCACACCCTCTCCAGCATTTATTGCTTGTAGACTTTTGGATCGCAGCCATTCTGACTGGTGTGAAATGGTACCTCATAGTGGTTTTGATTTGCATTTCTCTGATAATGAGTGATGTTGAGCATCTTTTCATGTGTTTGTTAGCCATCTGTATGTCTTCTTTGGAGAAATGTCTATTTAGTTCTTTGGCCCATTTTTTGATTGGGTCATTTATTTTTCTGGAGTTGAGCTGTAGGAGTTGCTTGTATATTCTCGAGATTAGTTGTTTGTCAGTTGCTTGATTTGCTATTATCTTCTCCCATTCTGAAGGCTGTCTTTTCACCTTACTAATAGTTTCCTTTGATGTGCAGAAGCTTTTAAGGTTAATTAGGTCCCATTTGTTTATTTTTGCTTTTATTTCCAATATTCTGGGAGGTGGGTCATAGAGGATCCTGCTGTGATGTATGTCAGAGAGTGTTTTGCCTATGTTCTCCTCTAGGAGTTTTATAATTTCTGGTCTTACGTTTAGATCTTTAATCCATTTTGAGTTTATTTTTGTGTATGGTGTTAGAAAGTGTTCTAGTTTCATTCTTTTACAAGTGGTTGACCAGAGTTCCCAGCACCACTTGTTAAAGAGATTGTCTTTAATCCATTGTATATTCTTGCCTCCTTTGTCAAAGATAAGGTGTCCATATGTGCGTGGATTTATCTCTGGGCTTTCTATTTTGTTCCATTGATCTATATTTCTGTCTTTGTGCCAGTACCATACTGTCTTGATAACTGTGGCTTTGTAGTAGAGCCTGAAGTCAGGTAGGTTGATTCCTCCAGTTCCATTCTTCTTTCTCAAGATCGCTTTGGCTATTCGAGGTTTTTTGTATTTCCATACAAATTGTGAAATTATTTGTTCTAGCTCTGTGAAGAATGCTGTTGGTAGCTTGATAGGGATTGCATTGAATCTATAGATTGCTTTGGGTAGTATACTCATTTTCACTATATTGATTCTTCCAATCCATGAACATGGTATATTTCTCCATCTGTTAGTGTCCTCTTTGATTTCTTTCACCAGTGTTTTATAGTTTTCTATATATAGGTCTTTAGATTCTTTAGGTAGATATATTCCTAAGTATTTTATTCTTTCCAGTGCAATGGTGAATGGAATTGTTTCCTTAATTTCTCTTTCTGTTTTCTCATTATTAGTGTATAGGAATGCAAGGGATTTCTGTGTGTTGATTTTATATCCTGCAACTTTACTATAGTCATTGATTAGTTCTAGTAATTTTCTGGTGGAATCTTTAGGGTTTTCTATGTAGAGGATCATGTCATCTGCAAACAGTGAGAGCTTTACTTCTTCTTTCCCAACTTGGATTCCTTTTATTTCTTTTTCTGTTCTGATTGCTGTGGCCAAAACTTCCAAAACTATGTTGAATAGTAATGGTGAAAGTGGGCACCCTTGTCTTGTTCCTGACTTTAGAGGAAATGCTTTCAATTTTTCACCATTGAGGATAATGTTTGCTGTGGGTTTGTCATATATAGCTTTGATTATGTTGAGGTATGTTCCTTCTATTCCTGCTTTCTGGAGAGTTTTTATCATAAATGGATGTTGAATTTTGTCAAAGGCTTTCTCTGCATCTATTGAGATAATCATATGGTTTTTATTTTTCAACTTGTTAATGTGGTGTATTACATTGATTGATTTGCGGATATTGAAGAATCCTTGCATCCCTGGGATAAAGCCCACTTGGTCATGGTGTATGATCTTTTTAATGTGTTGTTGGATTCTGATTGCTAGAATTTTGTTAAGGATTTTTGCATCTATGTTCATCAGTGATATTGGCCTGTAGTTTTCTTTTTTTGTGGGATCTTTGTCAGGTTTTGGTATTAGGGTGATGGTGGCCTCATAGAATGAGTTTGGAAGTTTACCTTCCTCTGCAATTTTCTGGAAGAGTTTGAGCAGGATAGGTGTTAGCTCTTCTCTAAATTTTTGGTAGAATTCAGCTGTGAAGCTGTCTGGACCTGGGCTTTTTTTTGCCGGAAGATTTTTTATTACAGTTTCAATTTCCATGCTTGTGATGGGTCTGTTAAGATTTTCTATTTCTTCCTGGTCGAGTTTTGGAAAGTTGTACTTTTCTAAGAATTTGTCCATTTCTTCCTCGTTGTCCATTTTATTGGCATATAATTGTTGATAGTAGTCTCTTATGATCCTTTGTATTTCTGTGTTGTCTGTTGTGATCTCTCCATTTTCCTTTCTAATTTTATTGATTTGATTTTTCTCCCTTTGTTTCTTGATGAGTCTGGCTAATGGTTTGTCAATTTATTTATCCTTTCAAAGAACCAGCTTTTGGTTTTGTTGATTTTTGCTATGGTCTCTTTTGTTTCTTTTGCATTTATTTCTGCTCTAATTTTTAAGATTTCTTTCCTTCTACTAACCCTGGGGTTCTTCATTTCTTCCTTTTCTAGTTGCTTTAGGTGTAGTTAGGTTATTTATTTGACTTTTTTCTTGTTTCTTGAGGTGTGCCTGTATTGCTATGAACTTTCCCCTTAGGACTGCTTTTACCGTGTCCCACAGGTTTTGGGTTGTTGTGTTTTCATTTTCATTCGTTTCTATGCAAATTTTGATTTCTTTTTTTATTTCTTCGGTGATTTGTTGGTTATTCAGCAGCGTGTTGTTCAGCCTCCATATGTTGGATTTTTTAATAGTTTTTCTCCTGTAATTGAGATCTAATCTTACTGCATTGTGGTCAGAAAAGATGCTTGGAATGATTTCTATTTTTTTGAATTTACCAAGGCTAGCTTTATGGCCCAGGATGTGATCTATCCTGGAGAAGGTTCCGTGTGCGCTTGAGAAGGTGAAATTCATTGTTTTGGGATGAAATGTCCTATAGATATCAATTAGGTCTAACTGGTCTATTGTATCATTTAAAGTTTGTGTTTCCTTGTTAATTTTCTGTTTAGTTGATCTATCCATAGGTGTGAGTGGGGTATTAAAGTCTCCCACTATTATTGTGTTATTGTTAATTTCTTTTTTCATACTTGTTAGCATTTGTCTTACATACTGTGGTGCTCCCGTGTTGGGTGCATATATATTTATAATTGTTATATCTTCTTCTTGGATTGATCCTTTGATCATTATGTAGTGACCATCTTTGTCTCTTTTCACAGTCTTTGTTTTAAAGTCTATTTTATCTGATATGAGTATTGCTACTCCTGCTTTCTTTTGGTCCCTATTTGCATGGAAAATGTTTTTCCAGCCCTTCACTTTCAGTCTGTATGTGTCCCCTGTTTTGAGGTGCGTCTCTTGTAGACAACATATGTAGGGGTCTTGTTTTTGTATCCATTCAGCCAGTCTTTGTCTTTTGGTTGGGGCATTCAACCCATTTACGTTTAAGGTAATTACTGATAAGTATGACCCCGTTGCCATTTGCTTTATTGTTTTGGGTTCGAATTTATACACAATTTTTGTGTTTCCTGTCTAGAGAATATCCTTTAGTATTTATGGAGAGCTGGTTTGGTGGTGCAGAATTCTCTCAGCTTTTGCTTGTCTGAAAAGCTTTTGATTTCTCCTTCATACTTGAATGAGACCCTTGCTGGGTACAATAATCTGGGCTGTAGGTTATTTTCTTTCATCATTTTAAGTATGTCTTGCCATTCCCTCCTGGCTTGAAGAGTTTCTATTGAAAGATCAGCTGTTATCCTTATGGGTATTCCCTTGTGTGTTATTTGTTGTTTTTCCCTTGCTGCTTTTAATATTTGTTCTTTGTGTTTGATCTTTGTTAATTTGATTACTATGTGTCTTGGGGTGTTTCGCCTTGGGTTTATCCTGTTTGGGACTCTCTGGGTTTCTTGGACTTGGGTGATTATTTCCTTCCCCATTTTAGGGAAGTTTTCAACTATTATCTCCTCAAGTATTTTCTCATGGTCTTTCTTTTCGTCTTCTTCTTCTGGGACCCCTATGATTCGAATGTTGTAGCGTTTAATATTGTCCTGGAGGTCTCTGAGATTGTCCTCATTTCTTTTAATTCGTTTTTCTTTTATCCTCTCTGATTCATTTATTTCTACCATTCTATCTTCTAATTCACTAATCCTATCTTCTGCCTCTGTTATTCTACTATTTGTTGCCTCCAGAGTGTTTTTAATTTCACTTATTGCATTATTCATTATATATTGACTCTTTTTTATTTCTTCTAAGTCCTTGTTAAACCTTTCTTGCATCTTCTCAATCCTTGCCTCCAGGCTCTTTATCTGTGATTCCATTTTAATTTCAAGATTTTGGATCAATTTCACTATCATTATTCGGAATTCTTTATCAGGTAGATTCCCTATCTCTTCCTCTTTTGTTTGGTTTGGTGGGCATTTATCCTGTTCCTTTATCTGCTGGGTATTCCTCTGTCTCTTCATCTTGTTTAAATTGCTGAGTTTGGGGTGTCCTTTCTGTATTCTGGCAGTTTGTGGAGTTCTCTTTATTGTGGCGTTTCCTCGCTGTGTGTGGGTTTGTACAGGTGGCTTGTCAAGGTTTCCTGGTTAGGGAAGCTTGTGTCAATGTTCTGGTGGATGGAGCTGTATTTCTTCTCTCTGGAGTGTAATGAAATGTCCAGTAATGAGATATGAGATGTCTATGGTTTTGGGGTGACTTTGGGCAGCCTGTATCTTGAAACTCAGGGCTGTGTTCCTTTGTTGCTGGAGAATTTGCTTGTTATGTCTTTCCCTGGAACTTGTTGGCCCTTGTGCAGTGCTTGGTTTCAGTGTCGGTATGGAGGCGTTTGATGAGCTCCTGTCAATTAATGTTCCTTGGAATCAGGGGTTCCCTGGAGTCAGGGTTTGGACTTAAGCCTCCTACTTCCAGTTACCGGTCTTAATTTTACAGTAGTTTCAAAACTTCTCCTTCTATACAGCACCACTGATAAAACATCTACGTTAAAGATGAAAAGTTTCTCTACTGTGAGGGTCACTCAGAGAGGTTCACAGCGTTACATGGAGAAGAGAAGAGGGAGGAGGGAGTTAGAGGTGACCCAAATGAGATGAGGTGGAATCAATAGTGGAGAGAGTGGGCTAGCCAGTAGTCACTTCCTTATGTGCACTCCACAACTGGACCGCTCAGAGATGTTCACGGAGTTATACAGAGAAGAGAAGAAGGAGGCAGGAGACAGAGGTGGCCAGAAGGATAAAAGGGGGAAATGAAAAGAAGGGAGACAGATCCAGCCAGTAATCAGTTCCTTAAGTGTTCTCCACCGTCTGGAACACACAGAAATTCACAGAGTTGGGTAGAGTAGAGAGGGGTTAGGGAGGAGATACAGGCGATCTGGTGGAGAAAATGGAGAGTCCAAAGGGAGAGAGAGCAGTCAAGCCAGTAATCTCGTACACTAGTGAAAAATGGGTCCTGAAGATTGGGTTCTTAAAGGTACAAAATTGGTAACAAATACATAAAAGCAGAAATTAGAAATCTAGAGTAGAGTTTGGAATTTCAAAAATGCGATGTTAATGAAAAGAAGAAGGAAAAGAAAGAGAGAAAAAACGAACAAAGAAAAACAAACAAGGTCGTGAAAATTATAAAGAAACTACAGGTACAAAATTGATAACTAATACAAAAAAGCAAAAATTAAAAATCTAGAGTAGAGTTTGGAATTTCAAAAATACAATGTTAAAGAAAAGAAGAAAAAGAAAAAAGAAAAAAAAACACAGTCAAAAAATTATAAAATATATATATGAAGTTTGCTGAAGAAGAAAAAAAAATAGGGTCTTTTTTTTTTTTTTGCAAAGTAATAGTTATAAAAGTGAAAATTAAAGGACAATAGAGGACTTAAAAAATTTTTTTTTAATTAAAAAAAAGAAGAAAGAAAGATTGACCGTAAAAATAGTAAAAATATATCTAGATCTTTCTCTGGTTTTCTTGTGAGTATTGTGGGTTCAATTCATTTTTGGCAGTTCCTTGGTCCGACTTATATTTCTCAAGATCTATAGGCCCCTTCCTATGTAATCCGTAGTAACCACAGGGTTTTAATCTATGGCCTGTAGCTTCCAAGGCGTTTCCCTCTGTTATAGCTTCTTCTGTTTGCTGGTCTCTTCAGTGTCTGGTTCCCGCCCTGACACAAAGGGGACGGTGGAGGACACTATTTTTTTTTTTTTTTTTATTTTATTTAGGCTCACTTGTTCAGCCGCGCTGTGGGGAGGGAGGGAGGGATGCTGCAAACAGATAACACTGGCGTGCGCTTGCAGTGCCTCAGCCACACTGGGTCTGCCCCCGCTCACGGCGCGTGTAGCCTCCCTGCCCACACTGCTCAGGCTCTAGGTTGTTCCACCGGGAACAATCAGAGGCCGGCCCTGGGCTGAGCTCCCAGGTCCAAGCCGCTCAGGTTCAGGCACTCGGGTAGTCCTCAGAGGCACAGACTCGGTTGGGCCTGCGTTTTGTGCTCTTCCCAGATCCGAGCAGCTCTGGTGATGTGTTTGGCGGGCGCCAATGCTGCGACTTATCGCCTCCCCGCCACTCGGTTATCTGGGTGTAAAACCGGGGCACCTTCTCAGGCAGCTGTTGACCGTCCAGACCCCCAAGAAGTTTTAGTTAGCAAAGAAGCCTGCTTACAGTTTTATAGATAGTGTCTCTCTGGGGCTGCGATTGCCCCCTTCCGGCTCTGGCTGCCTGTCACCAGAGGGGGAAGGTCTGCAGCCGGCTATCTCTGTTCAGTCCTTTGTTCTGTGCGCGGGCCTGGCGGTGTCTTAGGTTAGGGCTGGCTTTTCGCGTGGTAGATATCCCACAGTCTGGTTTGCTAGCCCAAATTATTTCGCTCAGATAGCGCTCAGGACATTCGGCCCGATTCTTACTCTAAGGGACACAGCCTGCGCCGCACTTCCCTGCCCAGCCCCCACTTGCTAATGCCGTGTGCAGGCGTCTGCGCTGCTTCTCCGCTGGGGGAGTTACCATAGGGCTCACAATCTGCGATTTTTAATTGTTTATTTATTTTTTTTCCCTCCCTTTTATGTTGCCCTCTGTGCTTCCAAAGCTCGGCACAGATTCGGCAGTGAGAGGGTTTCCTGGTGTTTGGAAACTTCTCTCTTTTTAAGACTCCCTTCCCGGGATGGAACTCCGTCCCTCCCTCTTTTGTCTCTTTTTTTGTCTTTTATATTTTTTCCTACCTCCTTTTGAAGAGTTGGGCAGCTTTTCTGGGTGCCTGATGTCCTCTGCCGGCATTCAGAAGTTGTTTTGTGGAATTTACTCGATGTTTAAATGCTCTTTTGATGAATTTGTGGGGGAGAAAGTATTCTCCCGGTCCTACTCCTCCGCCATCTTGGCTCCTCCTATATTGAGTTTTGAAGTACACATATGTACATAACTGTCATAATGGCAATAAAATTACTTAAAATGACTCAATAAAATTATTTCAATGTTGAATATGCTGTATATAAGTAGAATATAAATCTTTTATTTATTTATTTATTTATTTTGGTAGGCAAGAAGTAGATTTATTAATTTAGGATGCTTATAAGTGATGCAAGTGGACAGGTATACAATATTGTATTGGTTTTGCCATATATCAACATGAATCCGCCACAGGTATACACGTGTTCCCCATCCTGAACCCTCCTCCAGAATATAAATCTTTACAACTCTAGTTCCCACTATGATGAAAATTTATATGTCTGTAGTTGAAATTGAAAGTTCCCATTGGTTTTACTGTTTTGCCAGGTTGATTTCATTACAGAAGACCTGAAGAAGAAGGAACACAGGAAGGGAAACTACAGAAAATTTAAAGAAGTTTAATCATAGATGGAAATAAGTCTAACTGTAATTGAAAGTCTCTTCAAATAAATCTATAACAAGGATCTATATTTATGAATGAGAGATTTGATACAATAAACTCTGGGTGTCCATTGTTAGTTCTAATGTGAAATAACTATTGCTTCCTGATATGACGCATGCAGCATGCTATAACAGAAACACAATTTGAGCATGGCAGACAGATGACAGGATGTTTTAATGAAAGAATTACAACTGTAATTTAATTAGTCAAGATTTTGATAGGAAATGATAGATTTGGGGACAAAACAGTGAGAAAAACCCTGGAGCTGGAATTTACCTAGCTTGGTTGGATGATAGCCACAACGCTTCTCTCTGACCATATTATTCTGTGACTGCAGACATAATAAAATTCCATGTTGTGAAGACTTTTGGTACATGATTATGTAAGAATTTGAAGAACAGATTTACTCAACTTACAGAACACATTTTTGTCCAATCTATGCATATGCACTGGGCTTCCCTAGTGGCTCAGATGGTAAAGAATCTGCCTGCAATGCAGGAGACCTGGGTTCAGTCCCTCGGTTCAGTCCCTGGGTTGGAAATATCCCTGGTTGGGCATGGCAACCCACTCCAGTATTCTTGCCTGGAGAGTCCCCATGGACAGAGGAGCCTAGTGGGCTATGGTCCATGGGGTCACAAAGAGTTGGACACGACTGAGCAACTAAACACACATGCATATGCAAAGATCCCTGTATTTTTGTGTGTAGGCATCTCTCTTTGTCTCACACTTGGGATGCTCCTTTGGCTTGAGGTATTGTGTCAACAATGATTTTCCCCAGAAAAATCAGCAACAGTAACTGTGTAGTTACTGACAGCAGGATCTCCTCACATGAGGGCACATGGCAGAGGGGGCTGGGGGGATTGAGGGCATGCAGGGGCACAGCTAGGAGGGGCAAGCTCATGAGCCTTGTGTGCAGGGCGATGAGAGGAGGCAATGCTGGGGCCATACATAGCCTTTACTGCCCCAAATACATAAAGAAAACATGCAAATCAGTGACAACCCCCAGAAATAACCCTGATAAAATAAGGGTTTTGTAAAAGACCTAAGTAGACATTTTCACAAAGAAGACACACCAATGACTAACAGGTACATGAAACAATGCTCAGCATCACTAATCAAAAGGGAAATGCAAATCAGAACTATGGTTAGATCTTGTCTCACACCTGTGAAGATGTCTGCTACCCAAAAAAATCAAAGGACAAGGAGTGTTGATTAGGATATTGAGAAAGGGGAACTGTTGTGCACTTATAAAAAGTAATTTTATGTATTTATTTTGGCTGTGCTGGGTCTTTGTTGCTTCACAGGATTTCTCTAGTTGCAGGTAGCAGAGGCTGCTCTCTAGATGTGGTGTGCAGGCTTCTCGTTGCGGTGGCTTTCTTGTTATGGAAGATGGGCTCTAGGGTGTGCAGGCTTCAGTAGTTGTGGTGCGTGGGCTTAGTTGCTCTGAGGCACATGAATCTTCCCAGGTCATGGATCAAACGTGTATTTCCTGTGCTGGCAGGTGAATTCTTTACCACTGAGCCACCAGGGAAGCCCCTGCTGTACACTTTTGATGGGGATGTAAACTGGTGAAGCCAGTGTGGAAAATAGTAGGGATGTTCATTAAAATATAAAAAATAGAACTACCATAGGATTTCCAAATCCTCTTGTGGGTATGTATTCAAGAAATTGAAATCCAGGCGCTTCCCTGGTGGTTTAGTGATTAAGAATCTGCCTGCAGACATGGTTTCAATCTCTGCTCTGGGAAGATCCCACATGCTGCTGAGTAACTGAGCCCATGTACCACAACTACTGAAGCCCGCGTACCTAGAGCCTGTGCTCTGCAACCAGAGGCCACCGCAATGAGAAGCCCTCACGTCGCAATGAAGAGTAGCTCCTGCTCTTTGCAACTAGAAAAAGTTCACACACAGCAATGAAGACTCGGTGCAGCCAAGAATACATAAATAAGAAATTGAAATCCCGATATTGAAGAGACATCTACACTCCCAGATTCCTTGCAATATTATTCATAATAGCCATGATATAGAAACAACTTGTGCCCATTGAAGGATGAATGGATAAAAACACGTGGTATATACATCAGTAGAATGTTATTGAACTGTAAAAGAAGGAAATCCTAAAATACATGACAACATGAATGGACCTAGAGAACACAGTACTGAATAAAACAAGCCGGACTCAGAAAGACAAATATGATCTCTTTTTTTATGAGGAATCTGAAATATCCAAACTCAAAGGACAGAGAGTAGAACAGTGGTTTAAGAGGGTCTGAGGTGAGCCAGCGGAGAAGGCAATGGCACCCCACTCCAGTACTCTTGCCTGGAAAATCCCATGGACAGAGGAGCCTGGTGGGCTGCAGTCTATGGGGTCGTTAAGAGTCAGATACGACTGAGCTACTTCACTTTCACTTTTCACTTTCATGCTTTGGAAAAGGAAATGGCAACCCACTCCAGTGTTCTTTCTTGGAGAATCCCAGGGATGGGGGAGCCTGGTGGGCTGCCGTCTCTGGGGTTGCACAGAGTCGGACACGACTGAAGTGACTTAGCAGCAGCAGCAGCAGCAGAGGTGAGCCAGACAGGGGGAGGTAGGTGTCAGTCAAAATATACAAATTTCAGCACTGCAAGATGAGTAGGTTTCAGACTCTACCGTACAACATGGGGCCTAGTGTTATGATACTGTACTGTGTTGTTAAATGTTTGGTTAGTGGGCAGATCTTATGTTGTGTTCTAAACTACAAAAGCAAACAAAACTAAAGGGATTGGGAGAAACTTTTGGAGGTGATGTATAGATTTATGGCCTTGATTGTGATGATGGTTTCATGAGTGCATACTTATCTCCAATGTCATAAAATTGTGCACATTAAGTATGCACAGCTTGTAATATGTCAATCATACCTCAATATGGGGGCTTTTAAAATGCAAAGTGCACCTTCTTTTAGTCAAAACAACATGCCTCAGATGAAAATTTTATTGGATGGGATGAACAGCATATTGGACATTACAGATGACAGAATAGCAAATTTGAGAATGTAATTATAGAAAAATTTAAAAATAAAACACATACAAAAATCATTCATTTAAGTTGAAAAGAGCATCAGTGAAGTTTGGTCCTTGGAAGAAAAGTTATGACCAACCTAGACAGCATATTAGAAAGCAGAGACATTACTTTGCCAACAAAAGTCCATCTAGTCAAGGCTATGGTTTTTCCAGTGGTCATGTATGGATGTAAGAATTGGACTATAAAGAAAGCTGAGTGCAGAAGAATTGATGCTTTTGAACTGTGGTGTTGGAGAAGACTCTTGAGAGTCCCTTGGACTGCAAAGAGATCCAACCAGTCCATCCTAAAGGAGATCAGTCCTGGCTGTTCATTGGAGGGACTGATGTTGAAGCTGAAACTCCAATACTTTGGCCACCTGATGTGAAGAGCTGACTCATTTGAAAAGACCCTGATGCTGGGAAAGATAGAGGGCAGGAGGAGAAGGGGATGACAGAGGACAGGAAGGGGATGACAGAAGGGGATGAGATGGTTGGATGGCATCACTGATTCAATGGACACGAGTTTGAGTAAACTCCAGGGGTTGGTGATGGACAGGGGGGCCTGGCGTGCTGCAGTTCATGGAGTTTCAAAGAGTCAGACACAACTGAGAGACTGAACTGAACTGAATCCAAGAGGATGGGGCATCTCTCCATTTCCTTGAATAATCTTCAATTTTCTTTATCAATTTTTACCGTTTTCAGCTTATAAGTCTTTTACCTCCTTGGTTAAGTTTATTCCTAGGTATTTTTTGGTGTAATTTTAAATGGGATTTTTTTCTTTACTTTTTCTTTGTGATATTTTGTTCATACGAAACTATCTAATTGTACTTTCACACACATAGTGCTGTGTGGTACTTTGTACACCCTAGGGTAATTATGACTAATTGTATTTGAAGATGCTACAAGGATAATATAGACTTTAAGAGCACATATTACTGTTTTCATTCACAATTCATGCAATCCCTGTTAATATGACAATGTTTTGTTTCCAACAGCAACCAATGAACTTCCTTAGACTTACGTAGTATGTTCAGCATCTATCCAACTGTATTTGTAAACTAATGAGACCTACCTAGGTATCTTTACGGTTTGCTCATAGTCTCTGTTGCATCAACATTGATAAAAATTCCATATGTCACTTGAGTTTCCCTTTCGGACTGCAATAGTGTATATTTCAAGAAATTGAAATATGGATTTCAAAGAGATAGCTGTACTGTTGTTCAGTGCAGCATTTTTTAATAGCTGAGATATATAAATAACCTAAATGTGCATCTACAGAGGAACAGATAAACAATTTGTGGCATATATATATATACATGTAGTGTGATATTTTTAAGCATTAAAATTAGAAAAAACTCCTGTTATTTGCCACAACATGGATGTAACTGGGGGATATTATCTAAGTAAAATATTCTAGCTGCAAAAAGACAAAGGCTATTTGATCTCAGATATATGTGGAATCTAATCAAACACATAGAAGCAGAAAATTGAGTGTTGGTTTTCAGAAGCAGGGGGAAGGAGAAAATAGAAAGGTATTAGTAGAGGAACAAAGTTTTAGAAATAAAGGGGTTCTGGACAGCTGTATGACATCGAGCCTATCGTTAACAATGCTCTGTTGTCTATTTAAAATTTTTCTAAGAGGGTAGATCTTATATTAAGTGCTGTTCCCATATGAGGAAAAAACAACAGCCAAGGCAAGAGGACGAAACTCTCAGCGGTGATAGATAGGTTTATGGCATTACCGTGACGACAGTTTCACAAGTGCATCCTTGTCTCCAAACACATCAAGTTGCATACATTACATATCTACAGCTTTTCGTGTTTTAATCTTATCGCCTTGAAATGTTTTAATGTTTTAAAAATTATTATTGGATTTTTTTTTGGTGTAAAATTAACTCAGGAATCTGTCTCAAGAAAATATTTTAAATCCCCAGGATCTAATGTATTAATCCTCATATTAGAATTCGTCCTTCACTGGGTATTTATTACCTGTGGTGGGCCATGACCAGCCTGGATCCATAAATTCAATCTGAGATTTCTATGCTTCAATTTTCTATTTATCAGGCTCATCCTTTAATCATAGGTCTGTCTCAAGTAAATGAAAAGTACAACTGATTAAATTAAGTAAATTATTATAAAATCTTGATTAAAATCTTGGCTTACCCCTTTTTCAATAGATTTATTATGATTTGTTCCTAAAATACTAGACCTCGACAACTTCAATACATTTTCCAGTAATTCGCCTCTCACAGTGGCACTTACTAACAATTTCCAGATTCTTGCAGCATCTGGAATCTATCTCCAGGGTATTTTCAAATGGACTCTAGAGATTATCTAGCCCAAACTTCACATTTGCTGGATAAGGTACCTGATGAGTTTTGGGAACTTGAGGAGTTAATAGCAAGCTTAGAACCCAGGCTTGTCCAAAGCAGAATGATCCAGAATTTACTAATGGTCTCTGTATATTCCATTCCCACTGTTACTTCCTAAACTATCGTTCTCTTTCTCCCAATTTCTGTAACTCTCTGTGCCCACTTTCCTACTTTGAGCTTGGCATTTCCAATCTGTTTTTAATACAACATCCATAGCTATAGCATATAATATGTAGCTAATTATAACACATATGTGATTTTTTAAGAGAAAGTTTAGTACTTTTTGATTGTCAATAAGATGAAATATAAATTCTGTAACAGGACCTTCAAAATGAGTATGATCCAATCATGACGTGGGATGTATTTCATAAAATGTATTTATGATTATCTAAGTTCAGACATTGATTTAAAAAACAAACAAAAGAAAAATATGTCAATCTTTTTTGTGGTGTTTCTTCTGAAGGGAAAATAGGCACATTTCTACCCTGGCAAAAATGACCAACTTTTGGAAATTTCAAGCACATGGTTTATGACAGAGGGAAGAGTAAAAATTCATTAAAGGATTTGGCAATTAAAATCAGCTGTCATCAATATGTGGTATATTTAGGAAGAAATACCATGATAAATGCGGTCTTGAGAACACAGAGATTTCCGTTTTCCTGAGGACGGGTGAACAGATTAAGTGAGGTCTGCAAGAGACTCTCTATTTTTTTTGGGGGGGGGGGGGGGAGTGCAGTTTATTACACCAGCAGGCCCAAGGCAGAGTCTCCTCTTAGCCAAGGACCTCGACCAGTTTTTGTGAAAACCTTATATACCCTAAGTGTACTTGCTCAAACCCACCTCCCCAAATTCCTTGAAACTAGTCTGGACAAGGTAAAAGAGAGATACAATAAAAGTTAACCCATGATTCATGTGTCATAAGACTAGATAAACAGTGGACATTTATCAATAGGACTGTGGTCATATCCCGATAAACATAATGGAATTTACGACTTTGTTCTGTTACAGAGATAATTAGCATATTTTTTAGGCAACGGAGAGTCCAAGTACAAGTTCTGAGGCTCTTTTATTGGGGGGCGGTCTGGTTTTCCTTTGGTATGCCATTTCTATAGACACCGGGCACAAAGTTCAGAGTCCATTGGGAGGGTGATCATGCGTGTAGCCTAATGTTTGCAGCCTGGCCTAAGATGGACTCCAGCTCTGTCTGTTTCCTTCTTCAAAACCACAGAACTCAGATGGGATTCAAACCCAGCCAAAACTCTGATTGGGACTTATTGAAGCTCAATTTCTTTTTTTTTGTTGTTATTATTTTTTTAAATAAATTTATTAATTTTAATTGGAGGTTAATTACTTTACAGTATTGTATTGGTTTTGCCATACATCAACATGAATCCACCACGGGTGTACACGTGTTCCCCATCCTGAACCCCCCTCCCACCTCCCTCCCCGTACCATCCCTCTGGGTCATCCCAGTGCACCAGCCCCAAGCATCCTGTATCATGCATCGAACCTGGACTGGCGATTAATTTCATATATGATATTATACATGTTTCAATGCCATTCTCCCAAATCATCCCCAACTCTCCCTCTCCCGCAGAGTCCAAAAGACTGTTCTATACATCTGAGTCTCTTTTGCTGTCTCGCATACAGGGTTATCATTACCATCTTTCTAAATTCCATATACATGTGTTAGTATACTGTATTGGTGTCTTTCTTTCTGGCTTACTTCACTCTGTATAATAGGCTCCAGTTTCATCCACCTCATTAGAACTGATTCAAATGTATTCTTTTTAATGGCTGAGTAATACTGCACTGTGTATAAGTACCACAGCTTTCTTATCCATTCATCTGCTGATGGACATCTAGGTTGCTTCCCATGTCCTGGCTATTATAAACAGTGCTGCGATGAACATTGGGGTACACATGTCTCTTTCCCTTCTGGTTTCCTCAGTGTGTATGCCCAGCAGTGGGATTGCTGGGTCATAAGGCAGTTCTTTTTTTTTTTTTTTTTAATTTAATTTTATTTTTAAACTTTACATAATTGTATTAGTTTTGCCAAATATCAAAATGAATCCGCCACAGGTATACATGTGTTCCCCATCCTGAACCCTCCTCCCTCCTCCCTCCCCATTCCATCCCTCTGGGTCGTCCCAGTGCACCAGCCCCAAGCATCCAGTATTGTGCATCGAACCTGGACTGGCAACTCGTTTCATACATGATATTTTACATGTTTCAATGCCATTCTCCCAAATCTTCCCACCCTCTCCCTCTCCCACAGAGTCCATAAGACTGTTCTATACATCAGTGTCTCTTTTGCTGTCTCGTACACAGGGTTATTGTTACCATCTTTCTAAATTCCATATATATGCGTTAGTATACTGTATTGGTGTCTTTCTTTCTGGCTTACTTCACTCTGTATAATAGGCTCCAGTTTCATCCACCTCATTAGAACTGATTCAAATGTATTCTTTTTAATGGCTGAGTAATACTCCATTGTGTATAAGTACCACAGCTTTCTTATCCATTCATCTGCTGATGGACATCTAGGTTGCTTCCATGTCCTGGCTATTTTAAACAGTGCTGCGATGAACATTGGGGTACATGTGTCTCTTTACCTTCTGGTTTCCTCAGTGTGTATGCCCAGCAGTGGGATTGCTGGATCATAAGGCAGTTCTATTTCCAGTTTTTTAAGGAATCTCCACACTGTTCTCCATAGTGGCTGTACTAGTTTGCATTCCCACCAACAGTGTAAGAGGGTTCGCTTTTCTCCACACCCTCTCCAGCATTTATTACTTGTACACTTTTGGATCGCAACCATTCTGACTGGTGTGAAATGGTACCTCATAGTGGTTTTGATTTGCATTTCTCTGATAATGAGTGATGTTGAGCATCTTTTCATGTGTTTGTTAGCCATCTGTATGTCTTCTTTGGAGAAATGTCTATTTAGTTCTTTGGCCCATTTTTTGATTGGGTTATTTATTTTTCTGGAGTTGAGCTGTAGGAGTTGCTTGTATATTCTCGAGATTA
This sequence comes from Bubalus bubalis, assembly GCF_019923935.1. Taxonomy (NCBI): domain Eukaryota; kingdom Metazoa; phylum Chordata; class Mammalia; order Artiodactyla; family Bovidae; genus Bubalus; species Bubalus bubalis. The sequence goes on from NC_059160.1 coordinate 163,586,000, forward strand.
GTTGTTGGTCAGTTGCTTGATTTGCTATTATCTTCTCCCATTCTGAAGGCTGTCTTTTCACCTTACTAATAGTTTCCTTTGATGTGCAGAAGCTTTTAAGGTTAATTAGGTCCCATTTGTTTATTTTTGCTTTTATTTCCAATATTCTGGGAGGTGGGTCATAGAGGATCCTGCTGTGATGTATGTCAGAGAGTGTTTTGCCTATGTTCTCCTCTAGGAGTTTTATAGTTTCTGGTCTTACGTTTAGATCTTTAATCCATTTTGAGTTTATTTTTGTGTATGGTGTTAGAAAGTGTTCTAGTTTCATTCTTTTACAAGTGGTTGACCAGAGTTCCCAGCACCACTTGTTAAAGAGATTGTCTTTAATCCATTGTATATTCTTGCCTCCTTTGTCAAAGATAAGGTGTCCATATGTGCGTGGATTTATCTCTGGGCTTTCTATTTTGTTCCATTGATCTATATTTCTGTCTTTGTGCCAGTACCATACTGTCTTGATAACTGTGGCTTTGTAGTAGAGCCTGAAGTCAGGTAGGTTGATTCCTCCAGTTCCATTCTTCTTTCTCAAGATCGCTTTGGCTATTCGAGGTTTTTTGTATTTCCATACAAATTGTGAAATTATTTGTTCTAGCTCTGTGAAGAATGCTGTTGGTAGCTTGATAGGGATTGCATTGAATCTATAGATTGCTTTGGGTAGTATACTCATTTTCACTATATTGATTCTTCCAATCCATGAACATGGTATATTTCTCCATCTGTTAGTGTCCTCTTTGATTTCTTTCACCAGTGTTTTATAGTTTTCTATATATAGGTCTTTAGATTCTTTAGGTAGATATATTCCTAAGTATTTTATTCTTTCCGTTGCAATGGTGAATGGAATTGTTTCCTTAATTTCTCTTTCTGTTTTCTCATTATTAGTGTATAGGAATGCAAGGGATTTCTGTGTGTTGATTTTATATCCTGCAACTTTACTATAGTCATTGATTAGTTCCAGTAATTTTCTGGTGGACTCTTTAGGGTTTTCTATGTAGAGAATCATGTCATCTGCAAACAGTGAGAGTTTTACTTCTTCTTTTCCAATTTGGATTCCTTTTATTTATTTTTCTGCTCTGATTGCTGTGGCCAAAACTTCCAAAACTATGTTGAATAGTAATGGTGAAAGTGGGCACCCTTGTCTTGTTCCTGACTTTAGGGGCAATGCTTTCAATTTTTCACCATTGAGGATAATGTTTGCTGTGGGTTTGTCATATATAGCTTTTATTATGTTGAGGTATGTTCCTTCTATTCCTGCTTTCTGGAGAGTTTTTTTATCATAAATGGATGTTGAATTTTGTCAAAGGCTTTCTCTGCATCTATTGAGATAATCATATGGTTTTTATTTTTCAACTTGTTAATGTGGTGTATTACATTGAGTGATTTGCGGATACTGAAGAATCCTTGCATCCCTGGGATAAAGCCCACTTGGTCATGGTGTATGATCTTTTTAATGTGTTGTTGGATTCTGATTGCTAGAATTTTGTTAAGGATTTTTGCATCTATGTTCATCAGTGATATTGGCCTGTAGTTTTCTTTTTTTTGTGGGATCTTTGTCAGGTTTTGGTATTAGGGTGATGGTGGCCTCATAGAATGAGTTTGGAAGTTTACCATCCTCTGCAATTTTCTGGAAGAGTTTGAGCAGGATAGGTGTTAGCTCTTCTCTAAATTTTTGGTAGAATTCAGCTGTGAAACCGTCTGGACCTGGGCTTTTGTTTGCTGGAAGAGTTCTGATTACAGTTTCAATTTCCGTGCTTGTGATGGGTCTGTTAAGATTTTCTATTTCTTCCTGGTCCAGTTTTGGAAAGTTGTACTTTTCTAAGAATTTGTCCATTTTTTCCACGTTGTCCATTTTATTGGCATATAATTGTTGATAGTAGTCTCTTATGATCCTTTGTATTTCTGTGTTGTCTGTTGTGATCTCTCCATTCTCCTTTCTAATTTTATTGATTTGATTTTTCTCCCTTTGTTTCTTGATGAGTCTGGCTAATGGTTTGTCAATTTTATCTATCCTTTCAAAGAACCAGCTTTTGGTTTTGTTGATTTTTGCTATGATCTCTTTTGTTTCTTTTGCAGTTATTTCTGCTCTAAGTTTTAAGATTTCTTTCCTTCTACTAACCCTGGGGTTCTTCATTTCTTCCTTTTCTAGTTGCTTTAGGTGTAGAGTTAGGTTATTTATTTGACTTTTTTCTTGTTTCTTGAGGTGTGCCTGTATTGCTATGAACTTTCCCCTTAGGACTGCTTTTACCGTGTCCCACAGGTTTTGGGTTGTTGTGTTTTCATTTTCATTCGTTTCTATGCAAATTTTGATTTCTTTTTTGATTTATTCTGTGATTTGTTGGTTATTCAGCAGCGTGTTGTTCAGCCTCCATATGTTGGAATTTTTTAATAGTTTTTCTCTTGTAATTGAGATCTAATCTTACTGCATTGTGGTCAGAAAAGATGCTTGGAATGATTTCTATTTTTTCGAATTTACCAAGGCTAGCTTTATGGCCAGGAAATTTGATCTATCCTGGAGAAGTTTCTGTGTGCACTTGAGAAGAAGGTGAAATTCATTGTTTTGGGATGAAATGTCCTATAGATATCAATTAGGTCTAACTGGTCTATTGTATCATTTAAAGTTTGTGTTTCCTTGTTAATTTTCTGTTTAGTTGATCTATCCATAGGTGTGAGTGGGGTATTAAAGTCTCCCACTATTATTTGTTATTGTTAATTTCTCCTTTCATACTTGTTAGCATTTGTCTTACATACTGTGGTGCTCCCGTGTTGGGTGCATATATATTTATAATTGTTATATCTTCTTCTTGGATTGATCCTTTGATCATTATGTAGTGACCATCTTTGTCTCTTTTCACAGTCTTTGTTTTAAAGTCTATTTTATCTGATATGAGCATTGCTACTCCTGCTTTCTTTTGGTCCCTATTTGCATGGAAAATGTTTTTCCAGCCCTTCACTTTCAGTCTGTATGTGTCCCCTGTTTTGAGGTGCGTCTCTTGTAGACAACATATGTAGGGGTCTTGTTTTTGTATCCATTCAGCCAGTCTTTGTCTTTTGGTTGGGGCATTCAACCCTTTTACATTTAAGGTAATTACTGATAAGTATGATCCCGTTGCCATTTACTTTATTGTTTTGGGTTCGAATTTATACACCCTTTTTGTGTTTTCTGTCTAGAGAATATCCTTTAGTATTTGTTGGAGAGCTGGTTTGGTGGTGCAGAATTCTCTCAGCTTTTGCTTGTCTGAAAAGCTTTTGATTTCTCCTTCATACTTGAATGAGATCCTTGCTGGGTACAATAATCTGGGCTGTAGTTATTTTCTTTCATCATTTTAAGTATGTCTTGCCATTCCCTCCTGGCTTGAAGAGTTTCTATTGAAAGATCAGCTGTTATCCTTATGGGTATTCCCTTGTGTGTTATTTGTTGTTTTTCCCTTGCTGCTTTTAATATTTGTTCTTTGTGTTTGATCTTTGTTAATTTGATTAATATGTGTCTTGGGGTGTTTCACCTTGGGTTTATCCTGTTTGGGACTCTGGGTTTCTTGGACTTGGGTGATTATTTCCTTCCCCATTTTAGGGAAGTTTTCAACTATTATCTCCTCAAGTATTTTCTCATGGTCTTTCTTTTTGTCTTCTTCTTCTGGGACCCCTATGAGTCGAATGTTGTAGCATTTAATATTGTCCTGGAGGTCTCTGAGATTGTCCTCATTTCTTTTAATTCGTTTTTCTTTTATCCTCTCTGATTCATTTAGTTCTACCATTCTATCTTCTAATTCACTAATCCTATCTTCTGCCTCTGTTATTCTACTATTTGTTGCCTCCAGAGTGTTTTTGATCTCATTTATTGCATTATTCATTATATATTGACTCTTTTTTATTTCTTCTAAGTCCTTGTTAAACCTTTCTTGCATCTTCTCAATCCTTGCCTCCAGGCTCTTTATCTGTGATTCCATTTTAATTTCAAGATTTTGGATCAATTTCACTATCATTATTCAGAATTCTTTATCAGATAGATTCCCTATCTCTTCCTCTTTTGTTTGGTTTGGTGGGCATTTATCCTGTTCCTTTATCTGCTGGATATTCCTCTGTCTCCTCATCTTGTTTAAATTCAGCAATTTAAACAATTTGGAATTTGGGGTGTCCTTTCTGTATTCTGGCAGTTTGTGGAGTTCTCTTTATTGTGGCATTTCCTCACTGTGTGTGGGTTTGTACAGGTGGCTTGTCACGGTTTCCTGGTTAGGGAAGCTTGTATCGATGTTCTGGTGGATGGAGCTGTATTTCTTCTCTCTGGAGTGCAATGAAATGTCCAGTAATGAGTTATGAGATGTCTATGGTTTTGGGGTGACTTTGGGCAGCCTGTATCTTGAAGCTCAGGGCTGTGTTCCTTTGTTGCTGGAGAATTTGCTTGGTATGTCTTGCCCTGGAACTTGTTGGCCCTTGTGTGGTGCTTGGTTTCAGTGTCGGTATGGAGGCGTTTGATGAGCTCCTGTCAATTAATGTTCCTTGGAGTCAGGAGTTCCCTGGAGTCAGGGTTTGGACTTAAGCCTCCTACTTCCAGTTATCGGTCTTATTTTTACAGTAGTTTCAAAACTTCTCCTTCTATACAGCACCACTGATAAATCATCTACGTTAAAGATGAAAAGTTTCTCTACTGTGAGGGTCACTCAGAGAGGTTCACAGCGTTACATGGAGAAGAGAAGTGGGAGGAGGGAGTTAGAGGTGACCCAAATGAGATGAGGTGGAATCAATAGTGGAGAGAGTGGGCTAGCCAGTAGTCACTTCCTTATGTGCACTCCACAACTGGACTGCTCAGAGATGTTCACGGAGTTATACAGAGAAGAGAAGAAGGAGGCAGGAGACAGAGGTGGCCAGAAGGATAAAAGGGGGAAATGAAAAGAAGGGAGACAGATCCAGCCAGTAATCAGTTCCCTAAGTGTTCTCCACCATCTGGAACACACAGAGATTCACAGAGTTGGGTAGAGTAGAGAGGGGTTAGGGAGGAGATACAGGCGACCTGGTGGAGAAAACAGAGAGTCCAAAGGGAGAGAGAGCAGTCAAGCCAGTAATCTCGTTCCCTAGTGAAAAATGGGTCCTGAAGATTGTGTTCTTAAAGGTACAAAATTGGTAACAAATACATAAAAGCAAAAATTAAAAATCTAGAGTAGAGTTTGGAATTTCAAAAATGCGATGTTAATGAAAAGAAGAAGGAAAAGAAAGAGAGAAAAAACGAACAAAGAAAAACAAACAAGGTCGTGAAAATTATAAAGAAACTACAGGTACAAAATTGATAACTAATACAAAAAAGCAAAAATTAAAAATCTAGAGTAGAGTTTGGAATTTCAAAAATACAATGTTTAAAAAAAAAAGAAGAAGAATAAAAATAAAGAGAGAAAACAAACAAACCAACAAAAACAATGTCGCAAAAATTATAAAGAAAATACAGGTACAAAATTGATATCAAATACCAAAAAGCATAAATTAAAAATCTTGAGTAGAGTTTGGAATTGCAGATATATGATGTTATATAAAAGAAGAAGAGAAAGAAACAGAGGGAAAAAAAAGAAAAAAAAAGTCACAGAAATTATATAAAAAAACTATATGTACAAAATTGATAACATATACCAAAAGGCTAAAATTAAAAATCTAGAGTAGAGTTTGGAGTTTCAAAAATACGATGTTAAAGAAAAGAAGAAGGAAAAGAAAGAGAGAAAAAACGAACAAAGAAAAACAAACAAGGTCGCGAAAATTATAAAGAAACTACAGGTACAAAATTGATAACTAATACCAAATAGCAAAAGTTAAAAATCTAAAGTAGAGTTTGGAATTTCAAAAATACAATGTTAAAAAAAAGAAGAAGAAAAATAAAGAGAGAAAACAAACAAACCAACAAAAACAATGTCGCAAAAATTATAAAGAAAATACAGGTACAAAATTGATATCAAATACCAAAAAGCATAAATTAAAAATCTTGAGTAGAGTTTGGAATTGCAGATATACGATGTTATACAAAAGAAGAGGAGAAAGAAACAGAGGAAAAAAAAAAGTCACTGAAATTATGAAAAAAACTATAGGTACAAAATTGATAACATATACCAAAAGGCTAAAATTAAAAATCTAGAGTAGAGTTTGGAATTTCAAAAATACAATGTTAAAGAAAAGAAGAAAAAGAACAAAACAAAACAAAACATGGTCAAAAATTATAAAATATATATATGAAGTTTGCTGAAGAAGAAAAAAAAGGGGGCTTTTTTTTTTGCAAAGTAATAGTTATAAAAGTGAAAATTAAAGGACAATAGAGGACTTAAAATTTTTAAAAAAAATTAAAAAAAAAGAAAAAAAAGAAAGAAAGATTGATCGTAAAAATAGTAAAAATATATCTAGGTCTTTCTCTGGTTTTGTTGTGAGTATTGTGGGTTCAGTTCATTTTTGGCTAGTTCCTTGGTCCGACTTATATTTCTCAAGATCTATAGGCCCCTTCCTATGTAATCCGTAGTAACCACAGGGTTTTAATCTATGGCCTGTAGCTTCCAAGGCACTTCCCTCTGTTATAGCTTCTTCTGTTTGCTGGTCTCTTCAGTGTCTGGTTCCCGCCCTGACACAAAGGGGACGGTGGAGGACACTTTTTTTTTTAATTTAGGCTCACTTGTTCAGCCGCGCTGTGGGGAGGGAGGGAGGGATGCTGCAAACAGATAACACTGGCGTGCGCTCGCAGTGCCTCAGCCACACTGGGTCTGCCCCCGCTCACGGCGCGTGTAGCCTCCCTGCCCACACTGCTCGGGCTCTAGGTTGTTCCGCCGGGAACAATCAGAGGCCGGCCCTGGGCTGAGCTCCCAGGTCCAAGCCGCTCAGGTTCAGGCACTCGGGTAGTCCTCAGAGGCGCAGACTCGGTTGGGCCTGTGTTTTGTGCTCTTCCCAGATCCAAGCAGCTCAGGTGATGTGTTTGGCGGGCGCCAATGCTGCGACTTATCGCCTCCCTGCCACTCGGTTATCTGGGTGTAAAACCGGGGCACCTTCTCAGGCAGCTGTTGACCGTCCAGACCCCCAAGAAGTTTTAGTTAGCAAAGAAGCCTGCTTACAGTTTTATAGATAATGTCTCTCTGGGGCTGCGATTGCCCCCTTCCGGCTCTGGCTGCCTGTCACCGGAGGGAGAAGGTCTGCAGCCGGCTATCTCTGTTCAGTCCTTTGTTCTGTGCGCGGGCCTGGCTGTGTCTTAGGTTAGGGCTGGCTTTTCGCGTGGTAGATATCCCACAGTCTGGTTTGCTAGCCCAAATTATTTCGCTCAGATCGCGCTCAGGACATTTGGGCCAATTCTTACTCTAAGGGACACAGCCCGCGCCGCGCTTCCCTGCCCAGCCCCTGCTTGCTAATGCCATGTGCAGGCGTCTGTGCTGCTTCTCCGCTGGGGGAGTTACCGTAGGGCTCACAATCTGCGATTTTTAATTGTTTATTTATTTTTTTTCTCCCTTTTATGTTGCCCTCTGTGCTTCCAAAGCTCGGCACAGATTTGGCAGTGAGAAGGTTTCCTGGTGTTTGGAAACTTCTCTCTTTTTTAAGACTCCCTTCCCTGGACGGAACTCCGTCCCTCCCTCTTTTGTCTCTTTTTTTGTCTTTTATATTTTTTCCTACCTCCTTTCGAAGAGTTGGGTTGCTTTTCTGGGTGCCTGATGTCCTCTGCCGGCATTCAGAAGTTGTTTTGTGGAATTTGCTCGATGTTTAAATGCTCTTTTGATGAATTTGTGGGAGAGAAAGTGTTCTCCCCATCCTACTCCTCTGCCATCTTGGCTCCTCCCATAAGGCAGTTCTATTTCCAGTTTTTTAAGGAATCTCCACCCTGTTCTCCATAGTGGCTGTACTAGTTTGCATTCCCACCAACAGTGTAAGAGGGTTCCCTTTTCTCCACACCCTCTCCAGCATTTATTGCTTGTAGACTTTTGGATCACAGCCATTCTGACTGGCGTGAAATGGTACCTCATAGTGGTTTTGATTTGCATTTCTCTGATAATGAGTGATGTTGAGCATCTTTTCATGTATTTGTTAGCCATCTGTATGTCTTCTTTGGAGAAATGTCTATTTAGTTCTTTGGCCCATTTTTTGATTGGGTTATTTATTTCTCTGGAATTGAGCTGCAGGAGTTTCTCGTATATTTTTGAGATTAGTTGTTTGTCAGTTGCTTCATTTGCTATTATTTTCTCCCATTCTGAAGGCTGTCTTTTCACCTTGCTTATAGTTTCCTTTGTGGTGCAGAAGCTTTTAAGTTTATCTAGGTCCCATTTGTTTACTTTTGCTTTTATTTCCAATATTCTGGGAGGTGGGTCCTAGAGAATCCTGCTGTGATGTATGTCAGAGAGTGTTTTGCCTATATTCTCCTCTAGGAGTTTTATAGTTTCTGGTCTTATGTTTAGATCTTTAATCCATTTTGAGTTTATTTTTGTGTATGGTGTTAGAAAGTGTTCTAGTTTCATTCTTTTACAAGTGTTTGACCAGTTTTCCCAGCACCACTTGTTAAAGAGATTGTATTTAATCTATTGTATATTCATATCTCCTTTGTCAAAGATAAGGTGTCCATAGGTGCGTGGATTTATCTCTGGGCTTTCTATTTTGTTCCACTGATATATATTTCTGTCTTTGTGCCAGTACCATACTGTCTTGATGACCATGGCTTTGTAGTAGAGCCTGAAGTCAGGCAGATTGATTCCTCCAGTTCCATTCTTCTTTCTCAAGATTTCTTTGGCTATTCGAGGTTTTTTGTATTTCCATACAAATTGTGAAATTATTTGTTCTAGCTCTGTGAAAAATACCATTGGTAACTTGATAGGGATTGCATTGAATCTATAGATTGCTTTGGGTAGTATACTCATTTTCACTATATTGATTCTTCCAATCCATGAACATGGTATATTTCTCCATCTATTAGTGTCCAGATGGAGGATCCTGATAGGCTGCAGTCCATGGGGTCTCTCAGAGTTGGACAAGACTCAGCGACTTCACTTTTACTTTTCACTTTCATGCATTGAAGAAGGAAATGGCAACCCAATCCAGTGTTCTTGCCTGGAGAATCCCAGGGACGGGGGAACCTGGTGGGCTGCCATCTATGGGGTTGCACAGAGTTGGACACGACTGAAGCGACTTAGCAGCAGCAGTTGATTTTTTTCACCAGTGTTTTATAGTTTTCTATATATATGTCTTTAGTTTCTTTAGGTAGATATATTCCTAAGTATTTTATTCTTTTCATTGCAATGGTGAATGGGATTGTTTCCTTAATTTCTCTTTGTATTTTCTCATTATTAGTGTATAGGAATGCAAGGGATTTCTGTGTGTTGATTTTATATCCTGAAACTTTACTATATTCATTTATTAGCTCTAGTACTTTTCTGGTGGTGTCTTTAGGGTTTTCTATGTAGAGGATCATGTCATCTGCAAATGGTGAGAGTTTTGCTTTTTCTTTTCCAATTTGGATTCCTTTTATTTATTTTTCTGCTCTGATTGCTGTGGCCAAAACTTCCAAATCTATGTTGAATAGTAGTGATGAAAGTGGGCACCCTTGTCTTGTTCCTGACTTTGGGGTCAATGCTTTCAATTTTTCACCATTGAGGATAATGTTTGCTGTGGGTTTGTCATATATAGCTTTTATTATGTTGAGGTATGTTCCTTCTATTCCTGCTTTCTGGAGAGTTTTTATCATAAATGGATGTTGAATTTTGTCAAAGGCTTTCTCTGCATCTATTGAGATAATCATTTGGCTTTTATTTTTCAATTTGTTAATGTGATGTATTACATTGATTGATTTGTGGATATTGAAGAATCCTTGCATCCCTGGGATAAAGCCCACTTGGTCATGGTGTATGATCTTTTTAATGTGTTGTTGGATTCTGATTGCTAGAATTTTGTTAAAGATTTTTTCATTTATGTTCATCAGTGATATTGGCCTCGGTTTTCTTTTTTTGTGGCATCTTTGTCAGGTTTTGGTGTTAGGGTGATGGTGGCCTCATAGAATGAGTTTGGAAGTTTACCTTTCTCTGCAATATTGTGGAAGAATTTGAGTAGGATAGGTGTCAACTCTTCTCTAAATTTTTGGTAGAATTCAGCTGCGAAGCCGTCTGGACCTGGGCTTTTGTTTGCTGGAAGATTTCTGATTACAGTTTCAATTTCCGTGCTTGTGATGGGTCTGTTAAGATTTTCTATTTCTTCCTGGTCCAGTTTTGGAAAGTTGTACTTTTCTAAGAATTTGTTCATTTCTTCCACGTTGTCCATTTTATTGCCATATAATTGCTGATAGTAGTCTCTTATGATCCTTTGTATTTCTGTGTTGTCTTTTGTGATCTCTCCATTTTCCTTTCTAATTTTATTGATTTGATTTTTCTCCCTTTGTTTCTTGATGAGTCTAGCTAATGGTTTGCCAATTTTATTTATCCTTTCAAAGAACCAGGTTTTGGCTCTGTTGATTTTTGCTATGGTCTCCTTTGTTTCTGTTGCATTTATTTCTGCCCTAATTTTTAAGATTTCTTTCCTTCTACTAACCCTGGGGTTCTTCATTTCTTCCTTTTCTAGTTGCTTTAGGTGTAAGGTTATTTATTTGACTTTTGTCCTGTTTCTTGAGGTATGCCTGTATTGCTATGAACTTTCCCCTTAGCACTGCTTTTACAGTGGTTTTGTATGGTTTTGTCCCACAGGTTTTGGGTTGTTGTGTTTTCATTTTCATTTGTTTCTATGCATATTTTGATTTATTTTTTGATTTCTTCGGTGATTTGTTGGTTATTCAGCAGCGTGTTGTTCAGCCTCCATATGTTGGCATTTTAATAGTTTTTCTCCTGTAATTGAGATCTAATTTTACTGCATTGTGGTCAGAAAAGATGCTTGTAATGATTTCAATTTTTTTGAATTTACCAAGGCTAGATTTATTGCCCAGGATGTGATCTATCCTGGAAAAGCTTCTGTGTGCGCTTGAGAAAAAGGTGAAATTCATTGTTTTGGGATGAAATGTCCTATAGATATCAATTAGGCCTAACTGGATTATTGTATCATTTAAAGTTTGTGTTTCCTTGTTAATTTTCTGTTTAGTTGATCTATCCATAGGTGTGAGTGGGGTATTAAAGTCTCCTACTATTATTGTGTTGTTAATTTCCCCTTTCATACTTGTTAGCATTTGTCTTACATATTGTGGTCCTCTTATGTTGGGTGCATATATATTTATTATTGTTATATCTTCTTCTTGGATTGATCCTTTGATCATTATGCAGTGTCCTTCTTTGTCTCTTTTTACAGCCTTTGTTTTAAAGTCTATTTTATCTGATATGAGTATTGCTACTCCTGCTTTCTTTTGGCCTCTATTTGCATGGAAAATCTTTTTCCAGCCCTTCACTTTCAATCTGTATGTGTCCTCTGTTTTGAGGTGGGTCTCTTATAGACAACATATATAGGGGTCTTGTTTTTGTATCCATTCAGCCAGTCTTTGTCTTTTGGTTGGGGCATTCAACCCTTTTACGTTTAAGGTAATTATTGATAAGTATGATCCCTTTGCCATTTGCTTTATTGTTTTGGGTTCAAGTTTATACATGGTTTTTGTGTCTCCTGTCTAGAGAATATCCTTTAGCATTTGTTGGAGAGCTGGTTTGGTGGTGCTGAATTCTCTCAGCTTTTGCTTGTCTGTAAAGCTTTTGACTTCTCCTTCATATTTGAATGAGATCCTTGCTGGGTACAGTAATCTGGGCTGTAGGTTATTTTCTTTCATCACTTTAAGTATGTCTTGCCATTCCCTCCTGGCTTGAAGAGTTTCTATTGAAAGATCAACTGTTATCCTTATGGGAATCCCTTGTGTGTTATTTGTTGTTTATCCCTTGCTGCTTTTAATATTTGTTCTTTGTGTTTGATCTTTGTTAATTTGATTAATATGTGTCTTGGGGTGTTTTGCGTTGGGTTTATCCTTTTTGGACTCTCTGGGTTTCTTGGACTTGGGTGATTATTTCCTTCCCCATTTTAGGGAAGTTTTCAACTATTATCTCCTCAAGTATTTTCTCATGGTATTTCTTTTTGTCTTCTTTTTCTGGAACTCCTATGATTCGAATGTTGGGGCGTTAACACTGTCCTGGAGGTCTCTGAGATTGTCCTCATTTCTTTTAATTCATTTTTCTTTTTTCCTCTCTGATTCATTTATTTCTACCATTCTATCTTCTATTTCACTAATCCTATCTCCTGCCTCCGTTATTCTACTATTTGTTGCCTCCAGAGTGTTTTTGATCTCATTTATCACATTATTCATTATATATTGACTCTTTTTTATTTCTTCTAGGTCCTTGTTAAACCTTTCTTGTATCTTCTCAATCCTTGTCTCCAGGCTATTTATCTGTGATTCCATTTTGATTTCAAGATTTTAGATCATTTTCACTATCATTATTTGGAATTATCAGGTAGATTCCCTATCGCTTCCTCTTTTGTTTGGTTTGATGGGCATTTATCCTGTTCCTTTATCTGTTGGGTATTCCTCTGTCTCTTCATCTTTTTTATATTGCTGAGTTTGGCGTGTCCTTTCTGTATTCTGGCAGTTTGTATAGTTCTTTTTATTGTGGAGTTTCCTTGCTGTGGATGGGGCTGTACAGGTGGCTTGTCAAGGTTTCTTGTTTAGGGAAGCTTGTGTTGGTGTTCTGGTGGGTGGAGCTGGATTTCTTCTCTCTCCTTTCGAAGACAATGGGCTGCTTTTCTGGGTGCCTGATGTCCTCTTCCAGCATTTAGAAGTTGTTTTGTGGAGTCTACTCAGAGTTTAAATGTTCTTTTGATGAATTTGTGGGGAGAAAGTGGTCTCCCCATCCTATTCCTTTGCCATCTTAGGACTGCCCCCAACAGACTCTCAATTATGAACTCTGGAATGAAGATGGATGGTTTTTAGAAGCCTTCCACTCCAAGGCTAGATGACTTTTTTCTTTTTTTAATCTTGATATTTTCATTCTTCTCATGGTCTCCCTCAGAGCCTGGTGGGCCTGCTAGTTCCTCAGCATGTAGGTGACAGGGTTCAGCAGGGGAGTCACCACCGTGTTCACAAGGGCAGCCTCCTTGTTAGAGTCCAGCCTGTTCACCTTCTTTCGTTTCATGTATATAAACACACAACTGCCATACATCAGAGGAAGGACAATGAGGTGAGAGGAGCAGGTGGAGAAAGCTTTCTGTCGCTCCTTGGCTGATGGGAGTCCAATAATTGTGATGACTATGTTGCTGCATGCAGTGATGGTTATGATGAGGGGAGTCAAAAGGACACACAAAGCAAGGACAAGGAGCAATATTTCGAGAGACCTGCTGGCAGAGCAGGAGAGATGGATCAGGGGGCTGAGGTCACAGAAGAAGTGAGGTATGACATGGGGGCCACAGAAGCATAACTGGGACACCATCACCACCAGACTGGCAATGAGAGTGAAGCCCAAAGCCGAGCAGGCTGTGACCAGGAGGCAGCAAGCCCTCAGGTTCATGATGGTCGTGTAATGAAGAGGCTTGCAAATGGCCAGGTACTGATCCAGAGACATCACTGCTAGGAGGAGGAAGCCTGCTGCTCCCAGAAATACAAAGACACAGGCTTGTAAGAAACAGGCAGCAAAGGAAATCGTTTGCTTTCCTAAAAGAAAGATGACCAGCAATTTAGGAATAATAGCACTTGTGAAGCAACACTCAAAGAAAGAGAAAATGCGTAGGAAGAAGTACACAGGCATCTGTAGCCTTGAGTCAGCACAGGTGGTGGTGACTATGACCGTATTGCCTGCAATGGATGCCAGGTATGCCAGAGAGTGCACCAGGAAGAGAATTTTCCCCAGGCGCTGGACAGCAGGGAAGCCCTCCAAGGTGAATTCTTGGACACTTGTCCCATTCTTCATTTCCATGGACGTCTTTTCCCACTCAGCATCACCTGCTGATCTTAAACTAAAGACATTACAATGAGCTCAAAAGTTTTAGAGAAGCATAAGAACAAGTATTTGGCTCCTTAGCAAGGAGTTAGGCACATAGCAGCGTGGCTCAGTGAATGGACTCTTGACCCGGAAGAAGCTGAGTTCCATACTATTTCAATACTGCGTCCACCTTTGTAGAGACAGATCAGCTTTGGAATGTTTGTTCTCTTGTGGACTTCATTTTCACCTTCTGATGCTTGTTCATGTTCTTAAAAGAATTAAGATAAAACATGTAACTCACTTGACATGTAATGTCCACATTTCCTATGTGTCCCTTAATGTCTAATTTCAATATTCGATTCTTAGTGACCCCATGGACTGCAGCCTACCAGGCTCCTCCGTCCATGGGATTTTCCAGGCAAGAGTACTGGAGTGGGTTGCCATTGCCTTCTCCGATTAGGGTCATTATTATACTCTTAAATATAGTTGGATCAGTAGATGGACTTCTTGACATTTATTTATTATCCAACCCAGGAACTGTCCATGGGGTTGCAAAGAGTCGGACACAACTGAGCGACTTCACTTCACTTCACTTCCAGGGACTGAACCCAGGTTTCCCACACTGTAGGCAGATTCTTTACCATATGAGCTACCAGGGAAGCCCTTATTGACATTGGCATATTTTAAAACCACTTTGTATGTTATACAGTATTATCAGTTTATAAATAAGTGCAACAGTAATAGTAACACTTCCTTTAAATATCCAATTTAAAATATGCAACATACTCTATGGTCCAAATCATCATTTGATGAAGACTTTACCATTGCCTGATACTTTGCTGGTTGCCAAAATACAGTATTTCTGTTTCTATTCACCATAATCATGTTAGGTATTATGTTTTCCTCACCTGTTCTTCTATAAAAAAGAAATTGAGAATTAAGAGAGTTCCAGGGGGTTATGTCACCTAGGTGAGATTTTAGCTCTATCTCCTAGAATCCAGAGCTCCTGCTGTTTCCAAATGCTGTGACCAAAATATTTTAAAATAGGAAGAAATATATTGTTGATGATTACAAGCTTAGGTGAAAGCTTAGGTGTATTTATCTTAAGTTTTCCATCATCCTGTTAGTATCATTAATTAATTGTGCATTAGTCACTCAGTCGTGTCCAACTCTTTGCAACTCCAAGGACGGTAACCTGCCAGGCTCCTCTGTTCATGGAGTGCTCCAGGCAAGAATACTGGAGTGGGTTGTCATTTCCTTCTCCAATCATTGATTAATGCTGACCAACAAAAAACACAGGCCTTAGAGATGGTCTTCTTCAGAACAGTCAATTTATAGAAGAGACTGGAAGCCAGAGATATTGGGGGTTGATCAACAGCATGATATAAGTTGTAAATCCAGGATGGACTCGCCATTCTGAGGCTCCTGCTGGCATGTAAGTGAGATGAAGAGTAACAGCAGTTCACAAGATTGGCCAATTTAGGAAGGATGGTCTGGGAACATGGCACCAGTATGGCATCGCTCATATCAATGATCAATGAGCATTCGCTTTCTCTCTCCAGTCTCCTCAGTAAATTCTATCTATTTTGAGAGTGTTGGGCTCTAGAATCTTTATAATAAGCTGAAAGCCTTCAACATGGAGTGAATCTTTCTTTCTAACCTCTCATGGGTCAAGTTGTGAGAAGTGGTGCTCATACAACCACACTGCTCACCCCAGACTGGCAGTGCCCACAGGGTGGTCTGGAGGAGCAACTGCATGTCTTCCATTAACTGCAGCAGGTCCTCCAAGGTACCACTGTCTCTGAGGCCAGGAATATACTCATCATCTCACGAGGGGTAAGGCTTTCTCCTCCCGCAGTGATTCTCTTCCAAGAAATCCCGTGCTTGCTCTGGGCTGAGCAGAAAGCAGAGGGAAAGGAAGCTCAGTTGCCACAGTCTGTTGTCACAGAGTGAGGTGAATATGCATCCCATGTTCCCAGTGTCCCTGACCGAGGAAATCTTATTTCTCAAGCCCAGGTTCTTTCATACCACAACAAGGCTTCACAGAGCCTTGACCACTGCAGTCCCAGAAAGGAGCAGAATTGAATAAAACAACCACATTTCATGGCCTGCAATTCTGGGTGAGAACTTGACTCTGGGGCTACTTAGGGTTCTGACAGTAGGTCTGGACTTGCCTCCCTCAGTTAACAGAGCATCTGACATGCAACATTGCTGCCTCATCCTGTATCAGCTGATAAGAGCAGGAGTCTTCTTCTGAACCCAGCCCTGGGTGATGCTGAGACAAAGATTCTTATACTGAAGCACATGTCTGACATGTATGCTCCAAGTCACCTTCTGTTACACTGGCCTCCTCCGCCATATGCTCACCTTTCCATGTGCAGAAGCCTGCTTAGTCCACTGCATTAATGTCAAGATGCTCCCGACATGCACATCTGGGGCCTCTGTGATAGTTTTCCAACAAGATTGTGTTTGGTCACCAAGCAGGATGTATTCAGCCAGTGAGTAGTGAGGACAGGCTCCCTTGCTGGGAGCTGAAAGGACATGGGCCGGAAGTAAAGGCAAGGCCAGTGCCCAGGGTACAGCCAATTGGTCACCATTGAGAATACTAGTTATTTGCACAAACCTTATATTTATCTTCTTTGGTCTGAAATGACACTGGCTCCCATATGTTCAGAGTTCTCTGCCAAAATAGTTTCAAAGAAAACGCATGACTTCATTTCCCAAGGGCTCTTAAATCCCAATTTGAATGTTGCTGCTGACGTGAAGTAGAATTCCAGACTAAAATTTCTGCACATGATGTGTATGTACACTGAGGCCGAGAATTGGAGTTTAAAAAACAAAAACAAAAACAAATTTTATTGTGAGAAAGAGTTGAATTGACAGAGATGTGAGAAAGGCTTTTGGGAAATATACTGGTTACTGAGAAAGGAGATGGTAGAAGTCTACTTACCCCTCTCAACCATCTTCCTGCCTCTGCCAACGTTATGATATTATGACTCTTTTCACTGGCTATTTTTATCTGAAGAATATTTTTGTTGCTGTCCTGAATTGTCTTGAAAAAATAAGATGTCTTCCTCTTTCACACATCTTCCTCTTTCAGGAAGAAAAGGGAACACTAGTTGCTTTCTGTGGCATATCTAACCTGTCCAGATTCTCTCTTTTTAAAGAATCTGTAAAGTGGGTTTTGAAATTCTTCAAGATACATACAAGGAGAATGAGATGCAAGACTCAAGGTGGAGAAAGTGTGAAAGCGTTAGTTGTTCAGTTGTGCCTGACTCTTTGCAAGCCTGGGGACTGTAGCCCGTCAGTCTCCTCTGTCCATGGGATTCTCCAGGCAAGAATACTGGAGTGGGTAGCCATTCCCTTCTTCAGAGGATCTTCCCAACCCAGGGATAAAACCCAGTTCCCCTGCATTGCAGGCAGGTTCTTTGTCGTTTGAGCCAACAGGAAGTTGTTGCCATAGTAATCACTGGCTTGGAAGGCTACTTTTCTTACTGGGTACCTCAGTTGGGCTACTGTGGCCTGAGTGACCAATTTTTCTGTGGCTTCTGGCCTCAAAACCATAATGAGGTATCAGCGAACACATGTCAGGTCTACAAATAACAAAATTTGGAAAGGATGTGAAGAAAAGGGAACCCTCATACACTGTTGGTAGGACTGTAAATAGGTGTATCCACTATGGAAAATGGAGAAGGCAATGGCAACCCACTCCAGTACTCTTGCCTGGAAAATCCCTTGGGCGGAGGAGCCTGGTAGGCTGCAGTCCATGGGGTCGCTAAAATCAGACACAACCGAGCGACTTCACTTTGACTTTTCACTTTCATGCATTGGAGGAGGAAATGGCAACCCACTCCAGTGTTCTTGCCTGGAGAATCCCAGAGACAGGGGAGCCTGGTGGGCTGCCGTCTATGGGGTCGCACAAAGTCGGACACGACTAAAGTGACTTAGCAGCAGCAGCAGCAGCAGCAGCCTATGGAAAACAGTATGGAGGTTCCTTAAAAAACTAAAAATAGAATGACCAAGAAAGTGGAAGTCGCTCAGTGCATGGAATTCTCCAGGCCAGAATACTGGAGTGGGTAGGCTTTCCCTTCTTCAGGGGATCTTCCCAACCCAGGGATCAAACCCAATAAAGAAAATACCAGGTTAAAAAGATAAAAAAGCAAAGATAATTCTAATGTAAAAAAGAGTTTCTGTTGCTTAAGCCTTTCTTGATATATGTAATTTGTGATTCTGTAAATTTTACAACTCTAGGGCAGTTGTGCAAAATCTACCTTTAAGGACTTTCACAGAGGACTGTGCAGCCTATTGAGAAAGATAGTAGATATGCAGTGAAAGGGTAATTATAACATATGTCAGCTGGAATTTTCCATTTCCAAATATGAAGCAATTAACTGTCCTCTGGGACTCTTTTGTGATTGTAGCTCCTATTCTATTTAAAAAAAATCCCCTCTAATGAATTTGAAAGTTCCAAAGATGTGTCCATTGGACGCTGAGCATCCTCACTAGTGATGGTTAATAAGCCTGTGATAATTATATCATAAGGGCATTTGAATGTGTTCTCGCTTATGACTGCTGTGATCCTTCCCTATATGAAGTGGGGTGTCTGGTTGATGGAAAAGTGACTGATAACAGGACCATGAAACAAGAAATTGTCCTTTATTGTTTCATCTTTTTGACTCTGTTCTGGGATGGATACACATGCAAAGAAGTTTGATGTTCACGATGTGTTGTAGAATGGAAATAAATATGTCCAGGTATTCCAAACACAGAAAGTGCGAGTGGATGATTGGGGCAGCTTGTTGTCTTAATGGTCCAGAATTTATCAGGTTGTCATGGGGAAAAACTATGATGTAGGTTACTCCAGAGTTTGGAAATGTGTCTTTTAAAAAAGTGGAGCCTTAGTAGTTTCCTATTAATTTAGGACACTAGGCATCCATTAATTTTGTATGAGGTCCAAGAAAGGTATATCTCAACTAAAAGTGTTTTTTACCCTTTTCCATTAGCCTCGGAAAAACATCCTGGTTTGTTTTAAGAAGAGAAGCACATTGCCAACAAAACACTGTTTCCTGTGAGCTGCTTCGTGGTGAGTACTTGATCATGGGGCTAGCTTGAAATCTAGTAGGTCAGATATTTTAACCAGAGACTGGCTATGTTTAAGTTTCTAATGTGGATCATGCATAGTTAAAGTAATAGATCTGGCCAAAAGGAATTAAGTAAAATACAATTAAATTATGGTTACTTATTTATTCAAGCACTGACCCCTTCCCCAAAGATTATATCAATATACTTGGATTCTAGTTAGGCATCGGCATTTTTTTAAGAAAAAAAGAGAATATTCCTCTTGTGACTGCAATGAAAACAGGTTTAATTCTGCCATACTGAATACTTACAATGTGAAAAAATACTCCCAGAAAAAGGAATGTTGAAGACTAATCTATAACTAATAGCAGAATGAAAGACTACCATTCTGCTAGTTGGTAGAGTGTGAGGGAATCTGATTCACCCATTATATGTGTGTTCATTGAATCTGAATAAGCAAGCCATGAAACCATTTCCCTCTCAAATTTAGATATGGTTTCTCTAAACCCACAGACTAGGTGGTTCTGATAGTATAATATACTACCTTTATTGCTCACCCTAGGGCCTTGAAAAAAGAACTCAGGCTGAACAGACTTCAGGAAAAGAACAGATTTGAAACATGGTAATAAGAAAATGGCTCTTTCACATTTTCTATTTTCAAAGGGCTAACATCAGTGCACAGGAGGGTTCCTACATTGCTTGTCTTGCTGAAGCATAGAATGAACAAACTGAGTCCATGAGATGTATTTCTGCAGGATGATAGCTTTTGTTGCTAAACCATTAATTGTGTATGTGTCTGCAAAAAATCATTTTCATTTTGTGTTGTTTATTTTGTGGGCTGTTATTTACAGATATTATTTTCCAAAAAAAGTTAAGTGACACATTAAAATTTATTAGCAAAAACAAAAATGAATCTTTAATTTTATAATTTAATAACTATTATTATTATTAATATAATAATGTAATGATAATAGAATACCATTTATAGTAAAATATTTCAAAATATGAAATGATCTCATTCAAAAATGTAGCATAAAGTAGTGTTTTTATATTATTTAATAGTTGACATCATTTAAATTCTTTATTCTTCAGTAATAGTATTTTCTGCTTCACAGATTAGGCAGAGAATGATGACAATCAGAGAACCAGAGAGAACTGTGGGGGTGAAAAATGAGTCCACCGTCCAGGAGTTCATTCTGGAGGCGTTTCCTGCCACCCAGCACTTGGGGAGCCTCCTCTTTCTGGAGCACCTGCTTGCATACCTGGCCTCTATCGTGGGAAACGCGGTCATAATCCTCATCACCTGGGCTGACCATCGCCTCCAGACACCAATGTATGTTTTGCTGAGCACTTTCTCCTTCTGCGAATGCTGTTTCATCACCACAGTCATTCCTAAACTGCTGTCCATCTTCCTCTCAGGAAGGCAAACAATTCCCTTTCCTGCTTGCCTCACACAAGCCTTCTTCTTTTTATTTATTGGGGCAGGAATTTTCTTTCTCATTGCAGTGATGTCGTTGGATCGATACCTGGCCATCTGCAAGCCTCTGCACTATGCATCCATCATGAACCTGAGGGTTAGTTTCCTCCTGATTTTCTTGTGCTATTCCTTGTCCTTCATCTTCTTCACTGGTCTGATGCTCAAAGTTTTCCAGTTATCATTCTGTGGCCCCAATATCATCTCTCATTTCTTCTGTGACCTTGGCTCCTTAATTCACCTCTCCTGCTCCAACACCAGCTCTGTTGAAACGTATTTCTTCTTTGTTACTTCGTTTGCCATTCTGCTATCCCTCATTGTAACCATCACTGCCTACAGCAACATAGTGGTCACAATCCTGCGACTCCCATCAGCCAAGGAGCGACAGAAAGCTTTCTCCACCTGCTCCTCTCACCTCATTGTCCTTTCTCTGATGTACGGCAGCTGTGTGTTTATATACGTGAAACCGAAGCAGGCGAACAGGCTGGACTCCAACAAGGAGGCTGCCCTTGTGAACACAGTGGTGACCCCAGTGCTGAACCCTGTCATCTACACCCTGAGGAACAAGCAGGTCCACCAGGCTCTGAGGGACACGCTGTCTAGGATGAGGTTGCAGAAGTAGAGTTTGGAGGCTAAGTGGATCCTCTTGATCCTCCAGTTCAGTTTCCCACCATTGGCAAAGTCTGTTCTCGAGAAGTTCTCCATATGGTGATCTATCTTGTGCTACTTTTAAGCTGGATGGGTACTGTCTTATTTTGCAAATCAATACCTTCTTCTATTTGAAAATTTCACTTGTTCTCTATATTCTGCTAAAGCTATGTTGCTTGATTTTTCTATTGATTGGTCTTAAATGAATTCAATTAAAGCAATATTGTGAAGCAACTATTATACATCAGTCATAAGCTACTAAGTCTTTAATGCAATAATAAAAATGTTGCAAGACTTTATCATTTCTATCCATGATACATTTTTATGCTCAAAGTTTATGATACCTCAGAAAAGATAGATAACCTTCCTTACCATTTGATACTCAAGGTTTGAAAATTACAGTTACAAATTACTTCTGAAAATTATATAAAGTCATAGTACAACTTAATGGTGTTTTATCATTTGAATCTACTTATGTGAATGCTCACTAGGTCTTCTTCATGTCTAGTTCTTCTTCGTGTGTATTGGTTTTAGCGTACAAACAGCTCAGTGTAACTCCAGAGTTTTAGATGAGCTCTTTCAGTGTATCGTCTTCCAGATGTATCAAATTTTATCAATAACATTTTCTTTAATTCTTTCTTGAAATATAAACAAACTGAAAAGCTTTCAAATTATGTCATTTATTTTTTCTGTAATTGATGTTGCCAAGTCCTAGTAGTAAAAATTGCTCAAAGGTAGGTAATCCCAGTAGCAAATTATTTCCTCCCATCTAAGGTATTTTCAGTTTAGTGTGATATTGGGTGTAGGAGATGCCAGTGTCATCTATGTTAAGCTCATTTATGGTTAACATTTTGTGTAGCAAAAACTAATAGAAATCATAAGGAAAATGAGTGTATCAATAATAAAAAAGGGAGATCAAAATGGAGTCATTTACTGTTTGAACTTTCATTGAGGAAGTGGCTTCCACCTGAACGTAATTGGCCCTAAAGGGACATGGATCCCATCACATCTAGCACTGCATGTGCATAGCATGCATTTGATTTTTGCTGTGTCTGAGGTGAGTCCATATTTCCTTTTTAGCTTGATTTGAAAATTACTTCTAATTTAAGGCATAATATTATTAGGAAGAGTTTTAGATTGTCAGGAATACTGGGTGACTTAGATTTTTATGTTTGGGAGTCATTTGATGATAAGTTGTCCTAGGAATTACAGTCTTCCAAGGACATCTGTGCGTTTGTCTCTCACTTTTCCAAAATAGAAGTTAAATGAGTAGTTTTTGAATCTGAAAAAAGTTGGGAAGTCCTGAGAGTCCTCTGTGTTGGTTTCTGTCCATTAGATAAAAGAACCAATCTTCACAGCCTAGCCCAGACTAGTGCCGGAGATGGACATCACCAATCACCCAGAGTGACCCAAACTTCACCCTCCTCTAAACCAGTCTCTGCTTTAGTGTGTCCCAAGAGACTGAGGCGTGTCATCCCTATTACCCCAGCCCTAAGACAGGTAGTTAGAATCCAATCCTTCCATTAACAGCTGGGAAAGTTGGGGTACTATAAATGTTGTCCAGTTCCTTCTATATTCAAGGAGAAACTAAGAATTGATATGCTTGTCTGTTCATACTGTACTGACCATGGGGGCAGAGCTGTGAGAGGTGATCCTTTACTGCTTAGGAGAAGCTGGAAGTTGGGAGTTCTGATCAGATTGTAAGGTGCTGTGTTGGGTTAGAACTCACAGCTTCTCCTTGTTTAAGACTGGTGTGTGTGGGGGCGGTCCTAAGATGGCGGAGGAATAGGACAGGGAGACCACTTTCTCCCCAACAAATTCATCAAAAACATTTAAACGCTGAGTAAAATCCACAAAACAACTTCTGAATGCTGGCAGAGGACATCAGGCACCCAGAAAAGCAACCCATTGTCTTCGAAAGGAGGTAGGAAAAATATAAAAGACAAAAAAAGAGACAAAAGAGGTAGGGATGGAGCTCAGTCCCAGGAAGGGAGTCTTAAAAAGAGAGAAGTTTCCAAACACCAGGAAACACTCTCACTGCCAAGTCTGTGGCGAGCCTTGGAAGCACAGAGGGCAACATAACAGGGAGGAAAAATAAGTAAATAATTAAAACCCACAGATTACGAGCCCAACGGTAACTCCCACAGCAGAGAAGCAGCGCAGTCGCTTGCACCCGCCACTAGCAAGCGGGGGTTGGGCAGGGAGGCGCAGGCTGCATTGCTTAGAGTAAGGATTGGGCTGGAATGCCCAGAGCACTATCTGAGCGAACTAACTTGGGCTAGCAAACCAGACTGTGGGATAACTATCACGCGAAAAGCCAGCCCTAACCTAAGACACCACCAGGCCCGCGCACAGAACAAAGGACTGAACAGAGATAGAAGGCTGCAGACCATTCCCCTCCAGTGACAGACAGCCAGAGCCAGAAGGGGGCAATCGCAGCCCCAGAGAGACATTATCTACCTAACTGCAAGCAGGCTTCTTTGCTAACTAAGACTAATTGCGATTCTGGACAGTCATCTGCCTGAGAAGGTGCGCCAGTTGTACATCCAGAAAACCGAGCGGCAGGGACGGGAGAGGTGATAAGTTGCTGTGACCACGCTCGCCAAACACCTCATCACCCAAGCTGCTCGGAGCTGGGAAGGGCACAAAACGCAGGCCCAATGGAATCTGCGCCTCTGAGGACTACCTGAGTGCCTGAACCTGAGTGGCTTAGACCTGGGAGGTGCATGCAGCCCAGGGCCGGCCTCGGACGGTTCCCGGCAGAGCAACCTAGAGCCTGAGCAGTGTGGGCAGGGAGGGTACATGCGCCATGAGCAGGGGCAGGCCCAGTGTGGCTGAGACACTGCGAGCACAGGCCAGTGTTATTTGTCTGCAGCGTCCCTCCCTTCCCACAGTGCGACTGAACAAGTGAGCCTAAAAAAGTGTCCACCACCGCCCCCTGTGTCAGGGCAGAAATCAGACACTGAAGAGACCAGCAAACAGAAGCTAAAACCGAGGGAACCGCCTTGGAAGTGACTGATGCAATAGATTAAAACCCTGTGGTTAGTATCGACTACATAGGAAGGGGCCTATAGATCTTGAGAAATATAAGCCGGACCAAGGAACTATCCGAAAATGAACTGACCCCACACTGCCCACAACACCACCAGAGAAAGTCCTAGATATATTTTTACTATTTTTATGATCATTCTTTTTTTTTTTGGTCTCTCTCTTTCTTTTTTTAACTTCTTTTTAATTTTTAAGTCCTCTATTACTCCTTTAATTTTCATTTTTATAACCTACTATTACTTAAAAAAAGACTATTTTTTAAAGCAAACTTCATATATATATATATATTTAATAACTTTTGTGACTTTGTTTTTTCCTTCTTCTTCTTTTCTTTAATATTGTATTTTTGAAAATCCAACCTCTACTCTAGAATTTTAATCTTTGCTTTTTGGTATTTGTTATCAATTTTGTAGCTTTAAGAACCCAATCTTCAGTACCCATTTTTACTTGGGAGCGAGATTACTGGCTTGACTGCTCTCTCTCCCTTTGGACTCTCCTTTTTCTCCACTAGGTCGCCTCTGTCTCCTCCCTCCCCCTTCTCTTCTCTACCCAGCTCTCTGAATCTCTGTGTGTTCCAGACGGTGGAGGACACTTAGGGAACTGATTACTGGCTGGATCTGTCTCTCTCCTTTCATTCCCCCCTTTTATCCTCCTGACCACCTCTGTCTCCTTCCTCCCTCTTCTCTTCTCTGTATAACTCCATGAACATCTCTGAGTGATCCAGACTGTGGAGTGCACATAATGAAATGATTGCTGGCTAGCTTGCTCTCTCCTCTTTTGATTCCATCTCATCTAATTTGGGTCACCTCTAACTCCCTCCTCTCTCTTCTCTTCTCCATGTAACTCTGTGAACCTCTCTGGGTGTCCCTCACTGTGGAGAAACTTTTTATCTTTAACCTAGATGTTTTATCAATGGTGCTGTATAGAAGGAGAAGTCTTGAGACTACTGTAAAAATAAGATTGAAAACCAGAAACAAGAGGCTTAAGTCCAAATCCTGAGAACAGCATAGAACACCTGACTCCAGGGAACATTAATCAATAGGAGCTCATCAAATGCCTCCATACCTACACTGAAACCAAGCACCACCCAAGGGCCAACAAGTTCCAGAGAAAGACATACTACGCAAATTCTCCTGCAACACAGGAACACAGCCCTGAGCTTCAATATACAGGCTGCCCAAAGTTACTTCAAAACCATTGACATCTCATAACTCATTACTAGTCACTTTATTGCACTCCAGAGAGAAGAAATCCAGCTCCACCCACCAGAACACTGACACAAACTTCCCTAACCAAGAAACTTTGACAAGCCACTGATACAACCCCACCCACAGCAGGGAAACTCCATAATAAAGAGAACTCCACAAACTGCCAGAATATAGAAAGCCCACCCCAAACTCAGCAATATAAACAAGATGAAGAGACAGAGGAATACCCAGCAGGTAAAGGAACAGGATAAATGCCTACCAAACCAAACAAAAGAGGAAGCGATAGGGAATCTACCTGATAAAGAATTCCGAATAATGATAGTGAAAATGATCCAAAATCTTGAAATCAAAATGGAATCACAGATAAATAGCCTGGAGACAAGGATTGAGAAGATGCAAGAAAGGTTTAACAAGGACTTAGAAGAAATATAAAAGAGTCAATATATAATGAATAATGCAATAAATGAGATAAAAAACACTCTGGAGGCAACAAATAGTAGAATAACGGAGGCAGGAGATAGGATTAGTGAAATAGAAGATAGAATGGTAAAAATAAATGAATTAAAGAGGAAAAAAGAAAAATGAATTAAAAGAAATGAGGACAATCTCAGAGACCTCCAGGATAGTGTTAACGCCCCAACATTCGAATCATAGGAGTCCCAGAAAAAGAAGACAAAAAGAAAGACCATGAGAAAATACTTGAGGAGATAATAGTTGAAAACTTCCCTAAAATGGGGAAGGAAATAATCACCCAAGTCCAAGAAACCCAGAGAGTCCAAAACAGGGTAAACCCAACGTGAAACACCCCAAGACACATATTAATCAAATTAACAAAGATCAAACACAAAGAACAAATATTAAAAGCAGCAAGGGAAAAACAACAAATAACACACAAGGGATTCCCATAAGGATAACAACTGATCTTTCCATAGAAACTCTTCAAGCCAGGAGGGAATGGCAAGACATACTTAAAGTGATGAAAGAAAATAACCTACAGCCCAGATTACTGTACCCAGCAAGGATCTCATTCAAATATGAAGGAGAAGTCAAAAGCTTTACCGGCAAGCAAAAGCTGAGAGAATTCAGCACCACCAAACCAGCTCTCCAACAAATGCTAAAGGATATTCTCTAGACAGGAGACACAAAAACGGTGTATAAACTCGAACCCAAAACAAAAAAGCAAATGGCAATGGGATCATACTTATCAATAATTACCTTAAACGTAAAAGGGTTGAATGCCCCAACCAAAAGACAAAGACTGGCTGAATGGATACAAAAACAAGACCCCTATATATGTTGTCTACAAGAGACCCACCTCAAAACAGGGGACACATACAGACTGAAAGTGAAGGGCTGGAAAAAGATTTTCCATGCAAATAGAGACCAAAAATAAGAAGGAGTAGCAATACTCATATCAGATAAAATAGACTTTAAAACAAAGGCTGTGAAAAGAGACAAAGAAGGACACTACATAATGATCAAAGGATCAATCCAAGAAGAAGATATAACAATTATAAATATATATGCACCCAACAGAGGAGCCAAAAGTCATATGCCAAAGCCTTTGACTGTGTGGATCACAATAAACTGTGGAAAATTTTGAAAGAGATGGGTATACCAGACCACCTGACCTGCCTCTTGAGAAATCTGTATGCAGGTCAGGAAGCAACAGTTAGAACTGGACATGGAACAACACACTGGTTCCAAATAGGGAAAGGAGTACGTCAAGGCTGTATATTGTCACCCTGCTTATTTAAATTCTATGAAGAGTACATCATGAGAAACTCTGGACTGGAAGAAACACCAGCTGGAATCAAGATTGCCGGGAGAAATAATAACCTCAGATATGCAGATGACACCACTCTTATGGCAGAAAGTGAAGAGGAACTCAAAAGCCTCTTGATGAAAGTGAAAGTAGAGAGTGAAAAAATTGGCTTAAAACTCAACATTCAGAAAACGAAGATCATGGCATCTGGTCCCATCACTTCATGGGAAATAGATGGGAAAAGAGTGGAAATAGTGGCAGACTCTATTTTTTTGGGCTCCAAAATCACTGCAGATGGTGACTGCAGCCACGAAATTAAAAGACGCTTACTCTTTGGAAGGAAAGTTATGACCAACCTAGATAGCATATTGAAAAGCAGAGACATTACTTTGCCAACAAAGGTCCGTCTAGTCAAGGCTATGGTTTTTCCTGTGGTCATGTATGGCTGTGAGAGTTGGACTGTGAAGAAGGCTGAGCACTGAAGAATTGATGCTTTTGAACTGTGGTGTTGGAGAAGACTCTTGAGAGTCCCTTGGACTGCAAGGAGATCCAACCAGTCCATTCTGAAGGAGATCAGCCTTGGGATTTCTTTGGAAGGAATGATGCTGAAGCTGAAACTCCAGTACTTTGGCCACCTCATGCGAAGAGTTGACTCAATGGAAAAGACTCTGATGTTGGGAGGGATTGGGGGCAGGACAAGAAGGGGATGGCAGAGGATGAGATGGCTGGATGGCATTACTGACTCGATGGACATGAGTATGAGTGAACTCCGGGAGTTGGTGATGGACAGCAAGGCCTGGCGTGCTGCGATTCATGGGGTTGCAAAGAGTCGGACATGACTGAGCGACTGAACTGAATTGAACATAGGAGCACCACAATATGTAAGACAAATGCTAACAAGTATGAAAGGGGAAATTAACAATAACACAACAATAGTGGGAGACTTTAATACCCCACTCACACCTTTGGATAGATCAACTAAACAGAAAATTAACAAGGAAACACAAACTTTAAATGAAACAATAAACGAGTTAGACCCAATTGATATCTATATGGCATCTCACCACAAAACAATGAATTTCACCTTTTTCTCAAATACACACGGAACCTTCTCCAGGATAGATCACATCCTGGGCCATAAGTCCAGCCTTGGTAAATTCAAAAAAATTTAAATCATGCCAAGCATCTTTTCTGACCACAATGTAGTAAGATTAGATCTCAATTACAGAAGAAAAACTATTACAAATTCCAACATATGGAGGCTGAACAACACGCTGCTGAACAACCAACGAATCACAGAAGAAATCAAAAAATAAATCAAAATATGCATAGAAATGAATGAAAATGAAAACAAAACAACCCAAAACCTATGGGACACTGTAAAAGCAGTGCTAAGGGGAAAGTTCATAGCAATACAGGCATACCTCAAGAAACAGGAAAAAAGTCAAATAAATAACCTAACTCTACACCTAAAGCAACTAGAAAAGGAAGAAATGAAGAACCCCAGGGTTAGTAGAAGGAAAGAAATCTTAAAAATTAGGGTAGTAATAAATGCAAAAGAAAAAGGAGACCATAGCAAAAATCAATAAAGCCAAAAGCTGGTTCTTTAAGAGAATAAATAAAATTGACAAACCATTAGTCAGACTCATCAAGAAACAAAGGGAGAAAAATCAAATCAATAAAATTAGAAATGGAAATGGAGAGATCACAACAGACAACACAGAAATACAAAGGATCATGAGACTACTATCAGCAATTATATTCCAATAAAATGGACAACGTGGAAGAAATGGACAAATTCTTAGAAAAGTACAACTTTCCAAAACTGACCCAGGAAGAAATAGAAAATTTTAACAGACCCATCACAAGCATGAAAATTGAAACTGTAATCAGAAATCTTCCAGCAAACAAAACCCCAGGTCCAGACGGCTTCACAGCTGAATTCTACCAAAAATTTAGAGAAGAGCTGACACCTATCCTACTCAAACTCTTCCAGAAAATTGCAGAGGAAGGTAAACTTCCAAACTCATTCTATGAGGCCACCATCACCCTAACACCAAAACCTGACAAAGATGCCACAAAAAAAGAAAACTACAGGCCAATATCACTGATGAACATAGATGCAAAAATCCTTAACAAAATTCTAGCAATCAGAATCCAACAACACATTAAAAAGATCATACACCATGACCAAGTGGGCTTTATCCCAGGGATGTAAGGATTCTTCAATATCCACAAATCACTCAATGTAATACACCACATTAACAAATTGAAAAAAAAAACTCATATGATTATCTCAATAGATGCAGAGAAAGCCTTTGACAAAATTCAACATCCATTTATGAAAAAAACTCTCCAGAAAGCAGGAATAGAAGGAACATACCTCCACATAATAGAAGCTATATATGACAAACCTACAGCAAACATTATCCTCAATGGTGAAAAATTGAAAGCATTTCCCCTAAAGTCAGGAACAAGACAAGGGTGCCCACTCTCACCACTACTCCATCAACATAGTTTTGGAAGTTTTGGCCACAGCAATCAGAGCAGAAAAATAAATAAAAGGAATCGAAATTAGAAAAGAAGAAGTAAAACTCTCACTGTTTGCAGATGACATGATCCTCTACATAGAACCCTAAAGACTCCACCAGACAATTACTAGAGCTAATCAATGAATATAGTAAAGTTGCAGTATATAGAAACAACACACAGCAATCGCTTGCATTCCTATACACTAATAATGAGAAAATAGAAAGAGAAATTAAGGAAACAATTCCATTCACCATTGCAACGAAAAGAATAAAATAGTTAGGAATATATCTACCTAAAGAAACTAAAGACCTATATATAGAACACTACAAAACACTGTTGAAAGAAATCAAAGAGGACACAAATAGATGGAGAAATATACCATGTTCATGGATCAGAAGAATCAATATAGTGAAAATGAGTATACAACTCAAAGCAATCTATAGATTCAATGCAATCCCTATCAAGCTACCAACCGTATTTTTCACAGAGCTAGAACAAATAACTTCACAATTTGTATGGAAATACAAAAAACCTCGAATAGCCAAAGCAATCTTGAGAAAGAAGAATGGAACTGGAGGAATCAATCTGCCTGACTTCAGGCTCTACTACAAAGCCACAGTCATCAAGACAGTATGGTACTGGCACAAAGACAGAAATATAGATCAATGGAACAAAATAGAAAGCCCAGAGATAAACCCACGCACCTATGGACACCTTATCTTTGACAAAGGAGGTAAGAATATACAATGGAGAAAAGGCAATCTCTTTAACAAGTGGTGCTGGAAAAACTGGTCACCACTTGTAAAAGAATGAAACTAGAACACTTTCTAACACCATACACAAAAATAAACTCAAAATGGATTACATATCTAAACATAAGACCAGAAACTATAAAACTCCTAGAGGAGAACATAGGCAAAACACTCTCCAACATAAATCACAGCAGGATCCTCTAGGACCCACCTCCCACAATATTGGAAATAAAAGCAAAAGTAAACAAGTAGGATCTAATTAAAATTAAAAGCTTCTGCACAACAAAAGAAACTATAAGCAAGGTGAAAAAACAGCCTTCAGAATGGGAGAAAATTATAGCAAATTAAGCAACTGACAAACAACTAATCTCAAAAATATACAAGCAACTCCTGCAGCTCAATTCCAGAAAAATAAATGACCCAATCAAAAAATGGGCCAAAGAACTAAATAGACATTTCTCCAAAGAAGACATACAGATGGCTAACAAACACATGAAAAGATGCTCAACATCACTCATTATCAGAGAAATGCAAATCAAAATCACAATGAGGTACCATTTCACGCCAGTCAGAATGGCTGTGATCCAAAAATCTACAAGCAATAAATGCTGGAGAGGGTGTGGAGAAAAGGGAACCCTCTTACACTGTTGGTGGGAATGCAAACTAGTACAGCCACTATGGAGAACAGTGTGGAGATTCCTTAAAAAAACTGGAAATAGAACTGCCATATGACCCAGAAATCCCACTGCTAGGCATACACACTGAGAAAATCAGAATTGCAAGAGACACGTGTACCCCAATGTTCATCACAGCACTGTTTATAATAGCCAGGACATGGAAGCAACCTAGGTGTCCATCAGCAGATGAACGGATAAGAAAGCAGTGGTACATATACACAATGGAGTATTATGCAGCCATTAAAAAGAATACATTTGAATCAATTCTAATGAGGTGGATGAAACTGGAGCATTTTATATAGAGTGAAGTAAGCCAGAAAGAAAAACACTAATACAGTATACTAACGCATATATATGGAATTTAGAAAGATGGTAATGATAACCCTGTATGTGAGACAGCAAAAGAGACACAGATGTATAGAACAGACTTTTGGACTCTGTGGGAGAGGGAGGGGGTGATGATTTGGGGGAATGGCATTGAAACATGTATAATATCATATAAGAAATGAATCGGCAGTCCAGGTTCAATGCAGAATACAGGAAGCTTGGGGCTGTGCACTGGGATGACCCAGAGGGATGGTATGGGGAGGAAGGTGGGAGGGGGATTCAGGATTGGGAACACGTGTACACCCGTGGCGGATTCATGTTGATGTATGACAAAACCAGTACAATATCGTAAAGTAAAAAAAGAAAAAAGACTGGTGTGCGTTTAACCCAGCTGCTGTGGACCAGAATAAGTCAGAATGAATATGTTCAGGAGTTCCATCAATAACTTTATGTCACCAGCATGAGTTCAAACTGTTTCCTGTGTTAGCCAAGACTTTCTTAGGAATAAAACTTTGGCTTCCTCATGTGTTAGAAAGTTCCAAGTACACAAAAAATACAGGCATTTCTTACTGTGGGATCTTTTGAGGCTATTATATGAATATAGAATTTTAAGCTGAAACAAACATCTCCAGTTAAAAAAATTTCTTCCTTTAAAGCATAATTTTATTATTTTAGAGAGGACAAAAACCAGAACAAAGTTCAAATTCTGTGAAATACATCTAGCTGAGTATGTGACTTCGATGTGATTGATCAACTAGTAGTGTTATAAACTAAAGCCAGCTTTGTGTGACACAAATTGACCTGGAATGAGTTTGGCCACATCACATAACTGGTGTAGACAACTAAGCCCTAAACAGCTGAGATTTCCATGGTAAAGGAGAACTTTAAGGAAGAAAAGAAGGAAGCTTTTTTTTTCAGCTAGGTGCAAGAGAGTGATAAGAATCAGCAATAACATCAGTGACTTGACAAAAACATTTCTAGGAAAGCACAAACTAACTCAAGAAGAAATAGAAAATACAAATAGGTAAATAACAATTAAAAAATATATTCGTGATCAAAAAGTTCCCACAAAAAAGCCCAGGAACAGGTGCATTTACTAATGATTTCTGTGAAACATTTAAAAAAGAATTAGCTCCAGTTCGTCACAAGCTTTTAAAATACAAATGAAAAATCACTTTCCAGCTCTTTCTAAGAGGTCAGTATTACCCTGATATCAAGACCAAACAAAGATATCACAAGAAAAGAAGACTAAACACCAATGTCTCTGATAAAAATAGGGATACCAGAATACCCAAGAAGATGCTGAGAAAACTGTATCAGGAACATTTTACAAAGGATAACCCCACCAAGTGGGGTTTATCCCAGAAATGCAAGGGTACTTTAACAGATAAAAGTCAATCAATAGTGTACACATATTAATAAAATAAAGGACAGCAAACACATGATGATCTCAATAGATGCAGAAAAAGCATTTGAAAAATCTAAGCTACCTATGACAAACATTCGGAAAACTAAAAATGAAAGGGAAATTTCTCAACCTGATCAAGTGTATATATTAAAAATCATGGGTTTATATCATCCTTGACAGGGAAAGAATGAAAACTTCCTCCCTAAGGTAAAAAACAAAAGAAGGATGTCTCTGTTTAACATTGTCCTAGAAGTTGGTACAAGAGCAATTAAACAAGAAAAACAAATGAAAGCCTTTCAGATTGGAAAATAAGAAATAAAATTATCTTATTCACAGATGCCATAATTTTTACATAGAGAATTCTAAGGAATACACAGTAAAATTTTCAGAGCTATTAAATGAGTCAAAGAAGGTTTCAGAATTAAAAATTTAAAGTTCTTTCTTTAATTTTATTTTTATTGCAGTAGAGGTGATTTACAATAGTACATAAATTTCATAGGTACAACATAGTTTGACTTTTAAAAAGTAACTTTCTTTATATTTTATTTATTCATTTTTATGTTTGGCTATACTAGTCTTCGTTGTATGTGCAGGCTTCATCTAGTTGTGGCGCATGGCGGCTACTCTTCACTGTAGTGTGTGAGATTTTTATTGCAGTAACTTTTATTGAGGAGGAGCGCAGGATTAGTTGCTCCGAGGTATGAGGAATCTTCAAGGATCAGGGATCAAAGCTGTGTTCCCTGTGTAGGCAGGCAGATTCTTAACCACTGAAACACCAAGGAAGCCTCAGTGATTCACATTTTAAAAATATTATACACCATTTAGAGTTTTTAGTACTGTACAATGTATCATTTTTTCTGTGTTGTACAATGTATCATTGTAGTTTATTATTTTATATAATAGTACCTACCTCATTTTTAACCCTAGTCTTGCCCTTCCCTTTTCCCTTTATGCACTGTAACTACTAGTATTTTTTTCTATGTCTGTGAGTCTATTTTTTTTAGTTTATTTTAATTAGAGGCTAATTACTTTACAATATTGTATTGGTTTTGCAATACATCAACATGAATCCGCCACGGGTGTACATGTATTCCCAATCCTGAATCCCCCCTCCCACCTCCCTCCCCATACCATCCCTCTGGGTCATCCCAGTGCACCAGCCCCGAGCATCCTGTATCCTGCATCGAACCTGGATTGGCAATTTGATTCTTATATGATACTATACATGTTTCAATGCCATTCTCCCAAATCATCCCCCCCTCCCTCTCCCACAGAGTCCAAAAGACTGTTCTGTACATCTATGTCTCTTTTGGTGTCTCGCATACAGGGTTATCATTACCATCTTTCTAAATTCCATATATATGCGTTAGTATACTGTATTGGTGTTTTTCTTTTTGGCTTACGTCATTCTGTATAATTGGCTGCAGTTTCATCCACCTCATTAGAACTGATTCAAATGCATTCTTTTTAATGGCTGCATAATACTCCATTGTGTATATGTACCACAGCTTTCTTATCCATTCACCTGCTGATGGACACCTAGGTTGCTTTCACGTCCTGGCTATTATAAACAGTGCTGCAATGAACATTGGGGTACATGTGTCTCTTTCCCTTCTGGTTTCCTCAGTGTGTATGCCCAGCAGTGGGATTGCTGGGTCGTATGGCAGTTCTATTTCAAGTTTTTAAAGGAATCTCCACACTGTTCTCCATAGTGGCTGTACTAGTTTGCATTCCCACCAACAGTGTAAGAGGGTTCGCTTTTCTCCACATCCTCTCCAGCATTTATTGCTTGTAGACTTTTGGATCACAGCCATTCTGACTGGCGTGAAATGGTACCTCATTGTGGTTTTGATTTGCATTTCTCTGATAATGAGTGATGTTGAGCATCCTTTCATGTGTTTGTTAGCCATCTGTATGTCTTCTTTGGAGAAATGTCTATTTAGTTCTTTAGCCCATTTTTTGATTGGGTCATTTATTTTTCTGGAATTGAGCTGCAGGAGTTGCTTGTATATTTTTGAGATTAGTTGTTTGTCAGTTGCTTAATTTGCTATAATTTTCTCCCATTCTGAAGGCTGTTTTTTCACCTTGCTTATAGTTTCTTTTGTTGTGCAGAAGCTTTTAATTTTAATTAGGTCCCATTTGTATATTTTTGCTTTTATTTCCAATATTGTGGGAGGTGGGTCCTAGAGGATCCTGCTGTGATGTATGTCGAAGAGTGTTTTGCCTATGTTCTCCTCTAGGAGTTTTATAGTTTCTGGTCTTACGTTTAGATCTTTTATCCATTTTGAGTTTATTTTTGTGTATGGTGTTAGAAAGTGTTCTAGTTTCATTCTTTTACAAGTGATTGACCAGTTTTCCCAGCACCACTTGTTAAAGAGATTGTCTTTAATCCATTGTATATTCTTACCTCCTTTGTCAAAGATAAGGTGTCCATAGGTGTGTGGGTTTATCTCTGGGCTTTCTATTTTGTTCCATTGATCTATATTTCTGTCTTTGTGCCAGTACCATACTGTCTTGATGACTGTGGCTTTGTAGTAGAGCCTGAAGTCAGGCAGATTGATTCCTCCAGTTCCATTCTTCTTTCTCAAGATTTCTTTGGCTATTCAAGGTTTTTTGTTTTTCCATACAAATTGTGAAGTTATTTGTTCTAGCTCTGTGAAAAATACGGTTGGTAGCTTGATAGGGATTGCATTGAATCTATAGATTGCTTTGAGTTGTATACTCATTTTCACTATATTGATTCTTCTGATCCATGAACATGGAATATTTCTCCCTCTAATTGTGTCCTCTTTGATTTCTTTCACCAGTGTTTTATAGTTTCCTATATATAGGTCTTTAGTTTCTTTAGGTAGATATATTCCTAACTATTTTATTCTTTTCGTTGCAATGGTGAATGGAATTGTTTCCTTAATTTCTCTTTCTATTTTCTCATTATTAGTGTATAGGAATGCAAGCGATTGCTGTGTGTTGTTTCTATATACTGCAACTTTACTATATTCATTGATTAGCTCTAGTAATTGTCTGGTGGAGTCTTCAGGGTTTTCTATGCAGAGGATCATGTCATCTGCAAACAGTGAGAGTTTTACTTCTTCTTTTCTAATTTCGATTCCTTTTATTTATTTTTCTGCTCTGATTGCTGTGGCCAAAACTTCCAAAACTATGTTGATGGAGTAGTGGTGAGAGTGGGCACCCTTGTCTTGTTCCTGACTTTAGGGGAAATGCTTTCAATTTTTCACCATTGAGGATAATGTTTGCTGTAGGTTTGTCATATATAGCTTCTATTATGTGGAGGTATGTTCCTTCTATTCCTGCTTTCTGGAGAGTTTTTTTCATAAATGGATGTTGAATTTTGTCAAAGGCTTTCTCTGCATCTATTGAGATAATCATATGAGTTTTTTTTTTCAATTTGTTAATGTGGTGTATTACATTGATTGATTTGCGGATACTGAAGAATCCTTGCATCCCTGGGATAAAGCCCACTTGGTCATGGTGTATGATCTTTTTAATGTGTTGTTGGATTCTGATTGCTAGAATTTTGTTAAGGATTTTTGCATCTATGTTCATCAGTGATATTGGCCTGTAGTTTTCTTTTTTTGTGGCATCTTTGTCAGGTTTTGGTATTAGGGTGATGGTGGCCTCATAGAATGAGTTTGGAAGTTTACCTTCCTCTGCAATTTTCTGGAAGAGTTTGAGTAGGATAGGTGTCAGCTCTTCTCTAAATTTTTGGTAGAATTCAGCTGTGAAGCCGTCTGGACCTGGGGTTTTGTTTGCTGGAAGATTTCTGATTACAGTTTCAATTTCCGTGCTTGTGATGCATCTGTTAAGATTTCCTACTTCTTCCTGGATC
Source organism: Bubalus bubalis (assembly GCF_019923935.1). Lineage (NCBI taxonomy): Eukaryota > Metazoa > Chordata > Mammalia > Artiodactyla > Bovidae > Bubalus > Bubalus bubalis. The sequence goes on from NC_059160.1 coordinate 163,622,654, forward strand.
AGTTTTGGAAAGTTGTACTTTTCTAAGAATTTGTCCATTTTTTCCACGTTGTCCATTTTATTGGCATATAATTGCTGAAAGTAGTCTCTTTTGATCCTTTGTATTTGTGTTGTCTATTTTGATCTCTCATTTTCCTTTCTAATTTTATTGATTTGATTTTTCTCCCTTTGTTTCTTGATGAGTCTGGCTAATGGTTTGTCAGTTTTATTTATCCTCTAAATAACCAGCTTTGGCTTTGTTGATTTTTGCTATGGTATCCTTTGTTTCTGTTGCATTTATTTATGCCCTAATTTTTAAGATTTCTTTCCTTCTACTAACCCTGGGGTTCTTCATGTCTTCCTTTTCTAGTTGCTTTAGGTGTAGAGTTAGGTTATTTATTTGACTTTTTTCCTGTTTCTTGAGGTATGCCTGTATTGTTATGAACTTTCCCCTTAGCACTGCTTTTACAGTGTCCCATAGGTTTTGGGTTGTTGTGTTTTCATTTTCATTCATTTCTATGCATATTTTGATTTATTTTTTGATTTCTTCTGTGATTTGTTGGTTATTCAGCAGTGTGTTGTTTGGCCTCCGTATGTAGGAATTTTTAATAGTTTTTCTCCTGTAATTGAGATCTAATCTTACTGCATTGTGGTCAGAAAAGATGCTTGGCATGATTTCAATTTTTTTGAATTTACCAAGGCTAGATATATGGCCCAGGAAGTGATCTATCCTGCAGAAGGTTCCATGTGTGTTTGAGAAAAAGGTGAAATTCATTGTTTTGGGGTGAAATGTCCTATAGATATCAACTAGGTCTAACTGGTCTATTGTATCATTTAAAGTAATATTCACTAGTTTCTTTCATTTTTAGAATCCACATATAAGAGAGACCAAATGGGTGCTTGTGGGTGCTTAATTGCTCAGTTGTGTCCAACTCTTTGCAACCCTTTGGACTGTAGTCCATCAGGCTCCTCTGTCCATGCGATTTTTCAGGCAAGAATACTGGAGTGGATTGCCATTTCCTCCTCCAGGGGATTTTCCAGACCCAGGGATCTAGCCCACACCTCCTGTGGCTCCTGCACTGGAGGTGGATTCTTTACCTGCTGGGCCATCAGGGAAGCCCAAGAGATAACATATAGTATTTATCTTTCCCTGACTTATTTCACTAAGCATGGTGGTGGTGGTGGTTGTGGTTTAGTCTCTAAGGCAAACCTGACTCTTTACGACTTCATGGACTGTAGCTCGCCAGGACCCTCTGTCCACGGGATTTCCCAGGCAAGAATATGAGAGTGGGTTGCCATTTTCTTCTCCAGGGATTCTGCCTGGCCCATAAATTGAACCCGCTTCTTTTTCATTGTAGGTGGGTTGTTTTTTTTTTTTTTTTAAACCACTGAGCCACTTGGGAAGTCCTATAGAGTTAACATTCCCTGTTGAAAATATACAAAAACTAGAAGTTAGCAAGAATTTTACAAAGAATACTTTGCTTGGCAGTTGAAAACCTTCCTATACAAATTCACGTCTTCCGAGGTGGCACAGTGGTAAGAATCCTTCTGCCAATACAGGAGACAGGAGACCCGAGTTCAATTCCTGGATCGGGAAGATCTCCTGGAGAAGAAATGGCAACACACTCTTGTCTTCTTGCCTGGGAAGTCACATGGAAAGAGAAGCCTGGCGGGCTATGGTCTATGGGGTCACAGAAGAGTTGGACACACCTAGGCAACTAAACAACAGGAAATTGTGCAGAATGTACCTTTGAGGACTATCAGAGGACTGTGTAGCCTATTAAGAGTGAAAGTAGTATCTTACCATATGCAGCGAAGGGGTAATTACGATACATGTCAGCTGGAATTTCCTATTTCCAAATATGAAGCAATTAAATGTCATCTGAGACTCTGTTCTGATTATACTTCCTATCCCATTAAGAAAAAAAATCCCCTGTAATGAATTCTAAAGTTCCAGAGGTGTGTCCTTTGGATCCAATGCATCCTCACTGGTGATGATAAATAAGCCTGTGAAAATTATATCAAAAGGGCATTTGAATGTGTTCTCACTTAGGACTGCTGTGATCCTCACCTTTATTTGGTGGGGTGACAGGTTGATTGGGAAGTGACTGATAACAGGGTCATTAAACAAGGAAATTGACATTTGTTGTCTCTTCTTTTTGATTCTCTTCTGGGATGGATGCAAAATCAAGAAAGTTTGTTGTTGATGATGCATTGTAGAATGGAAATAAATATGTCCAAGTATTCCAAATAGTAACATCAGAAAGTGCTAGTGGATGATTGGGGCAGCTTGTATTGTCTTAACGGTCCAGAATTTATCAGTCAGGTTTCCATGGAAAAAAATATGCCTGTTAATCCTCCAGAGTTTGGATGTATATTTTTTTATGCTATGCTATGCTAAGTCACTTCAGTTGTGTCCGACTCTGTGTGACCCCATAGGCGGCAGCCCACTAGGCTCCCTCATCCCTGGGATTCTCCAGGCAAGAACACTGGAGTGGGTTGCCATTTCCTTCTCCAATGCATGAAAGTGAAAAGTGAAAGTGAAGTCGCTCAGTCGTGTCCAACTCTTAGCGACCCCATGGACTGCAGCCTACCAGGCTCCTCCATCCATGGGATTTTCCAGGCAAGAGTACTGGAGTGGGGTGCCATTGCCTTCTCCATGGAGCCTTAATATTTTCCTACTAATGTAGAACATAAGGCATCCGTTAATTTTGTATTAGGTCAAAGAAAGGTATATCTCAACTAAGAGTGTTTTTCCCCTTTTCCATTAGCCTAGGAGAATGTTACAGTAGCCTGCTCTGTTTCAACAATAGAAAGAAGCTCAGTGTCAAAAACACAGTTTCCTGTGAACTGCTCATGGTGAGTACTTGATCATGGGGCTAGCTTGCAGTCTAACAGGTCAGATATTTTAACCAGAGACTGGCTGTGTTAAAGTATCTGATGTGGATCCCACATAGTTAAAGTAATGAAAAAAGTGCTAGTTACTCAGTCATGTCCGATAGTTGGCGACACCATGGACTGGAGCCCACCAGGCTCCTCTGTCCATGAGGTTCTCCAGGCAAGAATACCAGAGTGCGTAGCCATTCTGTCTGCCATGGGATCTTCCCAACCCAGAGATCAAACCCAAGTCTCCTGCGTGGCGAATGGATTCTTTACCATCTGGGCCACCAGGTAAAGCAATAGTTTTGGCCAAAAGGAAGTAAGTAAAATACAATTAAATTTTGATTTCTTATTCACTCAAGCACTGATTCACAGCAGATGTCCAGATCCCTTCCCCAGTGATTCTAGCAATATACTTAGTTTCTAGTTAGGCTTTGGCTTTTTTTTTTTTAATAAAGACAAATATTCATCTAGTGATTGCAATGAAATTCAGGTTTAATTCTGCCACACTGAATACCTCCAATGTAAAAATTTATTCCCAGAAAAGGAATGTTGATGAATAATCTATGACTAATTGCAGAACGAAGCACTACCATTCTGCTAGGGAGGTAGAGTGTGAGGGAAGCCGATTCACCCATTCAATGTGTGTTCATTGAATCGGATTAACAAGTCATGAAACCATTCCCCCCGAATTTTAGATATGGTTTCTCTTAAAGCACAGATTTTGTTGTTATAATATTATAATATGCTCACTTTACTGCTCACATTGGGGTCTTGAAGAACTCAGACTGAAGAGACGTTAGGAAAATAACTGATTTGGAACATGGTAATAAGAAAATGGCTCTTTGCACTTTACATTTTCAAAGGGCTTGGTTCAGTGCGTAGGAGGGTTCCTACACTGCATGTCATACCTGAAGCATAGAAATGAACACTGTGAGCACATGAGATGCATTTTCTGCAGGATAACAGCCTTCACTGTTAACCATAAGTTGCGGATGTGTCTATAAACAATCATTTTTATTTTGCCCTGTTTATTTTGTAGCCAATTATTCAGATGTTATTTTCCAAAAGAGTTAAGTGACACACTGTGGTGGATTCATTTTGATATATGGCAGAACCAATACAATACCCTAAAGTTTAAAAATAAAATTAAATTTAAAAAAAGAATAAAAAATGAATCTTTAATAATTTGTATAGATAATATAATAGTGTTATAATAGTAAAATATCATTTATAGCAAAATATTTCAAAAATATGAAATGATCACTGCTTCACAAATACAGCTGAAAGTAGTGATTATTTTTTTTAAAGACTTGTCATCATTTAAATTGTTTTTTTTTTTTTTTCCAGTGATAGTATTTTCCATTCCACAGGTTAAGCAGAGAATGATGACAGTCAGAGACACAGAGAGAACTGTGGGGGTGAAAAATGAGTCCACCGTCCAGGAGTTCTTTCTGGAGGCGTTTCCTGCTGCCCAGCACTTGGGGGGCCTCCTCTTCCTGGTGCACCTGCTCGCATACCTGGCCTCTATCGTGGGAAACGCGGTCATAATCTTCATCACCTGGGCTGACCATCGCCTCCAGACGCCAATGTATGTTTTGCTGAGCACTTTCTCCTTCTGCGAATGCTGTTTCATCACCACAGTCATTCCTAAACTGCTGTCCATCTTCCTTTCAGGAAGGCAAACAATTCCCTTTCCTGCTTGCCTCACACAAGCCTTCTTCTTTTTATTTCTTGGTGCAGTGATTTTCTTTCTCATGGCAGTGATGTCGTTGGATCGATACCTGGCCATCTGCAAGCCTCTGCACTATGCATCCATCATGAACCTGAGGGTTAGTTTCCTCCTGATTTTCTTGTGCTATTCCTTGTCCTTCATCTTCTTCACTGGTCTGATGCTCAGAGTTTTCCAGTTATCATTCTGTGGCCCCAATATCATCTCTCATTTCTTCTGTGACCTTGACTCCTTAATTCATCTCTCCTGCTCTGACACCAGATCTGTTGAGATACCTTTCTACTTCCTTACTTCACTTGTCATTCTACTACCGCTCATCATAACCACCATTGCCTACAGCAACATAGTGGTCACAATCCTGCGACTCCCATCAGCCAAGGAGCGACAGAAAGCTTTCTCCACCTGCTCTTCACACCTCATTGTCCTCTCTCTGATGTATGGCAGCTGTGTGTTTATTTACCTGAAACCAAAGCAGGTGAACAGGCTGGACTCCAACAAGGAGGCTGCCCTTGTGAACACAGTGGTGACCCCAGTGCTGAACCCTGTCATCTACACCCTGAGGAACAAGCAGGTCCACCAGGCTCTGAGGGACACGCTGTCTAGGGTGAGGTTGCAGAAGTAGAGTTTGGAGGCTAAGTGGATCCTCTTGATTCTCCACTTGAGTTTCCCACCTTTGGCAAAGTCTGTTCTCGAGAGAATGAATCTCCATAGACTCTCCACGTGGTCATCTATCTTGTGCTACTTTTCAGCTGGATGGGTACTGTCCTATTTTGCTATTCAATACCTTCTTCTATTTGAAATTTTCATTTATTCTCTATATTGTGCTGAATATATCCTCTGTGATTTTTCTACTGATTGGTCTTAAATGAATTCAAACAATATTTATGGAGCAAATGATACAGAAATCATATGATACAAAGTCTTCAATCAAATAATAAAATGTTGCCAGATTTTATAATATCTGTGCATGATACATTCTTAGTTTTGAAGTTTATGATATCTCAGGAAAAATAGATAGAAACCTTTCTTTACCATTTGACACTCAAGGTTTGACATTCCAATTACAAATTATTTCTGAAATTATATAAAGTCATACTATAACTGAATTGTGTTTCATTATTGTAATCTATCTATGTGATTGAGTCAGTTGTATACTCACTAGTTCTTCTTTGGATCTATTGGTTTTAGTGTAGAAACAGCTCAGTGGAACTCGAAAAAATGTAGGTGGGCTCATCAAGGTAACATCTTCCAGCAGTATCAAACATTATTAAAAAACTTTAATTCTTTCTTGAAATATAAACAAATTGTAGAGCTTTAAGAATTATAAAGTTTATTTTCTGTAATTTCTGTTGCCAAGTCCTGGAACAAACAAATTGCTCAAAGGTAGGTGATCCCACTAGCAAATTCTTTCCTCCCATAGAAGAGGTATTTTCACCTTGGTGTGATCTTGAGTATAGGAGATGCCAATGTTGTCTCTGGTAACCTAAATTGTGGTTGACATTTTATGTAGGAAAAAACTAATTGAACTCATAATTATAAAGGAATAAAAGGAAAATGAGTGCATTAATAATAAAGAAAAGTGGATCAAAATGAACTCACTTACTGTGTTTGAAGGTTCATTAAGCAAGTGGCTCCAACCCGAAGGTATTTGGCCCTAAAATGATGTAAGTCCTGGCACATCTAACACTGCATGTGCATAGCATACATTTGATTTTTGCTATGTCTGATGTGAGTGTGTATTTCCCTTTAGCTTGACTTGAAAATTACTTCTAATTTAAGGCATACTCTTATTAGGAAGAATTTTAGATTGTCGAAAGTACTGGGTGATTTAGATTTTTACATTTGGGAGTGATTTGATGATAGATTGTTGTACGTATTATGTTCTTCCAAGGACATCTCTATCTATGTCTTTCCCTTTTCTAAAATAGAAGTTAATGAGCAATTTTTGAATCTGACAAAAGTTGGAAAGTCCTGAGAGTCCTCTGTGTTGGTTTCTGTCCATTAGATGAAAGAACCAATCTTCACAGCCTAGCCCAGACTAGTGCCAGAGATGGACATCACCAATCACCCAGAGTGACCCAAACCTCATCCTCCTCCAAACCAGTCTCTGCTTTAGTGTGTCCCATGAGACTGAGGCGTGTCATCCCTATTACCCCAGCCCTAAGACAGGTAGATAGAATCCAACCCTTCTATTAACAGCTGGGAAAGTTGGGGTACTATAAATGTTGTCCAGTTCCTTCTATATTCAAGGAGAAACTAAGAATTGATATGCTTGTCTGTTCATACTGTACTGACCGTGGGGACAGAGCTGTGAGAGGTGATCCTTTACTCCTTAGGAGAAGCTGGAAGTTGGGAGTTCTGATCAGATTGTAAGGTGCTGTGTTGGGTTAGAACTCACAGTTTCTCCTTATTTAAGACTGGTGTGCCTTTGACCCAGCCCGTGTGGACAGAATAAGTCAGAATAAATATGTTCAGGAGTTCCATCAATAACTTTAAGTCACCAGCATGATGAGTTTAAACTGTTTCCTGTGTTTGAACTCTATTAGCCAAGACTTTCTTAGGAATAAAACTTTGGCTTCCTCATGTGTTAGAATGTTCCAAGTACACAAAAAATACAGGCATTTCTTATTGTGGGATCTTTTGAGATTATGATATGAATATAGAATTTTAAGCTGAAACAAACATCTCCAGTTAAAAAAATTTCTTCCTTTAAAGCATAATTTTATTATTTTAGAGAGGACAAAAACCAGAACAAAGTTCAAATTCTGTGAAATACATCTAGCTGAGTATGTGACTTTGATGTGATTGATCAACTAGTAGTGTTATAAACTAAAACCAGCTTTGTGTGACACAAATTGACCTGGAATGAGTTTGGCCACATCACATAACTGGTGTAGACAACTAAGCCCTAAACAGCTTAGATTTCCATGGTACTAAAGGAGGACTTTAAGGGAGAAAAGAAGGGAAGCTTTTTTTTTCCAGCTAGGTGCAAGAGAGTGATAAGAATCAGCAATAACATCAGTGACTTGACAAAAACATTTCTAGGAAAGCACAAACTAACTCAAGAAGAAATAGAAAACACAAATAGGTAAATAGCAATTAAAAATATATTAGTGATCAAAAAGTTCCCACAAAAAAGCCCAGTAAATCATTAGTATTTACTAATGATTTCTGTGAAACATTTAAAAAAGAATTAGCTCCAGTTAGTCACAAGCTTCTAAAAATACAAATGAAAAATCACTTTCTAGATCTTTCTAAGAGGTCAGTATTACCCTGATATCAAGACCAAACAAAGATATCACAAGAAAAGAAGACTAAACACCAATGTCTCTGATAAAAATAGGGATACCAGAATACCCAAGAAGATGCTGAGAAAACTGTATCAGGAACATTTTACAAAGGATAACCCCACCAAGTGGGGTTTATCCCAGAAATGCAAGGGTACTTTAACAGATAAAAGTCAATCAATAGTGTACACATATTAATAAAATAAAGGACAGCAAACACATGATGATCTCAATAGATGCAGAAAAAGCATTTGAAAAATCTAAGCTACCTATGACAAACATTTGGAAAACTAAAAATGAAAGGGAAATTCCTCAACCTGATCAAGTGTATATGTTAAAAATCATGAGTTAATATCATCCTTGACAGGGAAAGAATGAAAACTTCCTCCCTAAGGCAAAATACAAAGGAAGGATGTCTCTATTTAACATTGTCCTAGAGGTTGGTACAAGAGCAATTAAACAAGAAATACAAATGAAAGACCTTCAATTGGAAAATAAGAAATAAAATTATCTTATTCACAGATGCCATAATTTTTACATAGAGAATTCTAAGGAATACACAGTAAAATTTTCAGAGCTATTAAATGAGTCAAAGAAGGTTTCAGAATTAAAAATTTAAAATTCTTTCTTTAATTTTATTGCAGTAGAGGTGATTTACAATATTACATAAATTTCATAGGTACAACATAGTTTTGACTTTAAAAAGTAACTTTCTTTATATTTTATTTATTCATTTTTATGTTTGGCTATACTAGTCTTCGTTGTATGTGCAGGCTTCGTCTAGTTGTGGCGCGTGGCGGCTACTCTTCACTGTAGTGTGTGAGATTCTTATTGCAGTGACTTTTCTTGAGGAGGAGCGCAGGATTAGTTGCTCCGAGGTATGAGGAATCTTCAAGGATCAGGGGTCAAAGCTGCGTTCCCTTTGTTGGCAGGCAGATTCTTAACCACTGGAACACCGAGGAAGCCTCAGTGATTCACATTTTAAAAATAGTATACATCATTTCAAGTTTTTAGTATTGTATAATGTATCATTTTTTCTGTGTTGTACAATGTATCATTGTAGTTTATTATTTTACATAATAGTACCTACCTCATTCTTGAACCCTAGTCTTTCCTTCCCTTTTCCCTCTCCCTGCCGGGAGCCGGCATATTGCATATTGAGTGCATATTGCATATTGCATATTGAGTGCAGCACTTTCCACAGCATCATCTTTCAGGATCTGGAATAGCTCAACTGGAATTCTATCACTGCCAGGAGCCAGCATGAGGAACTCCACCCATGACAAAGGTCATGAGGAAGGAGGCTTGGCATATGCAAAGGCAGGATCGAGCCTCAGGAGTCCCCCTGGAAATTCTCAAGCATCTACCCCCAAAACCAGAGTCTGCCTACTTTCTGCTTTGTGCTTTCACCTACACCTCTGACTTTATGGGGGGCTGTCCCCCACTACCTCTCTCTGAAAAAAGAGTTAGCTTACAGCTCCAGTTAATAATTCCTGGGTGTGACAGTGTTTCAACCTACAAACTCCTTTGGAAATCCTCTAGCCTGCCTGAATAGGTTTTTCCGGCCACATGTGATTGTTCAGAGCCTCCCAACTGTGAGAGGCAGGAGATGTTCTAAACTGTCTAAACACAGATTCTTTTGAGTAGTTAAAAGATTGATTAGAAATTGTATTGGTGAAGGGCTTTTCACTTATTGAGCCAATGTTTGCTGCTAAGTCTCCATACTCCTTACCTACTGTGTCCTTGGCGGTGTATTGATTGATATAATGGGTGTATAGAAATGTAAAATGCAGCTTTGTCCAATGCTTTTTTGGAGGCTGGTGCCTGACTTTGGAATAATCACCTTTAGAAAAAATAAGTTTCTTAAAATGTAAACAGGCCTCCTGGCCAGAAGATGATGTAATTCACCTGGACTTTTGCATATGATAAGTTTGAAAGCCTGGCTTAGATTAGGACCAGGAACTGCTGTCCTTGCATGACTCCACCCCTTCCCCCATTATCCTCTATGCACAACTTAAGGTATAAAAACTACTTTGGAAAATAAAGTGCTGGCCTTGTTCACCAAAACTTGGTCTCCCCATGTCGATCTCTCTTTCAAATTCTGGCTGAGTCTCCATCTGGAGCACGGAACCCGCCATGCTTGCTAATTATGCCTGGGCTTCTAAGATCCGACCGGGGAGGCCTCAGTGTCTCCTCTCCTTTGGGAGAACGGAAGGACACCTGCGGCCTACGTATGTGGTGCAAACTTCTTGTCTTGAAGTTTTATTGGTCTCCTGCGTAAACCAAGCTACTCAGCCTCTTTTCTCCACTGAATTTTCCTACTGAGCTATCCTTATTCTATTACTCTTTGTATCCTTAATTAAAGTGTAATTAAGCAGTTGTTTCCTGACCCTCGCCTACGCCCTCTCTCCTTCGAATACCCTGTATCAGCTGGGGCTGGACCCCGGCATCTCCCCACTGTAACTACTAGGTTTTTTTTTTTTTCTGTCTGTGAGTCAAATTTTTAAAAAATTTTTAATTTTAATTAGAGGCTAATTACTTTACAATATTGTATTGGTTTTGCCATACATCAACACGAATCCGCCACGGGTGTACACGTGTTCCCAATCCTGAATCCCCCTCCCATCTCCCTCCCCATACCATCCCTCTGGGTCATCCCAGTGCACCAGCCCCGAGCATCCTGTATCCTACATCGAACCTGGACTGGCGATTCATTTCTTATGTGATATTATACATGTTTCAATGCCATTCTCCGAAATCATCCCCCTCTCCCTCTCCCACAGAGTCCAAAAGACTGTTCTGTACATCTGTGTCTCTTTTGGTGTCTCGCATACAAGGTTATCATTACCATCTTTCTAAATTCCATATATATGTGTTAGTATACTGTATTGGTGTTTTTCTTTTTGGCTTACGTCACTCTGTATAATTGGCCCCAGTTTCATCCACCTCATTAGAACTGATTCAAATGCATTCTTTTTAATGGCTGCATAATACTCCATTGTGTATATGTACCACAGCTTTCTTATCCATTCACCTGCTGATGGACACCTAGGTTGCTTCCATGTCCTGGCTATTATAAACAGTGCTGTGATGAACATTGGGGTACACGTGTCTCTTGCAATTCTGGTTTCCTTGTTGTGTATGCCCAGCAGTGGGTTTGCTGGGTCATATGGCAGTTCTATTTCCAGTTTTTTAAGGAATCTCCACACTGTTCTCCATAGTGGCTGTACTAGTTTGCATTCCCACCAACAGTGTAAGAGGGTTCCCTTTTCTCCACACCCTCTCCAGCATTTATTGCTTGTAGACTTTTGGATCGCAGCCATTCTGACTGGCATGGAATGGTACCTCATTGTGGTTTTGATTTGCATTTCTCTGATAATGAGTGATGTTGAGCATCCTTTCATGTGTTTGTTAGCCACCTGTATGTCTTCTTTGGAGAAATGTCTATTTAGTTCTTTGGCCCATTTTTCTGGAATTGAGCTGCAGGAGTTGCCTGGAAAATCCCATGGGCGCAGGAAACTGATAGGCTGGAGTTCGTGTTGTCGTGAAGAGTTGAATACGACTGAGAGACTTCACTTTCATGCTTTGGAGAAGTAAATGGCAACCCACTCCAGTGTTCTTGCCTGGAGAATCCCAGGGATGGGGGAGCCTAGTGGGCTGCCATCTATGAGGCCGCACAAAGTCGACCATGACTGAAGTGACTTAGCAGTAGCAGCAATAGCAGTTGCTTGTATATTTTTGAGATTAGTTGTTTGTCAATTGCTTCATTTGCTATTATTTTCTCCCATTCTGAAGGCCGTCTTTTCACCTTGTTTATAGTTTCTTTTGTTGTGCAGAAGCTTTTAATTTTAATTAGATCCCATTTGTTTATTTTTGCTTTTATTTCCAATATTGTGGGAGGTGGGTCCTAGAGGATCCTGCTGTGATTTATGTTGGAGAGTGTTTTGCCTATGTTCTCCTCTAAGAGTTTTACAGTTTCTGGTCTTATGTTTAGATATTTAATACATTTTGAATTTATTTTTGTGTATGGTGTTAGAAAGTGTTCTGGTTTCATTCTTTTACAAGAGGTTGACCAGTTTTCCCAGCACCACTTGTTAAAGAGATTGTTTTTTCTCCATTGTATATTCTTGCCTCCTTTGTCAAAGATAAGGTGTCCATAGGTGTGTGGGTTTATCTCTGGGCTTTCTATTTTGTTCCATTGATCTATATTTCTGTCTTTGTGCCAGTACCATACTGTCTTGATGACTGTGGCTTTGTAGTAGAGCCTGAAGTCAGGCAGGCTGATTCCTCCAGTTCCATTCTTCTTTCTCAAGATAGCTTTGGCTATTTGAGGTTTTTTGTATTTCCATGCAAATTGTGAAATTATTTGTTCTAGCTCTATTAAAATTACCATTGGTAGCTCAACAGGGATTGCATTGAATCTATAGATTGCTTTGAGTTGTATACTCATTTTCACTATATTGATTCTTCTGATCCATGAACATGGTATATTTCTCCATCTATTAGTGTCCGCTTTGATTTCTTTAAGTACTGTTTTATAGTTTTCTATATATAGGCCTTTAGTTTCTTTAGGTAGATATATTCCTATGTATTTTATTCTTTTCGTTGCAATGGTGAATGGAATTGTTTCCTTAATTTCTCTTTGTATTTTCTCATTGTTAGTGTATAGGAATGCAAGGGATTTCTGTGTGTTGATTTTATATCCTGTAACTTTACTGTATTCATTGATTAGCTCTAGTAATTGTCTGGTGGAGTCTTTAGGGTTTTCTATGTAGAGGATCATGTCATCTGCAAACAGTGAGAGTTTTACTTCTTCTTTTCCAATTTCAATTCCTTTTATTTATTTTTCTGCTCTGATTGCTGTGGCCAAAACTTCCAAAACTATGTTGATGGAGTAGTGGTGATAGTGGGCACCCATGTCTTGTTCCTGACTTTAGGGGAAATGCTTTCAATTTTTCACCATTGAGGGTAATGCTTGCTCTAGGTTTGTCATATATCACTTCTATTATGTTGAGGTATGTTCCTTCTATTCCTGCTTTCTGGAGATTTTTATCATAAATGGATGTTGAATTTTGTCAAAGACTTTCTCTGCATCTATTGAGATAATCATATGGTTTTTATTTTTCAATTTGTTAATGTGGTGTATTGCATTGATTGATTTGCGGATACTGAGGAATCCTTGTATCCCTGGGATAAAGCCCACTTGGTCATGGTGTATGATCTTTTTAATGTGTTGTTGGATTCTGATTGCTAGAATTTTGTTAAGGATTTTTGCATCCATGTTCATCAGTGATATTGGCCTGTAGTTTTCTTTTTTTGTGGCATCTTTGTCAGGTTTTGGTGTTAGGGTGATGGTGGCCTCATAGAATGAGTTTGGAAGTTTACCTTCCTCTGCAATTTTCTGGAAGAGTTTGAGTAAGATAGGTGTCAGCTCTTCTCTAAATTTTTGGTAGAATTCAGCTGTGAAGCCATTTGGACCTGGGCTTTTGTTTGCTGGAAGATTTCTGATTACAGTTTCAATTTCCGTGCTTGTGATGCATCTGTTAAGATTTCCTACTTCTTCCTGGGTCAGTTTTGGAAAGTTGTACTTTTCTAAGAATTTGTCCATTTCTTCCACGTTGTCCATTTTATTGGCATATAATTGCTGATAGTAGTCTCTTATGATCCTTTGTATTTCTGTGTTGTCTGTTGTGATCTCTCCATTTTCCTTTCTAATTTTATTGATTTGATTTTTCTCCCTTTGTTTCTTGATGAGTCTGGCTAATGGTTTGTCAATTTTATCTATCCTTTCAAAGAACCAGCTTTTGGCTTTGTTGATTTTTGCTATGGTCTCTTTTGTTTCTTTTGCATTTATTATGCCCTAATTTTTAAGATTTCTTTCCTTCTACTAACCCTGGGGTTCTTCATTTCTTCCTTTTCTAGTTGCTTTAGGTGTAGAGTTAGGTTATTTATTTGACTTTTTTCCTGTTTCTTGAGGTATGCCCGTATTGCTATGAACTTTCCCCTTAGCACTCCTTTTACAGTGTCCCATAGGTTTTGGGTTGTTGTGTTTTCATTTTTATTCGTTTCTATGCATATTTTGATTTCTTTTGTGATTTTTTGTTTATTCAGCAGCGTGTTGTTCAGCCTCCATATGTTAGAATTTGTAATAGTTTTTCTTCTGTAATTGATATCTAATCTTACTGCATTGTGGTCAGAAAAGATGCTTGGCATGATTTCAATATTTTTGAATTTACCAAGGCTAGGTTTATGGCCCAGGAAATTTGATCTATCCTGGAGAAGTTTCTGTGTGCGCTTGAGAAAAAGGTGAAAGTCATTGTTTTAGGGTGAAATGTCCTATAGATATCAATTAGGTCCAACTGGTCTATTGTATCATTTAAAGTAATATTCACTAGCTTGTTTCATTTTTAGAATCCACATATAAGAGAGACCAAATGGGTGCTTGTGGGTGCTTAATTGCTTAGTCGTGTCCAACTCTTTGCAACCCTTTGGACTGTAGCCCACCAGGGTCCTCTGTCCATGTGATTTTTCAGGAAGAATACTGGAGTGGATTGCCATTTCCTCCTCCAGGGGATCTTCCAGACCCAGGGATCTAGCCCACACCTCCTGTGGCTCCTGCACTAAAGGTGGATTCTTTACCTGCTGAGCCATCAGGAAAGCCCAAGAGATAACATATAGTATTTATCTTTCCTTGTCTGAATTATTTCACTAAGCATGGTGGTGGTGTTGGCTGTGGTTTAGTCTCTAAGGCAAATCTGACTTTTTACAACTTCATGGACTGTAGCTCGCCAGGATCCTCTGTCCACAGGATTACCCAGGCAAGAATACGAGAGTGGGTTGCCATTTTCTTCTCCAGGGGCTCTGTCTGGCCCAGAAGTTTAACCTGCTTCTGCTTCATTGTAGGTGTTTTTTTTTTTTTTTTTTTAAACCCCTGAGCCACCTGGGAAGTCCTATAGAGTTCACATTCCCTGTTGAAAATATAGAAAAACTAGAAGTTAGCAAGAATTTTACAAAGAATACTTTGCTTGACAGTTGAAAACGTTCTTATACAACTTCATGTCTTCCTAGGTGGCACAGTGGTAAAGAATCCTTCTGCCAATACAGGAGACAGGAGACCCGAGTTCAATTCCTGGGTCGGGAAGATATCCTGGAGAGGAAATGGCAACACACTCTTGTCTTCTTGCCTGGGAAGTCGCATGGAAAGAGAAGACTGGCAGGCTACAGTCTATGGGATCACAGAAGTTTTGGACACACCTAGGTGACTAAACAACAGGCAGTTGTGCAAAATGTACCTTTGAGGACCATCAGAGGACTTTGTAGCCTATTAAAAATGAAAGTAGTATCTTACCATATGCAGTGAAGGGGTAATTATGATACATGTCAGCTGGAATTTCCTATTTCCAAATATGAAGTAATTAAATGTCATCTGAGACTCTGTTCTGATTATACGTCTATCCCATTATGAAAAAAATCCCCTGTAATGAATTTTAAAGTTCCAGAGGTGTGTCCTTTGGATCCAATGCATCCTCACTGGTGATGATAAATAAGCCTGTGATAATTATATCATAAGGGCATTTGAATGTATTCTCGCTTAGGACTGCTGTGATCGTCACATATACTTGGTGGGGTGACAGGTTGATTGGGAAGTGACGGATAACAGGGTCATTAAACAAGGAAATTGACATTTGTTGTCTCTTCTTTTTGATTCTCTTCTGGGATGGATGCAAAATCAAGAAAGTTTGTTGTTGATGATGCATTGTAGAATGGAAATAAATATGTCCAGGTATTCCAAATAGTAACATCAGAAAGTGCTAGTGGATGATTGGGGCAGCTTGTATTGTCTTAACGGTCCAGAATTTATCAGTCAGATTGCAGTCGAAAAAACTATGAATGTTAATCCTCCAGAGTTTGGAAGTGTATTTTTTTAATGGAGTCTTAATATTTTCCTACTAAAGTAGAACATAAGGCATCCGTCAATTTTGTATTAGGTCAAAGAAAGGTATATCTCAACTAAGAGTGTTTTTCCCCTTTTCCATTAGCCTAGGAGAATGTTACAGTAGCCTGCTTTGTTTCAACAATAGAAAGAAGCACCTTGTCAAAAACACAGTTTCCTGTGAACTGCTTCGTGGTGAGTACTTGATCATGGGGCTAGCTTGCAGTCTAACAGGTCAGATATTTTAACCAGAGACTGGCTACGTTAAAGTATCTGATGTGGATCACGCATGGTTAAAGTAATGAAAAAAAGTGCTAGTCACTCAGTCATGTCCGATAGTTGGCGACACCATGGACTGGAGCCCACCAGGCTCCTCTGTCCATGAGGTTCTCCAGGCAAGAATACCAGAGTGCGTGGCCATTCTGTCTGCCATGGGATCTTCCCAACCCAGAGATCAAACCCAAGTCTCCTGCGTGGCGAATGGATTCTTTACCATCTGGGCCACCAGGTAAAGCAATAGTTTTGGCCAAAGGGAAGTAAGTAAAATACAATTAAATTTTGATTTCTTATTCACTCAAGCACTGATTCACAGCAGATGCCCAGACCCCTTCCCCAGTGATTCTAGCAATATACTTAGTTTCTAGTTAGGCTTTGGCTTTTTTTTTTTTTTTTTTTAATAAAGACAAATGTTCGTCTAGTGATTGCAATGAAATTCAGGTTTAATTCTGCCACACTGAATACCTCCAATGTAAAAATTTATTCCCAGAAAAGGAATGTTGATGAGTAATCTATGACTAATTGCAGAATGAAGCACTACCATTCTGCTAGGGAGGTAGAGTGTGAGGGAAGCCGATTCACCCATTCAATGTGTGTTCATTGAATCGGATTAACAAGTCATGAAACCATCCCCCCCGCCCCCTTTTAGATATGGTTTCTCTTAAACCACAGACTTTGTCATTATAATATTATAATATACTAGCTTTACTGCTCACACTGGGGTCTTGAAAAAAGAACTCAGACTGAAGAGACTTTAGGAAAATAACTGATTTGGAACATGGTAATAAGAAAATAACTCTTTTGCACTTTACATTTTCAAAGGGCTTGGTTCCTACACTGCATGTCATACCTGAAGCATAGAAATGAACACTGTGAGCCCATGAGATGCATTTTCTGCAGGATGACAGCCTTCATTGTTAACCATAAGTTGCGGATGTGTCTATAAACAATCATTTTTATTTTGCCCTGTTTTCTTTGTAGCCAATTATTCACAGATGTTATCGTCCAGAAGAGTTAAGTGACACATTAAAAATAATTATCAAGAACAAAAAATGAATCTTAATTCATTAATAATTAGTATAGATAACATAATAATGTTATAATAGTAAAATGTCATTTATAGTAAAATATTTTAAAGATATGAAATGATCCCTGTTTCACAAATACAGCTGAAATTAGTGATTATTTTATTTTTTTAAGACTTGTCATCATTTAAATTGTTTTTTTTTTTTTTTTTCAGTGATAGTATTTTCCATTCCACAGGTTAAGCAAAGAATGATGAGAGAGAATCAGGGAGAACTGTGGGGGTGAAAAATGAGTCCACCGTCCAGGAGTTTGTTCTGGAGGCGTTTCCTGCTGCCCAGCACTTGGGGGGCCTCCTCTTCCTGGTGCACCTGCTCGCATACCAGGCCTCTATCGTGGGAAATGTGGTCATAATCCTCATCACCTGGGCTGACCATCGCCTCCCGATGCCAATGTATGTTTTGCTGAGCACTTTCTCCTTCTGCGAATGCTGTTTCATCACCACAGTCATTCCTAAACTGCTGTCCATCTTCCTTTCAGGAAGGCAAACAATTCCCTTTCCTGCTTGCCTCACACAAGCCTTCTTCTTTTTATTTCTTGGTGCAGTGATTTTCTTTCTCATGGCAGTGATGTCGTTGGATCGATACCTGGCCATCTGCAAGCCTCTGCACTATGCATCCATCATGAACATGAGGGTTAGTTTCCTCCTGATTTCCTTGTGCTATTCCTTGTCCTTCATCTTAATCACTTGTCTGATGCTCAAAGTTTCCCAGTTATCATTCTGTGGCCCCAATATCATCTCTCATTTCTTCTGTGACATTGGCTCTTTAATTCATCTCTCTTGCTCTGGCACCAGATCTGTTGAAATATATTTCTTCTTTGTTACTTCGTTTGTCATTCTGCTATCCCTCATTGTAACCATCACTGCCTACAGCAACATAGTGGTCACAATCCTGCGACTCCCATCAGCCAAGGAGCGACAGAAAGCTTTCTCCACCTGCTCCTCTCACTTCATTGTCCTCTCTCTGATGTACGGCAGCTGTGTGTTTATATACGTGAAACCGAAGCAGGTGAACAGGCTGGACTCCAACAAGGAGGCTGCCCTTGTGAACACGGTGGTGACCCCAGTGCTGAACCCTGTCATCTACACCCTGAGGAATAAGCAGGTCCACCAGGCTCTGAGGGACACGCTGTTTGGGATGAGGTTGAAGAAATAGAGCTTTGGAGGCTAAGCAGATGGGCTTGATCCTCTAGGTTAAGTTCCCACCATTGGCAAAATCTATTCTTGAGAAGCTCTCCATATAGCAATCTAGCTTGTGCTACTTTTCAGCTGGATGGGTAGTGTCTTATTTTGCAATTCAGTTCCTTCTTCTATTTGAAAATTTCATTTGTTCTCTATATTCTGCTAAAGCTATCTTCCTTTCCTTTTCTACTTATTGGTCTTAAGTAAATTAACTTCAAATAATATTTATGGAGCCAACTATTATACATAAGTCATAATATACAAAGTCATTAATGTAAAGATAAAAATGTTGTCAGATTTTATAATTTCTGTCCATGATGCATTTTTATGTGTTTTGTTTATGATATTTCAGAAAAAATAAATAGACACCCTTCTTTACCATTTGATAGTTAGTGTGTGATATTCCAGAAACAAATTATTTCTGAAAATTATATAAAGTCATAGTACAACTTAATGGTGTTTCATTATTTGAATCTACTTATGTGAATGAATCAGTTGTATTCTCACTAGTTCTTCCTTGGGTCTATTGGTTTTAGTGTACAAACAGCTCAGTGTAACTCCAGATTTTTATATGGGCTCTTTCAGTGTATCATCTTCCAGATGTATAAAATGTTTTCAATAAACTTTTCTTTATTAATTCTTTCTTGAAATATAAACAAACTGTAGAACTCTAAAAATTTGTAGTTTTTTTCCCCCCTGTAATTGATGTTGCCAAGTCCTGGAACCAACAAATTGCTCAAGGGTAGGTGATCCCAGTAGCAAATTCTTTCCTCCCATCTAAGAAGTATTTTCTCCTTAGTGTGACTTTAGGTGTAAGAGTTGCCAGTGTCCTCCATGACATTTTACATAGCAAAAACTAATTGAACTCATAATTAGAAAACTATAAACAGAAAATGAGTGCATTAAAAATGAAAAAAGGGGATCAAAATGAACTCATTTACTGTGTTTGAAGGTTCATTGAGGAAGTGGCTCCCACCTGAAGATAATTGGCCCTAAGGGGACATAGGTCCTGTCCCATCTCACACTGCATGTGCATAATGTGCACTTGATTTTTACCATGTCTGGTGTGAGTGTGTATTTCCTTTTTAGCTTGATTTGAAAATTGCTTATAAGTTAAGGCATAATCTTATTAGGAAGAATTTTACATTGTTAATAGTACTCGGTGATTTAGATTTTTGTTTGGAAGTGATTTAATTATGTTATCCTAGGAATTATGGTTTTCCAAGGACATCGTTGCCTTTGTCTCTCTCCTTTCCAAAATAGAAGTTAAATGAATAATTTTTAAACCTGATAAAATTTCGGAGGTCCTGAGAGTCCTCTATTTTGGTTTATGTGTATTAGATAAAAGAGCCAATCTTCACAGCCTGGAGTCCTGAACCAGGCTAGTGCAGGAGATGGACATCACCAGTCAGCCAAAATGACCCAAACCTTGTGCTCATACAAGCCACTGTCTTTGCTGTTAATGTGTCTCAAGAGACTAAGTTTTGTCAAGCTCTATTATCTCAGCCCTGATAGCAGCCAAACCCTCTTGTAGCAACTGGAAAAGTTAGGGTGCTAGAAATGTTGTCTAATTCCTTGTATTTGTAGTTGTTCAGTTGATAAGCCGTGTCTGACTCTTTGCAAATCCATGGACTGCAGCACACTAGGCTTCCCTTTCATTCACTATCTCCCAGAGTTTGCTCAAACTCATGGCTGTTGCATCTGTGATACTATCTAACCATCTCCTCCTCTACTTCCCTCTTCTTTTCCCTTCAACCTTTTCCACCATCAGCATCTTTTCCAATGATGAGTTGGCTCATCGCATCAGGTGGCCAAAGTATTAGAGCATCAGCTTTAGCATCAGTCCTTCCAATGAATATTCTGGGTTGATTTCCTTTAGGATTGGTTTGATCTCCTTGCATCCAAGGCTCTCAAGAGTCTTCTTCAACACTACAATTCAAAGGCATCAGTTCTTCACCACTCAGCCTTCTTCATGGGCCAAATGTCACATCTATACATGACTACTGGAAAAACCATAGCATTGAATATATGGACCTTTGTCAGTAAAGTAATGTCTTTGCTTTTTAATATGCTGTCTACGTTTGTCATAGCTTTCCTTCCAAAAAGGGTCTTTGAATTTCATTACTCTAGTTACTGTCTGCAGTCATTTTGGAGCCCCCCAAAATAAAATCTATCACCGTTTCTATTTTTTCCACTTCTATTTGCTGTGAAGTGATGGAACCAGATGCCATGATCTTAACTTTTTAAAAAAGTTGTGTTTTAAGCCAGCTTTTTCATTCTTCTCTTTCATCCTCATGAAAGAGGATGTCTCTTAGTGCCTCTTCACTTTATGCCATTAGAGTGGTATTATCTGCATATCTGAGGTTGTTGATATTTCTTCCAGCAATCTTGATCACAGCTTGTGATTCATCCAACCCGACATTTTACATGATATACTCTGCATATTAGGTAAATAAACAGGGTAATGATAAGCAGCCTTGTCATATTCCTTTCCCAACTTTGATCCAGTCCATTGACTCATGTCCAGTTTTAACTATTGCTTCTTCACCTGCATACAGGTTTGTCAGGAGACAGGTAAGGTGGTCTGGTATTCCCATCCCTGTAAGAATTTTCCACGGTTTGATGTGATCCACACAGTCAAAGGCTTTCAAGTAGTCCAGAAGCAGAAGTAGATGTTTTTCTGGAATTCCCTTGCTTTCTATATGATCCAAAAAATGTTAGCAATTTGATCTCTGGTTCCTCTACATTTTCTAAAGCCAGCTTGTACATCTGGAAGTTCTTGGTTCATGTACTACTGAAGCCTAGCTTGAAGGATTTTGAGTATAACCTTACTCTCATGTAAAATGAGCACAATTGTCTTGAAATTTGAATGTGAGCACAATTGTCTAGAAATTTGAACGTTCTTTTTCACTGCCCTTCTTTGGGATTGGAATAAAACCTGACCTTTTCCAGTCGTCTGACCACTGTTGAGTTTTCCAAATTTGCTGGCATGTTGAGTGCAGCACTTTCACGGCATCATCTTGTAGGATTTGAAATAGCTCAACTGGAATTCCATCACCTCCACTAGCTTTGTTCATATTGATGTTTCCTAAGGCCCACTTGACTTCACATTCCAGGATGTCTGGCTCTAGGTGAGTGATCATACCATCATGGTTATCCCAGTCATTAAGATCTGTTTTGTATAGTTCTTCTCTTTATTCTTTCCACCTCTTCTTAATCTCTTCTGCCTCTCTTAGGTCCATACTGACTGATTATATTCTTTATATTATATTCAGATTGATTATATCTTTGCAGCTGAAGATGGAGAAGTTCTGTTCAGTCAGTAAAAACAAGATCTGTAGCTGACTGTGGCTCAAATCATCAGCTCCTTATTGCAAAATTGAGGATCAAATTAAAGAAAGGAGGGAAAACCACTTGGCCATTCAGGTATGACCTAAATCAAATCCCTTATGATTTTACAATGGAGGTGACAAATAGATTCAAGGGATTAGATCTGGTAGACAGAGTGCTTGAAGAACTATGGACAGAGGTTCATAACATTGTTCAGGAGTCAATGACCAAAGGCATCCCAAAGATAAAGAAATTCCTTCTATATCTAGGGAGAAACTGAGAGCTGCTATATTTGCCTACTACACTCTACTGACCCAGGGGAAAGAACTGCAGGAAGTGGCCCTTTACTCCTTAGAAGAAACTGAGATCTGGGGGTTCCCTCCAGATTATAAGGTGTTGTGTTGGGTTAGAACTCACAGTCTCCTTGCCAAAGACTGGTTTGCTTTGACCCAGCCCCTGTGGACCAGAATAGGTCAGAATGAATATGTTCAGGAGTTCCATCAATAACTTTAAGTCACCAGTATGATGAGTTTAAACTGTGTTTTCTGTGTATGAATCCTGTTAGCCAAGACTTTCAGAGTAATAAAACTTTGGCATCCTCATGTGTTAGAAAGCCCCAAGTTCACAAAAACACAGGCATTTGTTATTTTGGGATCTTCAAGGCTATTATCTGAATATAGAATCTTAAGTTGAAACAAAAATAGGAACCTCTCCAGTCAAAATATTTCTTCTTTATTTATCAGTTTAAAATGACATCGTATTATTTTAGAGAGGAAAAAAAAGAAGAACAAAGTTCAAATTCTGTTAAATACATCTAGCTGAGTATGTGGCTTCGATTTGATTGATCAACTATTAGTGCTATAAACTAAAACCAGCTTTGCATGAAACAAATTGGTTGGGCAATGAGTTTGGCCACATCGAATAACTTGTTCAGACAACTAAGCCCCGTGCTTAGGTCAGTCAGTCATGTCCGACTCTCTGCGACCCCATGGACTGTAGCTTGCCAGGCTCCTCTGTCCATGGGATTCTCTAGGCAAGAGCACTGGAGTGGGTTGCCATGTCCTTCTCCAGCTAAGCCCTAAAGAGCAGCAATTTCCATGATGCTAAGGAAGAATTTAAATGGAGAAAAGAAGGGAAGCTTTTCACTTTTTGCCTAGGTCCAAGAAGGAATAAGAATCAGAGATATCGGTGAATTGAAAAAAAAAAAATTTTGGGAAAGCACAAAGTAACTCAAGAATAAAGAGAAAATACAAATAAGTAAATAACAATTGAGAAACCTATTAGTGATCAAAAACTTCCCACAAAAAAGCTCAGGAAGACATGTCTTTACTAATGATTTCTATGAAACATTTAAGGAAGAATTAGCTCCAATTATTCACAGACTTCTAAAAATAAAGTGAAACAATCACTTTTCAGCTCTTTCCATGAGATCAGTATTATCCTGATATCAAGACTAAAGGAAAGTATCATAAGAAAAGAAACTACAAAGAAAGAAAACAAAACTACACACGGATTTCTGTGATGAAAAGAGGTACATAAGAATGCCCAAGATAATGCTGACAAGCCTAAATCAGGAACATATTACAAAGGATAACACACAATCACCAAGTGGGGTTTATCCCATAAATGCAAGGCTACTTTAACATATAAAAATCAGTCAATAGTATACACCATATTAATAAAATAGGACATCAAACACATGACGATGACAATAGATGCAGAAAAACCATTTGACAAACCGAAGAATTGATGCTTTTGAACTGTGGTGTTGGAGAAGACTCTTGAGAGTCCCTTGGACTTAAAGGAGATCAAGCCAGTCCATCCTAAAGGAAATCAGTCCTGAATATTCATTGGAAGGACTGATGCTGAACCTGAAACTCCAATACTTTGGCTGCCTGATGTGAAGAGCTGACTCTTCGGTAAAGACCCTGATGCTGGGAAAGATTGAAGGTGGGAGGAGAAGGGGACAACAGAGGATGAGATGGTTAGATGGCATCACTGACTCGATGGACATGAGTTTGAGCAAAGCTCCAGGAGTTCATGATGGACAGGGAAGCCTGGCGTGCTGTAGTCCATTGTGGTCACAGAGTCCGACACAACCGAGAGACTGAACTGAACTGAAACTTCCCATGACAAAAACATTTGGAAAACTAAATACAAAAGGGAAATTTCTCAACCTGATGAAGTGTATCTATTAAAAATCACTGAATAATAGTATCTTTGATGAGGAAAGACTGAACACTTGCTCCCTAAATTCAAAAAGAAGAGGATGTCTCTATTTTACACTGTCCTAGAGGTTGTTACAAGAGCAATTAGGCAAGAAAAATAAATAAAAGGCATTCAGATTGGAAAGCAGGAATAAGATTATCTTATTCACAGATGCCATAATTTTGTACATAGAAAATTCTAGGGCATAGACAGTAAAATTTTTAGAGCTATTAAATGGGTCCAACAAAGTTTCAGAATTAAAAACTTTAAAGTTCTTTCTTTAATATTATTTTGTATTTTTTATTTGCAGTATAGGTGATTTACAATATTATATAGATTTCAGAGGTACAACATAGTTTTGCATTTTTAAAAAGTGATTTTCTTTTGGTTTTATTTATTCACTTTTATTTTTGGCTACACTGGGCCTTCCTTGCTGTGTGCAGGCGTTCTCTGGTTGTGGCAGGTGGGGGCTACTCTGCATTGTAGTGTTTGGGTTTCTTATTGGGTTTCTTATTGTGGTGGCTTCTCTTGTTGTGGAGCACAGGCTTTAGGCACGTGGGCTTCAGTATTTTCGGCGCTTAGGCTTAGTTCTCCAAGGTATGTGAACTCTCCCAAGACCAGGGATCTAACCTGTGTCCCCTGTATTAGCAAGAGGATTCTTAACCACTGGAACACCAAGGAAGTCCTGTTGCTGCTGCTGCTGCTGCTAAGTCTCTTCAGTCGTGTCCGACTCTGTGCGACCCTATAGACGGCAGCCCACCAGGCTCCACTGTCCCTGGAATTCTCCAGGCAAGAACACTGGAGTGGGTTGCCATTTCCTTCTCCAATGCATGAAAGTGAAAAGTGAAAATGAAGTCACTCAGTCGTGTCCGACTCTTCGCAACCCCATGGACTGCAGCATTCCAGGCTCCTCCGCCCATGGGATTTTCCAGGGAAGAGTACTGGAGTGGATTGCCATTGCTTTCTCCGAAGGAAGTCCTAGGTGGGTCACATTTTAAAATATTATGCTCCATTTATAGTTATTTTGGCTACATTTTATGTGCTGTACAATGCATCATTGTGGCTTGTTTATTTTATATATAGTAGTTTGTGCCTCTTATCCTCAACCCCTATCTTGCCACTCCCTACTTCCCTCTCCCCACTGGCACCACAAGTTTGTTTTCTATATCTGTGAGTCTTTCTTTTTTTTAATATTCACTAGTCTGTTTCATTTTTAGAGTCCACATATAAGAGATAACATATGTGTGTTTGTGTGTTCTTAGTTGCTCAGTAATGTCCAACTCTTTGCAACCCTTAGGACTGTAACCCACCAGGCTCCTCTGTACATGGGATTCTCCCCTCAAGAATCCTTATGTGGATTTCCATTTCCTTATCTAAGGGAACTTCCTGACCCAGAGATCAGACCTGGGTCTCTCGTATTGACAGGCAACTTCTTTACCAACTGAGCCACCAGGGAAGGGGGGACACACACAAAGGCTCCTGAAAATTTCTATGAAATTTGCTTTGACTTTGAAGATTAGTGGGGAGATATTCAGACAGATCTCCGGACAGCTACTGTATGCCCCAGTGTTGCCAGAAAATAGACTCTGGGAGGTTAGCCACCTGGCTTTCAATAGGAAGCTAGAGGCCAAAGAAAAATGGGTAACTCTTGTGTCAGCAGCCCAGCTGAGATACCCCAGGAGGAGAAGCAGCCTTCCAAAGCGTGGTTGCTATGGCAACAGCTTCTCCTCCCTGGAAGTCATGTCTCAAACTTTCTCTCCTGTGTTTTGAAGAACTCTGGCATCCACTTTACAGATTTCACTTCAAAAGAGAGAGGCTGGCCATGTTAGTATGTTAAAGAAAACACCTAGTGTTCCCTTTTCTGCCCTGAAGAGGAAGAAATTTGTGCTTCTCCTTTTTCAAAGAGATTGAGGAAGGCAACAAAAATATTCTTCAGACACAAATATTTGATGAAAAGAATCATAATGTTGGTGGAGACATAAAGAATGATTGCATGAGGACGGTGGCTTTTCATCGCCTTCCTCAGAATCCAGCGTCGTCTCCAAAGCCTGACAATATCCAGCGTGTGATCCAGCCCTTCTTCACGATTTACTTTATTTTTAAACCTCAGCGTTCTGGCCTCAGTGCACACATCCCATGTTGATGATTTTAATCTGGACTTTTACCTCAAACAGGTAGAGACATTCCAATTGGGATTTTAGGATCCCTTGGGAAATCATCATAAATTTCTTGGAAAAACTTGGCAGAAAACAACAGGGACATCTGGGAGCCGATCACACACAGGCAACGGGAAGAGACATGCAAAGGTGGCTGGTGACGCTTGTTTCCAACAGCGATCAATTAGCTTCCCGCAGTCCTGTCTTCTGCTTTCCGTCCACGTCCTTTCAGTTTCTCGTTGCTTGGTAACTAAATGCCGTCGTCTGGGAAAACTGTTACGGAGACCTCAGATGTGCATCTCAGAAGCATGTGGCAGTAATACAGTGGGTCAAGGATGCTTCTCCACATGGAAAGGTGAGCATATGATGGAGGAGCATAGAGCAGTAGGTGTCTAGGAGCAGATGGGTTAGCACAACGGTGTGCTGCAGTAGAAGGAGACACGTCTCAGCAGCTCTCAGGGCTGAACTCAGAAGAAGCTGCCTGACCCATTAGTTGGTATAGGAGGTAGACAACAATTTTGCGTGTTCAGTTCAGTTCAGTTGCTCAGTAATGTCCTGTTGGGAGCCGTTAGGCATTACTGACAAAGTGGAGGCACAGCCTCAACCCCCTCTCCTCATCCCACAGGCACAGTCCTGGGATGAAGGAGTTAGCTCTTGTGATTCTGACTTGTTTATTCCTTTCTTCGGTTGAGTTGACTGGAAAGAATGTTAAGGTGCTTATTGTTCTTGAGAGGAGCATGAGAAAGCACAAAGCCTTCTGCAGTTGTGCCCAGAAAATAATCTATAAAGTAACCATTGACATTTGTTCAAGGATCTTTACAAAGAATGTTGCAGGATGAGCAAGCAGGCCGTAGCTTGAGGCCATGGGAAGGATTGTTATCTGAGACCTGTTTGTGAGGGGAATGTTTATGGCAAAAGAAGTTTGCTGAGCTTAGGGTTAAGGAATAATTAAGAATAGCTAGAAGCCTTTTTAGGAGATAGTGATCTTAAGATGTTAGGGGCAAAGAGGATTTAGAAAGATAAGAAATAAACTGAGGAATGTAGCATGAGTTAATCACAAGTTAAGCATAGGACACATAAGAGGAAGTAGATAATAGTAAAGCTGATTCTGAGAGAATCGCTGAAGCAGAAACTCTGTTTGTAGGGCAACAATGATTTCTGGAGACAATAAATCTGGGTGGGGGAAACTAAAAATGTCAAACCTCTGACCTAATGCTTTTGTCCAAGTATAAAAGAAAACCTGAAGCTTGAAATAAACATGTAGTCCCGTACTTTGAGTCAGAGGCTACATCATCCCCCACCGACACCGCTCACCCATTCAGGCTGATTCCCTGGCTGCTGGAGCTGGACTCCGGCAATGTCTGACTCTCTGCAACCCCATGAATCACAGTACACCACGCCTCCCTGTCCACCACCAACTCCCGGAGTTCACTCAAACTCACGTCCATCGAGTCGGTGATGCCATCCAGCCATCTCATCCTCTGTTGTCCTTCTCCTCCTGCCCCCAATCCCTCCCAGCATTAGAGTTGGCTAGGCTATTACCAACTGGGGGAGGCAGAGTCTGAACTTTCATCAGAACCCTAAGTAGTCCTGGAACCAAATTTTCACCAAGAATGGGGACAGTGGATTGTGATTGCTTTATTCTGTCTGCTCCTTTCTGGGGTTTCAGAGGTCAACGTTGAGAAGATGCTTTGTGGTATGAAAAATTCTGCCTCTGGACCCAGGGCTCTGTCAACCAGGAGCACTGGGAGCATGGGATGTATAGTCACCCCATTTGAAGACAACAGACTGTGACCAATGTGTTTCCTTTTTCAATCCTTTTTCCTACCCCAGAGAGATCTCTTGATTTCTTGGAAGAGAATAACTCATGGAGGAGAATGCCCTGTTCCCCATGAAAACACTTGTGCGTGCCTGTGTCAGGAACAGTGGAGAACTGTAACAGGGACTGCTGTAACTGGGACAGAAGCAGAGGCACCTTGAGCGTCATTCTGAGGTGAGCAGTTTGGTTGCATAAGCATCACTTCAGAGAACTTGGCCCAAGGCAGGCTAGTCTCACACACACACACGCATGCACACACACACACACACACTAATACTCCACACTGCAGACCTTCAGCTTAGTATTGAGATGCTAGAGTCAAACACTATTATCTTAGGAAAAGTGTTTTATTAACAGGACTGAAGAGAAGGAAAATGTTCATTGAGCTTTGGTGTAAGAGTGAGTAGGAGGCAGGTGCCAAGTTCTAGAATATTGTTCCTGTTGGGCTAATTTTATGAACTACTGTCATTCCCCATATCTCTTACCTGCCAGCATGGAGCCTCAGAAGGTTGGAGTAATTCCTGGATTTATAACTTATATTATGTTGTTGAGCAACCCCCAGTGTCTCTGGTCTCCAGCGTCTTCTGTAAAATGGTTATGCTAAAGGAGAATCTCTCTAAGGCCTGTGTTGTATCACAGGTTTGTATTTCATGAAAAGGGCTTCCCTAGTGCTTCAGACAGTAAAGAATCTGCCTGCAATGCAGGAGACCTGGGTTTGATCCCTGGATTGGAAAGATCCCTTGGAGGAGGGCATGGCAACCCACTCCAGTATTCTTGCCTGGAGAATGACATGGACAAAGGAGCCTGGGGGGCTGCAGTCATGGGGTCACAATGAGTCAGACACGACTGAGTGACTACGCATGCACATTTCATGAAAAGATGCTAACGGAAGGGTAGAAAAAAAATAAAGCTAAACTTTCACTTAAGTCTGAGAGAAAATCAACAATGTATTTCTTCCTATTGAAAGATATTTTGTCACAGCGTTTGGAACTAACAGGAGCTTTGGATGCTGGCGGATCTAACCGCAGTCACAGGTATGTGACTTAACTTCTCTGGAATTTCTCTAAGCCTCATTGTCTCCTTTTGGAGAAGGGCTTGGGACTACCTAGCTAACACTCTTCATTATCGTGAACAATAGTAGAAAGACTGAATCTTGATGAATAGCCAAGTAACAGACATTCATAAAGTCCTCATAAATGATAGTGGTGATGGTGATGATTTGGACCATAGAATTTATTGTATATTTTTGAATGGATAGTCAAAAGGAATATTAATAATACCACTGTTAAGTTTACTTATAAACTGATAATAATGTAAAACACAATGATTTATTTTATAAATGTTCAAATGTAAATAACCCTGTCTACTGGTCATGCTGAATTTAAGAGTATATTAATGACCCTAATATTATAATTAGACTTCGAAGAACACAAAGATAACACTGATGTGACATGTCAAGTGAGTTACACGCTTATTTTACTTCATCCTCACAGGAGCAGGAACAAATAGGTCCTTATATCTTCATCTTACATAAGATGAAAGCGAAATTTTGGAAATTTAACTAACTTTTCAAAGATGACACATGTCTCCAGGATTAGAACTCAGTGTTGAAATAGTATTGAACTCAAGTCCTACTAGTTCAAGAACAACTCGCTGCAGGAGTCTGCTATCTGCCCAGTTACCTTCTGGAGGAGTCAGATAACTTGATCCCATGCTCCCCTAAGACTTTTTTTGCTTGTTGTAATATCTTTATTCTAGATTAAGAGCAGCAGGTGATGGTACTGTGTGGGGTAAAAGCCTCTGGAAATGAAGAATGAGAGAAGTGTCCAAGAATTCACCTTGGAGGGCTTCCCTGCTGCCCAGCACCTGGGAAAGGCCCTCGTCCTCCTGCGCCTGCCGGCACACCTGGCATCCATCTCAGGCACTGCGGCCATGGTGCCCATCACCTCTGCTGACGCCAGGCTACAGACACCTGTGCACTTTCTCCTCAGCATTTTCTCCCTCACTGAGTCTTGTCATAAGTGCTGTTATTCCTAACTTGCTGGTCATCTTTCTTTTAGGCAAGCAAACGATTTCCTTTTCGGCCTGTTTCAGGCAAGCTTGTGTCTTTGTATTTCTGGGAGCAGCAGGCTTCCTCCTCCTAGCAGTGATGTCTCTGGATCAGTACCTGGCCATTTGCAAGCCTCTTCATTACACGACCATCATGAACCTGAGGGCTTGCTGCCTCCTGGTCACAGCCTGCTCGGCTTTGGGCTTCACTCTCATTGCCGGTCTGGTGGTGATGGTGTCCCAGTTATGCTTCTGTGGCCCCCATGTCATACCTCACTTCTTCTGTGACCTCAGCCCCCTGATCCATCTCTCCTGCTCTGCCAGCAGGTCTCTCGAAATATTGCTCCTTGTCCTTGCTTTGTGTGTCCTTTTGACTCCCCTCATCATAACCATCACTGCATGCAGCAACATAGTCACCACACTTATTAGACTCCCATCAGCCAAGGAGCAGCAGAAAGCTTTCTCCCCCTGCTCCTCTCACCTCATTGTCCTTCCTCTGATGTATGGCAGCTGTATGTTTATATATGTGAAACCGAAGCAGGTGAACAGGTTGGACTCCAACAAGGAGGCTGCCCTTGTGAACACGGTGGTGACTCCCCTGCTGAACCCTGTCACCTACACCCTGAGGAACAAGCAGGCCCGCCAGGCTCTGAGGGAGACTGTGAGCAGAATGAAACTATCAAGGTGAAAAAGTCACACTGTCTTGGAAGTGTGAGGTGATAGCTCATGGTGGTTTTGATTTGCATTTCTCTTAATGATGTTTGAATTATTTTCATTAGTGATTTTGAGCACATTTTTTATGTACTGACTATTTACTTGTATGTCTATTTGGAAAATGACTAGTTTCTCTTTACGTGAAGTATAGTTGAATCATAATGTGTTAGTTTCTGGTGTACAGCAAAGTGATTCAGACATATATATATTCAGATTCTTTTCCATTATAGGTTCTGTTCAGTTCAGTTGAGTCACTCAGTCATGTCCGACTCTTTGTGATCCCATGAACTGCAGCACGCCAGGCTTCCCTGTCCATCACCAACTCCCAGAGTTTACTCAAACTCATGTCCATTGAGTCAGTGATGGCATCCAACCATCTCATCCTCTGCCATCCCTTCTCCTCCTACTTTCAGTCTTTCCCAGCATCAGGGTCTTTTCCAATGAGTTCATTCTTCAAAGTATTGGAACTTCAGCTTCAGCCTCAGTCTTTCCAATGAATATTCAGGACTGATTATAGGTTATTAGAAATTACTGAATATAGTTACTTTTACCATATCGTTGGACCTTATTGTTGATCTATTTTATATATAGTAGTATAAATCTGTTAATCCTAAACTCCTAATTCCCCCACTTTCCATGAATTAAATGTAGCCATAAGTTTGTTTTCTATGCCTGTGAGTCTGTTTCTGCTTTGTAAATAAGTTCATTTGTATAATTGTTTATGTTTCCATACATAAGTGCTATTATATGGTATTTGTCTGACTTAATTCATTTAGTTTGAAGTAGGTCCATCCACATTGCTGCAAATGGCATTATTTCAATCTTTTTATGGCTGAATAATATTTTGTCACACACCCATCCACCATATCTTCTGCATCCATTTATCTATTGATGGACACTTAGATTTCATCCATGTCTTGGCTATTGTAGATAGTACTGCTGCGAACATTGGGGTGCATGTATCTTTTCAAATTAGAGTTTTTGTCTTTTCCAGTTATATGCCCAGAGATGGGATTGCTGGATTATATGGCAACTTTATTTTAGTTTTTTAAGGAACCTTTATACTGTTCTCTATAGTGGCTTTACCAGTTTACATTCTCACCAACAGTGTAGGAGGATTCCTTTTCTCCACACTCTCTCTAGCATTTATTATTTGTAAATTTTTTTTTTGAGAGGGAAATAAAGTTTATTAAAGTGGGAGACACAGTTGGAACAGCGGGCCAGCTCAAGGGAGAACGGACGCTGAACAGGGGTCCTTAGTCCACTTTTATACAAGGGTGCAAGCAGTGGGATGGGGGTCTTGTGGGTCATTTGCTAATTGGATGAGGCATGTACACTGGGTGCGGGAGAGTAGGGCAAACACCTTCTCCCTCTGGAGTAGGAGGGGAGACAGGTTACACTGTTCCATTATAGTTACAACGTGGGGGAGGGAAGGACGATAAGGGTCGGTTTTCCGTTTCTGCATTCCAAGACGCTCCTCGGTTTTATCTGCTCTCTCATCCTTGGCTCACCACATTCCTCCCTCTTTATTTTTAGGGCCAATTCTTTGCCCCCTTTTGATACCCTGCTCATGTCTAACTATCTACCTATTTCCCTTCTCAGGCACTTGGGAACCCAATCTCAAAGATTTGTAGACTTTTGATGATGGCCATTCTGACTGGTTCCACCTTATTGAAGTTTTGATTTGCATTTGTCTATTAATAAGTGATGTTGAGCATCTTTTCATGTGCTTGTTAGCTATCTGGATGTCTTCTTTGGAGAAATGTGTACTTAGGTCTTCTGCCAATTTATTGATTGGGTGGTCTGTTTTTTTGATATTGAGCTGTATGAGGTATTTGTATATTTTGGAATTTCAACCCTTAGAATTCAGTTGGGCAGATGCTGAATGTATATGTGTCTGAGGAAGTTCACTGGTTGTTGCAGAAAACATAAAAGTGTCAAATTAACAATGAATGAATTGCATGAACTGTAATGAAAATTGTGTAAAATATGTCCTCCCTAACCTATACTGTCCTTGTAACATCTTCAAAGGAAATTAGTCATAATTACCCTAGAGTGTACAAAATACCACGTAACACTATGTGAGAAAAGGTACAGTTAGATGTTTTCTTATGAACCTTGTGTTTGCTTTGAAATGCAACATCTTTGAATAAGTATTTTTAATGACAAAAATCAACGATGAAAAAAAATCAACAATGAAGTATGGGGCGCACGATCAAGATGGCAGAGCAGGAGAATGCAAAACTTTACCTCCCTCCATGAGTCAATCAAAAATACATGTACATGCAGAACAATACTCACTGAAAACTGCTAACAGCTGGAGACTGACAGAAAGCCTGCTGCGGACCCAAGGCTGTCAGATAGAGAGCCACGTGGTGTTTCATCGGGAGGAAAGATAAACATCAGGTTGGGATCTGTGCCTCTGGAAGGGGACTCAGTGAAGAAGGGAGATTACAAGGGCAGAGGACCTCTCTGGGGGGCTAGGAGTTCAAGCTACATGAGTGTCGCTGCCCTGGGGTCTGACACATGAAGCTGGGAACCCTGGGGGTTAAGAGGACTGGTGAGACTGAAAGGAGGGATGTGGGAAGGCTGGGCTTCACTCATGAGGAGTGAGCACATGTGTGTGTGCACACAAAATGGGGTGTAGAGGGCAGACTGAAACTGCCTGGGTGGCTGGCCTGTTTTATCCAGTCACCCTGGAATGCACCCTAACTGAGTGTAGCAACTGCTCTGGCCCCACCTGCTTCACGACGCAGCTCCACCGTAGGTTATGAACGCTTGTGCTGGTTGGGGGAGAGAGGATACTTGAAAGGAATGGAAGCAGTTCAGACCCAATAGTTTTAAACAGATTTAATATCTGATATTCTAGAGTTCACCTGTGTGAGTGCTCAGTTGCTAAGTGGTGTCTGACTCTTTGCAACCCCCTGGACTGTAGCCCACCAAATTCCTCTGTCCATGGAATTCTCCAGGCAAGAATACTGGAGTGGGTTGCCATTTCCTTCTCCAAGGGATCTTCCTGACCCAGGGATCCAACCGTGTCTTCTGTGTTGCAGGCACCTCGGAAGCCCTATAGAGTTCACATTCACTATTAACAATGTACAAAAACTAGAAATTAGCAAGAGCTTTATAAAGAATACTTTGTTTGGCAA
Organism: Bubalus bubalis; assembly: GCF_019923935.1. Classification (NCBI taxonomy): domain Eukaryota; kingdom Metazoa; phylum Chordata; class Mammalia; order Artiodactyla; family Bovidae; genus Bubalus; species Bubalus bubalis. The sequence continues at coordinate 163,656,431 of NC_059160.1, forward strand.
CTTAAAACCTTCCTGCACAACTTCAAGGCTCCTAGGTGGTGCAGTGGTAAAAAATCCCCCTGCCCATGCAGGAGATGTCAGAGACGTGGGTTCCATCCCTGAGTCAGAAAGATCCCCAGGAGTAGGAACTGGCAATCCACACCAGTATTCTTACCTGAGAAACCCTATGGATAGAGGAACTTGGCAGGCTATATGGGGTTGCAAAGAGCTGGGCGCGACTGAGCACGTATGCACCATACAACTACAAAGATCTACTTGAAATTGCTGCTATAGAAAATTGAACATTTTAATCTTCAAGAATTTAAGCTCCTGGAATTTCTCATTGCTCCTTCCCTTTCATCATTGCTTTGGATATATTATTTGTCTTTTTTTAAAAAACTCATATGATTTCTACATTGAAAATCACCCAAAGCTTAAATGTGTCATTTCACCTTCTGATATCAAAAGCTGATGCATTAGAAAGACAATTTTCAGTCATTGGCAGAAAGTAGTATTAAGAGCGGAATCAGGCAAACTTGTACAATTAAAGATTTTTTTTTGTTAAAAAAAAAAGCAGTTCACAACTGGGGTAAAATATTCTCAGTCCTGTCATGACAAGTATGTAGAATATATAATCTTTGGGGTAACAAAGCAAACCCAAATGAATAAAAGCCCTGACAATTAAAAACGAGCAAGACTTTTTAACAGGCACTTCACAGAAAAGGATTTCTATTTGTCACAAGTATATAAAAGAAGTGTTCATCATAAGTAGTCATTAGGAAAATGTAAATCAAGATGAAATACTACTAGAATGTCTCCAGTTTTTAAAAGTTGAACTATATTTGATATTATACAAGTTTCAATGCCATTCCCCCAAATCGTCCTACCCTCTCCCTCTCCCATAGAGTCCAAAAGACTGTTCTATACCTCTGTGTCTCTTTTGCTGTCTCACATAGAGGATTATCATTACCGTCTTTCTAAATTCCATATATATGCATTAGTATACTGTATTGGTGTTTTTCTTTCTGGCTTACTTCACTCTGTATGGCAAAACCAATACAATACTGTAAAGTAATTAACCTCCAATTAAAATAAATAAATTTATATTAAAAATAAATTAAAAAAATAATAAAAATAAAAGTTGAACTCTATTTGATATTATATATGTTTAATGTGGTCAAGGGTTGATGTACATGTATGAATGCAATGTGATTGCCATTGTAGCATTAAATAAGATCTTGATCATGTTGTGTAATCATTTCTTTTCTTTTGGTCAGAATAAATGAGATACAATCTCTTGGCACGCTTGATATTTATAATGCAATATTGCTTTTTATAATCAATATGTTAGATTTCCAGGACTTATTTTTCTACTAGTTGCAAGTTTGTGTCCTTAAACAAAATCTCTCCTACATTCCCTCCCCAACCCCTCAGCAACCACTATTTTACTCTAATTTTTTTGAGTTCACCTTTTTTACATTCTACATATAAGTAATATCATACAGTATTTGTCTTTCTCTGACTTGGCATGATGTCACAAAGGTCGTCCGTCAATGTTGGCACAAATGACGGGATTTCCATTTCCTCATAATTGAATAATATTCCATTGTATATGCATGTATATACATATATTTCACATCTTCTTTACCAATTCATCCCTAGCAGAAATTTAGGTTGAATCTATGTGATGCCTATTTTGAATAATGCTGCAATAAACATAGGAGTGCCAATATCTCTCCCGTATTCGGTTTTCATTTACTTTGGGTATATAATCAGAGGTCCATTGTGCTATCGTATGTTAGTTCTATTTTTAGTTTTTTGAGGAACCTGCATATTGTTTTCCATAGTGGCTGAATGAATTTACAGAAATGCACCAATTAAATGACTTAGAGACTAAGTGTTGGTGAGAAAGTGGAGCACCTTAAATTCTCATGCATTGCTGCTGAGAGCTTAAATCCAGTTTTGGAAACTGTTTTACAGGTGTTAAGACCTGTCCTATAATTAATTCAATACTTTTACTCCAAGTTACATATTCAGGAGAAATGAATGCTATGTCTTCAAAAAGACTTTTACAAGAATATTCATAGCAGCTTTATTCATGGTAGCCCTGAACTAGAAAGGATGCAAATGCCCTTCCATGGAGGAATGGAAAGCTGTGGGGTACCTGGTCAATGGACTATGACAAAGCAATATAAAAGAGTAAATCATCCACCTAAACAGCAGGGGTAATTGCTACAGACATGTTGAGGAAAAAAGGCAGACAAAGGAATACATGCTATTTTGGATTTCTATGATTTTCAATAAACTGGCAAAAGTAAATTTTCATGATTGAAATCAGTGTATTTCTTTGGTGTGGGTTATTGATTGGAAAAAGGAAAAAGCAAACTTATGAAATGAGATGGAAAAATGTCATTGCTTGATTTCAATAGAGGTTATATGACTGTTACATACACAAATTATTGATCTGTACAATTAAATTTTGTGTATTTTATCGAATGCAAGTAATAATTCAATAAATAAAATATCAGGTTAAAAAGAAAAAGGCAAAGTAATTCAAATGTAAAAAAGAGTTTCTGTTGTTTAAGCCTTTTTTAATACATGTAATTTGTGATTTTTAAATTTTATAACTCTATTTGATAAATTTTCCAATTCCCTGGGTCAGGAAGATCCCCTGGAGAAGAAAATGACAACCCACTCCAGTATTCTCATCCATGAGAAATCCCATGGACAGAGGGGCCTGGCAGACTACAGTCTCTGGGGTCACAAAAGAGTCGACACAACTTAGTGACTAAACAACAGCCGGGCAGTTGTGCAAAATCTGCCTTTGAGATTTGCACAGAGGACTGTGCAGCCTGTTGAGAATGATAGTGGTGTGTTACCATATGCAGCAAAAGGGCAGTTATGATACATGTCACCTGGAACTTCCCATTGCCAAATATGAAGCAATTAAATGTCCCCTGGGACTCTGTTGTGATTTTAGTTCCTATTCCATTTAAAAAAAAAAAAAAAAACCCTCTTCTAATGAATTTGAAAGCTCCAAAGATGTGTCCATTGGGCCCAATGCATCCTCACTGGTGATGGTAAATAAGCCTGTGATAATTATACCATAAGGGCATTTGAATGTGTTCTCACTTATGGCTGCTGTGATCCTTCCCTATATGAGTTGGGGTGACTAGTTGATGGAAAAGTGACTGATAACAGGGTCATTAAATAATGAAACTGACCTTTGTTGTCTCTTCTTTTTGACTCTCTTCTGGGATAGATGCACAATCAACCACACTTGTTGTTCATGATGCACTGTAGAATGGAAATAATCATGTCCAGGTATTCCAAACAGAAACACAGAAAGTGCTAGCACATGACTGGGGCAACTTGTGTTGTCTTCATGGTCCAGAATTTATCAGTCAGATTGCCATGGAAAAACTATGCCTGTTAATCCTCCAGAGTTTGAAGATTTTCTATTTTTAAATTGAACCTTAACAATTTCTTACTAATTTAGGACGTAAGGCATCCATTAATTTTTTTTATTAGGTCAATGAAAAGTATATCTCAACAAAGTGTTTTTCCCACGGTCCGTTAACCTAGGAGAAAGATCCTGGTTTGTTTTAAGAAGAGAGAGAAGCACATTGTGAAAGAAACACTGTTTTCCATGAGCTGCTTCATGGTGAGTACTTGACCATGGGACTAACTTGCAATCTAAAAGGTCAGATGTTTTAACCAGAGCCTTATGTTTAAGCTTCTAATGTGGACCATACATAGGTAAAGTAATAGTTTGGCCAAAAGGAATTAAATAAAATACAATCAAATTATGATTTCTTATTTACTAGAGCACTGATTTGCAGGAGATGCCCAGATGCCCAGATTGTTTCAATATACTTGGCTTACTTGGCTTCTAGTTAGGCATTGGCATTTTTTTTTTAATAAAAAAAGAATGTTCCTCTAGTGATTGCAATGGAAATACAGGTTTAATTCTGCCACATGAAATACTTCCAATGTAAACAATTATTCCCAGAAAAAGGAACGTTGAAGAGTAATCTATGAAATAATTGAGTGGCAGAATGAAGAACTACCATTCTGCTAGGTTGGCACAGTGTGAAGGAATTTGATCCACCCATTGAATGTGTATTCATAGGATTTGAACAACCAAGTCATGAGACCATTTCCCCCCACCTCCAGTTTTAGGTATGGTTTCTCTTAAACCCACAAACTGTGTGGTTATGATACTATAACATACTAGCTTTACTGTTCACACTGGTAGTGCTGGTGTGTATATGCGTGCAATGTTGCTTTAGTCCTGTCTGACTCTTTGTGACCCTATGGGCTGTAGCCCAACTGCACCCCCCCTCCCACCACCACCTGCCCCTGCCTCCTCTGTCCATGGGATTCTCCAGGCAAGAATACTGGAGTGGATTGTTGTGCCCTCCAGGGAATCTTCTTGATCCAGCAATCGAACCTGTATCTCTTACATCTTCTGTATTGGCAGATGGCTTCTTTACCACTAGCACACACAGGTCTTGAAGAAGGAACTCAGGCTGAACAGACTTCAGGAAAATACCTGGTTTGGAACCTGGTAGTAAGAAAACAGCTCTCTCACACCTTCTGTTACCGAAGGGTTAAAGTCAGGAGGCTTCCTACATTGCATGGCATCCCTGAAACATAGAAATTACCACTGTGACCCCATGAACAATATTTTCTGCAGGATGACAGCCTCACTCTTAACTGTTGTGTATGCGTCTGCAGTAAGTTTCATTTTGCTTTGTTTACCTTGTGTACTATGATTCACAGATATTATTTTCCAAAAAAGTTAAGTGACACATTAAAAATTATTATAAAAAATAAAAACAAATCTTTACTTTTACAATTTAAAAATAACTTATAATTAATATAATAATGTTATAATAGTAAAATGTTTGTCATTTATTGTAAAGTACTTTCAAAATATAAAATGATCCCTCCTTCACAAATATACCTGAAAGCAGTGTTTTTATTTTATTGTATTTTTGTTTTTTAAAGTTGCTATCATTTAAATTCTTTATTCTTCAGTAGTAGTATTTTCTGCTTCACAGATTAGGCAGAGAATGATGACACTCAGAGAAACAGAGAGAACTGTGGGGGTGAAAAATGAGTCCACCGTCCAGGAGTTCGTTCTGGAGGCGTTTCCTGCCGCCCAGCACTTGAGGGGCCTCCTCTTCCTGGTGCACCTGCTTGCATACCTGGCCTCTATCGTGGGAAACGCGATCATAATCCTCATCACCTGGGCTGACCATCGCCTCCAGACACCAATGTATGTTTTGCTGAGCACTTTCTCCTTCTGCGAATGCTGTTTCATCACCACAGTCATTCCTAAACTGCTGTCCATCTTCCTTTCAGGAAGGCAAACGATTCCCTTTCCTGCTTGCCTCACACAAGCCTTCTTCTTTTTATTTCTTGGTGCAGTGATTTTCTTTCTCATGGCAGTGATGTCGTTGGATCGATACCTGGCCATCTGCAAGCCTCTGCACTATGCATCCATCATGAACCTGAGGGTTAGTTTCCTCCTGATTTTCTTGTGCTATTCCTTGTCCTTCATCTTCTTCACTGGTCTGATGCTCAGAGTTTCCCAGTTATCATTCTGTGGCCCCAATATCATCTCTCATTTCTTCTGTGACCTTGGCTCTTTAATTCACCTCTCCTGCTCCGACACCAGCTCTGTTGAAACATATTTCTTCTTTGTTACTTCGTTTGTCATTCTGCTATCCCTCATTGTGACCATCACTGCCTACAGCAACATAGTGGTCACAATCCTGCGACTCCCATCAGCCAAGGAGCGACAGAAAGCTCTCCACCTGCTCCTCTCACCTCATTGTCCTCTCCCTGATGTATGGCAGCTGTGTGTTTATTTACCTGAAACCAAAGCAGGTGAACAGGCTGGACTCCAACAAGGAGGCTGCCCTTGTGAACACGGTGGTGACCCCAGTGCTGAACCCTGTCATCTACACCCTGAGGAACAAGCAGGTCCACCAGGCTCTGAGGGACACGCTGTCCAGGGTGAGGTTGCAGAAGTAGAGTTTGGAGGCTAAGTGGATCCTCTTGATCCTCCAGTTCAGTTTCCCACCATTGGCAAAGTCTGTTCTTGAGAAGCTCTCCGTATGACGACCTGTCTCGTGCTACTTTTAAGCTGGATGGGTACTGTCTTTATTCTGCAGTTCAATCTTGTGCCTATGCTCAGTTGCTCAGTTGTGTTGTTTGTGAGCCCACGTACTATAGCCCACCAGGCTCGTCTGTTCAAGGGATCTCCTGGGCAAGAATACTGGAGTAAGTTGCCATTTCCTCCTCCATGGCATCCCAACCCAGGGATCATACCTGTGTCTCCTGAGTCTCCCGCATTGGCATGCAGAGTCTTTCCCACTGGGCCACCTGTGAAGCCTTGTTCCTTTATTTGAAAATTTCATTTGTTCTCTATGTTGCTCTGATGATATCGTCCTTGAGTTTCTGATTGGTCTTAGATGAATTCAAACCAAACAACATTTATGGAGCAACTATTATACATAAATCATAAGATACAATATCTTTAAGGTAATAATTCAAGTGTTACCAATCAGATTTAATAAATGTTCATGATACATTTTGATGCTTTAATTTTCTGATACCTATGAAAAATAGATAGCACTGTTCTTTACCTTTAGATATTCAGGTTAGAATTTTAAGAAACAAATTTGTTTCTGAAAACTATGAGAAGTCATAGTGCAAATTAATGTTGTTTCATTAACTGAATTTGTTTATGTAAATGAATCTGCTATATGCTCACTGGTTCTTCTTCTCTGGGTCTATTCATGTTATTGTAGTAACAACTCAGTGTATCTCCAGGTGGTTAAGATGAGCTCTTTAGTGTATCATCTTTGGCTGTATAAAACATTATTAAAATTTTCTTTAACTTCTTAAAACACAGACAAAAGCACATTTTTTTTTTCATATTTCTGTAACTTTATAATTTATACTGGCAACTGGGAGAGTGTTTTATGGGATTTCCTAGCATAATAATTCTGGATGTTTGGTTAAAATCTACCCTGGATGAAAAGGAAATAAAAAAATGGTAATGTTAATGACATAAGTAATTACTAAATAAGTCTAGTTCATATGGTTGGCAAAACTTGTTAAAACCTGAAGATCAAAGGTGAACAATTGAGAAAATGCATGGAACTGCATTCTCTGGTGGGAACCTTTGGTCTACAATCCTGGGTGGTCCCCTGCCCTATTACAGGAGAGAGAGGGCAATCAAGGTACGCAAGTTTAAACCTGTGCGCTTATTTTTCTCTAACTGATGTTGCCAAGTTCTGGATTCAACTGTTTGTTGAAAGGCATGATCCCAGTAGCAAATGCTTTCTTCCCATCCAAGAGGTATTTTCTCCTTAGTGTGATCTTAAGGTGTGGGAGCTGCTTCCCTTAACATGTCTTCCCTGTTAAGGTAAATTCTGGTTGACATTTTAGGTAGCAAAAACTAATAGGACTCATACTTAGAAAACTTTAAAAGGAAAATGAGCGCATTAATATCTAACAAGTGGATTAAAGTGGAGTCAGTTACCGTGTTGACAGGTTCACTGAGGAGGCGACTCCCATCAGGAGACACTTGGCCCCAGTGGGGATCAGGTTCAGTCACATCTGACACTGCGTGTGCATGGCCTACTGGAACTTTAAGTATGTCTGACTTGAGGGCATATCTTCCTTTTAGCTTGTTCTGAGAAAAAAAATTATATTTAAGGCATAATCTCATCAGGAAGAATTTTAGACTGTCAAAAGAGTGTTCGGTGATTTAGATTTTTAAGCTTGGGAACAGTTTGATTATAAGCAGTCCTATGGTTTTCCAAGGACAGGTATGTCTGTGTCACTCCTTTCTCCAAAGTAGAAATTAGGTGGGTAATTTTTGAGCCTGATCTAAAGGTAGGGAACTCCTGAGAGTTCTGTGCATTAGATAAAAGAGCCATTTCTACCAGTCTTTACAGAGTTGATGTGGTCTAATTCACCAGTTTTTCATCTTATAGATCATACATTTGATATCAAGTCTAAATGCTGCCTAGTCCTAGATTCCAAAAATTTCCTCTTATATTTCCTAAAAAATATATTTTTGTGTTTTAAGTTTGTCTGTAATCCATTTTGGGTTAGTATTTGTATAAGCTGTCAGGCTTAGACTGGAGTTTTCTTTTGCCTGTGAATGTATAATTGATCCATTACCATTTGTTGAAAAATTATCCTTCTTCCATTGAACTACTTATATATCTTTGCCAAAAATCAGTTGGGCTTATTGTTAAAGGTCTATTTCTGGTTTATCTATTCTGTTCCACCAAGCTGTGTGTTTTTGTGTCCACCAATATCACACTGTCTTGATTCCTGTACCTACACAATAAAAATTAATACTGAGTAGAGTAATCACTCCTATTTTCTTTATTTTTCAAGATTAAAAACTTATTATATGGCCCAGGCCTTTCAATATAATTTTTAGCATAAGTTTGTCTATGTCTACAAAAACTTTTCTGAGATTTTGTAGAAAACTGCCTAAAACCTGTTGATCAATTTGGGAAGATCCTACATCATTACTACGTTGAATCTCCCAATTCATAAAGACTGTATGTGTCCTCATTTATTTAGGCTTCTTTGATTTCTTTCATCACAGTAGTCTAGTTTTCCACACATAGATTATGTGCATATTTTGTTAGATTTATACCTAAGTATTTTATTTCCTTTGGAGCTATTATAAATGGCAATGTATTTTAATTTGTTTCTGCAATTTTATTGTTATTATACAAATATGTGGTTTTTCTTTTGTGTGTTGATCTTGCACCCTGTGACCATGCTGCAATCACTTATTAGTTCTAGTAATACTTTTGTAGATTGCTTAGGGTTGTCTGTGTATATATTCACATAATTTCCCAACAGAAACAGTTTTATTTCTTTCCAGTCTTCATGCATTTTGTTTCTTTTTCTTGCCTAACTGCAGTGGCTAGAACTTCCAGTGTTGTCATGTTTTCTATCTCAGAGAGGAAGCATTTAGTCTTTTAGCATTAAGTATGATGTTACCTCTATCTTTTTCATAGATTTTTTTTTTGTCAAGTTGAGATGGTTTCTCTCTGCTCCTAGCTTGCTGAGAATTTATCTTTGTTTATTTTTTTTTGGGGGGGGGGGAAATATGCTGTATTATTTATTTATACCTGTGGCGGATTCATTTTGATATTTGGCAAAACTAATACAATTATGTAAAGTTTAAAAATAAAATAAAATTAAAAAAAAAGGATTTTTTTTTTATCATGAATATGTGGGGAAGCATAAATCACTGCTCAACCTTGATGAAGAAGGTGTGGTTTTTCAGGTTGGCTTGAGGTTGGAGTAAGATTGGTACTGACAAAAATTCATTTTCTATTAGGCCACTGTCTTCTCAGTCCTTTGGCTACGGGGCACAGGCTCTTTTTTTTTAAAAATATTTTTTAAAATCTACCTACTAGCGATTCTATGCTGGAGGATTCTGCTGCACCCTGTCTGGGAAATATGATAGGCAAAAAGGAAACTCAGGGAAAGGACTGAAATGCTGTTCTTCAGGACTGTCCCTAGGCAGTCCACTGCCTTCTTCCTACTCTTCCAGAATCTTTCTATGGTTCTTTGTTGTGTTATGTCCAGGGTATTTTCATTAAAGAAGGAGGACTTGGGAGAAATGGGTTACTTTACCTTGGTGAACAAGTCCTTGATGAACTTCTTATAAATCAGTTTTTCTTTTTAATGTGAAAGACATTCCTCATGCAGAAACCCATGTAAATTTAGATAAAGGATTGATTCACAGAAGAACCTTCATATTATTGTGTGTGTGTATGTGTGTGTGCACGCATGCATGCGAGGCTCTGTTGCTCAGCTGAGTCCAACTCTATGTGACCCCCTGGACTGTAGCCTGCCAGGCTCCTCTGTTCATGGCATTTCCCAGGCAAGAGTACTGGAATGGGTTGCCATTCCCTTCTCCAGGGGATCTTCCCGACCCAGGGATGGAACTCCAGTCTCCTGAGTCACCTGCATTGCCAGGTGGATTCTTTACCACTGAGCCACCAGGAAGCTATATTTGTTACTATGTACATGGGCGTGCTTGGTTGCACAGTTGTGTCTCACCCTTTGTGACCCCATGGACTGTAGTCCACCAGACTCCTCTGTCCATGGGATTTTTCCAGGCAGGAATACTGGAATGGGTTGCCATTCCTTCCTCCAGGGGATCTTCCCAACCCAGGGATCGAACACATGTCTCCTGAGTCTCCTACATTGACAAGCAGATTCTTTATCACTTAACCACCTGGGAAGCACCTATTGTGTATATAAATATGGACAAAAGTTGTGAATTTCTGACTGTACCACATGTTATAATTATTAAAGCTCTGTTTTGAAACCAGAAAAAAAGTTGTGAATTTTTGAAGAAATGAACTAGGTAATAGAAGAAAATTCAGTGTCTGATTTGAATTAGTCAGAAGTAGACCTTTAAGCAAGGACTTGAAGAGGATTAGCTTATTTGCTGGAGAAGGCGATGGCACCCCATGCCAATGCTCTTGCCTGGAGAATCCCATGGGCGGAGGAGCCTGGTGGGCTGCAGTCCATGGGGTCGTGAAGAGTTAGACACGACTGAGCGACTTCACTTTCACTTTTCACTGTCATGCATTGGAGAAGGAAATGGCAACCCACTCCAGTGTTCTTGCCTGGAGAATCCCAGGGACAGGGGAGCCTGGTGGGCTGCCGTCTACGGGGTCGCATAGATTCGGACATGACTGAAGTGACTTGGCAGCAGCAGCAGCAGCAGCAGCAGCTTATTTGAATGTTGAGTCTATGAAACACCAGTCAGGTGGAGAGAAAGTGACATAGTGAGAACTGTGCTTCATCAAGCCAGTTACCATTCTAGGAAACTGGAATTCAGTCTCACTGTGGCCTTCTGGGTGGTAGTATAGAACACTCTTCAGAGTTATTCAAACCAAGAGGAAAATAAGACAGAGTATGTATCTAGCAAGTCTCCACCCATCATTGACTGAAGATTACTCATAAAAGTAGTTAATCTCCAGCATTTCTGGCTTGTCCTGTGTATGAGAAATGTACCCCCACAGCCAGAAGATAGTGCTCTGGCAGAGTCTGCAGGATTTTTGCAGTAAACAATCCGTAGGATGCCAGTCAAGTTGAACACCAAGGTAATATTGGCGGGCTTCTACTGGCATCTTCACTTCATCCATCACACTACTCATAGTTACTTGCCCACCACAGTGCAAGTAAGTGCAACCTGCCTATTACCTATTCTTCAATGTGATGGTTGGTCGTATTATAAAAAACAAAACAAAACAACAACAACAAAAAAACCAGACGTACAGTAGGAAGATAAATGTGTAAACTATGTTTCATGCTGCTGTCATTGGTCTCTGGGTCAAATAAATGTTGCATCATGTCTTTCCATGATCATCCATATTAGATTTTTCCTTCATCCTTGGCCAGCACAACTCCTGGCTTAATTTGCTTGTCTTTTAAGTTAACATAGACCTTCATACCTGAGAGCTCCGAGTCCCTAGTCACCAAGTCCTTAACAGATCATGAGCATGCCTGCTGTAATTTAATTTACAACATTATTACCATGGAAATAATGAGGAACATCCGAATGAATCCTATTAGTTCCAGATATATTTCTTACTTCCTTTGTTATTTCACAGAAGACTTGTCTCCTTGTGCTTGAAAGGCCAATTATTATTGCTTACATATACTAACTGTTTTTTGCATGTTAGCCTATTGTCAGGAGATATACAAAGTGAACTGGGTTTAGTGGACCTCTTCCTGGGTTCCCTTGTAGAAGCATTCCGCGACTCCCCCATCTAGAGAAATAGAACCTCTGTTACAGTAGAGCTTAAACTTGTGATTTTTGGAGACGCAAAAATCCCCAAATCAAAATAAGTGACCCAATCAAAAAATGGGCCAGACATTTGGGCCCGCAAATGGGCCAACTAAACAGACATTTCTCCAAAGAAGACATACAGATGGCTAACAAACACAAGAAATCTCTGTTTTCTCAAAGTTACATTTACCTTGTTATGCAGCCAGGCTTCAGCAATACGTGAACCGTGAACTTCCAGATATTCAAGCTGGTTTTAGGAAAGGCAGAGGAACCAGAGATCAAATTGCCAACATCCCCTGGATCATCAAAAAAGCAAGAGAGTTCCAGAAAAACATCTACTTTTGTTTTATTGACTATGCCAAAGCCTTTGACTGTGTGGGTCACAATAAACTGTGGAAAATTCTTCAAGAGATGGGAATACCAGACCACCTGACCTACCTCTTGAGAAACCTATATGCAGGTCAGGAAGCAACAGTTAGAACTGAACATGGAACAACAGACTTGTTCCAAATAGGAAAAGGAATACATCAAGGCTGTATATTGTCACACTGCTTATTTAACTTCTATGCAGAGTACATCATGAGAAACACTGGGCTGGAAGAAGCACAAGCTGCAATCAAGATTGCTGGGAGAAATATCAATAACCCCAGATATGCGGATGACACCACCCTTATGGCAGAAAGTGAAGAGGAACTAAAAAGCCTTTTGATGAAAGTGAAAGAGGAGAGTGAAAATGTTGGCTTAAAGCTCAACATTCAGAAAACTAAGATCATGGCATCTGGTCCCATCACTTCATGGGAGATAAGTGGGGAAACTTGGAAACAGTGTCAGACTTTATTTTTTGGGGCTCCAAAATCACTGCAGATGGTGATTGCGGCCATGAAATTAAAAGACGCTTACTCCTTGGAAGAAAACTTATGACCAACCTAGATAGCATATTAAAAAGCAGAAACATTACTTTGCCAACAAAGGTCCATCTAGTCAAGGCTATGGTTTTTCCAGTGGCCATGTATGGATGTGAGAGTTGGACTGTGTAGAAAGCTGAGCGCCGAAGAATTGATGCTTTTAAATTGTGGTGTTGGAGAAGACTCTGGAGAGTCCCTTGGACTGCAAGAAGATCCAACCAGACCATTCTGAAGGAGATCAGCCTTGGGATTTCTTTGGAAGGAATGATGCTAAAGCTGAAACTCCAGTACTTTGGTCACTTCATGCGAAGAGTTGACTCATTGGAAAAGAGTCCGATGCTGGGAGGGATTGGGGGCAGGAGGAAAAGGAGATGGCAGAGGATAAGATGGCTGGATGGCATCACCAACTTGATGGACGTGAGTTTGAGTGAACTCTGGGAGATGGTGATGGACAGGGAGGCCTGGCGTGCTGCGATTCATGGGGTTGCAAAGAGTTGGACACGACTGAGCGACTGAACTAACTATAACTATTTAAGGGCACCCCTTGACATCAGGGATTTAATTCCTCTAATGAAAGGCATCATGGGATAGCTAGCAAGAAGGAGAAAGAAAAGTAAAGCCATTATTATTCCCACAGAAGTGTTTGGCATGTGGACAGCAAGGAAAATGGTACCCAAGACTCAAGGCTGAAGCATACTGTGTGCTTATGATACAACATTTAGCAAAATTATAAACTCCAATTAGGGCTTCCCTGTTGCTCAGCTGGTAAAGAAATTTCCTGCAATGTCAGAGACCTGGGTTTGATCCCTGTGTTGGGAAGATCCCCTTGAGAGGGGAAAGGCTACCCACTCCAGTATTCTTGCCTGGAGAATCCACAGATAGAGGAGCCTGGCAGACTACAGTCCATGGGGTTGCAAAAAGTCGGTTGCGACTTTCACTTCACTTGATAAGCTCCAGTTAATCAGAATGCCACTCAATCCCCAAATCAGCCGCAGTGATTTTGCTAATGTATGGTCATACCATTTCAGTTAAGCATTGCTGTCTTCTAGTGGCCTCAGGTAAACTTATTGATCAGACGGCACACATACATGTCTTCCTATGTACTATACGTAACTGATCTAATGCTTCACTTAAAGCTGATGCTCCCTTGTGGGCTTTCTGTTTGTATGATCTACCCAGTAATGTAAATGCGGTATTAAAATGCCCTGCTATTATCGTGTTGCTGTCAATTTCTCCATTTAGGTCTGTTAATAATCACTATGTGTATTTTGATGCTCCTGTGTTGGATGCTTGTATATACTATAAATGTTATTTCTTTATGGACTGTCCTCTTCATTATTATATATTTTCCATCTTTGTCTCTTGTTACATTCTTTGGCTTGAAGTTTATTATGATATGAGTATGATTATAGCTGCTTTATTTTGGCTGCTCTTTGCTTGGAGTAGCATCTTCCATACCTTCAGTTTCAGCCTGTATTTATTTTTAGAGCTGAGAAGAGTCTCCTGGAGGCAGTTATCATTGGTTTTATCTTTTAATCCATCAAGCCACTCTGTGTCTTTTGATTGATGAATTAAATCCATTTACATTTAGGATAATTGTAATATGAGAACTTAATGCTTCAATTTTGTCTTCTGTTTTCTGATTATTCTGACGGCATTGTTTATTTTTCCTTGTGATTCTGTTTGCCATTTCAGTTTGATGGTTTCTATGATGCTTTTCTCAGTTTTTTCTTTTTTCATGTTTCATGACTCTGTTCTTGATTTTTGTCTTGTCATTATCCTATATAAATAGGTTTCAAAGAGAAATTATAATAAGTCACCCACATACCAGTGAGTTCCATTCTAAGAGTGCGTTCAAAAGTCCAATTTGTCCTAAAGTTTAACAAGGTTAACCTAGGTACCCAAGTAACACAATCGGCTATATGATACTGTACTATAATAGGCTTATCGGAGAAGGCAATGGCACCCTACTCCAGTACTCTTGCCTGGAGAATCCCATGGACAGAGGAGCCTGGTAGGCTGCAGTCCATGGGGTCGCGAAGAGTCGGACATGACTGAGCGTCTTCACTTTCACTTTTCACTTTCATGCATTGGAGAAGGAAATGGCAACCCACTCCGGTGTTCTTGCCTGGGGAATCCCAGGGACAGAGGAGCCTGGTGGGCTGCCGTCTCTGGGGTCGCATAGAGTCGGACACGACTGAAGTGACTTAGCAGCAGCAGCAGCATAATAGGCTTATAAGGCTTTCTCCACAAATAATACATAACAAACAGACAAGCACAAAAAATAAAGAAAACATTTTTGGTCTAAATTATGGGGCCTTGAAAAGTACAGTGGTACAGTATAACAGTTGGCATACAGGAGCTGGCATCGGGTGAACGGGCAAGAAGAGTTACTGACTGGAGGAGGGAGAGGGGATGGGAGATGGTAGAGCTGAAGGATCATCAGTAATAGGAGATGGAGGGAAAGCTGCAATTTCACTCACGCCTGTCATTGATGGCACAGGTTCTGGTTCCTTGCTGGGTTCAATTCTATCTACCCTTAATCCAGTGACGTCTGGGGAATAGCTCTTTTTTTCTCATCATAGATGACCCAGTACCATGAGACTGCATTCTACGCAGCTGCTGTACCTTCATGTGCCATTCTAGGCTCGGTTCCTGTGCCCCAGAAACTAGCAGTGCCTCCTCAGATAAAGAAGATCCTCCTGCCATTTCCTGTGACTCTCTTTGGTTCTTCAGTTACTTCTTCCTCTTGTCTCTCTTTGTCCTGTCTTTGGGCTTCCAGTTCCATCTGGTTTTCATTAGGAAGTGCCACGGTCACATCTTTGGACGTTCACGACTTGAAGCTTCATATGTGGGGGGCTTACTGTAGTCCTTTTTCTGCTGGCAACATCTTATCTTCATCTGCCTATACAGCTTCCGTCCTTTTTCTCCCCCTTTATCCATTTTTTTTAGATTGTGAGTTCATTACAGAGTTGAAGTATCTATTATTTTTAATGCTTTCCCCCTTTGATTTTTATGCTATAATTGTATTTAACAAACTATTCTGATATATATTTGCAATTTTCTGATTCTATTTATCACCTACTCAAAGTTTTGTGTATCTTTGCCTTTTGTAGAAAAGCTCCTTTCAACACTCTTTGTAAGGCAAATCTAGTGGCTACAAATTCCCTCAGCTTTCGTTTGTCTGGGAAAGTTTTTATACTCCATATCTGAAGAATAACTTTGCTGGATAGAACATACTTGGCTGACAGCTTTTATATTTGCAACATTTTGAATATGTCATTTTTAGATTTCTATTTTTTAATTAATTTATTTTTTATTGAAGAATAATTGCTTTACAGAATTTTGTTTTCTGTCAAACCTCAGCATGAATCAGCCATAGGTATACATACATCCCCTCCCTTTTGAACCTCGGTTCCATCTCCCTCCCCATCCCACCCCTCTAGGTTGATACAGAGCCCCTGTTTGAGTTCTCTGAGACATACAGTAAATTGCCGTTGGCTATCTATTTTGCATATGGTAATGTAAGTTTCCATGTTACTCTTTCCATACATCTCACCGTCTCCCCTTTCCTCATGTCCATAGATCTATTCTCTGTCTGTCTCTCCACTGTTGCTCTGTAAATAAATTCTTCAGTACCATTTTTCTAGATTCTGTATATATGCATTAGAATATGATATTTACCTTTCTCTTTCTGACTTACTTCACTCTGTGTAATAGGTTCTAGGTTCATCCACCTCATTAGAACTGACTCAAATGTGTTCCTTTTTATGGCTAAGTAATATTCCATATTTATATCTCACAACTTCCTTATCCATTCCTCTGTCAATGGACATCTAGGTTGCATCCATGTTCTAACTATTGTAAATAGTGCTGCAATGAACAATGGGATACATGTGTCTCTTTCACTTTTGCTTTCCTCAGGGTATATGCCTAGGAAAGGAATTGCTAGGTCATATGGTGGTTTTATTCCTAGCTTTTTAAGGAATCCACATACTGACTTCCATAGTGGCTGTATCAATTTACATTCCCACCAACAGTGTAAGAGCATTCCCTTTTCTCCACACCTTTCCAGCATTTATTGTTTGTAGTCTTTTTGATGAGGGCCATTGTGACCAGTGTGAGGTCATTGTAGTTTCGATTTGCATTTCTCTAGTAATGAGTGATGTTTGGCATCTTTTCATGTGTTAGCCATCTGTATGTCTTCGTTGGAGAAATGTCTCTTTAGGTCTTTTCCCCACTTTTTGATTGGGTTGTTTGTTTTTCTGGTATTGAATTGTATGAGGTGCTTGTATATTTTGGAAATTAATCTTTGTCAGTTGTTTCATTTGCCATTATTTTCTCCCATTCTGAGGGTTGTCTTTTCACCTTGCTTACAGTTTCCTTTGCTGTACAAAAGCTTTTAAGTTTAATCAGGTCCCACTTGTTTACTTTTGTTTTTATTTCCATGACTCTAGGAGGTGGGTCATAAAGGATCTTGTTTTGATTTATGTCATCTAGTGTTCTGCCTATGGTTTCCTCTAAGAGTTTTATAGTTTCTGGTCTTACGTTTAGGTCTTTAATCCATTTTGAGTTTATCTTTGTGTATGGTGTTAGGAAGTGTTCTAATTTCATTCTTTTACATGTAGCTGTCCCGTTTTCCCAGCACCATTTATTGAAGAGGCTGTCTTTGCCCCATAGTATAGTCTTGCCTCCTTTGTCAAAACTAAGGTACCCATAGGTTCATGGGGTTATTTCTGGGCTTTCTATCTTTTTCCATTGGCCTATATTTCTGTTATTGTGCCAGTACCATACTGTCTTGATGACTGTAGCTTTGTAGTATAACCTGAAGTCAGGAAGCTTGATTCCTCCAGCTCCATTCTTCTTTCTCAAGACTGCTTTGGCTATTCAGGGTCTTTTGTGTTTCCATATGAATTGTGAAATTTTTTGTTCTAGTTCTGTGAAAAATACCATTGGTAATTTGATAGGGATCACATTGAATCTGTAGATTGTGTTTGGTAGTATAGTCATTTTCACAATATTGATTCTTCCTATCCAGGAACGTGGACTATCTTTCCACCCGTTTATGTCATCTTTGATTTCTTTCATTAGTGTCTTATAATTTTCTGTGTACAGTTTTTTTTGTCTCCTTAGGTAAGTTTATTCCTAGATATTTAATTTTCTTTGTTGCAATGGTGAATGGGATTGATTCCTTAATTGCTCTTTCTAATTTTTCATTGTTAGTTAATAGAAATACAAGTGATTTCTGTGTATTGATTTTGTATCCTGCAACTTTGCTAAATTCACTGATTAGCTCTAGTAATTTTCTGATACTGTCTTTAGAGTTTTCTATGTACAGTATCATGTCATCTGCAGTGAGAGCTTTACTTATTCTTTTCTGATCCGGATTTATTTTATTTATTTTTCTACTCTGATTGCTATAGCTAGGACGTCCATAACTATGTTGAACGATAGTGGTGAAAGTGGACAGGCTCTTCTTGCTCCTGATCTTAGCGGGTGTGCCTTCAGTGTTTCACCATTGAGAATGAGGTTTGCTGTAGGCTTACCATATATGGCCTTTCTTATGTTGAGGTAGGTTCCTTCTATGCCCATTTTTTGAGGAATTTTAGTCATAAATTGGTGTTGAATTTTGTCAAAGGCTTTTTCTGCATCTATTGAGATTATCATATAATTTTTATCTTTCAATTTGTTAATATGGTGTATCACATTGATCGATTTGAGTACATTGAAGAATCCTTCCATCCCTGGAATAAACCATACTTGATCATGGTGTATGAGCTTTTTGATATGTTGCTGAATTCTATTTGCTAAAATTTTGTTGCAGATTTTTGAATCTATATTCATCAGTGATACTGGCCTGTAGATTTTTGTGTATGTGTGTGTGTTGCCTTTATCTTGTTTTGGTATCAGGGTGATGGTGATCTCGTAGAATGAGTTTGGGAGTGTTCCTTCCTTTGCAATTTTTGGAAAGAGTTTTAGAAGGATAGGAATTAGATCTTCTCTAAATGTTTGATACAATTCTCCTGTGAAGCCATCTGGTCCTGGGCTTTTGTTTTTTGATCCCAGCTTCAATTTCAGTGCTTGTAATTGGGTTGTTCATAATTTCTATTTCTTCCAGATTCAGTTGTGGAAAATTGAACTTGTCTAAGAATCTGTGCATTTCTTCCAGGCTATCCATTTTATTGCCATAAAGTTGTTCATAATAGTCTCTTAGAATCCTTTGTATTTCTGAACTGTCTGTTTTAACCTCTCCTTTTTAATTTCTAATTTTGTTGATTTGATTCGTCTCTCTTTTTTTCTTGATGAGTCTGGCTAAATGTTTGTCAATTTTGTTTATCTTCTCAAAGAACCAGCTTTTAGTTTTAGTAATCTTTACTATTGTTTCTTTCATTTCTTTTTCATTTATTTCTGCTCTGATCTTTTTTATTTCTTTCCTTCTACTAATTTTGGGGTTTGTTGTTGTTGTTGTTGTTGCTCTTCTTTTTCCAGTTGTTTTAGATGTAAAGTAAGGTTGTCTATTTGATGTTTTTCTTGTTTCTTGAGGTAGGATTGTACTGCTATAAACTTCCCTCTTAGAACTGCTTTTGCTGCATCCCATAGGTTTTGAGTTGTTGTGTTTTCATTGTCATTTGTTTCTAGAAGTTTTTTTTTTATTTCTTCAGTAACCTGTTGGTTATTTAGAAACATATTATTTAATCTCCATATGTTTGTGTTTCTTACAGTTTTTTTTCTTGTAATTGTTATCTAGTTGTTATCTAGTCTCACAGTGTTGTGGTCAGAGAAGATGCTTGATACAATTTCAGTTTTCTTAAGTTTACTGAATTTTGATTTGTGATCCAAGATGTGGTCTGTCCTAGAGAATGTTCCATGTGCACTTGAGAAGAAGGTGTATTTTTCTGCATTTGGATAGAATGTCCTGAAGATATCAATGAGATCCATCTCATCTAATGTATCATTTAAGACTCGTGCTTCCTTATTAATTTTCTGTTTTGATGATCTGTCCATTGGTGTGAATGGGGTGGTAAAGTCTCCTACTATTATTGTGTTACTGTCGATTTCTCCTTTTATGTCTGTTAGTGTTTGTCTTATGTATTGAGGTGTGCCTATGTTGGGTGCATAGATATTTCTAATTGTTATGTCTTCCTGTTGGATAGATCCCTTGATCATTATGTAGTGTCCTTCCTTATCTCTTATAATATTCTTTATTTTAAGGTCTATTTTGTCTGATATGATGATTGCTACTCCAGCTTTCTTTTGCTTCCCATTTGCATGGAACATATTTTTCCATCCTCCCACTTTTGGTCTCTTTGTGTCTTTAGGTCTGAAGTGGGTTTCTTATACATATATGGGTCTTGTTTTTGTATCCATTCAGCCAGTCTGTGTCTTTGGGTTGGGGCATTAAATCCATTTACATTTAAAGTAATTATTGATATATATGTTCCTATTGCTGTTTTCTTAATTGTTTGGGGTTGATTTTGTAGATCTTTTTTCTTCTCTTGTATTTTTTGACCACATAAGTCCCTTTCACATTTGTTGTAAAGCTGGTTTGGTGGTACTGAATTCTCTTAACTTTAGCTTGTCTGAAAAGCTTTTTATTTCTCCATCAATTTAATGAGATCCCTGCTGGGTACAGTAATCTTGGTTGTAGATTTTTCCCTTTCAGTACTTTAAATATATCCTGCCATTCCCTTCTGGCCTGCAGGATTTCTGCTGAAAGATCAGCTGTTAAGCATATGGGGTTTCCACTTGTATGTTACTTTTTGCTTTTCCCTTGTGGCTTTTAATATTCTTTCTTTGTGTTTAGTCTTGTTAGTTTGATTAGTATGTATGTTGGCATGTTTCTCCTTGGGTTTATCCTGTATGGGACTCTTTGTGCCTCTTGAACTTGATTGACTATTTCCTTTTCCATTTTGGGGAAATTTTCAACTATAAGCTCTTCAAAATTTTTCTCATACCCTTTCTTTTTCTCTTCTTTTGGGACCCCTATAATTTCCCAGAGGTCTCTGAGACTATCCTCAGTTCTTTTATCCTTTTTACTTTATTGTGGTCTGCAAAAGTTATAGCCACCATTTTATCTTCCAGCTCACGGATTCATTTTTCTGCTTCAGATATTCTGCTATTGATTCCTTCTAGAGTATTTTTAATTTCAGTAATTGTGTTGTTTGTCTCTGTATGTTTATTCTTTTAATTTACTTTCTTCTGTATGTTTATTCTTTAATTCTTCTTTGTTGATTCTTGCATTTTCTCCATTTTGTTTTCAAGGTTTTTTATTATCTTTACTATCATTATTCTGAATTCTTTTTCAGGTAGTTTGTCTACTTCCTCTTCATTTATTTGGACTTCTGTGTTTCTAGTTTGTTCCTTCATTTGTGTAGTATTTCTCTGCTTTTTCATTATTTTTTTAACTTATTGTGTTTGAGGTCTCCTTTTCCCAGGCTTCAAGGAAAGTTAAATTCTTTCCTTGAAGAAGGTTGAAGTCTTTCTTCCTTTTGGTTTCTGCCCTCCTAAGGTTGGTCCAGTGGTTTGTGTAAGCTTTGTATATGGTCAGATTTTTGCTGAGTTTTTGTTTGCTTGTTTTTCCTCCAATGGGTAAGGCTGGGTGAGGTGGTAATCTTGTCTGCTGATGATTGGGTTAGTATTTTTGTTTTGTTTGTTGTTTAGATGAGGCATCCTGCACAGGGTGCTACTGGTGGTTGGGTGATGCCTGGTCTTGTATTCAAGTCATTTCCTTTGTGTGAGTTCTCACTATTGATATTCCCTAGGGTTAATTCTTTGATAGTCTAGGATCTTGGAGTCAGTTCCCCCTCTCCAAAGGCTCAGGGCTTGATCTATAGTCAGGAACAAAGATTCCACAAGTCGTTTGTTATGGCATTAAGTGGGATTGAGACAAATATCCAAAAACGAGAAACCAAAGATGAACCCCAGACAAATGGCACTTACAAAATCAGACAAATAATAATTAAAATAGTGGAATATACACATATACATATACACCCATGAGCAAAGTCAAAACAGTTCAAAAAAATAAAGTACAGCAAATTGGCCTGGCAGACAAAGGAAATAAAAAATTATATTTTCAAGTTAAGAACAAAACTAACGAAAGCACAAACTGGAAAACAAAACTAAAGCAAGGTGCCAAGTGGGAAATAAAGCAATGAAAACAAAACTAACAAATATTTTGATAGGAAAGGAAAGAAAGAAAAGAAAGAAAGAATAGATATACAAAGTTAAATAGAGATAGATAAAGAAGATTTAGATTTGTTAAATATTAACTGCAAGGGGAAAAGAACAGTAGGAAAAGCAAACAAAGGAATAAATGTAAAAAGAATAATAATAGGTTCAAAAAATTAAAAATTCAAATTAAAAAAAGAGAGAGAGAGAGAGAAAAAAGGGAAGCTCTACAGAACTACAAAAGTCCAACATAGAGGCAGTGGTTTATAACAATAAAATATGTGACTGAGGAAAAAAACCTCAAAAGCTTAATTTGATTTCATAGTACAAATAAAATTGACAACTACAACAGAGGGGGGAGGGGAAAGGAAAAAAGAAGAAAAAAAATCCAAAAGGATCTATAGAACAAGTCAAAACACAAGAATAATAAATGTTTTTCTTGAGTCACTGCTGTCAGAGTCCTTTCCCTCACTGGGGGTCACAGTCCCCCTCACCTCCCTAGGATGCCCTCCAACGCTGCTGATCTCTGGACCTGCTGTGAGGGCAGCTCAGATTCTAATCTGATCTTACTCTTCCTGTGTGTTCTTGCCTCTAATGTCCAGAGCTATCAGAACTAGTGCATTTTCTTTTGTGGGAGCTCTCAATGATCTTTTATATAATCTATAGATACAGAACGGAGAAGGCAATGGCAGCCCACTCCAGTACTCTTGCCTGGAAAATCCCATGGATGGAGGACCCTGGTGGGCTGCAGTCCCTGGGGTCACTAAGAGTCGGACACGACTGAGCGACTTCCCTTTCACTTTTCACTTTCATGCATTGGAGAAGGAAATGGCAACCCATTCCAGTGTTCTTGCCTGGAGAATCCCAGGGACGGGGGAGCCTAGTGGGCTGCCTTCTATCGGGTTGCACAGAGTCAGACATGACTGAAGCGACTTAGCCGCAGCAGCAGTAGCTGGTGATCAGAATGCCTCTTTAACCAGTCTTTCTCTATTGCTCTGCCCATTCAGGCACTTAGTGGGCTCCCTTGCCTGGGGTCCTTCTCTGTTGTTTGGCACATCAGGCACACAGAAGGCCCCCCCTGACTGGGGTCCTACTCTGTAGGTCAGCATGTCAGGCACTTAAAGGGGCACCCTGGGTGGGGTCCTACTCTATATTTCAGTGTGTCAGGCATTTGATGGGCCAGCCTCTCTATTGTTAAGCTGCTGATGCTGGCATGTGGGGAGAGGGAGGCTATGGTGAAGGCTCCACCCCTACATGTGACTCAGCAGTACCGCTTTGCTTCCATGGCTGCCTGACTTTCCTCCACTGGCATTTCCCACCAGGATCTCCTCCCTCAAATCCCCTCAACCCATCTGTCTGTAATCAAGAGTAGCCCTTGTCCTGGGATTGCTCCACAATCCCTAAACTCCAGCGCCTAGCTGCTGCGCCTTTCAGGGGACCAGCGTTCCTGTCTGCGATGTGTATGGTTGTGGCAAGGACTGTCTGATTCTCATTCCATTTAGGCTTCCACAGATCAGCTGTTTCACTCTCAGTCTTAAATGTTTCTCCTCTGACTCAGACAATTGCCCTGATGTGGGGATCAGACCCCTGCTTCAGTTCCCCCACCCATCAAGGGCTGGTCCAGTCCTACTGACACTCCTGGTTTTCCCCCCTAGTTCCTTCTTCCTACTGAGTTTTGTGTGCTTCTATATATTCTTTTCCACTGGTCAGGCACTCCTGTCCATTCTCAGCTGGTGTTCTGCATGCACTTTTGTGTCTCAAGGTGTATTCCTGACGTATCCATGGGGAGAAATGTACGGCACGTCCACCTACTCCTCCGCCATCTTCTAGATTTCTATTTTTGAATTTGCTAATTCTCTCTTCCATATGGTCTGCTCTATTTTCAGAGTTTCCTAATAACTCTTTACCTCATTTATCAAGTTCTTCAGCTCCAGAAACTTTGGTTGTTTTTAGAGTTTCAGTCTCTTTGGTAAGCATTTTCTTCCTTCATTAATTTTACTCCTGAGCTCATTGAACTGCCTTTCTGAGTTTTCTTACAGCTAATTGAGTTTTTTTTATGACCACTATTTTGAATTCTGTATCAGTTGCATCATAATCTTCCATGACTTTAAGTTTGTTTTCTGAAGAATTGTCATCTTCTTTCTGCAATACTGTGTTACTCTGGTTTTTCACGGTACTTAATGAGTTGTTCCTCAGCCAGTCCACATCACGCAATGAACATCATTCTCATTTAGGCAAAGATGTGTTTGCTTTGATTCTAACAAGTCAACAGGTTGGTAATTAGAGAGCTTTCTTTTGTTTTTCAGTAGGTGGCATTATAGCACATGTTTTTGGTTTTTCTTACCTGTGCTGCCCCTGGCCATATTTGAGAATCTGCGCTTTCTACCTTCCAGTGTCTCTGCAGAAGTGTTGCTCATGCCCTCACGGGTGCTGCTCGAGCCCCGGGGCTTCTGGCGCCTTGGAGGTGCAAGTGGCACCGCTGCCGCTAGTGTTGGCACTGGGGGCACTGGGGGCACTGGGTTGGTAACAAGAGACAAAGAAGGCTATTCCATAATGATAAAGGAGTCAGTGCACCAAGATGACATAACAGTTGTGTGTGTGTGTGTATATATGATGTAAATTATATATATATAACAATTATATATATATATATATATTACATATGTACCAAACATCAAAGCACCTAAACATATTAAGCAAATACTAACAGAACTGAGGGAGAAATAGACAATAATACAATACAAGTAGTGATTTCAACACCCCACTCTCATCATTGTGATGATCTCATCAAATTCACGCAGACTGAAAATCAACCAGGAAACACGACTTGAACCATATGCTAGATCAAATGAACCTAACAGACATTTTAAAAACATTCCATCTATCCAGGCAGCAGCAGCAGCAGCAGAATACATATTATTCTTAAGTGTGCACAGATCATTCTCCAGGATATACCATAGATCAAAAAACAGGTCTTAGCAAAATTAAAGATTGAAATAATATCAAGTATATTTTCTGATCACCATTGTTTGAAACTAGAAATCAAGAACATGAGGAAAATGAGAAAATCTACAAATATGTGAAAAACAACCAACATATTCCTGAACACTCATAGTCAAGGAGAAGTCAAAAGAGAAATAAAAAATATTTTGAAACAAATGGAAATGAAAACACATACTAAAACTTATGACATGTTGGGAAGGCAATTCTGAGAGGGAAATGTGTGGTGGTGAATGACTATGTTGAAAAAAGAGAAAGATATCAAATAATCAACCTAACTTTACAGCTTAAGAAACTAGAAATGAATAGACTAAGTTGAAAGTCAATAGAAGGAAGGAAATAACAAAGATCAAAGCTGAAATAAGGGAAATAAAAAGAATGAAAAAGTTAAGCAAAACTAAGAGCTGGTATTTTTTTTTTTTTTTGAATGATAAACAAGGGAAGTCTGGCGTGTTTGTAGTCTATGGGGTTGCAAAGAATCAGACATGACTGAGCTACTGAACTGAACTGAAACAAGGGAAAAAGAGAGAACACTCTTCCCAGGTGGCACAGTGCTAAAGAATCCATCTGCCAATGTAAGAGATGCGGATTTGATCCATGGGTCTGGAAGATACCCTGTAGGAGGAAATGGCAACCCACTCCAGTACTCTTGCCTGGAAAGTTCCATGGGCAGAGGAGCCTGACAGGCTACAATCCATGGGGTTATGAAGAGTCAGACATGACCGAGCACAGACAAGCATGAGCACTTAAGCAGATTTTATTCAGCCTTAAACTAAAAAGAAGACAACCCCGCCATTTGTGACAACGTGGATGTGCCTGGGGACATTATTCCAAGTGGGACCAGGCACAAGAAGGAGCAGCACTGTATGGTCACGTATGTGTGGAGCTTAATCAAATCCATAGAAGCCGAGAACAGAGCAGCGATGGCCAGGGCTTGGGTGAGGGAGACAGAGGGAGGTGTTGGTCAAAGGATGCAAAGATTCAGTTATATGAAATAAATGATTTCTGGAGATACGTGCAACATAGGGCAATCCCAGGGACGGAGGAGCCTGGTGGGCTGCCGTCTATGGGGTCGCACAGAGTCGGACACGACTGAAGCGACTTAGCAGCAGCAGCAGCAGCAGCAGGGCCTATGATATATAATACAGTATTGTCTATGAACAAACATGGCAAGAAGAAGCCTTTGGAGGTGATTTGTTAGTGATGATTTCACAGATGTCTATGTCTCTCCAAACACATCAAATAACATACATTAAATATCTATAGCTTTTCTGTCAGTCATACTTCAATAAAATTATTTTAAATGTTATGAATGGAAATATCTTTGATGCAGAATTAGGTTAGGGGACTTGTCTCAAAATGTTTTACAGCACCAGAGCCTGGTGCATTAATCTTCACATTAGAGTTTGTCCCCATTGGGTACCACCTGTAGCTAGCAATGACCAGGCTAGATTCATAAATTAAATTTTGGCTTTCTGGGGTTCATTTTTCTATTTATCAAGTTCACCATTCAATCATATCTATCTTAAGTAACATAAAGTACATCTGAATAGTTTAAGCATAATAAATTATAATCAAATGTTGATTAAACCTAAGAAGGCTTCCTGTCATTTCTTGGTTCCTTGACTTATTAATAAAATACTAAACATCAACCATGTCAATACACTTTTCAGTGGTTTATCTCTCAGGGTGGAGCATTATTTCCATGCTCCTACAACATCTTGAGTTATTTTCAAGTGGACTTGACATTGTCTGGCTCAATCTCCACATTCTATGGATAACATGACTTAAGTATTTTGGGAAGTTGACCAGTTAGAGAAAGGCAGCACGAGCCTTAGAACTCAGGGCTTCCAATGCAAACTGTTTCAGAATCTACTAGAGGTCCCTTTGCATTCCATTTCTACTGCCAGTTCCCTAAGCCAGCATTCTCTTTCTCTTGATTTCTGCAACAGTCTTTGTATCCACTTTCCTCCTTTGATCTTGGTTTTTCCAATGTCTTTTTCATACAACATGAATTTGTATGAATTTTCATACAGTTATGAATTATAATACACAGCTAATCAGAACATACCTGTGATATTTTTAGAATGCATTTGATACCTCTTCATTGTCAGTAAGATGAAATCTGAAGTTTGTAATATGACCTTCAAGGCCAAGTATGATTCTACCATGGTGTAGGACATATTTCATAAAATTCATTTGTGATTATTTAATCTCAGAGTTTGGGTTAAAAAGCAAACAAGAGAGAATAAAAACGGTATTAATCTAAAGGTATTTCCTCTGGAAATGAAACAGACACGTTTCTATCCTGGAAAAAAGAGCTAAAAGCATGCAAAGGATGAGAATTGAGATAACAGAAATGTTGGTTTTAGAAGAAGTTATCATTCAGAAGATAACCTTGTAGTTGACAACACAAGTCTACCAGAAAAAAATTGTTTATTTTCATTAGTATCATGAAGTAAGTTGATAAGCAAATAACTTAGATTTCATTGCGTTGTGACTTTGGAAGCAATCAGACAAATGTGGATTAAGTGCTCCTTTTCACTGATGAGCACACCCATTCTATAGTAACAATTTTAGGATAAGAACCAATCATAAGTATACATTTTGAAACTGGTTTTGGAATAAATTATTTAGAAAATAGAAGCATTGATCAGCTGTGGAATGCTTTAGTTAGTCCCCCTCCTTAGAGGATGGTCTAAGAGCTAACACAGTTCTATTTCTTTCAGCATGAAAGTGATTCATACATATGTAGCTAAGCTATCTAAAAACAGCAATTAAGAGCACATCAGGTGCAAGCTATCTACATCCCATTATGAAGGGTACATAACCCTTATTTCCTCGAGGTAGGCATGAAGGGCATGTAGACCTGAGCTCTGGTACTATAGTTATCATTTTCTTTATTGTTTTAATTATATGGATGCTTGGAGGGAGTTGCCATGCCCTTCCCGACCTGAGGATCAAACCCGAGTCTCCTATGTCTCCTGCATTGTGGGTGGATTCCTTATCCATGCAGAGCCACCTGAGATGCCCCAAATAATTGTAATTCAGTTGAATGATGTTTATGGTCAGATGGTACATATATGCTAAGTCATTTCAGTCGTGTCCAACTCTGCGACACTATGGACTGTAGCCCAGCAGGCTACTCTGTCCGTGGCTTTCTTCAGGCCGTGGATTGCCATTTGGGCCATATGGTAGTAAAATAAAAAGAGTATAGGTTACAAAATTTCAGAAATTTCAAAACATGGTTTATATCAGAGGAAAGAATGAAAATGTAGTAAGGTATTTTACAATCAAAGTAAATGTCATCAGTATGTGGCATATTTAGGGAGAAAATATTCATGCACACCAAGGTGCAAAGTGGCCTTGAGAAAACAGATCTTCATTGATGGGGATGAGTTAACAGAGATCAGGTAAGGTCTGCCACAGACTTCCCACGACAGCTCTGAGAACTGCTACAGTGTCTGGAAGGAAGACAAATGGTTTTCTGAAGACTTCCACTCCAAGGCCATATAGTTTTTTTTTTTAGCTTGATATTTTCATCCTGAACATCATTTTTCTCAGAGCCTGGTGGACCTGCTTGTTCCTCAGGGTGTAGATGACAGGGTTCAGCACTGGGGTCACCACCGTGTTCACAAGGGCAGCCTCTTTGTTGGAGTCCAGCCCGTCCACCTGCTTCAGTTTCACGTATATAAACACACAGCTGCCGTACATCAGGGAGAGGACAATGAGGTGAGAGGAGCAGGTGGAGAAAGCTTTCTGTTGCTCCTTGGCTGATGGGAGTCGCAGGATTGTGGCTACTATGTTGCTGTAGGTAATGATGGTTATGATGAGGGATGTCAAAAGGACCCACAAAGCAAGGATAAAGGCATACATTTCAAGTTTGGTGTCAGAGGAGGAGAGATGGATCAGGGGGCCAAGGTCACAGAAGAAGTAAGGGATGACTTGGGGGCCGCAGAAAGATAACTGGGACACCTTCACACCAGACCAGAAATAACAGTGAACCCCAAAGCACAGCAGGCTGTGAACAGGAGGCAGCAAGTGCTCAGGCTCATGATGGTGGTGGAATACAGAGGCTTGTAAATAGCCAAGTATTGGTCCAAAGATAACACTGCTATGAGGAGGAAGCCTGCTGCTCCCAGAAATATTAACACAAAGGCTTGTGTGAGACAGGCAGCAAAGGAAATTGTTTGGTTTTTTTTTTTGCCTAAAAGAAAGATGATCATCAGTTTAGGAATAACTGTACTCATGAAGCAACACCCACAGGTGTCTGTAGCCTGGAGTCAGCACGGCTGACGGTGGCTGTGAGGGCATTGCCTGCAGTGGGCGCCAGGTGTGCCAGCAAGGGCACCAAGAAGAGGACTTTGCCCAGGTGCTGGGCAGCAGGGAAGCTCTCCAAGGTGAACTCTTGGACCGTTGTCCCATTTCTCATTACCATCAACATTTCTTTCCACAGCAGCATCATCTGTGGGTCTTAGCCTACAACAGAGGCATCCCAGCAAGAACAAAAGTTTTAGAGGAGCACAGGATCAAGCTCCTTAACCACCCAAGAAGGCAGCTACATGGAGGGCAAAGTAGTCCCGTTCGCTGGTTATTGGATCAAAAAGACATGACTTCAACACTAGTTCAGTACCGAGTTCTGATCCCTTGAGAGAGTGATGCTTTTGGAAAGTTATTAACGGTTAACATTTGTGAACTTCACTTTCACTCTGTGTAAAAAGAAGACAGGATCTACAGTTCACGTACTGGTGAGAATTAAATAAAATGAAGGATGTAATTCACTTGTCATGTGATATCAATGATTCTTATGTGTTCCTCAAGGTCTAATTTTAATATTGAAATCACTAGTGTATTTTTAAATATGGCATGATGAATAGGCAGTGTTATTCACATCTGCAAGTTATATATTTTACAGTATTACCAATTTTTATTTAAATAAAGACAACAGTAGGATAACAATATTCCCTTTGAATATGCCTTTTACAATATGCAACAAATTCTATGGTTCAGATTATAAACATCATCATTGTTGAAGACTTTACTAATGCTTGGTATTATGCTGGTCACTGAAATCCAGTGTTTCTCTTGCTCTACACAATAACCCTGAGTGTTAGATTTCCCTCACTCCTTCTGCTACACAAAGAGAGTTTGAGACATAGAGAAGTTCCAGAGAGGTTAGGCCACACAGCTGGGACCTTAGTGACTTCTGTCCAAAAGCCCTTACTACTTCCAAATGCTATGAAAATAGAAACAAATCCCTTGGTGATGTCCTCTCAACCTTAAGTGAAAGTTTAGCTTTATTGAACTTAATTGTTCATCATTCAGTTAATATCATTGATGAATTACTGACCGACAATATGACAGGTCTTAGTTTAGTATAATCATTTCACAGAACAGATTGGAGACCAGGGATGTTGGGGAACTGCTCAACAACACGGCACAAATAGTGAACCAGGATCTGCTCTGCCCTTTTAAGTCTCCAGGCTGGCAGGTCAGAGAGCTGGGGAATGACAGCAGCTCACAGAATTAGCGTCCTTAGGAAAGTGACCTGGGGACGCGGCACTCACACACTCACTTTCGCATCAAAGCTCATTCCTTCAGTCTGCTCAGTAAATCACTTCTCTCGTGATGATGCTTGGCCCTAGCATCTCAATACTAAGCTAAAGATCTGTTGTTATTTAGTCGCTCAGTCACGTCTGACTCTTTTGTGACCCCATGGACTGTAGCCCACCAGGCTCCTCTGTCCATGAGATTTCCCAGACAAGAATACTGAAGAAAAAAAAAAAGGAATAGTGCAGTGGGTTGCCATTTCCTTCTCCAGGGGATCTTCGCAATCCAGGGGTTGAGTCCATGTCTCCTGCATTGGCAGGCAGATTCTTTACAACTGAGCTACCAGGGGAGCCCAGAGGTCTGTAGCACAGAGTAAATGTTTCTGTCCTACCTAGATAGCATATTCAAAAGCAGAGACATTACTTTGCCAACGAAGGTCTGTCTAGTCAAGGCTATGGTTTTTCTTGTGGTCATGTATGGATGTGAGAGTTGGACTGTGAAGAAGGCTGAGCACCGAAGAATTGATGCTTTTGAACTGTGGTGTTGGAGAAGACTCTTGAGAGTCCCTTGGACTGCAAGGAGATCCAACCAGTCCATTCTGAAGGAGATCAGCCCTGGGATTTCTTTGGAAGGAATGATGGTAAAGCTGAAACTGCAGTACTTTGGCCACCTCATGCGAAGAGTTGACTCATTGGAAAAGACTCTGATGCTGGGAGGGATTGGGGGCAGGAGGAGAAAGGGACGACAGAGGATGAGATGGCTGGATGGCATCACTGACTCGATGGACGTGAGTCTGAGTGAACTCCGGGAGTTGGTGATGGACAGGGAGGCCTGGCGTGCTGAAATTCATGGGGTCGCAAAGAATCGGACACGACTGAGCAACTGAACTGAACTGAGGGGCTAAGTTCTCTTTAGTGATGCTCATACAACCAAACTGTTTGCTCACCCCAGAGTGACACAGCTCCCAGGGCAGCCTAAAGGTACCCCTGCTTCTGTTCCAGTTATAGTACTAGTCCTCAAAGCTACCATGGCCCCTGACCCAGGAAGGCAGGAGTCACCTCACTGGGGTAGGGGCGTTCCCTCCTCTTACAGTCATTCTCTTTCAAGAAATCAAGAACCTTCTCTGCACTGAGGAAAAAGGAGAGGAAAAGGAAACTTGTCACAGCCTGCTGCTCCAGTGTGGGGGGAGTGTGCCTCCCATGCTCTCTGTGTCCCTGACTGGCAAAACCTGATTTCTGTAGCCCATAATTTTTTATACCACAACAAGGCTACATGGCAGCCTTGACCACTGAAACCCCAGAAAGGAGCACATGGAATAAAACAATCGCAAATTGCTGCCCCCAATTCCAAGTGAAAGCTTGATTCTAGGACTACTTAGGATTCTGATGAAAGTTCGGGCTCCACTTCCCTTAGTTGGTAATTGCCCAGTCTAACATGAAACACTGCCATCCAACTCCTACACCAGCTAATGAGAACAGGCAGCTTCTTTTGAGTCCAGCTCTAGGAGCCTCTGAGCCCAGTCTTCTGCTGAAGTACACTGTGGTCCTGGGCACCTCTGCTCCAAGACACCTTCTGTTGCCTTACACTCCTCCATGATATCCTCACCTTCCTAAGGAAGAAGCATCCTTGTTCCACTGCCAACAATGAGAAGCTCCAGATGTGCAGGTCCGGGGCCTCTGTGGTAGATTTCCCATAAGATTGTATTTGGGATTGTACCAAGCAAGATGGACCCAGTTGGTGAGCAGAGTGCAGGCTCTCAAACCTCATTAGCAGCCAAAGGGACAGGTTCAGAAAGTAAAGGCAGGGCTGGTGCCTTGGGGACAGCTAATGGGTCACTGTGCAGAATAAGATTTACTGGCACAATGCTCATGTTTATCCTTCCATTGTTTGTTGTTACAATGGCTCCCAATTGCCACGGTGTTCTCTGCCGAGATTTTCAAAGAAATTAAATGACTTAATTTCCCATGGGTTTTTAAAATCCCAATTTGAATGTTGCTACTTATTCCAGGTAAAAATCCAGACTACAACTTTCTGCATTTTATGTGTACCCTGAAGCCAGATCACAGAGGTTAAAAGAATATATTTCGTCATGAAAAATAGCTGGCTTACTGGCTTTCATCGGGCTTTGGGGAAGATCATTTCTGAGGAAAGAAATGTGGGGAATCCACTTTCTTCTCTCAGCTATTCATCAAGCCTCCACCAACGTTTGAATTTTTTTATTGGCTTTATTTGTCTGAAGAATATTTTTGTTGCCCTCCCCAACCCCTTTGAAAAAAGGGAAGTACATACTTCTTCTTTAGAGAAAACAAGGAAACTGTGGGTGTTTTCTGTGATATCTCTAAACTGGCCTGCCTCTCTCTTTTTAAAAGAATATATAAAGTGGATCCCTAGATTACTTCTAATGCAGAACAGGAAGGAAGAACTTCTAATGCAGAACAGGAAGGATGTGAGCCCCATGGGGGAAAAACTATTGCTATAGCAACCGCTGGCTTGGAAGGTTGTTTCCCTTCCTTGGTACCCTAGTTGGGTTGCTGTGGTAAGACTGGCCCATGTTTTTGTGGCCTCTGGCTTCCTGTTGAAAGCCAAGGGAGGGAAGTAAACTCCCAAGGTGTATCTGGAGGAAACCCTGAGGTATACAGCGTCTGTCTGCAGACCTGTTCTGCCTATGTCTTCCCTTGCCTGTCTTGATCTTATAAGGTCAAGGCAAACGTTATAGAAACTTTCATGAGTATTCATGTGGGTCCCATGTTCCTACAAATAGTCAAAATCATTTTTGAAACATCTCTCCATCCACACACTTTGCTCTTAATCAAGGCTAAACCAAACCTGGATTTCATTTTCACACTTTCAGTTAGAAGGTAGGGAAAATAAAGAATAATAGATGAGTAACAGAAGCTGGAACAAATTGAGACTAGTCATAGTAATGCCCTAAGAGTCGGACACAACTGAGCAACTTCACTTTCACTTTCATGCATTGGAGAAGGAAATGGCAACCCACTCCAATGTTCTTGCCTGGAGAATCCCAGGGATGGGGGAGCCTGGTGGGCTGCCGTCTATGGGGTCGCACAGAGTCGGACATGACTGAAGTGACTTAGCAGCAGCAGCAGCAGCAGCAAGGTTTATTTGGGCTTCCCTGGTGGCTCCCACTGGTAAAGAATCTGCCTGCAATGCAGGAGACCTGGGTTCAATGCCTGGGTGGGGAAGATTCCTTGGAGAAGGACATGGAAACCCACTCCAATAGCCTTGTCTGGAGAATCCCATAGGCAGAGGAGCCTGGTGGGCTACAGACCGCGAGGCCACAAAGAGTCGAACACGACAGAGTGACTAAGCATGCGAGGCTTATTTGCATGTGCTTGTTTTAATATTGTTTGGCACCAGCGCCACGGTTCAGGAGCGCCTATCTCATCTGAGCAAGTCCCAGTGATACATGATGGTGTGAACGTGGGAAGAGGTCTAGCATGTGGCTGGACTGAAAAAAGCTTACAATGGTAATACTCATAGAAATGGGCAAACTAACCATATGCAGGAGATGAGGGTTCAATCCCTGCATTGGGAAGATCCCCTGGAGAAGGAAATGGCAGTCCACTCCGGTAATCTTGCCTATAGAATCACACGGACAGAGAGGAGCCTGGTGGGCTATAGTCCATGGGATAGTGACGTGGCGACTAAACAATAACAACAAAATTAGCTATACTATGCCTAGCTTAAGGGATAGAGCCTGGCACCAAGAACTGCTTCAAAGTTTTCTTGGTCTATGTTTCTCTTTTCTGGATAGCTCTCCAACAGTCAGTAATTGTTTTGCTTTTGATGATACCTTGAGTCTCATGTATCTTTGAAGTTTTTCTGAATTCCTTGTTGTTTGAGGATTTAATTAGCCAGGTAGGGTAAAGAAAGGGATAATTCTTAAACCTGTGTTTGTGATCATCTAAACGTGGAAGGGTGAGG
Organism: Bubalus bubalis; assembly: GCF_019923935.1. NCBI lineage: Eukaryota > Metazoa > Chordata > Mammalia > Artiodactyla > Bovidae > Bubalus > Bubalus bubalis. The sequence continues at coordinate 163,690,847 of NC_059160.1, forward strand.
CAAATGCTGCTGTGTGGACTTTCCTTTACAGAGTATTGTTTTTTTCCCCAATCTGTTCGTGAGCCAGTCTTGAACAAATTAAGCTGCCCCAATATTTGGGATCTAGATAATAAGAATATTTTGGGTTAAAATGTATATGATTAATATAATCTATTCACAGAAAGGCTTTGATTTTGAGGGCTTTATCCCTGAGTAGGACGTCTGCATGGGCCTCCCAGGTAGTTCAGTCGTAAAGAATCTGCCTGCTAAGCAGGAGGTGCAGGTTCAACCCCTGGGTCAGGAAGATGCCTGGAGAAGGTAAGGGCAACCCACGCTGGTATTCTTGCCTGGAGAATCCCATGGACAGAGGAGCCTGGCGGGCTACAGTGCAAAGTAGACGCCACTTAGCACTAAACAACAAACAAGAAGGCTACGTGAGGACTGTAGAAAGGTGAATCCTATCGACTGTGATACTGTGGGAGAGGGACTAGGGGGTGATGTGTTGAACAGGAAATGGCGGTTGGGATGGGAGAAGGCACTGTCAGCAACTGAAGCCCAGCCTGAGGGTGGACTTGGTATAGGACTAATAGTACTTTGAGAACCAAACTGTCCCTTCATGGAATTTCCATTAAAATAAGCCAATAAGCCAATCCCAAGGGGGACCCAGAACACAACAGTTCTGATCCAGTTCAGTTGCTCAGTTGAGTCCGACTTTTTGCAACCCCGTGGACTGCAGCACGCCAGGCCTCCCTGTCCATCACCAACTCCCGGAGATTACTCAAACTCATGTCCATTGAGTCAGTGATGCCATCCAACCATCTCATCCTCTGTCGTCCCCTTCTCCTCCTGCCTTCAATCTTTCCCAGCATCAGGGTCTTTTCAAATGAGTCAGCTCTCCACATCAGGTGGCCAAAGTATTGAAGTTTCAGCTTCAACACAAGTCCTTCCAGTGAATATTCAGGACTGATTTCCTTTAGGATGGACTGGTTGGATCGCCTTGCAGTCCAAGGGACTCTCAAACACAATTCCTTTAAAATGGGGGCAAGGTTCACTTTTGAAAGTTCACATGTCTCCTAAGATCCTCACAGTTTATCACACAATATACAGTTTTACCATTTTGGGAGGGGAACCTACTAGAAGGAAAAGATGAAAGATGTGCAATGGAGAGAGAAAATGAAGTTATATAATCCCCTTTTAGAAAATGTGGTCCTTGTGACTGGGCTTGAGACATCACCTCACCATTAATATTATATAGGTGTGTGTCCTAAAGTCAGTTTCTAAAATTCTGTGAACCAGATAGATCTCTTTCCATATGTGGAACTCTGTGGATCTCAGGGTCCAGAGTTGTTTGTAAACATGTTGGGGAGATATTCCTCAGAACAATAACATAATCAAATTCTGTCTTATTTAGTCATTGCTTAAAGGCAAACTTTCTGAAAAGAACTCTCAGGAACTAGAGGAGAGGTACTAGGATTCTTCAACATCCCAATATGATTGGACTGCTCCACTTTGGGTGGAGGTAGCTATCTGCCTCTTCTCCATCACTTGGGAGGTGAGGCCAGCCACAAAGCAGTGACAGAAAAGGGACAGTGCTGGCATAGCAGGGGAACCTGTGCTCAGGATGACGGAGAGGCACACTTCCAGGGTAAGCACGTGCTATGCCGCCAGAAGGCTGGCTTCTCCTGGCAGTGCCTCTCCCTTACACGTCATGTCTGAGGAGGAGAAAGACACATACAGGCAAATGTAAAGGAGCTGGCTGGGCACAGCTCTGCCTTCTCCATATATCTATTTTAGTCTGACTCTGTTTTGAAAAAAAGGGAAATCTAATCAATCTTGGTCAATTGAAGGGGTTTTATTTCATGAGTGGCATCTCATTCATAGAAATAAAAAAAGGATGTCACAATAGCGTTGGTCCTCATGGACACTAAAGGTGGAGAAAAGTCCTAAGTTTAAGGCAATTCTAGGAATTTCAGCATCTGTGTTTTTGAATCATCTTCCAATGCTATCTCCAAAGCACTCTACCCACATTCTTTGTCTGCCTCTTTATGGCCTTCTACCAATGGTATTTCTATACTCTTTTATTTTTTTTTTTACTTTACAATATTGTATTGGTTTTGCCATACATCAACATGCATCCACCACAGGTGTACACGTGTTCCCCATCCTGAACCCCCCTCCACCTCCCTCCCCATACCATCCCTCTGGGTCATCCCAGTGCAGCAGCCCCAAGCTTCCTGTATCCTGCATCGAACCTGGACTGGCGATTCATTTCTTATATGATATTATATATGTTTTAATGCCATTCTCCCAAATCATCCCCCCCCCCCCACAGAGTCCAAAAGACTGTTCTATACTCTGTGTCTCTTTTGCTGTCTCACACACAGGGTTGTTGTTACCATCTTTCTAAATTCCATATATATGCCTTAGTATACTGTATTGGTATTGGCTTACGTCACTCTGTATAATTGGCTCCAGTTTCATCCACCTCATCAGAACTGATTCAAATGCATTCTTTTTAATGGCTGAGTAATACTCCATTGTGTATATGTACCACAGCTTTCTTATCCATTCATCTGCTGATGGACATCTAGGTTTCTTCCAGGTCCTGGCTATTATAAACAGTGCTGTGAATGGGTTGCTTGTTTTGGCAGTAGGTTGTCTGAGCTCCTTCTATGTTTGGAGGTTAATGTTTTGTCAGATGCGTGGTTTATAAATATTTTCTCCCATTACTTAGGTTACTTTTTAATTTTGCTGATAGTTTCTTTGTTATGCAGGAGCACAGCAAAAAAACTGAAATTAAAAAGTTTATTGTTTAGAAACACAATCTTCTAAAACAAAGTTGGCCCTTGAACAATATGGATTTTAACTGCACAGGTGTGCTTATTCAGGGATTTTTTTTGTCAGCAGTGAATTCTACAGTACAAAATGATTTAAGATCGGTTGAATCTGTGGATGTAAAACCACGTATATGGAGAAGCCAAGTATATGGAGGGCCAACTATAAGTTATACACAGATTTTTGACTGCAAGGAGGGCCAACATCCCTAACTCCTGCATTGTTCAGAGGCCAACTATAATCGTCTTTGAGCTGTGAGTATATTTTTGTGCAAAAATTAAGTGTTGTAAAACTCTTTCTGATTTTAATGTTTTAATGATATTTTAATGATTAAAGTTTCCTCTGACTCTAATGTTCACATCACTTCATATCTTGTTTGCTGACTTTGAGGAAATTTTTAGAAAAATATGAGCTTTTTTAGGTGCCAGTGTTTCTACTGATAGTGAATTGTAGTGTATTTAAAAATATGTATACCTTCCTATTTCTTCAGTGGCTTGGCAGTAAAGAATCTGCCTGCAATACAGGAGATGTGCATTCGATCCCTGGGTCAGGAAGATCCTCTGGAGCAGGGCATGGCAGTCCACCACAGTACTCTTGCCTGGAGAATCCCATGGACAGAGGAGCCTGTTGGGCTACAGTCCAAGGGGTCACAAAGCATTGGACACAACTGAAGCAACTGAGTTCACTCTGCACAGACTTTCCTACTCTTTAATTTCATGATGTTTAGATGGAAACGCCAATGTAGGAGCACCAGGATCAATTTCAGTATTGCCATGGACATATTCCACTCACTCAAAATTTCTCTGCAGAAAGAATTTTTCTTATAATAGAAGTTTTGTTTAACCAGTCACCGTGTCCTTATTTCCAGTGTAGATTATAGTGATGTAGAGGAATGCGTCATAAAAAAGGACAAATTTTGTTCAGTTATAAACTCTAGTGCAGCATATAATCCTGTGTCCATCACAAGACATAGTGATTCAGATTTCAGATTATTTATAATATTGAAATAATTGTATTATGTTAACAAAAACCAGGTTTGGCTGAATAAAAATTTATGTGATGTTAATAACTGTAAAAGGCAGCCAAGAAGTCTCAGTGGGTTATTGAAGTAATACACGGAGAAGAGCATAAGGCCATATTTGTGACTTCTGATTATTAAAGATGTGTTTGTCAAGTGCTCCCAGGACCTTTGAAGCAGGAAACACCTAGAAGAACAATGAGTGGGTTTCTATTAGAAAAGTGCCACTTGGTATAACTGCCAAAGTGTTTATAGGAGCCACAGAGATTACTGCGGAAACCAGTAGATGGAGCAGGGAGACAGATGGGATGAAGACTTTGGGCATCGTCAATCCATCTTGTCCAACATTTATGCTTTGTCTCCTCTCCCCACTCCACCCAGCCACTTGCTAGCAACAAGTCTTCTTCCAAGCATTGTTGAGTAACCAGTTCAATAGGCCTTTACAATTTGACAGAAAATCCACATCAGGAGCACACTCTTCTTCCTCCTTCTGCCAGTGCCAGGCAATGATTAAATCAACACTCGCAATGGTTCCCAAGTTTTGCATGCATCAGTGTCACCTGGCCTGTTAAAACACAGACTGCTGGACTACAACCCAAGGGGTTCTGGTTCTACAGGTGGGACCCAAGAGTTTGAATTTGTAACAAGTTATCAAGTGATATATTGCTACTGGTGTAGAACCAATGGAATACTTCATTCCTTTGACATCATTCCACTTGTAGTAAGTGTAAGTTAGTCTTTCAAGAAGATTAGCAGGGAGAAAAATGACACTGAGGAAAAAATAAGCTGTTTTATGTCCAGGAACAAAGTGGAGTATAAGCAAATCAATGTAGTGGGAAATAAGCCTCAAGCGTATTAGTTGCTCAGTCGTGGTCTGACTCTTTGTGACCCCATGGACTGCAGCCCGCCAGGCTCCTCTGTCTGTGGAATTCTCTAGGCAAGGATGCTGGAGTGGGTAGCCATTCCCTTCTCCAGGGTTTCCTCTTGACCTAGGGATCGAACCTGGGTCTCCTGCATTGCAGGCAGATTCTTTACCATCTGAGCCACCAGAGAAGCCCTAAAGCCTTAAACTAGGGGCTTATTAAAACTGAGCTGTTTGTAGGAAGCGGGGACAGAAAGAATGAAGAGGCAAAAGAAAGAAAAAGGAATTTTACTTTTTATTTATATTCACCAACTTTGTGTGTCACTGCCTCTGAGACCCACGAGCAAAGCCAGCCGGTGGCCATTGTGATAGAACATTTCAAGGAAGGGCTTCCCAGGTGGCGCAGGTGGGGGAGAATCCGCCTGCAAGTGCAGGAGATGCAAGATTGATCCCTGGGTAGGGAAGATATCCTGATGTAGGAAATGGCTACCCACTCTTCTATGCTTGTGGGGAGAACCCCATGGACAGAGGAGCCTTGCGGTTACCGTCCGTCAGGCTGCAAAGAGCTGGACATGACTAAGCCTAAGCACGCATTTTCAGGGGATTCTCCTGGACTCCACAGGACTCTTGTCATCCTTGAACACCATGAGTAAGGAGCCACCAAAGGGAATTTCTCCATATATTTGAACTTATTATTTCTAGGCTTACCAGTCACTCCAGTGATGATAAATTAGCAGAGAGTTAATTTGTTAGGGAGTACTTTTTTCATTGTTTAGTTCAACTTGGAAATGTTTTCTGTGAAACTTATACCCCTCTGGGAAATCATAAAATACTTCATTCCTGCTGATGTTCTAATGAATTAATACAGGAAAGTGGTTATCAGGAATCCCCTCACCCCACACAACCAAAACTCAGTTAAGTCTGCTCTTCAAACTCAGAGCAAAGCTAGACAAAGCAGTTACAACATAAGAGGCATTAATGTCATTTAATGACACTGAGACTTAGTCCTTGGACTGGGGGAGAAGGGAAATGAATCAGGATCAGAAGTATTCAGAAACTGGCAAGGCAGGATTGGATGTAGGTGATAAGCAGAAATAAAGAGTAAATAAGTAATTCTAGGAATTATTCCAGGTAAGTTGGAGAAAACATGTTCCACTCTATCTCTAGAGAGGCAGCTGTGCAGCTCTGAAGCAGAATGGATGGAGCAGCTATCAGACGACTCTGCAAAGTGAATAATAGCAGGAGGATTGCAGAGAAGACCAGAGTAAAGTGTCATCCATCAGTGGTGAATTCACCCTGTCTTTGTCCTCTGGTCCTCTTGCTGCTTACTCTATGACCCAGGTGAAATCAGCAAAAGTGAGCAGCAGAGAAGAGTAACTAAGGCCCCATGTTCCAGGATATGGAACCTAAGAGGCACTTCAAGGGAATGAAATATACTGAAGCAATTATGATGAGCCGGAAACTCAGGAAAGAAATCCTGTTAAACTGTTAAATAATTCCAAGAATTACTCCCAAACTGAGTGTGACTAGATATGAATGATCCTAATCACATATAATAAAGATTTTGAAAACTGAATTTCCAGGAAAATCTCTGGCAAGAACCCAGACTGCCATTGGATGCACATGTGAGACAGCTCTGAACAGTCTGCAAAGCTTTCAAAACTGAGCTGACACTGGAACCACAGCCTATGGGAGATGGGAGGGAACTTATGGCCTGAGTTTAATCTGGTCAATTTTTTGGCAAAATAAACATATAAACATTTTTCAAAGGATTAAAAAAACCCCTAAAGAGCCTGAAAACATGACATCCCAGTCCAAAATTACTTAGCAGATGAAGAAACTGGGAAATTTCAGTTCTCATGAGAAACGACGATCAACAGACATCAATACTGACAGGACACGGCTGTGAGAATCATCTGACAAAGATTTTAAACTGGTTATTTAAAATATTCTATCAAGCAATTGAAAGCACTTTTAAAATTATTAGATAAGCAGAAGGACTCAGAAATGATGTGTAAAGAAGAATCAAATGGAAATGTTAGAACTGAAAAATATAATAACTGAAATACAAAACTCATTGAATGAGCTTAAAAACATAATGGAGATAGGTAAAATTGAAAATTTATCAATAGAAATTATCTAACCTGGAAAATAAAGAGAAAAAATATTTAAAGCAAATCAACAGAGCCTCAGCAACCTGTAGGAAAACAACAAAAGGTATAACATTCTTGTCATCAGAGTCCGAGGACAGCGGAAAGATTTCAGTGCTGAAAAATGTTTTATACACTTATTTATTTTATTTGGCTGCACTGGGCCTTAGCTGCAGCATGTGGGATCTGGTTCTCTGACCAGGACTGAGCCTGGGCCCGCTGCACTGGGGCGTGGAGTCTTAGCCACTGGGACCACCAGGGAAGTCCCTAAATATATTTTATTTATTTATTTTGTTTGGCTGCACTGGGTCTTAGTTGCAGCATGAGTGCTGAAAAAATATATTCCAAGATACAATGTCTGAAAACTTCGTAAGTTTGGCAAACCACCTAAACCTACAGATTCAAGAAGCTGAACAAATCTGAAACACAACAAGCCCAAAGAAATTCCATGCTCAGATCAACCATAATAAACTACTGAAATGAAAGACAAACAAAAATCCTGAAATCACAGGAAAAGAATGGCACAGTATGTGTAGGGGAAGAACAATTTGAATGACTTAATCTTTAACCAGAAACTACAGAAGGAAGTGGAGTGACATTTGCTGAAAGAAAAGAACTGTTAGCTCGAAAATTTATTTTTAGTAAGAAGGGCCTTAGGAATGAAGGTGAAATGAAGGTGTTCTCAGATGAAGGAAAACTAAGAGAACTTGCTGCCAGCAGATCTGTTGTAAAGGAATTGTTAAAGGAAGTTGAACAATTCCCCTTGAAGGGGAATGATACCAGAAAAAAAAAAATAGTACATCAGGGATACTAGGCAAGAGAAACGGTAAATATCACGGTACATAATAGGTTATTCTATCCTTGAATTCTTTAAAATATATTTGATGATTGAAAGCAAAATATAAAACACCATCTGCAAGTTAAAAAAAATTTTAAATAAAAGACAACAATAACATATAGGGGGTAAAAGTTGTAAGACAAAATATCAGTTGTAAGACAGTTGTAAGACAAAATGTAACTTAAGAGGTAAAGTATTAATTCTATTAGACTGTTAAAGTTAAGTATGTAGATTGTAATTTTCAAAGTATTCACCAAAAACAATCTGTACAAAGAGATATACTAAAGCACACTTTGTCAATTAAAGTAGATTAATAAAAAGATACCGATAATTCAAATAAAGGCAAAATGTGGGGAAACAAAGGAAGGGAAGACAGGAAAACCACATAAATCATATAATAAAATGGTAGACCCAAATCCAAGCATATCAATAATTACATTAAATTGATATGACCTATACTCACCAGTGAAAAGATAGATTGTCACAAAACACTATAAGATTCTACTTATATGAGGAATCTAGAGGAGTCACTCTCTTAGGAAAAGAAAGTAAAATAGTGGGTGCCAGGAACTGGAAAGAAGGGAGTTTTTTTTATGGATATAGACTTTGAGTTTCATAAGAATAAAAATTCTACAGATCTGTTACACAATACTGTACATAGAGTTAGCACTTTTGTTCACTTAAAATGGTTAAGATGATAAATAGTATTTTTTTTTTTACCACAATAAAAAGTTGAAAGTATCAGATTAATTTTAAAAATACAAACAAATAAAACATGACCAAAATGTATGTGATTTATAAGACACTAATTTCAAATATGATATCAGTTGTTATAAACAAAAGAACAGAAAATAATATAGTATGTGGACATTCATCAAAATAATGCTGGAGTGGCTATATTAATATCAGAAAAAGGTATACTAGAAAACCAGGAAAATTACCAAGAATAAAGAGGAACATTATATACTAACAAACATTAATTCACGGAGAAGCAAAATTCCTAAATGTATGTATCAAAGAACCTCAAATGCATAGAACAAAAGGGGCAGAATTAATGAGAAATAAACCCCCAAATATAATTGGATAATTCAAGACTCCTCTATTTATAATGAATTCAGCTAGGAAAAAGAAAGTCAGCAAGTATGTGGAAGAACGGAACACCACCATTAACTAAATAGATACAATTGACAATTACAGAATGCTTTTACTGGCTAAAGAGCAGAATATACATTATAAAATACTGTATCCAAAATATACAAAGAACTTATAAAACTCAACAATAATAATCTGATTAAAACTGGACAACAGATCTGAACAGATAAGTCACTGAAGATTTTCAGAAAGCAAAAGAGCATGTGAAAAGATTTCAACATCATTCCTCAGTAGGGGCGGAAAACTCAACAGTGACTTATGTTAAACGACTAGCCCATAAACTGATAATACCAATCGCTGGTGAGGATGCAGAGTAACAGGAACTCTCATTCAGTGCTGCTGGAAATGGAAAATGGTACAGCCACTTTGGAAGATAATTTGGGAATATTTTACAGTTTGCAATACTACCATAAAATTCAGCAATTGCACTCCTGGGTATTTAATGATTTGAAAGCTATATCCACACAAAATCCAGCACATAAATGTTTATAGTAGCTTTATTCAATATTGGCAAAAACTTGAAGCAACCAACACGTCCCTGAGTGTGTCAATGCGCAAACTGTGGTGTATCCATACAATGGAGCACTGCTCACTAATAAAAAAAAAATGAGCCATCAAGCTATGAAAATACATGGATAAACCTTAAATGCATATTACTAAGTTAAACCCATCTGAAAAGGCTACATATTGTGTGATTCCTGTTATATGACACTCTGAGTAAGACAAAACTATAAATATTATAAATGGATCAGTGGTTGCAAGGAGTCCAGGGGGAAAGCGGGAGGGATCAGTTTACCAGGTGAAGCTCAGAGGATTTCTTAGCACGGTAAAACTATTTTATATGATATGGTAAATGCAGGTACATGACAGACACATGTCAAAACTCACAGCACTGTACAGTACAAAGAATAAGTCTTGGCGTACACAAGTGAAAAATCATTAGGAGGTCAGAGTATCCCAGAATGGAATGTAGAATGTGACTAAAGAGTCTAACTGTATACAAATGCATATAAAAACTTCACAGAGGGGAAAAGCTGCTGACCTGAGAAATTGTGACGTGAGTATAATCTGTGAGGCTAAAGGCTAAAGAAACTACGTAGCACCCTACTCTAGGTGATAAAGTTGTCTGCCTAGGGGGTACGGGTTAATAATTCTGAAAGCAATACATATATATAATGGAATTGAACAATTGAGTAAATGATTGGCAGATGGCAGGAGCCAGGTTATCTATTGTTGGAGTTGGAGATACAGATAATCAAGGGAAGAAAGCGAGGATGATCCATGTAGTTATGGATTAGAGTTGAAGAGATCCATATGAACTGAAGTTTAGCTTAGTGAAGATATATATGGTTACACATAGAAAAATTTGTTTGTTTGGGGGTTTTAAACATGTTTCCTTAATCTGTCGGCTGAGAAGGCTTAGAAGCAGTGACACCCCAGAAGCACTGAACAGAGCTAGCCTTCCCAGATCGTGGTTCCTACCACTATTTTCAATGGAAGTCACCAGGGCTCCTTGGAGAAGTGGCTGATTCTAAGATTGGTACAGGAAATATACAAGATAAGCATAGAACATCTTGTAGTGTAAGAAAAAAGGATGTGCTAAAAAAAATCCCCAAATGATAGGGATATGGCAAAGGGAAAGAGAAGCCAACTGAAGGAGCTCTCAAAGAACAATGCTGGAACAATCTGAGCAATGACATAAGTGAAACAGTGTTGGATAATAAGCCATGCTTGAGACAGAAAGCATGTTTGAGAAATAGCCACTACAACTGAGTATAAACTCAGAACTGGGATGAGACTCTCCAACGGTGAACAGCTAAAGACAAAATGGTAAGGGATACAGCTCAGAATAGGCAACATTCATTTGAAATACACTGGTAATCAAAAAATGCAAAGTAAATAATAGATAATATTGAAATAGCATTTTATCTTATATTGGCCAACACTTAAAAGAACAGTAACAGTAAGTGTAAGCAAAGGATACTGGAAAAAGGCCCATTCCTCTGCTGTGGATGTGTGAATTGCTACAGCCTTCATGGATTTCTTGAAATAGAACTTGGCAGTACCTGGTGACATTTAGAACATGATCCAGCAATCACATCGGGAGAGCCATCCTATAAAACTTAAGGCCCGTATGTAAGAATCTACGGGCAAAGATCTGTACCCCAGACACAGCCTCCACACTAGTAAATTGTTGACGATGATGTGTACTTGAGGCCATTGCCAGGATGAAGGCTAGTATATAGGAAATACATTTTGCAAATTAGGTATCGATATTAAAACACACAGCAATGTGGAAACACCGTGAGACTTCCACAAGAGGACCTCAGCTTTCCTGCCGTGACTGCTCACAGACCGCCCTCTGCACTCCGTGTTGCCCACAGCCCAGCACCCAGTGAAGCGGCAGGAGGGCCAGCAGACAGAGCGGAGAGAAGCCTGCGTATCCCCAGCCCAAAACAGATTCACCCTGGAGGCCTGCCCCTGGAGCTCTGGCTCTGAAGTTTATTGATGTTTCTCTTGAGTATTAATTACTCCCAGAAAGTGTGGGTTGAGGGCCAAAAAGAAGTCTCTGGATCTTGGAGACAGAGACTGAGTCCTGGCCATATCTTCAGGGACCCTGGGATCCGGCCATTATCCGCTTGTCTCTGCGGGCTTTGTTATCTCGCAGAAGCAGGTCTCCCAGTGGGTGCTTCCAGGGAGCGCAGAGGCTCTGGGACAAATTTTCAGGGGCTGTTTCTGGCCAGAGATGACTCTAGGAACCTTTCTTAAACTTCTTCTAGTAGATCAGAGACATATGGGTTCCAGGGGAATTATAGTTAAGAGAAAAGTCTACAGGCTGGATTGAGTTCACGCTAGGAGAAATGGAGGCCCCAAAGGACTCTGCTTGGGGAATCATTTACCTTTGTGCTAATGATGCCCCAAGTTAGTGAGCAGGCTTTTGCAAAAGCCTGATCTGCAGGGGTTAGAATGCTCGCTGCTGACTAAATGGAGATGTGTAGTGCTTGTAAGGGTCTTCCTCCTTGACCCTCACCTAAACTGTATTCCTCTTTGCCCAACTCCCATGTCTCTCTACCACCTCTCTGGCAATCATAATGCCACGGCCCTTTAAAACAAGTAAATGTTATGAAGCTAGTGTGACGAGGTGAGGTCAATAGAACCCAGCTGGAATCAACTTTATAAGACCCTGTGTCTGTACAGAGGGCCAGAAAGATGCAGTGTGTGTGAAGCAGGACAACTGAGAACACTTCTCAACTACTTGTCATGTGCGTGTCACAGTGGCTTTGCCTCTGAAATCTCTCTTTTGTGAAGCAGCGTGAAACCACAGAGAAGCCCAGCATGCATTTGTTCCCTTTTGAAATAAAAGCTGTGCTTTTGAAAGCTGGCACGATGGGTTTTAGGCTTTCCAGGTGTGCTAATGGTAAAGAACTTGCCTGTCAATGCAGGAGCTGTTAAGAAATACAGATTCCATCCCTGGGCTGGGAAAATCCCTTGGAGTATGGCATGGCAACCCACTCCAGTATTCTTGCGTGGAGAATTCTATGGACAGAGGATCCTGGCAGGCTACAGTGAATGGTGTTGCCAAGAGTTGGACATGACTGAAGGAACTTAGCATGCACATACACATGATCAGCTGGCTGTGCCTTCCAGCGGTCATGTATAGCTGTGCGGGTTGGGTCATAAAGAAAGCTGAGCACTGCAGAGTTGATGCTTTTGAACTGTGGTGCTGGAGAAGACTCTTGAGAGTCCCTTGGACTGCAAGGAGATCCAACCAGTCCATCCAAAAGGAAATCAGTCCTGAATATTCATTGGAAGGACTCATGCTGAAGCTGAAGCTCCAATACCATGGCCACCTGATGTGAAGAACTGACTCATTGGAAAAGACCCTGATGCTGGGAAGGACTGAAGGCAGGAGGAGAAGGGGACAACAGAAGATGAAATGGTTGGATGGTATCACCAATGCAATGGACATGAGTTTGAGCAAGCTCTGGGAGTTGGTGATGAACAGGGAAGCCTGGCATGCTGCAGTCCATGGGGTCACAAAGAGTTGGACACGACTGAGTGACTGAACTGAACTGATTGTTTACAAATAAAATTATTATAATTTAATAGAAAAGTAGCCTTCAAACAAACTATAAATATTTAATAAACTAATATGTAGCAAATATAGCTTCACAAGTAAGTGTTGGGGTTTGAAGTATTTATAAAAATAGGTACTTACTTAACAATATAACATTAAATCAATTCTATTTGAATTAAAGAATTAAGGAAAATGAAACCATGGAAAGGTATGATGTCTATTTAACTAATCTCTTAATGGCAAATGGGCTTCCCTGGTAGCTCAGACGGTAAAGAATCTGCCTGCAATTGGGAGACCTGGGTTCAATCCCTGGGTTGGGAAGATTCCCTGGGGAAAGGAATGGCTACCCACTCCAGTACTTTGGCATGGAGAATTCCATGGACAGAGGGACCTGTTGCAAAGAGTCAGACACAACTGAGTGACTTTCAGTTCACTTCACTTAATGGCAAATAAGCACAAAACTGAAGAAGGAGAAGGAAAATGAGTGAGATAATAGATTTAACTAGGTAAAAATTTAAACCTCTGTATATTAAAAACTATTGGGACTATATGAGAGAAAGAATTAATATTATTAACATGTAAAAAAGATCATCCAAGTCAGTAAGTAAAATATAAACACTCTAAAAGATGTGTTAATGCACTTCTGGGCCTTTGCCATTGTATAGGCAATATCTGGATCTTGCTCTTTTAAATGATGTACAATGAGATGAATTTTTCACTTGTGTGTTATCACTTGAATTTCTTTTGTTATTATCTTCTGCTCCTGTCCTTTGACCACATTTCTTTTAGAGTGTTTATATTTTATTTACTGGCTTGGATGATCATTTTTACATATTAATAATATTAATTCTTTCTCTCATATAGTCCCAATAGTTTCAATGTAGAGGGGTTTAATTTTCACATAGTTAAGTCCGCTGTCTCACTAAGCGCCCTTCTCCTCCTTCAGTACTGGCGGCAGCACAAGGGGCCCTGAGCCCACAGCGGCAGCTGCCCCGCAGAAGTAAGCGTGCACGGCGTGCTTCTAAGAGGAAAGCGAAACCAAAGGACTGGGACAGACCTGCTCAGTGTTTCCTTCAAAATTCACGAATAACAGGTCATTCCCAACCCATACCTCTGTGGGAGAAGAGTGAATGAGATTGGAAGAAAGCAAATGCGTGACAATTGCAGGAGCTTTGTATGGAGAGAAGCATCGGCGACTGAGGAAGTTCCTCCTTTTGACAACAAGCAAAGCCTGTTTTTTTCAATTAATTACTCGTGTTAATTTTCTATTGCTGAGTAACAAATTATCACAAAGTTAAAAACTTAAAGCAACACACAGTAATTATCTTTAAGTTTTTTTTTTGTTTGTTTGTTTTTTGGTTTTTTTTGGTAGGTCAGGAGTCTGGGTATAGCTTAGCTAGATCTTCTGTAAGATTCCAGTCAACATGTTGGCCCAGATTTGGTTCTCATCCAGAAACTTGACTGGTCATGTATCCACTCCCAGACTCAGTCAGGTTGTTGGCAGAATTCACTTCCTTGTCACTGTTAAGACTGAGGCCTGGCTTCTTGCTGGCTTTTAGCTACAGGCCACTCTGAGCTCCTAAAGGTTATTTGACCAGATAATCATGATGGTGTGATCACTCAGCTAGAGCCAGACATCCTGGAATGTGAAGTCAAGTGGGCCTTAGAAAGCATCACTACAAACATAGCTAGTGGAGATGATGGAATTCCGGTTGAGCTATTTCAAATCCTGAAAGATGATGCTGTGAAAGTGCTATACTCAATATGCCAGTAAATTTGGAAAAACTCAGCAGTGGCCACAGGACTGGAAAATGTCAGTTTTCATTCCAATCCCCAAAAAACGCAATGCCAAAGAATGCTCAAACTACCATACAATTGCACTCATCTCACACTCTAGTAATGCTCAAAATTCTCCAAGCCAGGCTTCAGCAATACGTGAACCGTGAACTTCCAGATGTTCAAGCTGGTTTTAGAAAAGCCAGAGGAACCAGAGATCAAATTGACAACATCCACTGGATCATCGAAAAAGCAAGAGAGTTCCAGAAAAACATCTATGTCTGCTTTATTGACTATGCCAAAGCCTTTGACTGTGTGGATCACAATTGTGGAAAATTCCGAAAGAGATAGGAATACCAGACCACCTGACCTGCCTCTTGAGAAACCTATATGCAGGTCAGGAAGCAACAGTTAGAACTGAACATGGACCAACAAGACTGGTTCCAAATAGGAAAAGGAGTACATCAAGGCTGTATATTGTCACCCTGCTTATTTAACTTCTATGCAGAGTACATCATGAGAAACGCTGGGCTGGAAGAAGCACAAGCTGGAATCAAGATTGCCGGGAGAAATATCAGTAACCTCAGATACGCAGATGACACCACCCTTATGGCAGAAAGTGAAGAGGAACTAAAAAGCCTCTTGATGAAAGTGAAAGAGGAGAGTGAAAAAATTGGCTTAAAGCTCAACATTCAGAAAACAAAGATCATGGCATCTGGTCCCATCATTTCATGGCAAATAGATGGGGAAACAGTGGAAACAGTGTCAGGCTTTATTTTTTGGGGCTCCAAAATCACTGCAGATGGTGACTGCAGCCATGAAATTAAAAGATGCTTACTCCTTGGAAGGAAAGTTATGACCAACCTAGATAGCATATTCAAAAGCAGAGACATTACTTTGCCAACAAAGGTCCGTCTAGTCAAGGCTATGGTTTTTCCAGTGGTCATGTATGGATGTAAGAGTTGGACTGTGTAGAAAGCTGAGTGCCGAAGAATTGATGCTTTTGAACTGTGGTGTTGGAGAAGACTCTTGAGAGTCCCTTGGACTGCAAGGAGATCCAACCAGTCCATCCTAAAGGAGATCAGTCCTGGGTGTTCATTGGAAGGACTGATGTTGAAGCTGAAACTCCAGTACTTTGGCCACCTCATGCGAAGAGTTGACTCATTGGAAAAGACCCTGATTCTGGGAGGGATTGGGGCAGGAGAAGAAGGGGACGACAGAGGATGAGATGGCTGGATGGCATCACCAACTTGATGGACATGAGTTGAGTAAACTCCGGGAGTTCGTGATGGACAGGGAGGCCTGGTGTGCTGCGATTCATGGGGTTGCAAAGAGTTGGACACAACTGAGTGACTGAACTGAACTGAACTCTGAGCTCCTAAAGACTGTTTGCAGTTCTTGGACAGGTGGCTCTCTCTGTACGTCCTCTCACAATGTGGCAGTTTGCTTCTTAGCAGCCAGTATGAAAAAGGAAGAAGTACTAGTAAGATAAAGCCTTGTACAATGTAATGTAATCACAAGAGTGATAACTATATCATCTTTGCCATATTCTGTTGGTCACAAGCAAGTCAGAAGGGTCATCTGCACTCAAAGTTAGATCACACAGGGCCTGAACACTAGGAGGTGAGGGTCATGTTGGCCATCTTAGAGTATACTCAGCACACTACTGGAAAACAGGTGCATTCTTTGGAAGACAGTCTGACTAAACACTCTTATCATGTAATCCAGCAATTGCACTTCTGAGTATTTACCCAAAGAAGTTGAAAATGTATGTCTACACAAAAACACAGACATATATTTTCAACTTCGTCGGGAAGATCCCCTGGAGGAGGGCATGGCAATACACTCCAGTATTCTTGCCTGGAGAATCCCCATGGACAGAGGAGCCTAGCAGGCTACAGTCCATAGGGTAACAAACAGTCAGACATAACTGAAGCGACTTAGCACGCACCCACAATAGAACCTACATGCAGATATTCGAAGCAGCTTTATTCATAATTGCCCAAACCTGGAAGCAACGAAGATGTCATTTAGTAGGTGAATGGAAAATAAATTGTATTATATCCAGGGGAATATTCAGCACTAAAAAGAAATGAGCTACCAAGCCATGGAGGAATTTTAAATGCATATTACTAAGTGAAAAGAAGCCAATCTGAATAATAGATTGATAACAGAATAGCCTATTCACATGTTGATATGAGCAATCTCAGTACTTTCCCCCTAGTTTTGCCGTGTGAACCCACAATTGTTCTACAGTCATAGTCTTAATTTTAAAAATGTAAATAGAAAAATTTAACAAAGCCCAAGTTAACTTTTTGGATAGATGAATAAAACTGACACATTTCTAGGAACATTGATAGATTACTAGAAAGGAAAACAGATGCAAAAATAGATTGCAAAGAAAGACTGATATCGGAGATGACGGCTCCCTGGCAAGCACATGTTGCTGTTTTCCAGTCTCTAAGTTCTGTCCGGCTCTTCGCTCCCTCACGGACTGCAGCACGCCAGGCTTCTCTGTTTTTCACTGTCTCCTGGAGTTTGCTCAAATTCATGTCCATTGTGTCTATGATGTCATCCAACCATCTCATCCTCTGTTGTCCCTGTCTCCCCCTGCCCTCAATCTTTCCCAGCATCTTTCCCAATGAATTGGCTCTTTGAAATCAGGTGGCCAAAGTATTGGAGCTTCAGCTTCAGCTTCAGCATCAGTCCTTCCAATGAATATTCAGGGTTGGCTTCCTTTAGAATTGACTGGTTTGATCTCCTTGCAGTCCAAGGCACTCTCAAGAGTCTTCTCCTGCTCCACAGTTTAAAAGCATCAATTCTTCGGTGCTCAACCTTCTTCATGGTCCAAATCTCACATCCATACATGACTACTAGAAAAACCACAGCTTTGACTGGACTGACTTTGTTTGCAAAGTGTGTCTCTGCTTCTTAATACACTGCTAGGTTGGTCATAACTTTCCTTCCAAGGAGCAAATGTCTTTTAATTTCATGGCTGCAGTCACCATCTGCAGTGATTTTGGAGCCCAAGAAAATAAAGTCTCTCACTGTTTCCATTGTTTCCCCATCTATTTGCCTGAAGTGATGGGACCAGATGCCATGATCTTCATTTTTTGAATGTTGAGTGTTAAGCCAGCTTTTTCACTCTCCTCTTTCACCTTCATCAAGAGGCTCTTTAGTTCCTCTTTGCTTTCTGCCATAAGGGTGGTGCCATCTGCATATCTGAGATTACTGATATTTCTCCCCGCGATCTTGATTTCAGCTTGAGCTTCATCCAGCCTGGCATTTTGCATGATGTACTCTGCATACAAGTTAAATACGCAGGGTGACAATATACAGCCTTGATGTACTCCTTTTCCTCTTTGGAACAAGTCTATTGTTCCATGTCCAGTTCTGACTGTTGCTTCTTGACCTGCATACAGATTTCTCAGGAGGCAGGTAAGGTGGTCTGGTATTCCCATCTCTTTAAGAATTTTCCACAATTTGTCGTGATCCACACAGTTAAAGGCTTTAGCACAGTCAATGAAACAGATGTTTTTTCTGAAATTCCCTTGTTTTTTTCTATGATATAACAGGTGCTGGCAACTTGATCTCTGGTCCCTCTGCCTTTTTAAAATCCAGCTTTACATATGGAAGTTCTTGGTTCGTGTACTGTTGAAGCCTGGCTTGAAGGATTTTGAGCATTACCTTGCTAGCATGTGAAATGTGTGCTGTGGTGCAGTAGTTTGAACATTTTTTGGCATTGCCCTTTTTGGGGATTGGAATGAAAACGGACATTTCCTAGTCCTGTGGCCACTGCTGGGTTTTCCAAATTTGCTGGCGTATTGAGGGCAGCACTTTAACAGCATCATTTTTTAGGATTTGAATTAGTTCAGCTGGAATTTCATCACCTCCACTAGCTTTGTTTGTAGTAATGTTCCCGAAGGCCAACTTGACTTCACTGGATTTTTCTTTAGTTGGCTAAAATCAGTTTCAGCAACTTAGAAACAGAGACTCATAAATTAAACAACTGGTTTAACTGCCAAACTCGTCTTTATTTGACAGATGAGCAGATTTAGGACCAGAGAGGAAAAATGAATTGCCCAAGGGCACATGGGTTTTCCACAGAAATGGATCTAGAACTCAGAACTAATCATTCCAATGCAGAGATATTTCTGTATGTTACGCTGCCTCACTGCCTTTTGTATTTAATAGCCCCTTTCTCCCCGCCCCACCCCGGATGTACATCACCACTGAATAAAAAGTTTCCCACATGTAGGCTCTGTGATATAACTCAGCCTTTTAGAAGTGGGGGGAAATAAAAGTACCAGGAAAAGGATGCGAGGAACAAGTTCTGGATGAGGTGGCAAGGTTATGAAGTGCAGTGCTACTTAGGACTTCGCGATACAGCGCCGGGCACCGCTCTGGGGCCTCACCGCCTATTTCCCAGCCGTTCCCATCTCCATCTTGCTATGCAATGTAATTGGCTTCACATTCACATGTAAACAGTAAGTATAATGCATTCACAAGGTAAAAAGTTCAAATAGTTGCACTGAATCAAAGGTTCAAACTGTGGCGAGCAAACTGTTCACCAACTCTAAAACGTTCTCTAACGTTAGTCCTTCAGCTGCATTCTACCCTGCACCGGTTCGAGTCTTACCTTTGAGCCTTCCTCTTAGTGGCCTCGAGCCACTGTGCTGAATGAATTTTCAGAGAATCCTTAGAAACAGTTTTTCTGAGCAGAGAAGTGTTGAAAGCCTGATGGATTTTAACAAGAAATGGGCTAAGGAAAGAATACCAGGTGTGTAAAGGGGGAAAGATAAACAAATCAAGGAGAAGGCTGTAGAGGAGCGCAAAGAAAGAGGGGAACACAGAAAATAGCCATGATTTTCTTAAAAAACAATTTACATGATTTACTTTCCCCAAAATAAGAATGGGACTTGCTTATATCCCTGTGCTTTGCATATATTTAATGTCTAAGTTACGGTGGAAATGGAAATGACATCCAGGTAATTTGCCTAAAATATGCTCTGCTGCTAAGTCACTTCTGTCGTGTCCGACTCTGTGCGACCCCATAGACGGCAGCCCACCAGACTCCCCCGTCCCCGGGATTCTCCAGGCAAGAACACTGGAGTGGGTTGCCATTTCCTTCTCCAATGCATGAAAGTGAAAAGTCAAAGTGAAGTCGCTCAGTCGTATCTGACTTTTAGCGACCCCATGGACTGCAGCCCACCAGGCTCCATGGGATTTTCCAGGCAAGAGTACTGGAGTGGGGTGCCATTGCCTTCTCCGAAAATATGCTCAATTTAAAAAATTAAGTTTGTATCCTCAAAGACATTTTACTAAATCCTGCTGCTGCTGCTGCTAAGTCCGTCAGTCGTGTCCGACTCTGTGCGACGCCACAGACGGCAGCCCACCAGGCTCCCCAGTGCCTGGGATTCTCCAGGCAAGAACACTGGAGTGGGTTGCCATTTCCTTCTCCAATGCACGAAAGTGAAAAGTGAAAGTGAAGTCCCTCAGTCGTGTCCGACTCCTAGCGACCCCATGGACTGCGGCGCACCAGGCTCCTCCATCCATGGGGTTTTCCAGGCAAGAGTACTGGAGTGGGGTGCCATTGTCTTCTCCCTACTAAATCCTAGCTGACTGTAAACAGTGGCCTCAAACTTGTTAGCATTTTGAGTATGGTATTTTCAAGGGAAAATACAAATTCAATGTAGAGGCTGGTTTCCATTCTATGTCCTTTGCTGCCCTCTAGCGACCACTGCAGGTAATGTAAATAAATGAAGGCGTCCAGCATCCCAGAAGACTTCAGGAACGCAGTGCATTGCATGTCCTCTGCCCAGGCAGTGCCCCCATTGGCCTGGACTGTTTCTGATTGAGCCTCGGAATCCGATCTGCTGCTTTGCACCAGCGGTGACACTTAACCCTCAAGAGCACGCACTAAACGCGCTTCTGGGCCCACTATAAAGGCAAGCCGACCCCTGAAAACGCAAGTGGGATTCAACTCAAGCGCAGGCCAATAGCCATGAGGCCATCACGAAAAATAAACCCACCGCTGAACGGACGCGTATCTGATTACACTGAAGCTAAATGTCCCCCATGAGAAACGAGTCTTTTCTATAAGTTTCCTGCCGTGTATGTACATTATATCTCTTGTTACTATATCTTTGGGACCAGTTCCTCCAAAGCGTAATTTCTAGGTCAAACAGTAAACCCATATATAAATCTGCTAGATATTGCCAAATTCCCCTCTGTAGAGGTTCCAATATCTTGTATCCCCACCAACAAAACGTGAGTTTGGCTGGTTCTTCTTGGCTTGGCCAGCAGAGCAGCGTTTACACTTTTTGATAACACCAATCTGGTGGGTAGAAAATGATAGATTCTGGTCCTTTTGGTTTGCTTCTGTTTTGACTATTGTTTCAATCAAAGTCTAGTGAGGGAAAGAAAACTACACCAAATATTTTAATATAGAAAACTAAATGCAGGTAAAACGTTAAACAAAAATTGGACTAAAAAGGCAAAAAGAAAGCACGAGGAAATAAAGACTGCAAACTAAATCAGCTATATTAAAACTCTTCATTTTTGGAATATATAGACTGACTTTGGCCTTCAACTGAACCTTGACTTCTCTCCGTGACTGCTGCCCCCAGATCATCATACTGACCTCTCTCTGACTTACCTGGTCAAACTCGGATACTTAGCCTTTTAATGTCACTGAATTTAGAGGGGTTTCTTACGTGCCACAAGATTGTCTTGAACATAAAGATATGACTGGGAGGGTTCTCTGAGATCTGAGAAAGATCCTCATCTCAGAAGCTTTATTTAAGTCAACATGCCCATCCCAAATGTCTGGATGTTTAAAAATCTGTGCCTGAGAGGTCTCTTGAAAAACTAGGAGGCAGAATGGCACTTTAAACAAGCCACTTCAATCCTGGCCCAGTTTCTCAAAAACTATGACGTGGACTCATCAATAGCAATGTATTTTACAACAAAGGTAACACGCAAGAAAAAACTTACAACAAAGTTAATTCATGTACGCTGATGCAAAAACTCTGAACGCTAATAATCAAACAGCACTAGTAACAAAATCCTATTACTTAGTAGGTATACTTTCTAGAACTTATTCAATACATTGCCAAATAAATGGGTCAAAGGAGAAAAATATCAATCACTACCTCATAAAATAATCACAAAAGCTTTCATCTTACTTATATTTAAATTTTAGACAACACTGCTATGCGTACTTGGTTTTTCTCCAACGAATGCCACCAAGAATTGTATCTCTAGTTTACATCTTTTCTCATCTTTCAGTAGCAAAGTTTATGTCTCAAACGGGAGTGGATTATTTTGCACTTATAATGAAAAATGAAGCAAAACTATTTTACCAGATAGGCCCCTGTGCTTTATATAAAACTGACAGAAAGAATTTCTGGGTTATGAGTTTTACTGTAAAACTCTGAATTTAAGAAACAGCTCAATACACTTTTACCTGAAAAAAAAAAAGGAAAGGAAATGGATAGCCCTTTTCATCTCTAGGGTGGTGAAAACTCCAGGCCCAATCCTGTTTTGTAGTCCTCTCAGCACCTCGAATTGCATCACGACCCAGGGCCTTATGTGGCACCTGGACTTCAGAGGAGCGTCCTCTAGCCTTCATCATGGCTGTGGGCGGGGTGTTCACTGTCCAGGATGACTCATCTCTTTGGCATCAAGGTGAGGTAGCAGGTCCATCCCCTGTGCAATAAAGGGTCCTGCTCTTACAGGTGGGTCCTCCGGGTGCCTGTGTACCATGCTGTCACTGGTCGTCACGCTCACTCTGCATGTAAGAGGGATGCACACCCCTTTCTCCCATGTCTGAAGAAAGTGTATAGGCCTCAGGACCAGTTTTCTAATTCCAGGGGTGATGCCAGCAATCCTTGATTTTCAGATCGCTGTAGTGACTGTGGGGATGTAGGATCATCCTCCCTGGATGAGCGTGTTGTCTGGAGGAACAGGTAAGAAAGGGACGCCTCTGGACCACTGCTGTGTCAGGCCTGGCCTCTTACTGGCCCAGAGTCCTCCTGTGTGTACGTGCACTTGGTCACGTCAGACTTTTTGCGACCCCATGGACTGTAGCCCACCAGGCTCCTCTGTCCATGAGATTTCCCAGGCAAGAATACTGCAGTGGGGTACCGTTTCTTTCTCTGGGGGGGGAATCTTCCTGACCCAGGGATCGAACCCATGTCTCTTGCGTCTCCTGCATTGGCAGATTCTTTACCACTAGCAAGGTCCAGAGCCCCACCAGCCAAAAGATTCACTATCTGCACCCCCACCCCCACCCACTCCAAAGCGTGGCTCAGGGACAGAGCACTGCATCACACTGTCCTGACTCTCAGGGACACCAAATGTCAATAAAGCAGCCACTTGCTGTTCTCTGGGCAGATTCTTCTGTGCTGTGCAGCTTCCACTCCATCATGTACCCCTACCTCTCACCATGCCAGGCTCTCCACCTCCACCTCCACCACAGCCAGCCACACACAAGAGCCTTGAAAAGATAGCTCAGCTGTGGTAAACGGCTAAGAAGTACTGTGAATTTTAAAATCTGGATTTCTAGTTTCTCTTGAAAATATCAAGATGTGGCGTATCTGGGCCTGATTCTCTGCATGGCAACAACTGACTAAGACTGAGTCAGGTTATCCTTTCAGACGGGCATGCGCACTTCGGGTTACAGCACTCTTCTCGCTTCACTCATTGACACTAGCGACCTGACCTCCACAGACTTCTAGGGTTTCTATTCCTTGAGTGTACTTGCCATCCAAGAGCCCTTCCTTCTTCCCTGAACCTGATGAAAATCCTCCCAATTTGAATGGCAATCAGATGGTATATTCATTACCTGTTTTTTACTTTCACTTAAAAAAATTTTACCTCTTGTACCAGTTTTTGGTAGAAATACACACGGCCAGTACTCACCAAGTATTTTATTTTCTCAGCAGAATGACAGCACTTCCCTTCCCTGTCACGGGGCCTGGATTCCATTTGTAGCATCTTTATTTTGAAGACATGCTCCCACCACCGGTGAAAACTTCAAACAAATACTTCAATCTCCCTTAGGAACTTACTAGATGGTTCTTGTCCTTTATAGGTGTAACTTTCTTTCAAGAGTACTGACTCCGTCAAAATAAAATTGAACTCACCTTTAAATCCGTGGGAGTAATACTTTTGCTGCTGACAATTTTAGATCTAATTCAATAGCTTTTCTGCGTCTGAAGACCTGATAAGTCAATCAGTAAAGTCTAAACATGTCTTTTGTAAAAGATAACTGTGATCACTTTGTAAGGCATACTTTATTATGCTTTATTGCTTTAAAAAAAAAAAAGAAGGATTGCGGCAGCCCTGCACTGAGTGCTTGTCAGTGCCGTTTCCCAACAGCACGCGTTCAGTGTTTCTGGGTCATAGTTCGGCAATCCTCGCAACATTTCAAACTTTTCCATTATATTTGTTACATGACAGGTGATGTTTCATGTTACTGCTATGATTCACCAAAAGCTCAGATGATGGTTAGCATTTTCAGCAATAAAGTATTTGTAATTACAGTATTCCATTGTTTTTTAGACATAATGCTGTTGCAGTTAATAGACTACAATAGAGTGTAAACACAACTTCACCACACACTGGGAAACCAGAAGATTTCATGTGGCTCACTTTATTGCGGTATTTGCTTTACTGTGGTGCTCTAAGGCATGCCTGCACCCACAACACTGTGAATGTCCTATCGGATCAAACTGCTGTTGACAAGGCCATCTTCCACGACTTGGCGCTCAAATACAAGGCCGTGAGGGAGGCAAAGTTCAAGTCTGAGGCAATCAAAGACAGGCAAAACAAGCGATTCTTCCCGGGCCGTGATCTTAGATGCTACCTCATCATCCAAGCAACATCCCAGGGGAAAATAAACAGAAGGCAGTGATACGCAAAATACTCTCTAAAACATTTTTATGGATAACTGTCATTAATACAGCAGGATCAGATATGATTATGAAAGATACAAAAAAAAAATCAGAAGAATGTAAGCATTTAATAGAAATTAAAACCTGAGCTGAAGGCTGATCAAAATGTTTGATACTTGGCACTGTTCTCATGAAAGATAAGAAACTTGTTTGGTCTTATAAATAAGACAGGTAACTCAGAAAAAGTTAAACTTAGATTTCAAAAAAGCTACAATGCAGGAACACTTGGCTTTTTAAAAACTTCACTACGCTACTGACAAACATTTAGGATAACCAGGGTTATATGAAGCTCTTGAGGGGGAGGCAGGGAAGCATATAAATTGTAGATTTTTAATTTGCAAGTTGAGATTATTTTGAAGAAATAATTTTGGTTTATTTATTCATTTAGCTCTAAAAGGCTGGCTCAGCTTGTCAGAGCACAAGAGAGAGCTGGAAGAAGTCAAAGACATGGGTATGGACGAACATAAAGCCGCTCCCACCTCTAGAAACAGGTAACACAGTGTCACACCATCACAGAGGACGCATTCGCAGAACAGGAGGCCTGTGACCAACTCACTGCTCTCTTTGGCTTCCAGAGTATCACTTACTAAGAATTTGATGAAAAATAGGGAAATTCTCCTTTAATTACTATCTATAAGCAGGAGAAACGAACAAAAAAAGCTAACACAAAGTGATGTACTTAACTGACTAAAAAAACTGTGAACGTGAATTCATTTTAGTATGCTGAATCTTGAGACATACTTACAGACCAATGGTTAATATACTACAAAACTTTAAAAACATAAAATCTCATCTACAACAGAACTCTAAAACTGATGGAATTAATTTCTCCCTTTTAATTATTCTTTCCAAGGAAAGTCCTGACACTGAGCAGTCACTGGAATTTCTACACTTTTACACATCATCAAAACATGATTTTTTTTTTTTTTTTTGTCAAAATGATGCAGGAAGCAATTTTGAATGAGATCAAGGAGCTTATGTTCTCTAGAAACACATTTTCTGGTTTTTGTACTGCAGGTTACATAAAAAATAAGGAAGGCTGGACTCATAATTTCTCTGATCCCAATGTCATTAAACTCCCAATGTCCTCATGCTGGGAAAGGATACAGAATTTAAGTACACTATTAAATTTAAAAAATATCTCCAGTTCTAAAAGAAACACTTTTTATTTTTTAAAAAACGGCGGACGCAGTGCCCTTTACTCAGCGGAGCCCAGCCACTGACTTCCTCCCTTTACCAGCTTTCCAAGACGACACCAAGTGAGGTTTTGCCCTAAGGCTTTTGCCTCGGGTTTTCCGGGGCTTCTCCTCTTTGTGTACCTTGGTGTGCTGCCTGAGGTGTGAGCTCTGGCTGAAGCATTTGCCGCATTCACTGCACTGGTACGGCTTCTCCCCAGTGTGGGTTCTCTGATGCTGAATGAGGTGGGAACTCTGGCTGAAGCACCGGCCACATTCATCACACTGATAGGGTTTTTCTCCAGTGTGAATTCTCTGGTGCTGAATGAGGTTTGAGCTCTGTTTAAACCTCTCTCCACACTCATCACAACTATAGGGCTTCTCCCCAGTGTGGACGCGGCGATGCTGAATGAGGTTAGAACTCTGAAAGAAGCTTTTCCCACAATCCGCACATTTGTGGGACTTCTTTCCAGTATGGATCTTCTGGTGTTGGAAAAGAGTCGAGCTCTGACTGAAGCTCTTTTCACATTCAACGCATTTATAAGGCTTTTCATCCAAGCCTCTTCTCAGTCTCCTCAAGCTTGAGTCAAATCGGACAGTCATCCCCCATCTCTGCCGCTGCCGGCCGGTTTTGCGCTGGTTCTCATAGACTTTTCCTTGGCTTGAGCTCCGAGATATACCTCCTTTAGGTTTTCCTAACCTCATGGTGAAGAGCCAAATGTATTCTTAAGACAGTCTATGTTCTTCTGAACGAGTGTTCCACTTCCTAGAGCTATACAGCTCAGAATTTTCTATATAAAAGAAAAAAAAATTATAGATGATTTGTTAATTATTCAACTTTAACACCTCTTCAGCCCATCAAAATTCATGTTTTTAAATTATGAATGTATTCAATATATATATGAAACAAAGATAATTCTAGGGAAAATAATGTGCAAAATAGTTCTAATAATTGCAGTGAAAGTCGCTCAGTCCTGTCCGACTCTTTGCGACCTCATGGACTATACAGTCCACAGAATTCTCCAGGCCAGAATACCGGAGTGGATAGCTGTTCCCTTCTCCAGGGGATCTTCCCAACTCAGGGATTGAACCCAGGTCTCCCACATTGCAGGCAGATTCTTTACCAGCTGAGCCAGAAGGGAAACACAATAATTTCAGAGTCTAAACTTAATAAATACAACCAAATTTACCTTTGGAGTTCTTGTCTGTTGGGACAGGACAAAAAAAAGTGATAATATATAATACAAAATTTTGTTGGGCAATAACAAATGAGTATGTAATTCTGAAAGATTAAAAAGTAGAGACAACATAATATTTTAATGGGAATAAAAAATAGCTCCAAAAGACAATAAAGATTTGGGTAACAGATAATCATTATGTTTTAATATTTGCTCCCATATTAAGCTGATTGTTATTTATGGGTGGCTAATTAGGGTGCCCAAATTAGAAAGAAATGACGAATCATACTACTTTATTAAATATTTGTTTAGCCTTATTTGCTTAGCCATTCTACTTTCACAGCTGTGGAGGACAATTTAGTTCTAACTTTGTAGCATAAATTGTTTTGAATGTTAAGAACTATTCTATAAGGGGTGGAAAGTTTCTGTGAATCTATTCAACAAATACTGGATGAGGAAAATGTCAACAATGAAATGTTTCATTATTGTTTCTTCTAGATTCCAAGGATCCAAGAAAGGACAATTGTTTGAAAGCTTGATACAAGAGGATTTTTTTCTGGGAGGGAAAAATTTCCAAAGAACTTTATTTGACAGTGTAATGAGACAGAATAAAAGGTGGTGGTAAAACACAAGAAGAAGACAAGAAAGTAAGTTTACACGTAAAAATAGGGAGGAATTTTAAAAATACTTAAATGCTGCAAGAATCCAAATTTTCAAATAAATTAATTTCATTTAATTACTTACAAGGTTATTTAATATTGTGGCCACAAACAAGCACAAACTCCAAATAGGTGACAAATGTGGGAGAACCTAAGACTGCAAAGGTAATACCATTATTGGAACTAATTTCCACCTCCTGTGTCAGCAAGTAGACTTTAAAATGGGAATAATCACCTTGGTCTCTGCATACAAGCTTACAAAGGATATAACTGAAAACAAAAATTATTTCACGGTCACTGCTTTTCCTTCATTATATTGTATAACTGAGACTCTAGACCTGATAGTGCTGAGATTTTAACTGTGTATGTAACAGTTACATCTGCTGTAATTAAGGTAAGTACCAGAAAGAGAAAACTGCCCACAACACAAAATTAGAGAGCACTGCTCATTTCTTAACTTGGTAAATATTTGTGGAACATCTATTTCAAGGAGACATCTGTTAGGTACATGATGTTGGTGTTCAAAAATAGCTATAATGGTAATTATATACTGGAAAAAAAACCCCACATTTATTTTTCAATACTATAGAAGGCAGTTCTAGTAAGAAACTCTAATTCAGCTGGAGCACTACAGACGAGGAAATCATACAGGTAGCCTGGGTCACTGTGGTATCTATTTCATTCTCAGAGCAGGTTTATGGGATTATCTCCATTCTACTTCCATTTCTAAGGAAAGGGTAGGCATACTTTGGCCAGGTTCCCAGCCCCTAGAAGCCTGACCCCAGAACCTGTGCTCGCAGGGGCAGAACTGACTGCAACCCCAACTTGCAATACCAAGTCCAGCGCTCCGACCGGTGCTCTGCCAAATTCCATGGTAGTCGCGGGCATTAAGCTAAATTTGAGTGAATGGAACTGTTGGCCACGCGAACCAGCCTGGCTGGAATGTGCTTGCTTTCTCGCCAGTACAAACTGGGACGACAATACAGCCGCCAGATCATCAGGGGTTAGAAATTTACATGAGTCAACGTCTGTAAATTGCTCAGAACAGCCCTGCGCCACCCAGGCGTTTGTTCAATCTGTTTAATCCGGCCACGCGCCTGATGGACGGCGAAAGGAATGCGGCTCAGAAGCCTGGGCCAGTCCTCCTCTGGCCTCAATTCGCCGGGACTTCGGTTAAGGCCTCCGCCCTGCCGAGGCCTCCGACTGCCGGGCCCACCCACCCGCTTCGCCCCCGGCCGCGGGGAGCCCTCGGGGCCTCCCGGTAGCGGAGGCCCGAAGCCGCGCCCCCACGCCGTTCCCGGGTCGGCGCCGCCCAGCCGCGGCCGGCTCGCGCCCCTGCGGGCTCGGCCCACTCACCGCCGCCGCCCTCGCTCGCTTGCCCCGAGCCCTTCGCGCTGCCGGAAGTGCAGGCCGCGCGGTTACTCGGCGCCACGCGGTCGCTCTAGGAGCTTGGCGGAGTGGCCCTCTATGGTCCCGAGCCCACCGGAAAAAACCGCTCTTCGTTTCTTCCTGTCCTTTTGTTTTCGTCTCGTATCCCTCGAAAGGCGTCGTGTGGCCTCCCAGGAGCGCAAGACCTGTGGCTGTCTCCCTTTGTGGTGGAGGAGCCACCAACAGGCCGGGAGCTGCAGCCAGAGTTTCAGGGCTTTTGGATTCAATACAAGCCCGTTCGACCCCAAGACTTCCTTGTACAAATAGTAATTACTGATTATATAGAGGTACTTCTGGAGAGCCTAAACTATTCCTGATACTTTTGAGTCACCTTATTTAATTATTCCAAAAACCCCCTACAAAATGGGAACGATCATACTATTTTTAAATTTTTTTTCCTTAAATGTTTTTATTGGAGTATGCTGCTGCTAAGTCGCTTCAGTCGTGTCCGACTCAGTGCGACCCCATAGACGGCAGCCCACCAGGCTCCCCCGTCCCTGGGATTCTCCAGGCAAGAACACTGGAGTGGGGTGCCACTGCCTTCTCCAGTGCGTGAAAGTGAAAAGTGAAAGTGAAGTCAGTCGTGTCCGACTCTTAGAGACCCTTGGACTGCAGCCTACCAGGCTCCTCCATCCATGGGATTTTCCAGGCAAGAGTACTGGAGTGGGGTGCCATTTCCTTCTTATTGGAGTATAGTTGCTTTTTTGGAGGCTTCCCCGATGGTTCAGCGGGTAAAGAATCCGCCTGCAAAGCAGGAGACATAAGAGATGTGGGTTCAATCCCTGGGTCGGGAAGATCCCCCTGGATGAGAAAATGGCAACCCACTTTAATTGTCCTGTGTCCATGGGATTTTCCATGCCTGGAAAATCCCATGGACAGAGGAGCCTGGCGGACTACAGTCCCTGGGGAAATGCAGAGTCAGACACGACTGAGGGACTAAGCAGACACACGTAGCTGCTTTACAGTGTCGTGTTAATTGCTCACTCATTTTACAGTTAAGGAAACCAAGGCTTAGATTAGCGGTTTGCTCAAGTTCAGACAGTGTGTAAGTGGATGGCCACATTGGAATGTGTCTTTTTGGCTCCAAGTCTGGTGATTTCCTGGTTTTCATCTCTTGCAGCCAATCGCCTTCTTGTCCCACCTAGCCTGTGCTGGGTCACCTGATCCCTCCTCTTCTTCCTGGGCCCTCCTTTGCCTACAGAACACCTCCAATCTAATGGCTTCAGATACTATCTGTATGTGCTGAAGACTCTTGAACTGGTAACTCCAGTCTGAAGTTGGGATGCAGGTATTCTTGACTTGTATAAACAGTTACTCAGTGCCCATCTGCATGCGTGGTATACCCCCAGATGAACTTACTGTATTCACTGAACATGTTACTTCAGCAGTCTTCATCCTGACAGTTGATGGCAGCTCCAGCTTTCCAGTTGCTCAGGTCAAAAATCTTGATGCCACTGGTGTCTCTTTTTTTACCCCAAACCCAATTCCAAGCCATCTATAATTCTATTGGCTCGATCTTCAAAATATATCCCAAATTGAACCACTTTCAACACCTCCTGTTATTAGCTCCACCAAGCTTTGTTACCTCCTGTCTGCAAAATATATCCAGAATTGAACCACTTTCAACACCTCCACTGCTATTAATGCCACCAGGCTGCTTGCATTGGCTTCCTCTCTGGTCTTCCTACATCTACTCACAGCCCCCGAGTGGTCCTCTGAAAAACAACTCAGATTATGTCATTCATTTTGTTCAAAATCCTCCAAAGGCTTCCTAAATTCTCAAAAGACTGCTTTTATTAGAGCAAAAGCTCCCCATGTTTCTAGAACAAGAGCTCATGACTTCACAGGGGCACCAAAGCTGTCATGATCTATCTCCTGTTCTTTGTCATATCTGTAGTGCTCAGAACAGTGCTAGAAGGTAGCAGGCACTCAGCAAATATTTGTTGAATGAATGCAATTATAAGATTTCTCATTGTTTACAAAGTGCTTTTACATCTGTTCTCTGGTCATTCATCTTTATGTTTCTTAAAGTGTCTTATAGTCTCACGAAGCGGTATCCTAGTATCTGTCTTAAAGAGAAATAAAATAAGGCTGAGCGGGAAACCTTCCTGGAATACATAGTGGGTTGATGGCAGAAGCAAGACTAGATCAAAGGTTCAGATCTCAAGATGGAGCCTTCTGCTCTGCAGATGGCAAAGCATGAAACTGTCCTGGACAGGGACTGTCAACTCAGTAATCTAGATGACAGCCAGACTGTTAAGATTAAATAAGATAATGTAAGGCACTTAGCACAATGCCTAACACATAGGAAATATGAGGCATGGTTTGTTGTTGCTGAGTTGCAAAGTTGTGTCCGACTCTTTGTGACCCCATGGACTGGAGCATGCCAGGCATTGTTATTTTACTGTTAAATTATTATTACAAGTGGTTCTAGTGGCTGGATGGGGGTAGAGGTATGGGACAGTGGACAAAGATAGTTTAGGTAAAGTTTCAAGAACAAAAGTGACCTGCTAGGACTGTTTGCTTTATGTGCATTAAAATAGTAAAAATTTATTCAAAAAATTTTGCTAGTAAGAGAAGCGTTACTCGCTCAGTTGTGTCCAACTCTTCTGCGACTCCATGGACTGTATCCTGCCAGGCTCCTCTGTCCATGGAATTCCCCAGGCAAGAATACTAGAGTGAGTTGCCATGTCCTTCTCCAGGGATCTTCTCAACCCAGGGATCGAACCCAGGCCTCCTGCATTGCAGACAGATTCTTTACCATTTGAGCTACCTGGGAAGCCCAGTTAAAACTACACATCCCACGTAAAGGTGGATCATCCCTTTTGCCTGTACCTAAAAACAACTGGGCCAGCTACAGAAGGCCCAGAGATGTGTCGATGAGAGGAGTAGAGAAGTGGATGAAGAAAGATGAATCTTAAAAAGGAGAGAACAGAAGTCAGGAAATAAAGGGCTGTGGGTAGCCAAAGTGAACAGAGTAGGAGGTGAGGATGGAAGAGGCAAGAGATAGAAAAGGATATGCGGTGGAGAGGAGGGGGCGGAGTAAAGAAGAAAAGGAAGAAGAGAGAGAAAGCAGGCAAGGTTTGATGCTCTCGATTGCCAGTATGATAATAGCCAACACCTGCTGAGTGCTTACTAGGCTCCAGGTGCTGTTGGAAGCACCGGCAGTGTCTCGTTCCGTATGCCTGTGGTGTGACTGTTCCTGAGCATTTGCTCCACCCTTCCTGAGTTTTACATCCCTGCTCAAAGCTGTGTGACTTTCATTGTCTCCTAGTGAATGACTGTCCATTCCACTGATATTAACTTTACATGAGTAGCACTGGCCAGCTGCACGTGTGTGGATGCAACGTATAGCCCATTCCAGAAGGAGCTTGGGTCACTGTGTTTCTGCCAGCACTCTTTTCCCTCTGCGTCAAGAATAACATGTCCCAAGCAGTGGCTGCTCCAGGATGAGAAGACATGTGGAGCGGAGCCACACGAGCCCACTTGCAGCCACCTGCAGTCACGTGAACAGGCCAGAGAAATAAACACTCTTGTAACCACAATGTTTGTTCTTACTTGTTACTACAGCAAAGCTCATATACCTTCCACAACCTTAAGAGGTAAGAATTGTTATAATCCTGTAACAGTGAGAAAAGGGAGGCATGTAGCTTGCCTTAGGCCACCTGTTCATGAGTGCAGACAGTTTGGCCTCAGAGCCTATGCTCTTCGCCTCTACCTAGCAGTGATTAAAATTGATCACACTGGATATTACAGATCTAGTGTAAATATTTACAGATCTAGGGGACCTTCCCAACCCAGGGATCGAACCCAGGTCTCCTGCACTGTAGGCAGATTCTTTACCAGCTAAGCCACAAGGAAAGCCCGGATATTTACAAAGCAGAAAGGAAAAAGGCGGGGAAGGGGGAGGGAAGACTGTACAGTCAGGGCCACAGAGATAGGCTGTGTTCTCCTAACAGCACATCCTTCTGAGAAAACTGGGTCAAGACAGGCCAGCTCTCTGAATGGTTAGGGCTTCGTTGGGAAACTGCTCACAGCAGGGGCCAGAGTGTCCCTGGGCCCAGTTGTATCTGAAGGGCTCATTCAAGGAAGAAGAGGCTTCTGGGCTGAGAACAGTCTTTTTTTTTTTTTTTTTTGAGTATAATTGCTATACACCGTTGTGTTACAGACAGAACCGTTGGCAAGACAGCTTCTTTTTACTCTAGCTTTGTCCCTTGCACCCCAACTCCCTTGCAGACAGACACACACACCAGAAAGCACGGCCTCAACAGGGAGCATTACTGCCTGGGATCTGCCTTGGCAACAATGCAAAGGAGGCCGGTCACACATGTGGCCCAGGGACCAAGTGCGGTAACAGGGGCCATCTCTCTCCCACGAAGGGCCCCCGAACAATGGTTCTGCCCTCCAAGCCTGAGACTTTGCTTTCTGTTTCCTTTGGGTTCTCTGGGAAAGGAAACTCTGGGAATTCCCATTCCTGAGTGTGCAGAAAACATCTCTGTTAAAAGCCCAGCCAGGAGGGAGCAGAGTCCAAGGGCGGATCAGCAGCTGGCTTTCTCCCAGATAATCACAGCTCCTGGGGCCTGAAGACAGCATGTGCACTTGCTGTTTTTACATTTGGAAAGGCTCGAGTCTGACCGCCTTTCCTGGGAGGGAGGAGCAGGGCGCCTGACAAACATACCCCACTGCTGCCTGCGGCTCTGGGCACCCGCTGCCCTGCAGCTCTGGGCACCTGGATCCTGCCCACACGGCACGCTGCGTATTGTGCGCTTCTCCACAATCACCTGATCTGACAGGCTAAGCCTCGTGCTTCGTTTCCCTAGGACTAAGGGGCCAGGTGTGTCCTTGGTGAACCAATGGCTTTATTTTAACAGTGGGAAGGTCTTTAATCCATCTTCTGGTAAACATTCTAAGCTGGTAGCAAATGGTTATCACCACAGGAAAAACACAAGCCTTTTTTTTTTTTAAATTCCCTCTGCTCATTTGCTCTGGGCAAATTACCCTGTTTTTCCTGAGTTCAGATCTTTTGCAATCATGTTGATTTTATCTTGTGTTTATTATTTTCCCTGGTTCCTGAGGTCTGACCTGGGAAGACCGTCCTGATCTAGGAGAGGACGCTTATCACCGCAATCTTCACCTTACCTTTGGATACATTTTCTACCTGAGATACAAGTGAGTGAAGCAGGGTGTGACAAACTCTCTAAAAGCTCTAGGAGAGAGGCACATGAACTCCCACACAAACCAGCAGGAAACTGCAGAGCCTAGGAGAAAGTCTGAAATTGTGGTGTCCTGGTGAGCTGAATTAGCATCTTTTCAAATTGCCTCTGAAAAGCAAGTATCGTTGATAGCTTTGTAATCCTCAGATGGTCGTAGAAATGTATAGGCATACTTCATTTTATTGTTCTTTGCATACACTGCATTTTTTTTAAATTGAAGGTTTGTGGCAACCTTGCATTGAATAAGTCTATTGGTGCCATTTTTCTAATAGCCTTTGCTCAATTCCCTGGTGGCTCAGACGGTAAAGCGTCTGCCTACAATGCGGGAGACCTGGGTTTGATCCCTGGGTCAGGAAGATGCCCTGGAGAAGGAAATGGCAATCCACTCCAGTACTATTGCCTGGAAAATCCCATGGACAGAGGAGCCTGGTAGGACCCCAGTCCATGGGGTCCCAAAGAGTTGGACACGACTGAGCGACTTCACTTTGCTCACTTCATATCTCTGTGTCATGTTTTGGTAATTCTCACTGCGGACAAAAAAATGTTGCATGTTGCCAGCCATTTCTGTAAACAAGAAATGTTGGCTGCTATCAAGCCATCAGTCCCTGCAGCTGCTCCAAGGGTGTACCCCGAGGGGAATTCAGGATAGAGAAAAACAGGATACTGGCCCTCCATCGTTAAGATGCGTATCTAAGGAGTAATTTTAATGAACCTAGACTCTTGTATCTTCCATACACAAAAGGCAGTAAAATCATTAACTTGAGATGTCTGTTTTTTTGTGATTAGCATTAATCTTTTGATGTTTGATTACATGTTTTTTTGTTCTGTTTTTAAGCAAAAACTTCCTATCTTGTTTCCTCTCTTAACTTGTTGGAATAGTTCTTCAGAGCTGTCTAACAGGCTCTCCCATGGGGTTTGGTCCTCAGTAAGTTCCCCAAATAAAACATAACTCAGGAAGGGGGTTCAGGAGAGAGGGGACATATGTAAACCAATGCCAATTCATGTTGATGTATGGCAAAAACCATCACAATATTGTAAAGTAATTATCCTCTAATTTAAAAAGAACTCGCAAATTTTAGGCTTTTTTTTTTTCAGTTGACATCGCAATTTTCCAGCCTGTCATTATTGTGTTTATAATAGTGATCTATGATCAATAATCTTTGATATCACTGTTGCAAAAGATTATGCCAAAGGCTCTGAGAATGGTTAGCATTTCTTAGCAATAAAGTATTTTAAAATTAAGGTATGTGCATTGTTTTTTAGACACAATGCTACTGTTCACTTCATAGGTGATAGTGGGGCTTAAACTTAACTTTGATATGCAGGGAAACCAAGTTGTGTGACTCACTTTATTGTGATCTTTGCTTTATTGCAGTGCTCTGGAACCAAATCTGCAGTATCTCTGAGGTATGTCTGTACCTTTTCCCCTTGTTAGAGATATCTTAGCTATGTTATTCAGAAGTTAGCTTTGGTAACTTTTCTATTTCACAAGTGGCCCTTATCAAAACAGGCCTTAAACGAAGTAATATTGTAACAGCTGAAAAGAAAAAACAAAACCAACCAATTAAACCCTCAAAACAAAACTGGGAAATCTTTACAGAGGGTTTCTTCATCTGATGGCTTTTCATGTGTCAGGCCATCTGCTCCAAGGTTAGCGGGCGTCTTCAGGCTGGAATGTCTCCCACGCTGTCTTAGGCCAGTTGGGCTCAGCCCTGGGCTCCTTCCGGGGAGCGTCACCATCTGCGCTCTGCAGATCCCCTGGCCCTCCAGGGTGTGTGGCCGGGTCTCCCGGGTAGGAGGCCTCTGAATGCAGGCTGCAGCAGGACTGTCTTTGTCCCTTTGGAGCTCAGCTGGTCTGGCACGAGGCAGTGGCCCCTCGATTGCTGCTGAATGATGGTCAGCGGTTGTCCTTGACCTGAGCTTATAGTATGGTCTGGGAGGCTGGTGGTGGCTTTATTCACCGTGTCTGACTCTTGTGACCCATGGACCGTAGCCCGCCAGGCTCCTCTGTCCTTGGGATTTTCTAGGCAAGAATACTAGAGCGGGCTGCCATTTCCTTCTCCAGGGGATCGTCCCAACCCAAGGACTGAACCCAGGCCTCCTGCACTGCAGGCAGATTCTTGATCATCTGAGCCACCAGGGAGGCCCTCTGGGTAGCTATTTCACTATTTCACTGGGGAACCCTGTTTGACCAGCTCTCTACCATCTCCTAGACCCTGCTGCCTCCCCCTGAGCCCCGGAAGATTCCTGAGGTGCTCCTGATGCTGGAACTCTGCAATTCGGGGCGACCCTAACGCTTACTGTCCAGGCTGCCCAGACCTCCTCCTCTGAGCCCTACGGCTGTCGCTGTCCTCAGGCCCCACACCAATCCCAAGGATGTGCCTGGAAAGGAAGGACCATGTCAACGTCAAGAGCGGTGGGCTGCGTTCAGCATTAGCTCCTCTACCAAACCCGGCAACGCATTCTGTAGGACAAGAGTTTCAGAGGTCAGAGCAGAGGGTCGGGGTGGGCACACACGACAGAGGCCAGAGCAGAGGGTCGGGGTGGGCACACACGACAGAGGCCAGAGCAGAGGGTCGGGGTGGGCACACACGACAGAGGCCAGAGCAGAGGGTCGGGGTGGGCACACACGACAGAGGCCAGAGCAGAGGGTCGGGGTGGGTACACACGACAGAGGTCAGAGCAGAGGGTCGGGGTGGGCAGACACGACAGAGGCCAGAGCAGAGGGTCGGGGTGGGCAGACACGACAGAGATCAGAGCAGAGGGTCGGGGTGGGCACACACGACAGAGGCCAGAGCAGAGGGTCGGGGTGGGCACACACGACAGAGGCCAGAGCAGAGGGTCGGGGTGGGCACACACGACAGAGGCCAGAGCAGAGGGTCGGGGTGGGCACACACGACAGAGGCCAGAGCAGAGGGTCGGGGTGGGCACACACGACAGAGGCCAGAGCAGAGGGTCGGGGTGGGTACACACGACAGAGGTCAGAGCAGAGGGTCGGGGTGGGCACACACGACAGAGGCCAGAGCAGAGGGTCGGGGTGGGCAGACACGACAGAGATCAGAGCAGAGGGTCGGGGTGGGCACACACGACAGAGGCCAGAGCAGAGGGTCAGGGTGGGCACACACGACAGAGGCCAGAGCAGAGGGTCGGGGTGGGCACACACGACAGAGGCCAGAGCAGAGGGTCGGGGTGGGCACACACGACAGAGGCCAGAGCAGAGGGTCGGGGTGGGCACACACAAGCGAAAAAAAAAGCTTGGACCTAACTCCTTTGGTTCCACATGGCAACACCTTTATTGAGTACCTAGGAAACTCTGCTGACAAAGGAGACGGGAAACTGCGGCAGACCTCCCCTGGGCATCTCTGCACCTGCCTCTGTGAGCTTGGCGCCAGGTCAGGACAGTCCTGGTGTGGGGCTCACCCTGAATAGTGGGCTCAAACGGCGTAGCTGCTCCCACGCTCTGCTCTTTATGGGTGCCGGTGAGGAGCTACTGATTGAGGCAGAGCTGGAATCTCATTCATGCTGACTTTCTGGCTTTGGGAGACTTTATAGTTTTCCCCTTTAAATCCACAATCTATGGGCCCCATGGGGAGAATCTGGTCTCGTTTGCTCTGTTTTGGACAAACACCTCACATGACTGCTGTAAACTGTTGCATAATTTTTGCAAAGGCCTTCTTGTTCATTCTAGAATTTTTCCATCAACTGGCAGGCCCAAATTGTTCTGGGTTTGGCCCCAGGGGATTCAAAGCCCTTTCTCCTCAAACAGTTTTTCCCGGTGGTGGCCCTTTGATGGAAAGTATTGACGCACATCCAGAGAGGGCGGGAGGCATACAAGTGTCCGAGGAGAGTGACGGGCGAAGCGTGGCCTCCCCAAGCCGCTGCCGGCAGTCCCTAGACAGCTCCTGGCCTCTCACCCACCCTGGAAGCATCCTTTCAAGGTCATGTGGGTCATCTCCTCAATGTGATATGATTGGCATGTTTCTTTCAGCAAGTTCCTTATAAGAGTCACTTCAGGTGTTGCTGGGAAGTTCAGGGTGAGTGCCTCCGAGAGAAGATGGGCTGCTGGTGCTCTTATTCTTGGTCTGACCTCTGCCGGCAGGGCACTGAGCTGTGCGAGGCTCATGGAGCAACATCAGAGGCTTGAGGACATCAGAGGCTTCACCTGGCACGCCACAGCACAGTGACAGCTGGGAGCACTGTACATCCCATTCCCGCTGGCAGTTCTTGCTCTTCCCAGCAGAGTTTCTGAGCGGCGGCATGAGGCGAGGGTGGACAGGGTCTAGTGGTTCACGTGTTTCATGAGGACAATGGCTTGTGGTTCTGCAGTAACTCTGGGCCAGGCACTGGAAAAGCAAATGGAGCCCACACCCTAGAAGCAAAACCATGTTCTGCTCCCCTGATTTGGAGAGGTGTGGCATGAACAGGACTGGCCATGCCATCTAGCTCCTTAACTTGGCTCATGTCACAGCTTCAGGGCTCCTCACAGCCCAGGCCCACCTCACATGCAGACCCCACCCAGCAAGTTCCTGGGTCCTCAGGCTTAGGACTGGGCCCCTGAGTGCTCAGCTTGGAGCCAAGGGCCAGGGCCATGGGACTCATGCTAGCTAGGCAGGTGGACAGGCAGAAGCGCAGATGCTAGATTCCTCGGCCGTGTGACCAATCTGGGCGACCCGTCAGGGCCTGGCCACTGGCTCTCAGTGGGCACTGGCTGCTGGGGGCTTCGGAAGGGGCAGGTGCTAGTGGGCTACTTGGCTTCCACCAGCTGCTCCAGGCGCTGTAACATTGTCAGACGCAGGGCTTGGAACCTGGAGGGAGACACAGCCGAGAGGATTCACTGGTACCAGAGGGGACAGGGAGCGAGGAGCACAGCAAAGGAGCCCAGAGATGCTGGGCCTGGAGACCCATGGCTCCTGACCGGCTGATTAGTGGCCAACATCTCTCCTCTGCCAAGAAGGAAGAGCCAGGACCCACATCCTGCGAGGCCACTGGCTTCGAGGAGTAGTCAAACAGGGCTGCAGACTCTGTCAAGCTTCACAGGAGAATGCTCCTTCTATTCCAAACAGTCTCCAGTACGGACAGGAGTGTGCTGGATTAGACGGGGCAGCAGAGGGGGGGTCAGGAAGCCTGCGTCCGAGCCTGGCTCCACAGTCACGTGGTGAGACTCCTTCCTCATCTCGGGCCGCTCTGCCCTCTCTGTGCACCGAGCAGACCTAGACCAGGTGACCCCCAGGTCCCTTCTCGCTACAGTGACACGGTTCCCCCGATGAGGTCTCCGCTGACTGCCTGAGTGGGGCCTGACTGTACACACAGAAGCCTTTTAAAGAGACATTCAGCCAGAAGCCAGGATTTACACAGTCCCCCGACCGCAGACTCTCACGGCGAGCGGCCTCCCTCCTTCCCTTCCTAAGAGGGACTCTGGGACCGAGTTTCCCTTGCAGAGGGAGACACAGACCATCGGGGTTTGCGACCTGACCTCACAGAGCCAGGCCCTGCCGGAGCATCCCCCGGGAGCAGCAGGTGACACCCACTCCCCTGCCCACCGGACTGGCCCCTGTGCTTGCCACCATCAGTGGGTACAGGCAGTCCCAACAACCGCTGATTTGGGGCAGGCTCAGCGCTCCCGCTAGCGTGAACGGGCACTTTTCAGACCAGGCTGAATGCGCATGGGCAGGCCCCCTTGGCGGCACCTCCAGGGCAGGGTTGCCAGCAGAACGCACAGCCCTGGGCCAGGGCCGGCCCGTGCTACTGCCCGAGTCTCCTGCCCAGTTTCAGCAGCTCGTGTCCATCCCGTGATGGTGGGGCTGCCGAGGCTCGATGGGCGGCCTGGGCTGCAGGCCCCCCTTTGGGCAGGCCGTCACCCCGGTCTGGTGGCACTATGCAGCAAGGGGCCGGGGGAGGTGCTGGGGAGCCAGGGTTAGCAGGCATCCCTGAACTGCGTGAGGACGCCTGGCACAGCTGCAGGGAGAGCTCTCCCAGCCCCGGGCCTGGTGCTCTGACTGCAGACTTGCCCTCATGTTCCAGACCCACGACTGGCTACTTAAGTGCTGCTTACTTCATGGTCAGTTTGATTATTTCTCTTTCCTCCTCTTCTTTTAATTTTTCAACAAAACTGTCCAGCACCGGCATTTCAAACTTAATGTACTGAGCGACCTAGAAAATCCAAGAACATTTTAATGTGCTTTAAATTAGAGGCCAAAAATGTTTTCTTTTCCTTGTGGCCGATTCAGCAGGGTCTTGTCTCCAAGGAAGAGGCTGCCCGTCTTCCTCCCACCCCCCGACACAGCTCTGTGTACCAGGATGGGAGGATGGAGCCCATTCTGACCCCAAAGGCAACTGTGATCCCTGGGAGGAAAGATTAAACTGAGTTTTAGGAAGACCATTCAATAGTGAGCAGAGTCACTCTGGGAGTTCTCTGGGGTTGGGGTGGAGATGGTGGGAATGCCATTGTTTCTAACAATAGAATGAAACTCACTAGTCTGCAAATGGCCCGAGGGACACAGGGTCACAGGCCTTCTTCTTGAGGTCCACACCCTAAGGCCTATTCTGTGTAGCGGAGTTTGAAAATGTGCTCTTCGCCCAGTCAGGACGAAGATGTCCTGAGACACCTGGGCCTTTCCTAAGGTGCAGTTAGACCCTAGGTACGGAGCTTTTGTTGTTTTTTTTTAAATGTAAATAACAACAAAACACACTCCAATGAAGGAAAAGACTGTACCTGCCTGTTAAGAATGGAAAAGGCCAGGCCATGGTTTTCTAAGACCCAACTTCTTTTTCCCCTGAGCCAGCTGATGGATCTGGTGGTGGCTGATAGCAACAAGACAGGATGAAACCATCAAGATGGGATGGACTTTGTGATGGCCTTGGGGGCCCTGGAAGCATTGCCCAAGGGGGCTCTGCCCAAGGTCACAGGAGTCCGCCACGCTGTCCCCCAGCCCCTCCCTCAGGAGAGGCCTCGAGATGCCGCAGCCCCACTCACATCGTGGGGGACCTCCTCGCCCAAGTCAGCTTCCATCAGGAATATCCTGGCGATCTTCTCACAGGGCCCATGCAGGATTCTGGCAATCAGTGGGTACTCACAGTCTTTTAATTTTGTACGCTCTGAAAAAGAATGTAGTAGACAAAATTCGTGGGGTGGTAGGACTGTGTCTCTTTGTTCTAGGATGGGAATGGGATGGAAGACAGATGTCCAGGGGCCCTGGCACTGCTGCCAGATGCTGTGTGACGGACACTGCCTTGATGTGGATCGTGTCCTTCAGCGAAGGCCCAGCTCAGAGAGGAACAGCGGCTGGAGGAGCACGGCGCGGGAAGTGGACTTGGGGAGGCCAGGCCATGCAGCGCTGGACAGAGGGCTGTTCCCAGAGGGTGAGGGGCTTCTCATCCATCCTGAAAACCCAGACGCACAGTCCTCCCCACCTCTCACTGAACCTCCTGGAGAGAGCGGCTCACCACGTGGTCCTGGTGGGATTCCGAAAGGGATGACAAGTGTGCCTGGATATAAGCCTGGGAGGGGTGCCCGTGGTGGGGGCACAGCGTGTCCCAAGGCCAGGAGGGCACCTGCCCTGTGCCCACTGCCCAAGCCAGCTCAGCCCTCAGAGAAGGAGCTCAGTTGGCGAGCTTGCCAAATGGATGGGGACTTGAGTCAAAGGCAGACACTTACCCCCCGACTCATGAACGACGTAGAGTGCAAACTCACTGGGGCTGTTTTCCACCTGCACAGGTAGTGACAGGAAGTCAGACCATGGCTTTTCAAGACAGGAGAGAGAGAAAAGGACCCCTGGCAGTAACCACATCCCCAATGCCACACACACAAATCCCCAGGGCCCACCCCCTTAAATTCCCAGAGCATTTCTCCTGCTAGCTCAGCAGAGGAAACCTCGTTCAGCCTTCTACCAGGAGCCATGGTTTTCACCAGCCCCCTCCCCAGCAAAACTGCAAACCACCAGCCTCTGGGCGAGGCTGCCCAGGGCCAGACTTACTCGGAACTTGTTCAGCAGCAGAGTGAGCACCTGCAGGGTCGTCATGGTGCTGTTGACTCTCACGTTGGTCATGGACCCATAGGCAGGAGTGAACACGGAGGTCTGCACAGGAAGGGGGAGGCGGTTCAGGGGGAGGCCAGAGGAGACACAGGGCTGACACCAGGCAGGGTATGAGCATCCTGTCAGCCCGCTGGCACTGAGCAGCCTGGGACAGCAGGTGAGCCTGGGCTCTGCGATCACCTGTGTCTGTCCATCCACACAGATCCACACACAAGCTGTGCCCAGATCCAGGCATAAGCAGAGAAGCTTTGACAGCTCACATCATACAGAGGCCTCTAAGAAAGATGCCTGCAGATCTTTAAAAGCCAGATTCTTTTTTCTAGGAACCAGGACCATAGGAAGCTTGGTGTGCTGCAGTGCATGGGGTCGCAAAGAATTGTGCACAACTGAGCAACTGAACAATAACCAGGGCCATGAGAGCCCTTCACGAGGGGCTGGGGAACGAGTCTCTCTACTCTGTCTAGAACCAAATCACCAAGTGTCTGCTGATTCTACGGCTAAAGGTTCTCAAATCTGTCCACCTTGCTCTATTCTCCCAGCTTGCCTGTGGTGAGGCCCTCTGTTTATACTGCATCAGCTTCCCAACTTTTCCCCTCTAGTCTCAGCCCTTTCGATCCATTTCCCACCCTATTGAACAAAGGAACAACCTTTCAAACATTTTGCAACTCAAAGTGTGTTCTGGACCAGCCGTGTCAGTATACAGTCTCAGGCTGCCTGGTGCAGACTCCTGGGTCGGCATCTGCCTTTGAGGAGAATGTCCGGGATGCCATTTGCAGGGTAAACCCTGAGCAGGGCTGTATCACAGCGCACGCCACAGCCTGGACAGTGGCGTCCGCAGCTCCTCCCACACGGTGCACATGTGACGCATGGCTCCCTCCCAAGCATCCCATGCTCCAGCCACACGGCTTCTGCACAGTTTCGGGGGCCCGTGATATTCTCGCAGGTATCCTGCCTTTGTTCATGAGACACCATACATGAAGTCAACCAGGGAATTTCCGGGGAATAAAGTTAAAGCTTATTAAGTCCTTAATGATCACCAATCAGGTAATAACCCTGCAAAATACTTCATATAGCTTCTTTGATTTAATCCTCACAACAGTCCTTAGAAGTACATGGAGCTTGGAGAGGTTAGTAGCTCATTGGAGTCACCCATCTAGAAAGGGCAGAGCTGCCCCAAGCCTCATGCTTCACCAGCGTGGCACAGGGTCCTCCCTTCATGTCTGACTTCCCTGTGGGCAAGCTCCTCCTTGCTTTCTGAAACCAATTCCCGTTCACACATTCCTCCTGTATGGTCCTAGCTCTGCTTTCCCCGGAACGTACTTGGGCTCAGGGTACTTGAGGGCTTTGTTCAGTGTCCCCAGCTGATGTCCAGGTACTAGAGCCAGGCTCAAACCCAGACCTGTTTTCTCCACAGTTGAGATGTAGAATGACTCTGGGTGGTGCAGAAAGTCCGACTAGACTTTCAGTTTCTAAGAAATATGAAACAGAGGAGTCAGGCTATCTCTAGGAGAAGAAAGGTCATGTCAACAAGCCATCGTGTTTCTTCCACCTGAACTCTTTTCTCCAGAAGAGACCAACCAGCTCCAAGTAGGAACAAAGGTCCCGTGGCCCCTTTCCCGTCTCTGACCACGGTGCTTTCTCCCTCCCAGGACACGCTTGAGTCCACCAGGCAGGGCACTGAAGGCGGGCGCCGCGCTCACGCGCGCCGGGAGGCCATCACTGCTGGGAGCAGGAGCCGGTTTAGAAAATAGTGAAGTGCAGCAACAGCGTGCAGTTCTAAGAAAGAAAAGCTGGAATAACAACTCCAGAAGCTAATTCTAGGAATTTATTATTGTAATTTTTTTCAATTGTTGCCGGCGACTCAAGCACTTTGTTACCTGATTTCTAAGGACACATTCTGAATGGATGTGGAGCGAGGAGCAAAAAAGGGAGCCCCTCGCTCCTTCAGCAGATGTGAATCAACTGTCCAACATGGCTAAGACAGCAGTTCACGTCCCGGAAGGTACCCAGTTTGCCTGGAAGGATGGATCCACGTGCGGCAGGTAAGTCTGTGGCTTGGGGAACAGCCACCCTGACTAGTGTGTCGAGTGTAGGTCTGGCTGGCTAAGAAGGG
Source organism: Bubalus bubalis (assembly GCF_019923935.1). Lineage (NCBI taxonomy): Eukaryota > Metazoa > Chordata > Mammalia > Artiodactyla > Bovidae > Bubalus > Bubalus bubalis. Next base: position 163,735,293 of record NC_059160.1, read on the forward strand.
CGGGAGGGCACCAAGGGACGCGAAAGGCTGTGATGAAAGCCGCGACTGGTCACTTCGGTTCATTTCAAAGGCTACAGGCTGTTCAGACTTCTCCATGTCCCCGTGACATTTGCAATGACTAATGTAAGGTTTAAAGTGCCCAACACACCTCGTAGAGGAGAGGTGGATGTACTGAAGATAAAGCCCACGATTCAGTACCTTGAGTCATAAAAACCTCCTTTTTTTTTTTAGGAATGTAGAATTAGAATGAGCCTAAATCCATGCAAAGAATTTTTCTAAATTTTCAAATAGTCCCTTAAAGTAGCATATCAATATTTATTCAAATATTAGCAAATGGTGCTTACTTAATACTTTGCAGACTAAACCCCTTTGGAACAGTATTTAAAGAATACTCAAGTCAGGGACTTTCCTGGCAGTCCAGTGGTTAAGACTTTGCCTTCCAATGCAGGGGGCTGGGTTTGACCCCTGGGCAGAGAGCTAAGATCCCACATACCTTGTGGCCAAAAAACATCAAACATAAAACAGAAGCAATATGGCAACAAATTCAATAAAGACTAAAAATGGTCTACATTAAAAAAAAAAAAAAAAAAAAAGAATACCCAAGTTAGATGGCTGGTCCTTTGGGTAATCCAGACATTCTTAATCTCTGTTTAACTTCAGCCCTGCCTTCCCCTTCCCCTCTGAGGAAACTACTCTCAAATACTCTGGTTTTCCTAAATTTGGGCTTCCCTGGTGGCTCAGATGGTAAAGAACCTGCCTGCAGTGCAGGGGACCCGGGTTCAATCCCTGGGCCAGGAAGATCTCTTGGAGAAGGGAATGGCTACCCACTCCAGGCAAATATTTTTGCTTGGTAAATCGCATGGACAGAGAAGCCTGGCAGAGTATAGTCCATGGGGTCACAGAATTGGACATGACTGAGTGACCGACACACCCAGCCTCCTAGATTTAGTGAAGATAACCTATTGTTCCTCATTAACACTCACTGCAAAGCTAGTGCAGAGTGGAGGGAGGTCCTGATGATGGAGCAGGGTCCCTTCAGCCCGCCTTGTTGAATTCTTCATTCCCAAGTGCAGGGTACTGCAAGAGGAGCTTGAATGGCTCTGAGCAGACCTCACCTGTGTGACTGTGCTTCAGACCTGACCCAAGACCTCCCTTCGCCCAGCTCCCCATCCCATGAGTCACCCACCACCTATCAGGAAGGGCAGCTGCTGAGCCTGGAAGCCCTGGCTTCCAGCTTCCCAGTGCTGCAGGATGTGTTCTATGGCAGGACGCCCCATTCCGGGCCTCACCCACACTGCCATGGGTGCCATTTATAGTAACAATCCACTTCTCCTTTTTACAGTTGGGTTTGTTTATGGAATGATGTCATCAGGGGAAGGAGATCTTTTTTTCCTGAGGTCAGTACAATACATACTAGGACAAAAGGCTAGGACAAAAGGGTAAGTGCTGGGAATCAGGAGCTGAGCGAGTTCTCTGGGACCCATCACACATGCTCCGGGGCACACCCCGACCCAGGTGGCTTAATCCACCAAGCGACAATGCAGCAGGGACATGCCGTTCCCGTGAAACAACGAAGCGACCTTGGGTAGGAGCCGTACAGAAAAGTGACTTGTTGAAGACAAATGTAGCATCATTCTCCAAATACACATGCAGTCTGTGAGAATGAATTGACAGTGAGCATGCGAAGGGAAAACTACAGGCTTTGTGGTCAGGAAGTGAAATGTTATTTGGGGCAAGACAACTGTCCTCCTCAGCCTGTTTCTCCATCAGGACACAGGCACAGCCTCACCTGTATACCAGGGCTGTGCATGCGTGCTAAGTCGCTTCCGTTGTGTCTGACCCTTTGCGACCCCTTGGACTGTAGCCCCCCCAGGCTTCTCTGCCCATGGGATTTCCCAGGCAAGAATACCGGGGTGGGCTGCCACGCTCTCCTCCAGGGATCCAGGCTGCGTCTCTTACGTCTTCTGCATTGGCAGGTGGATTCTTTACCACTAGCACCACCTGGGAGGCCTACCAGGGTTTTGCAGAGGGTGAATTCAGGCATGATCACCGGGGGCCCCCACTACGGAAGGTCCAATGAGTGCATGGCGCTTGGGGCTGGTTCTCCAAGCCTCAGCTTCAGGGCCCAGGGGAGAGGCCAGGCTGGGCCATCACCTTGTGGTTGTAAAAGTGCCCGTTGATAGAGAAACGGTGTCGCCGGATCCTCTGGGCCTCCCCGGCTGCTCGGCTCCTGGGCCGCCTCTGGATCACACAGGCTGCGTCGCTCTTGGTCCGCATCAGCTGTGGGGTCTCCTCGTCCTCCTCCACTGGCTCTGTGGCAAGAAATGGACAAGGGGGTCAGGCTCAGGACAGGGGCTGCAACAGTGACAGAACAGCCTCTGTGGCAGTGCTGCGTGAAGTGTGGCTCCCTGTGGCAGCGCCGCGTGAAGTGTGGCTCCCTGTGGCAGTGCTGCATGAAGTGTGGCTCCCTGTGGCAGTGCCGCGTGAAGTCTGTCTCCCTGGCACACTGGGCTGCGGGAGACGCAGTGTGAGCACCGTCCCTGTGATGGAGGCTGGGGTCCAGCCAGCGTGATACCCACTTTGCAGACAGGAAAGGTGACCCCCACACAAGATAACCTGTGTCACCATGCCACACGGCCATAGCCTCTGGGCCTCCAACTCCAGGGACACAGAGCAGGACTTTGACAGCCCCAGCCCTGTCCTCTGGGACAAGCCCTTCACTGAGTCCAAGAGGAGGTGCAGAGAGGACAGACACCCAGGCACGGATCCTGGCAGGTGGGGAAGAGGTCCCAGAGGCCTGCAGGGCCAGGTGAGAGCTGTGTTCTCTGCAGATGTTCTCCTTTTCAGAAGGCAGCACGTTGCAGGGATTCAGACAACCACATCACCTCTGGAAGCCTCCACTTCCTTGTCCTTGGGTGAGGCGTCAATAAGAATATCTTGGGCTGAAGAGAGATTTAGCAGGGGCTGGGCTTCCCTGGTGGCTCATTGGTAAAGAATCTGCCTGCACTGCAGGAATTGCAGGAGATGTGGGTTTCAGCCCTGGGTCAGAAAGATCCCCTGGAGAAGGGAATGGCAGCCCACTCCAGTATTCTTGCTTGGAGAATTCTATGGACAGAGGAGCCCAGTGGGCTACATTCCATGGGGTCCCAAAGAGTCGAACACGACCAAAACAGCTTAGTGCACACGCTCTTGAAGGCAAACAAAGCCACTCTTTGCTACTCCACAAAGCTGAGCTCCAGAGACGGCGGTCATGAGCCAGCCCCCCCACCACCCCAGATGAGTGGGACCGGGTCCCGGGCTTCTTGAGGCCCCACCGACCTGATCTGTCTCTGGAACTCTCCTCCTGGGGCCCAGCCTGAGAGCTGGGTTCCTGAGCAGTGACTCTGCCATCTTGAACAGGTGGCTCCTTCCTGAAAAGAGACAGTCATGGTGCTGAGAGGGCTGCTGGCAGAGAAGGGTAGTTTGGATCAAAGAAAAGGAAGCTGGCTGCCTCTGTGGGCCAGACACAGGCCAGAAGCAGGACAGGCCGAGTTGAGGCCGGGATTTCACACATTGTCAACGTAAAAAATAAAAAGAAGAGCAAAAGGTTGCCAGCATCTGCTGGAAGGAGAGGGAATCTGCCCTGCAGACCTGAGTGGCCTGTTCTAAGCCCTGGGGTACGGACAGAGGGACACACACAGACCCATGCTGGGCACCAGGCCAAGGTGGTTGGCTTCTGTGGCCGCGTGCCGAGTGGGCTCTCTGGGCTGCCTTCTGGCCCGGGGGAGGAGGGCAGCAGCACCCTCGAGGGGGCTAACCTCCAGGCCTCTGCGAAAGGTGGACTCCAAGCCAGGGCAGCCTTCGCTGGACTGGAGGAGGGATGGGCGTAATGGGAAGTAGCCATACCGGGAAAGGAACCTGGGAGGAAGAGACAGAGGAGCCAAGCCAGCACTGAGGGGCCTCCGAGGGGCCTTGTCTGAGACGGCTCGTGTGACCACTTTTACCCTCCTTTCTAAGGAGCCCATCCAAACTCGAAGCTCTAAGGCCCAAAATCCACTATGTGACTAGGGACACCTGGAGATGCGCCAGGGGCATCAGCGTGCAGAGGGCCGTGAGAGCAGCAACTTTACTTGCATTTTTGAAGGGGAAAACGTTTTGAATTTCCGACTCTTAGAAGGATTTATTATGTGTGGAAGCAAGCAAAACTCAGCAGCTTACTGCCCATCTTTGGGTGTGAAGTGGGAAGAGGCAAACGTCTGTTAAGACAGGTGGAAAACCATTTTATCCCTATCAAAACATTCTTAATATATTCAAATAAATCTGATATAAATAAATTCTGATAAATTTGTAAAAGTAAATTCTGATATTGAAATAAAAGCAGAACCGTTGGAGGCTAAACCTGTGTGTTTTAGGACAGAACAGGCTGAGAGGCTTGGCTTGCAGACAGAGGCCTCTTTCTCTTACAGACGAGGAATATCTGAGAAGCACAAGTGGAGGTGAGGGCAGCCTGGATTGCTCTCCAGGAGGGGGTCGGGGGTGACTTGGTTGTCATGGAGAAGAACCACTTGGGGGTGAGGCTTCAGGTTGGCAGCTGAGGTCCTGGGCTGAGGCAGTCAAGGGGTGACTGACCAGGTTGAGGGTGGGTTACCCTCCCACCTCCCGCCCCAAACAGAAATGGGGCTTTCACTCAGAGACAGAGATCAACCTCCTGGCCCCGCACACTCCAAGCAGTACCTTTAGGTTGTCATGGAGACCACCGGGCCCCACCCCACCCAGTGGGACACTCACGAATGGCAGCTGGACTGTCCGGGTGTCCAGGAGAGGTGCACGCGCTCCCTGTCATCCTGTATCTGGAGCCGGATGGGCCGCTTCAGTCCCCAGGAAATGTTGAGGAGCCCCTCGATGATCAGAGCCCCTTCTTCCTGTGGGGACCCACACGCTCAGCCTCTCCTCTCAGAGCAGCTGCACTCAGGGGTCACTGGCCACCCTCACACCCCCCTCAGAAGTCAGCCCCCACCCACGGGACTCCCCTGTGCACTCAGGCCCCCAGGTGCAGCCTCTCATCCCTAGGGTCCCGTCTTCCTCTAGGGGAAGGCCCACACATTTCTCTGTGCTCTAAGGCACGAGGCCCGGGCTGGAGAGGAAGCCTGAGGCGTGCCCTTCCACCGCTCGGGAGCAGGGGCTGGGACAGGGCGCTGAGTCAGGTGTCCCACAGGAACGCAGCTGCTGTCCGGCAGGCACGTCCGCACAGTGGCAAGGAAAACGTTCCAGGGAAGCACAGCTGTGCAGACACCGGTGCGACACGGGCCAGCTCTCCGCCCAGCGCTTGCCCTGCTCAGGGGGCCCACGGTCACCTGCTCCTACTGGGAATGTGCCAAGGGCACTGGATCCCATGCCCACTAGAGCTGAGCAGGACCAGCATGGTCCCCACCCCCGATTTCCAAGCTGGCCTCTCTCCTGAAGGCCAGTCTTGCCTTCCTCACCACCTGGGGTATGGCCAGTCCTGTGCCCCACTCATGGCACACACACTCAGAGTATCTGCAACAGCTCCCAGCCGGCGTCCCTGACCAGCCCTAATTCTCCAAGGTCTGCAGATGGCACGGCCACTCATCTGCTGCCAAACCCTGAGGTCCTAATCAACAGAGTCCTCCAGAAGCACTCTCAGCCAGCTCTCACGTGCTCCCCTTGGGTTCTTGATTCTGTTTCTTGACCTATTTCAGGCCTCTGTCTGCACACAACCACCTCCAACTTCCCTGTGCCAAGCTAATCAAGCCCACACGTGCTCCTGGCTAGGCTGTTTTGTCTGTACCCTCAGAGCACCTGCCAGGAACCTTCTCAGCCTCACCCTTCAGCCGAGTCACGTCTCCCCAGCTACATGCTCCTAGTCGGCTCTGATACTGGTCTTTTGGCAATGAACTTAAAGCATCATTCTCCCAGTGCTCTCTCAAGCACCATTCTATTATAGATTCACCAACACCATTTCTTTCTCCTTGTTGGCACTGAAAACTGTAAGAACAGAGGCCCTGTGGGAGTCTCACATCCCTGGCAACACTTATAGGGTGTCCCGCGCTACTGATCTCATGGTAGTTAGTAACAGTTTAAAAACACCCTGCCATCCACAAAGAAAATAGGTCTCTTCTGCTCAAGGTTATCAAAAATACACATAGCTTTCTGGAACGGCCTTGCACCATTTGCTAAAAAGAAAACAAGTGACAACAGGAGCAGCCAGAGCCGCTGGCAACCACGGACGCTGCACAGAGAGGCGACTCGCTATCCCCGGAAAGTAAAGACTATGGATTCAGTGAGTTAGCGGTCCCGTGAGGACAGTCAGAAAACCCAAAGTGGGAGGTGAAGGAGGTCCCTCGCCTCTGCTGTGGGTTTCCTCTGATAAGATCAGAGAAAGCTGCAGGCTGGGAGGGCGTTCCCTCCATCCAGGGAAGGGAAGCTCAGGCTGGGGGCACCCCTGCTGTCTGCGCAGGGGCATCAGACATGAGTCACACGAGGCAGCAGGTCCCCAGCGCGGCTCAGCCCTGACCTCAGAGGCAGCAGCTCTGCCCCAGCCCCTCGCTTCCCCAGACCAAGCCCCTGCATCTTTCTTCACAGTGGGGTCCCCAGAACTGTCTTTGAAGGCCTGGCCTCAGCATGTCCAGCTTCACAGACCCCGCCCCAGCCTTGCCCCAGAGCATCAGCTGGTCTGTGGCTTTGGTTTTTTTCATGTTCCTCCACCCAGAGTCCGCCGTGGGGCGGGTATCTATGGATAAACATGTCTGCAGGTGGACATGAGCTGTTCCTGGTGAGTGGAGGCTCTCTCCAGCAATGTGTCAACATCTGACAGTGGTGTCTGAAGCCGAGTCTGAAAGCCAAGACCTGAACCGCATTTTGGTGAAGGACATAACGACTCGCTCATTGCTACGTTCTCTGTACCTAGAATAGTCACTGGCGCAGAGGTGTGGTGGTTAGATAGCCAGGAGCAAATACACAAGCCCTTTCTCATCCGACAGCTCCTCATCTGTGAAGCAGCAAGACCAGGACCCCGCAGGCTGCCCCTGGTCCCAGAGGAAGGTGGGCATAGCCCAAGGCTCAGCAAGCCCAGGGAAGCCCGGCCTCGGCCATCTCCAGGCTGAGTTCCACATCGCTGTGTCTGACGGGGTCCCTGCAGGTGCAGGCCTGGAGCTCAGCCAGAGCCAGCAGTGGGCCAGAGTGACGTGGGGTGTCGGGGTGCTGGTGTAAGATGTATCAAAGAACACTTCTAGGTGGAGATGGAGGAGCCTAGGGCCGCTGTGGAGGTCCAGTGGAGGCCCCTGGCCCTCCCAGTGCCCTGAGATGGCCAGGAGCTGAGGCTACCCCACCCCTGCCCTGTGGAGTAAACATTCCCAGAACCTCCCACGGCGCAAACACTTGCTCCGAGCTGGCAGCTGGGCCAGACCCCGCCCGCCAAGCTGTTTTCCTCTGAGAGCCTTCCTGAGCGCTGCTATTTTTGGCCCCGTGTGACAGTAATTGATTGCCAGTGGAGAGGTATAAAAGCAGCGGCCAGGCCCCAGGCTTGCCAGACCGCTCAGGGAGGCTTGCACTCTGGACAGAGGCCTGGAGCGTCGTCCTCCTTGTCCCTCTCGCAGAATCTGGCTCCGGACACCGGCTCCAACTCCTCGACCCTGGGCCCTTGGCCCTGAGTTTCCTGGGCGCTTCCTGAGGACTTCCTTGCTCATCCATCTCCCCTGCTACCCCCAGACCTCCTCAGCTACAGGTAAGGGAGGGCTACTGCTCTCTGGCTTGAGGTAAAACAAAAACGCGTTGGGTATGTCGAGGGCAGTTCTCAGCCTGGCACACGCCCTGCCTCACCGCGGGCTGGCGGCCAGGATGCGGCCAACAGCACCGGCAACAGCTGCAGAGGCTTTATATTCAGAGGCGTTTCCCCGGGGGGCGCGCCATATGTTTTCCCAGCACCCTGGAGAAGTGTATTTATAACCCTATTTTACGGAGAAGTGGAGGCTTGGAGAGGTGACTTTGCCAAAGAACCCTGGGTCGGGAACGGCTGTTTGGTTTTGAACCCAGGTTTCCTCCGACTCCAGTCCCATGAGGCTGGGCTCTCTGACTTGTACAGGCTCTTGAACCACAGTAATGATAGAGCCTTAAGGGATGTTAGCAGAAAGAGCCCAGGAGTTCGAGCCTGGTCTTGGATCTGCAGACTTTAAACTGCTCTCAGGCTTATGATTCACCCAGGTGACCTCAGATAGGGGAGGGGACATGGGAGGGGTGTCAGGATGGTCAGCAGTCTCTCACCCCAAGTCCTCTGTCAACCAACAGGTTGCTGCCTCCCTGTCACCGGCAGCCATGAGGTCCCGGCTTTTGCTTTCTGTGGCCCTCCTGCCCACAATTCGGGAGACCTCGGAGGAGATGCTACCCGGAGGGGCTGGAGAGGAACCCCCCGCCTCCCCCAGCCTGGATGACTACGTGAGGTCCATTTGTCAGTTGGCACAGCCCACCTCAGTGCTGGATGAGGCTGCAGCCAGGGTGCGAACCAGCAGACCCCACCGGCCAGCCCGTTCCTGTGCGAAGAGCTGCCCCACTGGGTCTCTACAGGACATCACCACTTGCTCCACTGGCCAGCAGCCCTCGCTGCCCGGGACTAGCACTGTGGATCCCCTGGACTGGCTCTTTGGGGAGTCTCAGGAGAAGAAGCCAAGTAAAAGGGATGTACCAAGGAGGACCGGACCCTCCGCTGATCCCTGGGCTTCTCGCAGACGGACGGACAGTGGCAAGGCACCAGGGACCCCCAGAGGGAGGCTGAGTGATGCCAAGGCTCCAGGACACTCTCTGCAGAGAACGTCGAGGGACTGGCACCAGTGCTCCCAGGCTTCTGGGCAACCTGGACAGGATGCGGGCTCCCCCGCAAGCCCTCGCCACAGCAGCATCCTCAGAACTCTCTATCTGCACCTCCCGGTGATCCATGAACTCTGACACCTCCCCAATAAAGCCTTCTGTAAATAGAACACAGGTCTGCGTCTCCTCCACACCTCCCCTTCCTATCCACCGCCCCCCCCACGGCCCCCACCCCAGCTGGGCACTGCCCCTGGCAGGTCTCTGGGAGGGAACCACCTCTCTGCAGGGGCTCTCTGCTTGAGCAAGTCGTAGTGAGACCCCTTCTTTGAATAACAGCCTATCCCACATGTGGCTCTCCTAACTGGCTTATCACTTTCGGCGAGTTATTTAACATGTCTGTTCCTCAGTTTTCTCCTGGGTAAGCGGTGATTAATGAGGCCTGCCTCCTAGGTTGCGCTGAAGCCGCACTCATTCGGGGGCGCAGGTCACGAGCCCACACGTGGGGCAGCTGCTGCCTCTCCGGCGGCCTCACAGGTGGGGAAACAAGGAAGCTTGGGGGAGAGGAGAAATGAAAGTCTTGGCCCTCAATGGTTTCACAGCCTAGCCCTGGGTGCTCCCAAGTCCCCCCACGGGGCCCATGAGCAAACAGAGGGGCTCAACAAACGCAGCTGCTGTGCTTCAGGGGTCTGTCCCTGGGGCTTCCCAGGGAACCTCAGGGGTCCCTCCGTGCAAGTCCTGCTGTGGCCCCAGGAGCATTCCCCCACACTGATGGCCAAGACAAAGGCTGCCCCAGCCAGCCTGCAGGGCACCGCACGCCAGACCACACGGTTCTGCCCCACTCGTTCCCACCCCCCACCGCCTCACCCGGGGGCCTCTCATCCGTGGGGTGAACGGCAGGGTCCAGGGACCACAGCCTCATTCCACATGTCCATGGGTGCCCCCCACCCCAGCCTTGGGTCCCCACAGCCTGGCAAACCTCAGTTCCCAGAGGCGTCTGGCAGGCAAGGGGGTGAGCATGAGGAACAGGGAGGGGGCAGACTGCCTTCCTCGGGGAGGAGTCGGGCATCAGAGCAATCAGAAGACTCAGGCCCGAGGCCTGCTGCTGGGTTCTCCTGGGCCAGGCCAGGGCTGGCTGCCCTCGTCAGGGTGGGAAGGACGCAGAGGCAAATGACAGAGCTGGGACCACGGGTGGGCTCGAGGCCCGCTTCAGTTTCCCCTACCTCCTTGCTCTGCGGACCAGCAAATTACTCTCCCTCCCTGCCTCCCTCCCTGCCTCCCTCCCTGCCTCTCTTTCGCCCTTTCTTTCCTTTAACTTTAAAATATTTACAGAAATTGCTTTGGATCTTTACGGCGCTCACCAGTCCTCTTTAATGTATGTTCTCTGAGGAGGCAGAATGTAAACCATACATTAAAAAAAAAATTATTAGAATGATAATAATTTAAAATTTTAAAAGAAAACGTTTCAGACAAGTGGTTAGTTCCCTGATCTGTAAAGTGGGGACAGCAAGGCCCATCCTTCACATTCTACAGTGACTGGGGAAACAGTCAAGTGAACTCAGAGATGGAATTATGAACACTATATACAAATTCCCAAGGGTCACTCCCTGCCGTGCCTCTGGCTGGCTCACACCTCTGGGTCCCTGACCTTCTGCAGCAAATATGTGTGGAACAGGCATTGGTTGGAACTTCCTTAGCAGGTGACGAGGAGGGCTGACCTACTGTGGGGGGGGGGGTGGCGGTGTGGCTGGTGACGGGATGTGCTGGGCTCACTGGGCCAGCCTTACAGCGAAGCAGCAGAAACTAGAATGACGCTGCTCATCCCGCCAGCTCAGAAATCACACTGCTGCATTTCGGGAGATCAGAGAGAGCCCTGGGCTCTGGACTTCTCTGTCTATTTCCTGGATGTAAAAGAAGCTAATGGCCCCTTCAGAAGGTACCCCCTAAAAAGAAAACAGAAAAGAATATAGTTCTGGGGGAAGTGGTCTCCAGCAGCGTCCCAAACTCCTGAGGACAGGAGCTGCAAGCCTAACAGAAAGTGCTCCTGGTGAGGCCCTAGTGAGCAGTCTCCTTCTTCTCCCACCCAGCACTGAGACGGGGAAGGGACCCAAAAGCCCCTCCCACCTGGACAGGCAGCCTGGAAAGCACTCAGCAACTCCCAGGGAACACGGGCCTAGTACTCACCAGGGGCCGGTGGTCTGTCAACCCCTGTCATTCCGGCCTTCAGGCCGTAGACGAAGGGGGATCATTGTAAGAGGGAAGGGGATCCCTGGTGGAGGAAGGTCCTTCCCTTAAGCTGGATGCAGTGACTCAGGGGCTGAGGTCCCACACTGGGTGTGATATGCGCTCAGGCCACCAGGGGGAGCTCTGCGCCCATTTAGAGCTGAGCGCTGGGCAAGGTGGGAGGCTGGCTTTGGAAGTGGCCGCACACCACACCCAGAGACTTCAGGGCCCTAAGGCCTCAGCTCGTAAAGTCAGCAGTGATGTAGTTGCCCACTGGCATTTCCTGGTGGTCCATTATTCTCTACAGGCACCAAACAGCCTGGTTAAAATGCTTTGCTATTTTTCTAAAAGGGTCAGATTGCTCCTGGTTATTCCCACTTTTCATTGTAAAACAAGCAGAATTGTCCTATCCTAAAGGCAAGGTTTTCAATGAAGGAAGCTAGTGCTTCAGCCTACCGAGCTGGGAATCCTTTGCTCCTAGCCCTTTAGAAGCTGGGGGAAAGTTCACGGGGAAACGCTTGCTCCAGGTGCGGCCCCTGCCCATTGACAACTTTCATCTCTCTAAGTTCAAGGGACTGCAGATGAGACAGTGGAAGAGAAGGTGCCCCAACTGCAGCAGCCAGGCCGAGGTTGCTCCATGGCAGGCCTGGTGACAACAGGGGTGGGGAGGTACCCGATGCTGAGCACCCCGTGCTTAGCTTGGGGGTCGAGCCTGGGGATCAAAGGTAATGAACAGCTTTCTGAGTCTCTAAGATCTGGTGAGTCATCCTCGACAGAGGCCTCCAAAGGCCCCCAGAGCTTAATGCTGTCACTGTGTTTTACACTTCTCTGCTCAGCTCTGGGAGCCACGGCAGCATCTCCGACTTACTTCAATGGCATCGTGGACCAGAGACTTATTTAAGAGTCTCGGTTTCTTTGTTGGAAAATGCCCCCTCCTCCCTCATCAAGTTCTAGGACTACAGTGAATAGAGTTGAGGCCAAGCTCCTCCTGTCCGTCCTGCCCTTGGGGCCTGCAGGGCCAGGAGAGGCCAGTCTCAGGTGGCCCTGTAGCAAGTTCTGAGGACAGCGAGTCCCTGAGGCCCAGAAGGTCCCAGGTGAGCGAGCAGGGGAACTGCAGAGGCCCCGACACTGGGTGTGGGTGAGTCACTCTGAGACGTGGTGCTCCAGGAACCAGTCATGCATTTCAGTATTAGAGCCCCTGCCTTCCAAGCCAGTGACCTGTCTCGATGGTGGCGGTTACCTCCAAAGACATACACTCCCTCAGGCTGGCACACCTGGATGGTTAAAGCTGCAGAAGTTTCATGGAAAGTACTTTCCAGCTCCAAGGAGATCAAGGCAGACCCCCTCACCTGCTTTAAGGTTAGAAAAATGAAAATCCCTGCCTGTGGGATGCTAATTTCCTGCCTCTGGCGAACCTCAGGGGCTTCTCTTCCTGATGCAGGGTCCTCTACTCCTCCACTGGGACTGTCCCATCACACAAACAGGGCTGGTGCTTCCCAGTCCCCCTTCCCACTCAGCTGTTCCTACAGAGGGGAATGTTCTGGGGAATCCCAAGTGCCAAGATCAAACTCTTAAATTAGCTGTTCTCAAACTTGGCCATCACCAGAATTCCCTGGAGGAGTTGTCAAAACAGCTGGGAGGGTGAAAGAGTTTCTGATTCAGCAGGCCTGAGAAAAGGAGAGTGGGAAGAGTCTGCTGGCCCTTCTCAGACACTGATGGGCTGCAGAAAGTCCAAGAGCCAACACGATCTCAACCCTGTGTTCAGTCTGTCTGTCGTGTCCAGCTCTTTGTGACTGTATGGACTTCTGCCCGCCATGTAACTCCTCTGTCCATGGCATTTTTCAGGCATGAATACTGGAGTTGCCATTTCCTTGTCTAGGGGATCTCAGCTGTGGTAACCCCCAAAATAAAGCTTAATCATGATCACGATAAGACTTCCCATTTGGCTTTTTCAAATGTCCCACTATCCCGACCAGGGCTCCCCTGTGAAAGACCTGGAAGTTCTGGATGGTGGTAAGACCACCTCTACTTAATCTGCCTGGTGAGCGGCTTCCTGAGCCTTGGCCATGCTGGTCACTCCCTGGAGTTTAGCTGGTGCCCATGGGCTATGTTTGGCATATAGACATGCTTTGTTTAGCTCACATAGTGTTCTGAGGTTTGGAAATTCCACATGAAATTCCGGATATCTAGCTTCTTTTGAAAAATCAGGAAGGGTTTGGGTGTCCCAATCCCAGAACTCCACGTGGCCACCCTGGGCTGGATGTGACAGGCAGCGGTGGCCTGCCAGTGGGCCAATGTCCTCTCTGATGTCCTCTCTCACCACGCCCACCCTGCCTTTCACGTTTGGACCTGCCTGGCCCTGTGAGCATTGTTTGGGGAGCCCTCCTCTGCTGCAAGGCTCTCCTCTTGGTTGAAAAGCAGAGAGGCTCTGCTTTTACTCCTGGATTGCTATGAACTTGGGCAAACCAGCACCCTGTGATGAAGGATGGGCAGAGGAAGGACTGGGCTGGGCGAAATCTCAAAGATTTCAAACACCAGAATCCTGACCTTCACTGAGACAAAAGTCCCAGGAGGAAGAAGAAGACCCACATTTTGAAACCCATCAGCTCTGCATTCTCTTGGGGATGGTCCGACCCTCAGGACCCCTTACAGGGACCTCAAAGGAGATAATTTTGTCCCCAACTCAGAGAATGGGAGACCTGACAATTCATTATCCTTACTGGACACTTAAAGTGAAGGAACTATCCTTTCACTTGGTTAACAGGTATAAAGAATTGCCCTTGGTTAACAGGTATATAGCAGTTCCAAAAAAGACTGGCCGAAGTCTTTTTGGCCAGGCAGGATGAGTGGTGACCTGTGGAAAAAGAGAGACGCGGCCTCACCTCCCTGCGCCTCAGCTGGGAGCTTTTGCCCTCGTGGTAGCAGTTGTAGGTTTTCAGCAGGCTTAAGAGCTCTGACCTGAAAGGGAAATGACACACATGTGATCTTGGGATGTGGCCGGGCCTTAGATAAAGCATTTGGCTTTGGTGGCCTCAGTTTTATAAAATGGGGAACACGCTTTGCCAACAATATATATTCCATTGAGAAGCTAGACTTTGCCATCAGACACATGCCTTTTAATCTTCTAGGGAGTTTCACATACCAGCACTCCTGGAAAGGCTGAGGTGGGGCCGAGAAGGAAGCAAAACTCACCGAGGGGCCCAGGTCACACAGCTGTACTTCGAGGGTGTTTGCACAATTTCACTGTTATAGATAAGAGTTCCTGACAATCTCTCTACACTTTACTTCTGAGTCACCTCCTTGGAATAAATCACTTAGGCTTGGATAATTGGCTTTTTAAAAGCTTGCTTTTTTCCCCCATATGACTTCCTATAAGGGTCTGGGGTGGCTGCTGTGGGAGTACCAGCACAGATGTCTGTCTCTTCTTCCTCCTGACTTTCTGGACGTGGTCAAGGGATGAGAGCGACAGCCCCGAGGGTAAGATCCTGAAGGCCGCAGGAAGGCTACTGTATCCCAACGTTTTCTCCCCAGAATAAAGGGAAAGCCACGGCTTGTGTCCCGGCTGAGGTGCGGCACAGAGAAAAGGACTCCAGTTTGCGGCACCCAAGCTGGGCTCTGCAGGCAGTGCGGTCCAACAGACATGAAATGGAACCTACACATATGATTTTAAATGGCCCAGTAGCCTTATCGGGCTTCCCTGGTGGTCAGGTAGTAAAGAATCTGCCTGCCTGCCTGCCTGCACGCAGGAGATGCGCAGGAGACCCGGGTTCGATTCCTGGCTGGGGCAGATCCATTAGAGAAGAAAATGGCACCCCACTCCAGTATTCTTGCCTGGGAAATCCCATGGACAGAGGAGTCTGGTGGGCTACAGTCCACGGGGTCGCAAAAGAGTTGGACACAACTCAGGGACTAAATCACCACAGAAGTCATGTTACCAAGGAAAATAAAATAGGGGAAATTATTTTTAATAACACAGTTTATTGAACCCAGTGTATCTAAAATATTATCATGTAATCTATTAAATGTTTATTGAACCCAGTGTATCTAAAATATTATCATGTAATCTATTAAATAATGAGACTTTGTTCATTGTTTTATTTTGTAAGAAATGTTTGCCACCTGGAGCTCCTTTTAGATTCAGTACACCCTTTCAGCCACAGGCTACGTGCTTAGCAGCCGCAGGTGGCTGGTGGCTCCCTGCTGGAAAGAGAGGCTCTAGAACCTCTCGGGCTGTGCTTTCACGCAAGCAATCTAGGGCCTGGATGAGCAAAACACACTCTGCTGCTCTGGTGTGCAGCCCTGTGTGACATGGGATGATGGGAACTGGCGAGGTGTTACAACGTAATGGTATTAACAATGCAGGATTCAATACTGCATGTCCAGTGTGCTTCTAAGTGTGTGAACACGGAATACAATTTTGTTAGAATATATTTATAGCACATAATTAATAGAATATATGTGTATATATATGCATAACATATAATTGGGCTTCCCAGGTGGCGCCAGTGGAGAAGAACCCGCCTGTCAATGCAGGAGACGTAAGAGATGGGGGTTTGATCTCTGACTGAAGTGACTTAGAATTCATCACATTAGGGTTATTATTACGACTTTTTCAAAATATCTAATATTGTTACATTGTTCTTATTATCAAATCTAAATAAGGAAAACGATCTTGTAGGCAGCACTCTTTTTTCAGGCTCTCCGGAAGGAGGATCCTAGGAGCCAGGTCCTCAGTAAAAGCTAATGCATTTTAAGGAGACTGGGTTTGCCTTCAGGACAACAGACAAGAGCTGACTAAATTTAGAAAATATTTGGAGTCAGGACTCGAAAAGTAAGATAAAATGAAAAAAAAAAAGAAAAACTTTTTCTTTAGTTCAGCGGTGAACTTGGGAAAGTTTCCCAGTTTTTCTTTTTTTTATCAGGAGACAGACAGGGAGTAAATAAAATAAAAAGAAGCAGAATTAAATCATAATGTCAATAAAATATACTTTTTCAATAAAAACTCAACACCAGTTTTGAGGGTTCTTTCCATGAACTGTTTAACACAATAAGAGTTTAGGGTTGCTCTTGTTTTTAAATAAATTAAATGCCATTTCTGCAGAGTCACAGTAGGCAGTCACACTTTCCTGCCTTCCTGGGCCCCAGGGAGGTGGGGGTCAAATGCATACCTTGATCCTTGATCTCCAAAGAGAAAGACTTCGGAAAGAAGCGCCCCCATCACTGTCCCTGGGGCAGGCCCACCATCATACCTATTAAAAGTGCCCAGAATCCTTTCCCATGAAGGCTGCCCCCGGCAGGGGCGTGGCCGCCAGGGAGGGCGGGCATGGACGCCCCTCTCTGCACACAGTGACTTACTTCAGAATGGACTTGCTGTCGCTGATGGGCACATGAGAGCTGGGGGGACAATCTTCCTTCATCTTCTCCTCTTGTCTGCAGACTTGGAAGTTACCTGCTAGGTAGACAAGGAAGGGCCCACAGACGGGTAAGCCAGGAGGAGCAACAGCCAGTGTGGGGCCAGAGCTTTGGTGTAGAGGCCTGAGACCACTTACTCCTACTTCACCGCACCGCCCACGCCCAGGCACGGAGTGGCTGAAGTGTCAGACCCCGAGGACTTAATTGGACCCTGCGCCCACATGCGCCAGCCCAGGCAGGGCAAGGTCGGAACTACCGCTCAGCCCCTGCCCCAAACCTCTTCACAACCCCTAGGAATCAGATCACTCTCCCAAGTGCTTCAGGCTACATCCTCTCCCTTTTAAGGGCACCTTGAAAGATGTCTTCCACCTCTGCTGCTCCCTCAGACCTCTACGTCGCCCTGGGCCTTTCTTGTCCATGCCCAAGGGTCCCGGGGTGGTTGCCCCGTTGCTGCCTTTGGAGGCAGCACCCCTGGGCCAGCCCTCTTAGTGACAGGCTAATTGGTACCATGGTCACTACATGCCGGAGGCCGTTGGGAGTATTCTATGAATTATTTATTCCTGACAGTACTATTACGAGGTAAGGACCGTCATATACTCATTTCACGGATCGGGAAACAGGGACAGAAGTTACGTGCTTCACCTAAGATGCCCGGCGAGTAGACGGCAAAGTCACTGATCACAAGCATCTAGCTCCTCGATTCTGGTCTTTCAGCCCCTTCTCTGTACTGATCTCGACAGTGACTTAAACCCTCAGGCCCTTCATTTTCTCTTTGGCGCGTGAAGTAACTTCTGTCCTACAGGGCTGTTCGTAGACTCATCCATGAAACTGTCTCTTCTCATTCACAGCCTGGAAATGTTTGTGCAGCTTCCCAAGCCCTCCGGGCTTCCTTTCATGGAGGGTAAATCTAGAGCTTTCTCTATCCTGTTGGCACCCTGTGCATAGATTCCCACTCTTTTCTGTCTCTGCATTATTCTGGCCAAGTGCTCTGTTATCAATGCCCCCTGCGCTTTGGGCTCTAAGCCAGCATCTCTCTCACACAGACACACACACACATACACACACACACACACACTCTAACCTCGATCCTGCTTCTGCCCCACTTCTCCCAAGGTGCAGCTAGGAATGAGGAGTTTAGCGACCCTGGGAGGTGGCACAGACCTGGGAGGGCACACAGCATGCCTTTCACATCATGGAGCGCCTTGGCCTTCTTCTCAAAAAAAAAAAACCAAACACTGCACATCTGTTCACACAAACCTGGTTCAGCCACATCTCCCTGACCTGTGTGCACGCCAGTGCTGCTGTGGGGCTCAGGGCCTGCCCCTAGGCTGTGGCGTGGAGGACCTCACTGCACTGTGCCCCGGGCGCTGATCCCAACTAGCCCAGCACACTGTCTCCCTGCTGGCTTGATCCTCCCACACACAGGAAGAGCCAGCCTTCTTGCGGCCACATCAGCCCTGAGCGCCGATGCTGGAGGCAGGGGACACACGGAAGGCATGGAGAAGGGGAATGATCTGGGGGTGGTGAGTTTCCCAGTGACATCAGAGTCATCCCCGAAACGCCTCCCCTCTGCCTTGGCCTGCAGTGTGGCAAACTGGCCTGCAGACGGGGCAGGCTCCCAGCTGCGGCCGCAGCCGGCCCTGCCTCCATAGGGCATGGGGCATTCGCACCATGGGGCCCTGGAGCTGGGGGCCTCCAGCGGCCTTCTCCTTGGCCTATTTCAAAATAGGGTTTCAGTTCCTCAGCACTTCAGCTCTCCTGTGGAAAAACTGACCTGCCAGCTTCTCTTTCCGGGTACTTCCGTAAATGCTACCAACACAGAAGTTGGCTTCAGCCCGGGGCAAGGCTGAGTCTCTCAGCCAACACTGTTCCTGTTCCTATGGGGTCAGTGACCCGACTGTCTTGTTTTAAGCAAGCTAATAATGGGAAGGGCTGGATTTACCCAGAAATAACCCGAGGAGCTTTTTTTCCCTCATGCCTTGCTCTGCAGCCAGCTTCTCTCTCACTCCTCCCCACTTCCTGCTCTGGAGCACAGCTGCCTGAGCTCTCTCAGGTCCCCTAATGGGTTTGAGGCTCTGTCCTCCCTTTGGGCTTTTATGGCCATTCTCTCTCAGAATCCAGCATCATCCTCATCCTAGACTCTGCCCTTAGCTGTCCAGGAAGCCCTTCCCAGATCAGGCCCCTCCTCCAGCCATCAGCTCCTCTCTGGGCCAGAACCTGCGCCCCGTCTCCGTCACAGAACCTGCCTCTCGCTTTGATTCTCCCAGAAGAGCAGGAGCCTGGCATGGCAGAGATGTTACGTTTATGCCTCACCATTTGTTTCCAGCACAAATCACAAGACTGGATGTTGCAGGAGATTCATAAATGGTGTTAAATTATTGAATGAGTACAGAAAGCCTCATGAGGTCCAACAAAGTCAACTTTCCCAGAGTTGTGTATACACAGCCGGAATAAATCGTGTAAAAGTCTCTAGGGGCCAGGGACGTGACTTGGCTGAGGGACACTGGTCAATGGAGTCTATGGGGGCTTGGGGACACATTCTTCTTCCGGTGGGGCAGCTTTTCTGGTGTTTCATGAGAAGCCAGAAATCTGGATTTTTACAAACTATAGTTCATTTTAAAGTTGGGTGACTGTGGTGGAGACAATCACTGCCCCTGGACTGACCGCATGATAGCTCCCGCTCCCCAGCCCCTTGCAGCCACAGGGCCATGTGACCTGCTCTGCAAATGGAAGTGCTGAGTGTCACTCCCAGACCAGCGCATCTGGGCCAGCGTGTGGCCCAGCAGCTCTCCTGTTTCCCGCCATGGTGACCCGGAAAGCCACATAACCCAGTTAGTATAGCTTCTTGATGGTCAGCCTGGGTCCCAGAGTATCTCTGGGGACCAGAGGCCTCTGCCAATCCACAACAGATGTGGATGGGGGAAGAGAAATAAACCTCTCTGTTTCAGGGATTTGTTACTGCAGGATAATCTAGTTTATTCTAACACAATAAATAATTCAATTAAACTGAATATACATGTCAATGTATGGCAAAAACCACTACAACATTGAAAGTAATTAGCCTCCAATTAAAATAAATAAATTAATTAAAAAATTAATTAACTTCCCAGGTCGTGTTAGTGGTAAAGAACCAGGCTGCCAATGCAGGAGACACAAGAGATGCCTAGTTTGATCTCTGGGTTGGGAAGATCCCCTGGAGGAGGGCATGGCAACCCACTCCAGTACTCTTGCCTGGAGAATCCCCATGGACAGAGGAGCCTGGTGGGCTACAGTCCATAGGGTTGCAAAGACTTGGACACGACTGAGCGACTTAGCACTCATGCATATGCATATATATATAAAGCTTGCAGATACATGACAGTTTATAACACTTCATGCTTTCACTCTCCACAGCCTGTGAGGAATATGCCCATTTTGCTCTATTTTGTAGGGACACTTCTAAGTGGAATTCTCTTCTAAGAGAATTCTCTTCTAAACAGTGATTAGTTATTAATAGAAGATGCTTCTTAAAGTGTTCTGGGCTAGGAGCTGCTAAAAACCCATATAGCTTAAGTTGCATGCTTTTTCCTCTCTGGGTCTTATTTTTCCATCTGTACAATGAGAATATTGATTTCCATTGAGTCAGAAATTTTCTTAGCTGTGGAACTCTTCATTCAAATGGAATATTTATGCAGATAGATTAAAGGGGGTGTTCTGGCTGAAGGTGAGGTGGGTGGCGGGCAGCCCCCATCCATGGCTTTGTCCACGTGTGTGCTCATTGCTAAGTTGTGTCCGACTCTTTGGGACCTTCATGGACTGTAGCCCACCGGGCTCCTCTATCCATGGGATTCTCCAGGCATGAATACTGGAGTGGGTTGCCTTGCCCTCCTCCAGGGGATCTTCCATCTCTGGATAATACTGTGCTGCATGACAGAGGAGATGCTCTCCGCACTGGGCTTCTGGAATACACTTTACCCTAGAGAGCCTGCTTATTTAAAGGAGACGATCAACAAGCTGAGGGTCTCCAGCTGGAGTTGGGTGACATCAGCTGGGGTTGGCAGCTCAGAGGGAATCAGGAGCAAAGTGCAGAAGGATCCTAGATGACACAGAATGAAGTGAAAGGAGAAGGTGGCTTGTTGAGTAAACAGCTTCTGTGTCAGGGAAAGAGAATGGAGGACACCATCCCAAGTAAGGGAAGGAGGGACGTGAGGAAGGCTGGCAGAAGCAACAAAGCTGCTTCCAAATTGCCGGGCGAGGCCTGAGCCTTACAGGGCGGGAGCCTCCACCCCAGGGAAAAACCATCTTCTCTTCTTTGAGAGAACCATAAACTGCTGTGTCTTCTGACATCCATCATGAGTATGGCCTGAAGCCACTCTCACGGTCTCTGATTCTTACGTGTCTCATCCCGCGACTCCCAAGTTGGCCACTCCGTCATCTCCTTGCATTCCAGACCTGAGCACTGGGGTCACTTTAGAATTCCACTCCAAATGTCGATACTGTGTTTGTGCCTCATTTACCCGACTGGAGGTTGAGACAGTTTTCATTCCCAGGGTCTTGTCCAGTTCTCAAGTGAGCTGCGCGGGTACCTACGAGGCATCCTATAGATCACTTGAATGAGAGCTTGAGAGAGAGCGGGGACACAGGCCCAGGAAGAAAGCCAATGGAGATGTCTCTCTTTTTGGAACATGTTCCTGAAACCTCCTCTTAAACACTCGCTGTCCTCATGCATTGGGCAGGACTTAATGAATCTCCAATAGAATGTTTTTCTACCTTTTATAAAAAGCATGATCTTATCTTTCAATAAAACCCCAGGAGAAGCCTAACACACAAACGGGCCGCTCTGGTCGAGGGTGGGGTCGGGGAGAGGGTGGGCTGGCCCGCCGCCCTGGTGCAGTCTGCAAAGTACAGAGTGAGATGCAGCTGGGCAGGCCAAGCCCTGTGGCTCTGCGGAGCCCAGCTTTCTTTGTCCTGGCTGGCTCCCCTCCCCCAGGCCCCAGGGCACACAGATCAGGCTCCACTCTTGCTTCCCCGGCTGGAGGAGGCTCTGTCCCCAATCCAAGGACTCAGGCTGCAGCCCAGGTTCCCTGTCCCCAGAGGAGGGGCCCCAGGGCAGCAAGCCAGCCATGGTTACCTGTCCCAGTGAACAGGCAGGGAATTGTTTTCGCTTTCCACTTCAGTAGCTGCTCTGCCAGCCGTGAGGAGGGGCCGTGAGGACAGTGAGCCGGCTGCCTGCCCTCCCCATTGTCCCTGGTCTTTCATTTGGAACAAAGGACACTGAAGGTCTTCAGCTGCCTGGTTTGGACCATCTTTCCTCTTTGGGGGTGGTGGAGCCGGTTATCATGGGAGAAGGCGGATGGCTCTTCAGGCTATCACTATAGCCCACTTGCTATGGGCCAAGGTCTGAAGCAGAAAAAGAAGGCTGATGCAGCGGTGTTTTCCTGAGGCTAAATCCACTGCATTGGAAGCCTCTGATTTCAAGGTGATGTGCTTCCCACAATGCTCCCTCTTTCATAAACTTGTGGCAACAATAGATGGTCATTGTCCTCACTTGGCAGAAGGAAAATGTTATTAGTGTCCAGATTAAAATGTGCTGAGGATGTTTGTGAAATCTGAATGCT